>NC_045128.1:27044424-27725414 GCF_007655135.1 Punica granatum
ATTCGGATAAAATTGGGGACTGTGTAAGAATTACTGAGAATACCCCAGGACTCCTTTGGAACGAATCTGAAAGTCTGGACTAATCTGAAAAGGAAATAAAAATGCCCCAAGGACTGAACTGAAACGACACGACAAGTTTTGAAAACTGATTTTAGAAAAATCTGGAAATTTCGAGGACTGATCTGGAAGTATCAAAATGACCAGGACCTGAACGGAAATAATTTTAAAATTCGGGGCGAATCTGAAAAAATAAAAATGCGTCCTCTGGACTGAAATGAGACAAAATGGAAAGTTCGTAAAATCGAGTTTGCGACAAATCCGATCACCCACACGACCCAATAACGCTCATTTCACATCATATTCATCCAAGCATAAATTCAGAAATGGAGCCCTAAACATGCCACTAAGTCGAGGATTTACCTAGTTCGGGAAGTTGAGGGATGATTCTGTAAATAAGGAAAAATTAAGAAAAAAATTTAAAAATTAGCTGGGTAGTTGGGTTGCTGAGGGAGGATTGGGCCGGGCTGGGCCTACTGGGAGTTGGGCTGGGCCTAGTGGAGTTGACTGGGCCGAGCCGGGCCGATGCTAGAGGGCAGTTGGACTGGGGCTGAACTGGACTGGGCCACGTTGGATTGGGTCGCGCTGGACGGCTACTGGCCACGGGCTGGGCTCCTGGACGCGGACCGACGCGAACTCTGCCCCTGCGATCCGGAAGAAAAATAAAACCGACCCGGTTAATGTCAAATAGGGAAATCGTGGAGGAGCAAGTGCTGTTCGGGTGCAAGATCGAGCTGCGGGTCTCGAGCGTGAGCTGGGGGGCTGGACTGTGGGCGAGCTGAGGATTCAAGGGGTGAGCTCCGGGTTTTTCTTTTCGAGAGAGTTCGTGAACTATCGGTTTTTTTTTTGTAATCGTCCGTGAGCTGAGGGTGTCGGGGACGGGGGAGCTACGGGTTCGGCTGGATGTTATCGAGCTGAGGGAGAGAATCGGTGAGCTGAGAGTTTTTCCGGGGAGAATCGATGAGCTCCGGGAAATTTTTTTCGTCTGTGTGCTTCCGGTTTTTTTCAAGCTCTCCGATCCTTCCTCTTTTTTTCTCTGTGAGCTGCGGGTCCTTTTGTCGAGAGAGAGAGAGAGAGAGAGAGAGAGAGAGAGAGAGAGAGTCGGCGTTTGCGTGTCGGAAATCGTTGGCGTGTGCAGAGTTGGCGTGTGCAGAGAAGTCGCGTGCGCAGAGGAGTTGGCGTGCGGCTCGGCTCGGTTCCGACTCTGTTAGGAGGAAGAAGGAGAGAAGGAAAAGAGAAGAAGAAAAAAAAGAAAAAGAAAGAACCAACGAAGGAAAAAGAGAAAAGGAAGAAGAAGAACAGGAACCTGGGGAGGGGGGTGCCGAGTCAATCGGTCTGACTTCCCTCTTTTTTTTTTTTTTCGAATTTCAAAATCGACGTGCGTACAAATTTAAAATCTCGTCTTTTTGATCGGACGTTGGAATAATAATTCGAGACCGCTATCACGGTCCGAAAAATTTGATGATCAATATTATGCAATAAAATTATTTTCTATCTCGAATTTTGTCCCGAATTTTGAAAATTGACGTCGATGTACGCGAAATTCGAAAACGTCCCAAATGATATTATTTTTTTAAAAAAAAAATTATAAAATTTGTGTTAAATTAGGAAAATATCATTTTCAAAAAGTCGTGAATACTCAAGTAATTAATTGAAAATACTTCCATCACGGGCGTCAAAATGACGATTCTGCCCCTCTGGAGCTGGTGGACCAAAATTGGGTGCTGACAACGACAAGGAGGCTGATGCGGTCTGGGAGGCCATCGACAAGAGGATGGATTCGTAAAGAAAAGATAGGAGGGAGGCGAGGCTGAAGCAGGGAATTGAGAAGTACCGTGCCTCGAATCAACAAATGAGGATGATGATGTCAAATGTCTCTATCGAACTAATTACTATGGCAGAGTATTTTGAGTCAAAATTTATTCCAATCATCCATTCTGGAGCATGGGCTAACATCGATTTCCGGTCAAGTATGGAAGATGTGTATGTTTGTGTGAATAATTTTATGTGAATAATTTTATCTTTGGACTCCTAGGGCAAATTCTCTCCACCCATAGGAGAATGATGCGGCAAAAGACGTGGCAAATCGGTATTTCAAGAAAAACAGGTTCTGATGACTTTGTCTCGAGGGAAACGGCCTCCAGAGCAAAACTCACACCTTTGGCTGTGAAAAGATGAGGTTTTGGCCAAATTTCATTGTTTAGGGCCTCAAACATGCATTTTTATGTTATTGGACATTTTTACAATTTTAAGAAAAGATTATGTCTTTCGTGCAATTTAGGTTTTTTTAAATCCTATTTAAGTTTTCTAAGCCTTAGGGCTAAAGGGAGTTGTCTTTTTGATCAATTAATAAAAATTGGAGCTTTCGTGCTCTTGGCCCATTCTTAGATTTGTTCGAGTTGGATGCCAATTTCTTAAAAATTCGAAGAATCAATAGGGATTGAAGCTCACAGTTCCGATATTCTGCGGAATCAACGGATCTGAGAGGATGGAGAAACTTTTATGAGAGTCAGTCCAGCACCGTTTGATAAATACATCTTCTTCCAACCAACAAGTTTCCTCTCCGTTTTATCAATCATAACATTCCAAACATATTTGTTTTTTGCTCTAGCTTCGAGAGGCAAGCCGAGATAAGTCAAAGGAAAAGAATCAATTCTGAAATCCAAAATATCAGCAAGAGTATCGGCATTATCAGATCTGATAGGAACAATTTCACTCTTCTCTAGATTAATTTTCAGACCAAAAACTTCTTCGGACCAAAATAAAATAGCCAGCACTTATAGGAGCAATGCATTCTGCAGGGCATTCAAATGCTCCAATCAATGCTAAGAAATGCATCCTCATATTTTGGGAATCTAACCTTTCATCGTTGTTTATGCACCGACAACTGGAAACGGCAACAAATTATAAAGAGCTGAGTCTCAAGAGGCGGAACATATTATGCTGTTTCATAAAGTTATCCCTTTTATATGGAGAAGAGAAATCTCATGGATTCTAATTTTCAGTATTAGCCCATAATAGAGATTATGGAGATATTGATTGTGTTTGTCTAGATTTAAATCGGATGTGAGAAACTCTGATATGATACGCAAATCCCTTAGATTGTTTAGCGACTAAGGAAGGCAATTAGACATATTGTCTCTAATTCAAGATTTAAACCTAGGTCAATCACGACTATAAATAGATGTGGAAGATAGGAGAAAAGGCATGAGATCCACATGTGAGGAAATTCACCGTATTGGGTGATGAATAGTTAATCTAAAAGTATTACCCTGAGTTGCTGGCTCTATCCAAGAGCTTGCTCTTGAGGAAAAATGTAACCACTATTAATTAGTGAAGTTGTTTTGGAGTTCGTCCTACGATTTATCCCCCTGTCAGTGTTTTTCACCCAAAAATATCCATGGTGTCCCTTTTATTATTTGTTGGTTATTTGTGATTTCTATCTGGATTGCATTAGTAGGGATTGGAAGATCATTGTTGTGTGTTCAAGCATCCTTTCCCAATAACTGGTATAAAAGTTTCAGGTTTGACAAGGTCAGATTTTTAGTTGTATTCAAGATGGAGGTTCACAGCTGGATCTATAGATCCCATCAAAAGTGAGACGAGAAAGTCGAAGGATACAAGACAACTTCATGACGAAAGATAGGGCGCTCAGTTTAGCTGTGGAAAGTGGACGTTTCCACGAGGGTCATTGTTGGTTAGCACTCGAGGATATAAGAGGTTCGAGTCAAAGCAGATCATACAAATGATGTTGTTCCTCGTGAAGATAAAGAGCCTGCAATTGCTTAGTGATTGAGGAAGGAAATTGGAGATATTGTCTCTGATTCTTGATTGAAACTTATGTCTGATTCTTGATTGAAACTTATGTCAACCACGACTAGAAATAGTTGATCCAAAAGTGTTTCTCTTGAGTTGTTGGCCAAGAGCTTCCTTTTGATTCAAAGTGTAACCACTATCCATTAGTGAAGTTGAGTTGGAGTTTATCCCGTGGTTTTTTTTTTTTCCCTAAGTTGATGTTTTTATTGCTTTTGGTTATTTTTGTAATTTCTATCTCGATTGGAATAGTAGGGAAAGAAGATCATTGCTGCATGTTTGATTGTTTGAGCATCCTTTCCCAACATTTTACGTGGAGTAGATCCACTTCAATAATGAAACTACAGACGCTGATCTCTCGATCGATTTACTTGTGGAAAGAGGAAGAATGAGTGTCGAATACCCTGAATAAGGAGAACAACGATAGTGAGGTTGAGTTTCTGTTTAGTACAATGGTGAGACACTGATGTCTACATCCCGTATTTTTCCTGTGCTTGTCCTACTTTTTATGTTCATCGTTGCAACCTCTGGGAGGATCCCGTTTGTTACTGAGGTAAGCTCAAGACTCCCTCTTTAGCTATGTTGCAAAAATTGTTTTTGCCAAATTTCGAAATAGAGTCCTATGGCTGAATAGGATTTGTGGACGTAAGGACCCTCCCCGCATGTTCTTTATAGGGGATCCTTGTAATTGGAAGGACACCGAGGTTCTTGATGGCTAGACTACAATTAATCGTATTGTGCTGAAATACTTAATTAGGTGATTATTCCCCTCGTGCTTTGTCATTTGTGGTTAGCCTAGGAGGTTCCAATTACTGTCTCGATCTTGTAATTTTTCTCAAGCAATTTTGTTTTTGACTTGTACATTTTTCAGTAATGAATGAAATTTAAAAAAAAAATTAAAGGAAAAAAAAAAGAAGAAGAAGGAGAAGAAGAGGGTATGGATATAACCAAATCCTAAAGGCAAAAGCCAACACGACCGGTTGCACTTACTGAACAAACACAACAGCCAATCACACGCACAGATCATGAGATGGAGAAGTAGAGAAACGAAGACGTACGTACGTAAAAGACATGACACGAACAAGACAAGACCGACAGTTTCTAATCAGACCTCACAAATTTGAAGCTCACCCTGCTCCTCCTGTCGATACTCCCATTCCACAATAATCCTTTTATGGGAAATATGTGATCTCCATTTTTTATGACGTATTAACCCGAAATGAGCCATCAAGAGCCAGACCAAGGTTAGGAGCTCCCCGCCCATACTCAGCGATTGGATATGCATATCTCCTCTGCAATGCCTAGCCGCGTACGTCAGCATCTCCACCCACGCTCCGCACGTGATCCTCCACCTCTTTGCCTCCTCAAGCTTCTTAAGATTCTCGGCCAAATCGCATGCACGATACAGTAGGGATTCTCTTCCGTATTTCCTTCCAATTTCCCCTTTGGAGTCGAGAATTTTCTCGCAAGCTTTCTTCAATTGTCTGTCTCCTCCAAGAAACTTTGCTATCTGCTCGCAAGCCTCCTTGTAGTTTGCGACGAACATACCAGATATCTCGGACATCATACCAGGCTGATAGACCATCAGGTATAGCATGTAATCTGACAGGATCTTGCTGAATATTCGTTCCTTGGTTGCGTTCCCCTCACGGGACCCATGCTTCTCTGTATTGTAGCAAAGCTCAGTAGCAATATGCCACAGGAGAAGATACTCATCAATGTCATCATATTCGACATCTTTGAGGAAATCAGGTACAAACTCCTCCTCTCCATTCTCCATTTTGGTGGTCATTTCCCACAGATTGTCATATATGAAATCCCACAGTTCCTTGGTTAAAGGACACCTCGATACATATATGGCTTTATGAAGAGCACTGCCCCTGATGACAAGCTTATCGAGACAACGGCTTAAGGGAATTCCAGCCGCAACCTGTGCTAAACAGCGGATCCTCGCTATGCAGGCTCCACATGCATTGCATAGAAAACAGAGGATCTTCGCTATGCAGGCTTGACATCCTCCATGTGGCTTGGGGATTGTTCGAGGAGGAGAATCTCCTAGACAATAGCTAACGAGGTTGTGACAAAAGATGGCCTCCGACCATTCCTGAAAAAATATACATGTATCATTCACGTGGAGGTGAACACCTTCCTCGATCTGAACCTCCTTCGGCTTCCTTTCACAGATGAATCTTACGATGTGATACAACATATTACATGGTTTGAAGAACTTGCTTTCCTTGTGGTGTGACTGTCTAATCAGTGGCTGCGAAGACTTCCGAACCCAATGAACTCCCTGGCAGATAATTAAGTCAAGCACAAGGGGTACAACAAACAAAGCATAGCTGATTCTGATATCAACATGATTAAAATCTTGCTTCCCAGCATGAGCAAACGTGCCGAGCGCAACTGCACCCAAAATCATGGATATACACCAACAAGATGCGCCATAAAGATCCCAGAATGCCTCTTCGTTAGTGAAAAACACCTGGTACATGTAGTGGAGTTCATGTAACATCACCTGAAATGCATCCTCTGACGAGATATTATCGCGGAAAACCTCCACGATCTGCTTCTGCTTCTTTTCCAGGGGCTTGTACTCTAGGTTAACAATGAGTCCCTTGAAGATTTGAAAATAGTGGTACGCAACATCGAGCTTAAAAAAATATCCAAGCGGTTCTTTTCTTTGCTCGGACAGCACATCGAGAAGTTTTTCAGTATTGCCCTCCACTTGCCGAGAAGTCACAATCCCTTCCCGGTACTTATCCAAGGATGCAGAATACATGGAGAACACCCGATAACCATAAGAAATGGAGCCTCCAAAAAGTGAGAAAATGGTGGGGACTAGAAGCTTGTTGTTGGGGAGGGTGAAAAGGAAGGCGTAAAAAACCGTTGCGAGCTGGATTATGAAAACAGCAACGTGCCTGGTCCAGAGCTCATTATCTTGAAGGGAAAACGCTTTGATGGTGAAGGAGCCACCGAGGCACCTCAGCAGAGTGGGTGCCCATAATGCCAGGATATCATCATCCAGCCGACGAGCACTCACTGAAGTGCCGGAAATGCCCTTGCTGGCTCTCACACTCTTCAGGATGAGTCCAGTGGTGAATGTGGGAACCCAGGTGGCGAGTAGATAAGCAGACCATATAAGAGAATGGAATGCCTGATTGCCAGTTTTCCTACGAAAAGGAGCCAAAAGGACAAGAAAGACCTGAAGTGAGAGGCTCAAGATGACAAGGAATGGAATGCTACTTGAGTACCAGATGGTTATCACGTTCTCGGGAATCAGGTCGTGGTAGGTCATGCTTGCTAAATCCCTGGCTTTGCTTGAAAAAATGTGTTCTCTCTTTGGATTTGGAAGGAAGGCCAGTCCAGCCGCGATACTTTGTGTAGTATTTCTTAGATGGAAAATGACTGACTCACAGATCACCTCCATATTCATATGTATATATATACATTACACACACATGCTTTCAGGAGGAGCCTTCAAATTTTGAGTTATTATCAGTACGATTCTTTTGAGTCGTGTAAATGGAGAAAATCTACATGCGATTCAGAAAACCTTACCTTTATCTTGTTGTTAAGCAACATAATATCCTCTGCTAAGAAAGTGATTTGACGAGCGACAGCTTTAATGGATCTCAAGCATTACCAGTCTTCATCCTTAGATAATGAATGAAGAAAAAGTTCAAACTCTTCCGAGGATAGAGGAAAGATCTTCAAGGCGAAGATTGTCTCGTGAATTGGAGCTTGTTTTGATCATAGATGGTAGAGAGAAGAGCAGAGACAAAAATGTTTCTGATTATATCTCCCAACTTTTCCTTTTTTCCCGAGGCGGGTATGTGCTTTGGCATTTTTAAATCTAGGCTTCCTTATCAAAAGAGAATGTGAGTCACGGCAGCGTGGCGCACATTTTCCTTTGATTATCAAAAGAGAATGTGAGTCACGGCACCGTGGCGCACATTTTCCTTTGATTATTAAAAAATTTTAAATTTGATATTTAATGGGACTACCCGTGCTCATTTATTAATTACTTGGAATTTATATTTCATTATACTAGATCACGACCTCCATTATTTAAAAAAAAAATCTATGAGTGCTTAAGACTATCCAAAAAACTAAACCTTGAACTGATCGAAACTAATTCCAAAATTCAAATATCCGAAATTTGGTAATCGTTACGGTGTGTTTTTTCTTGAAACTTCCTGATGTTATTTGGATTTTGGTTTTTAGACTTAAAAATTGGAAAAATCGAACTGAACCAGATGATATATATTGGATTTTTCTTCATTTATGGCCTTTATAACTTTTATACAATTTACTAAAAACCATTGAGCTGACAACCCATCTCAATTCATATTTCAAGTTAATCACGAAATTTACACAAAAAAAAAGTTAATCACGTGATAAAAATAAATAAAGAATGCGACACTCAGCCCCGAGAGGACTTTAGTCCATATGTAACTTTCAGACGAGTAATGGCTTATTATGAACGATTGATGGAGTTATTAAATTTATGAAGTGTATTCGATCAAACTATTCAAAAAATTCGCATGTAATACTTTGATTTTATTTTCTTTTTTGATAATTAGGGTGCTCAGGATTTTTCCTCCAATCCCCACAATTCACATGAATACCTTGCAAGACAACGGGGCAAGTCAATTCGGCCATATTCTGTGTAAGTGGCCAAGATAAAATATTCTCTTAAATTTTTTTGGGGGGTTTTACCATAAATGGTTCATGGTTTACTCGTTTTGTCAAATCTATCATTTTTTTTGTCAGCTTTATCTTATGATTTACATTTTGCTTCAAATCTATCCCGCCATCATATATCCGTCAACGTCTAACGGTTTTGCTATAGTAACACCTTTTATGCGGAATAGATTTTAGAAAAAATTAAAAATGCGGGATAGTTTTTAGGAAATAATTAAAATCATAGGATATGTTTTTCCAAAAATTGAAACCATTGGATATATTTGGAGCCTATTAACATTTCATTAACGGACAGCAAAAATTGCGGGATAGATTTCGAGCAAAATGTAAACCACGGGATATATCTGACAAAAAAAATATATGATAGATTTGACAAAACGCGTAAACCATAGATCATTTTGGGTAAAAATCCAAAAAAAATTTAATCACGTGATAAAAATAAATAAATGAATAATGTCAAACTCAGCCTCGAGAGGACTTTAGTCCATATCTAACTTTCAGACAAGTAATGGATTATTATTATGATTGATGGAGTTATTAAATTTATGATGTGTATTCGATCAAACGATTCAAAAAAATCGCATGTAATAGTTTGGTTTTATTTTCTTTTTTGATAATTAGGGTGTTCGGGATTTTCCAACCGATCCCCACAATTCACATGAATACCCTGCAAATCAAATGGGCAAGTCAATTCGGCCATAATTCGTGCAAGTGGTCAAGAGAAAATATTCTCTTACATAATTTCTAGAGTGATTTTTAACTTGGGATATCACTAAGGAAGTCACTCCCTTGAACCTCCATATCTACCCTTAGGTCTGTTTTTGGTATTAGGCATTCTTTGTAACAAAAAAAAAACCTAGATTTATTTTAAAATTTAAATTTGAATAGGGTCGGGTCTTTATCGAAATTTTCTAAAAACCCAAGAATGAAATTAAGGTATGAAGTCGTCCGAAAGTGAAATCGGGTTTTTGGATTAGTTTCGATTTTTGGCCTTCTACTTTCATTGTGCTCGGCAATAGGCCACCCCGTCCTTCTCTTTATCTGTCCTTTCTAATGGAAGCTTTCAACTATTATTATTATTATTTATTTTAAATTTTTGCTTCTTAAACAAAAGAAAAAGGATAAATATCATGTATAATCATTTTGTTTAATGTGAACTTTATTTAGTAAAAAAATAAATGTATACAATATAAAAGAAAAAACTAAGAGTTTTGACCTTTATTAGCGTTTTCCCAAAAATTAATGATATGGGTTAATTACGTCAAATGGGACTAAGTGCATATTTTCTCAATAAATAAGGTTAGGGTCATTTTCTTGAAAGTTAGATAATCTTTATATTGTTGCAAACATTATGACAAATAATGATAGATATACAATAATTAGAAGGTAGTATGTAAGATAATAGAAGGAAAATCTCACCAAGTCTTCTTTTTTATTTCAGTTATAGAGGATGTCCATAAGCCTAGTAGGTTAGTAAAAAGAGTACAAATAGTCTTAATGAATATCGAACCTAAAATATTATGGTTACTAGGCTTGAGCGTGCGTCATTGCGTTCATCCTCTTTGACCATCAGACCTTTCCTCTCCTATGTAGGCTTCTTTTATATATCTTAAATAGTCAAATTATGTCCTTAGATGGACAAGAAAGTGGTAGTATGTAGATGTTCTTAAATTATAACCTTTCCTCTTATTTTTTTCTATTTTATCTTTTAAAACTATTCAAAAATAAAATTTAATCAATCATTTTTTATATAATTTTTCGTTTAGTATTCTGTATCCCATGTATCAGTCATGACAAAGCCCCCGGTACTTGCCAAGAAATTAATACAATATTCTTGTCCATCGACATGCACTTTGCTGTTGGAAAGACGGGAGTGAGATTTTAGAATACGATTTTTTATCGTGTTATTGGTCATTGCAAAGCCACTTAGCCAAGAATTCCTTTTTCCTTTTCTTTTCTTTGAAAAGCAATACGCCCTATTTTCTTTTCCTATTTGCTTCTAAATCAACTTTACTAGGCAAGGTGCCTGCGATTCGTCACCGGTAAAAAAATTTCTTCAAATAATTTGTTAGAGAAATGTAATATTAAGAAATTATTATGTCTTATACTTGCATTGTTTTATATGATTATAATATCTTAAACCAATAAATTTGGAATGTTTATGGGTCTTTTCGTATGGATAACGGAAAAAATATTACTTGTAATTCAAAAGTATGTGTATAATGAGTATTATATAATTCCTTATGAACGATACAATATAGAAGAAGTCTATGTTTGTGAATGAAAATTTATATATATAAAAAAAAAAAAGAAGGCATGCCTATAACTCCTCAGAAAAGGGTAAAATAGATAGAGAAAAATAAAGTAACGTGCATTGTGTCAAATCATATGTGATCAAGAAAAAACATAGAAAAGCTTGTAGCCATCATTTTTACTTGGGAACATGGCGTTATATTAGAACTTGCATAAATTTATCTGGATAAGCATAAAAATGGAAGAACTTTCATATGATAAGCATAAATATATCTATATAAAAAAAGGCAAAAAATAATTTTGTAGAAATAATTGTTTAGAACGTAATGATCGAATCTTTTGACTTGATGAGTTAATCGGGTTACATTGCTACATTGTCAGGCCGAGTTTAAAAATTCTAGATGAGAAAGAAAATTAAAACAAAAGGCAAAGACATCTAAGAGAGGGAAATGATTTCCCACTCAGAATCTAAAATTTGAAAAAAAAAAAAAGATATTGTATATGTCCTAGTTTGTATATCTAGCATGAAATTTTTTTTAAAAAAAAATTTCTAAACAAAAGTCGGGGAAATTTTCTTTTTGGAAATAAGTGGTTCGACTATATGATAGGATTATTTGGTATAAAGGATTGACCGAATTATCTAATAACTTATTTGCATCGGGAAAAAAAAAGAGAGAAAGGTTGTACACCATATGCGTGAAAATTGTGATGTGATATTTACTTATGGATGCTAGAGGTTTGCATCCATAAGTTTGCTTCTAACCATAATAATTGGATCATTTGACGTGACCGATCAACCAAATTACACCATTAACTTGCTGGCCCAAATTTAAAACATTGGACCAAAGAAGAAAAATAAAACAAAAAAAGACATCCAGGAGAGGGAGAATGTTTCCTACTCACTATCTACTATTTGTGAATAAATGTTGCGTATATATATAGTAATTTTAATATGAAATTTCTTCTAATTTTTCATAATAAAAAAATTGGGGAAAATATGTTTTGAAAATAGGTGCTCTTATTGTAACGATCATTTGGCCTAACGGGTCAACCACATTGCCAAATATCTTATTCGGGTCGAACTTGAAAAAAAAAACAAAAAGAGAAAAAATGGAGAAATTTTAGAAAACTTGGAAGCAGTGTTATAAGAACTGGATCGGATCGGGCGGTTCAACCGGTCGGACTAGAAACTGGACCTATGTCCGGTCCGGTTAGCTTAAAAATCGAAAATGCACAAACAGACTTGTGAACCCAAAAAATCGAGCGGTTTTTAGATAAACCCATCAAACCCATTCGAACCGCTCGGCCGCATGGGTTCATAAATTTTAAAGGAAATCCCCCAACCCGGACCCGAAAATGAGCTTCTTCTTCATCCAGATGAAACCCTAGCCAGATTGACTAGCTTATGCTAGAGGCCGAGCCGAGCTTCATCTTCTCCTTCGAGCATTGCAAGATTGCAATAGGTTCGAGCTTCCTCTTCTCCTTCCGTCTTTTCTCGGCTTCTCCTCATCCAGATGCAGCAGAGCGACAACTTAGGAGCGAAATCCTTAACGGCAGGGGGACACCATCAACGATCAGGGGGAGAGGGGGTATAGAATCAGAAACCATTCTCCTAATCAGTTGAATCTGAGTACCGAACAAATCCCCAAGAAACTTAACAAAGTTTGCCGAAAAGGGTCGATAGACACGATCTAATTCTAGCACGCAAAGCTTCGAATTACAATGGCGAGGGGAAGAATTACCTAAGAGGAAGTTGAAAAAGAAGGAAGAAGTGAAGAATAGGAAGGATTCCTAGAAACCCGACTTTGCCAACTTCATCGCATAAGCCATTGTTCTCCCAAGCAAGAACAAAACTAGAGAGAGAGAGAGAGAGAGAGAGAGAGAGAGAACCACTGAAGCTTCACGTGCTACAGCTCTGTTGCTTAGAGTCACAGGAACGAACAAGGTGAGGGGTAAAAAGTAGGACTAATATAAGATTTCATGTCACTACAGCCCTTAAACTTCTAGGGAAGTCACAAATTGCCCCTCTGGGCTCTTTCTCAAAAAGAAAGGGGGCAGAAAGTGGAAACATACTAATTATTATCTAATATTTATTACTATTTTCTTGTATTTTATATTAATTTTTTAAAATAATAAATATTTATTTATTTTATAATTAAACATGCGGTCCGACGCATTGAACCCCCAGTTGGACCCATGAACCCATACATCGGCCGGTCCGATGTCCAGTCCGATTCTGATAACACTACTTGGAAGTTTAAAAAGTTAAAAAAAAAACCTATATTTTTTTGTAGAAAGGAGTGATGCAACTATAATGATTAAATCATATATCCTAACAAATCCATCAGATTTCATGATATATCTCATTCGAGTAGAATTTGAAAACATAGATAGGAACCAACGTGGGATGGTTCAAGCGGTTCGGCGCTTGTTCTGCTTAAGTAAGGTCTCGGGTTCGAGTTTTTGTGAATGTAGAAAATCCATGCCGGAGAGCTTTACCCCTTAGTGGGCCGACTCGGCTCGACTAGATTAGTTGAGGCCCAACTAAGCTTTCGAATACCATGATTCACACTTAAAAAGAAAAAAAAACCATATATAGGAAATTTAAATGGTTAAAAAAATAAAAAAAAAAAACTTATATTTTCTATAGAAATAAACAATCTAACTATAACGATTGAATCATATATCCTAACAAATCAATCATTAAGTGATATCTTATTCCGGTCAGATTTGAAGACATGAAAAAATAATCCAACTATAACGGTTAAATCATATGTTAGAACAAATCAATTAGATTATATGTTATCTTACTTGTATCGGATATCATAACGTTAAAAAAAGAAAAATTGGAAAATAATATATTATTATATATTTGTATCATTATTTCTAGTATTATTATATTACATTGTTTTTGTTAAACACCCATTATGTTGTGTTAAATACGAAATATTCAATTTTCCTAAAATCAAAAGCTAATTTCAACACTTTCAATTAGTTTCAAATACGATACCATAGTTTATTGAATAAAACTTTCAATGATTGGATAATACATGAAATATTGCTGCGTTTGGATTCAAAATAACATTTTAAAATCGGATTTTGATTTTGAAAAAAAATGGTATAAATGGAGTCCACTATTTGACTTTATATGAGTTATTTTATTTTGTTGTTGGTAGAATTAAGTTAAAGTTAAATTTTAAAATCACACTGGGAAACCAAACGAGCCAATGCTGCGTTTGAATTCAAAATAACATTTTAAAATCAAATTTTGATTTTGAAAAAGAGCGGTATAAATGGTTATGTATGGGCCCACTTTTTGATTTTGCATGAGTTATTTTGTTTTGTTATGGAAAAAAAGTGGTATAAATGAGACACGCCCTTTGACTTTGTATGAGTTATTTTGTGTTGGTAGAATTAAGTTAAAATTAAATTTTAAAATCACACTGGAAAACCAAATGAGCCATTACATATATATTTATATAAACTAGTGTAATAGCATGTGTGTTGCACGTGCCTCTACTATTATTATTATTATTATTATTATTAGGTTACATAGTATGAGCCCATATGAGCAAATAAAATTCTTTAAAATTTGTCCAGGCCATTCATATTACTGCTCCATGAACGAGGCTGTGAGTCAAGGAGAAGGTGAAGGCCTTCACATTGACACCGGCAGCCTCCAGGAAGTCTTCCTCTATGTCGGAATCCTTGAAATTTCTGGATCCTTGAAATTTCTGGAAGTCGATCTTGAAATCCTCGAGATATACATTCTTCCCTTTGATGCCATGAGATGGTCAGGTGAGTTGCAACACCCGCATGATGACATTTCAAAGTAGAGCGAAGCTGGCAATATATATAGTGAGGGATAAGATTTTGACGGCGTGCATTACGACTTTGTAAGCAGTGACATATAGTGTGGGCAAAAGAAGACATGGAGGCGAGGGGCAGGCTAAGGTTGGATGGGCTGGACATGCATGGAAGAGCAGATATCACTATGAGAATTGAATGATATATATATTATGAGGACACCTACTGTCACCAATCATACAAACATCTCCCTAAAACAGCTTGTGATTGTAGGGTCCAGCAGCCTCAATGGTGTTCTCTAATAGTCTCATCTACAGTGATTATCGAATATGGACCATCACTTTACATAAGACGTTCAATGTCGACCAAGAACAATCACTATTTGTCATTGATAATTGACTTCTATGTATAATAACCTCATCGTAGGTGGTCTTTAATGATAGTCTTGAAGTCAAATACCTTTATTGTATATATCAGTAAATCTAGTCAAGTATACCTTCTTTGAGCCCCAAAAAAAAAAAAAGTCAAATATACCTTCTACTTCAAATGAATATATAAGATCTATTGTATCGTATCTACTGTTCCAGTAATCTCAAGCATATTAATCAAAAAATAGTTCTCGTTAATTCACCTAAATAGATAAGAATAACAAGACTCAAGCATATTACTCAAATCCAGTATCTTAAAGCAAAATTAACAAATTGCTCAATGTACAAATTTCAGTTCAAAGTACTTCAAAGAAACCAAAATGAGTGAGTTTGAATAATTAGCCTACTTCCACCCACACTACTTTCATGGACATGTATATATATATGAAGCTATGACTTAAAGATATTCCTGGAATTAATTTTTTATTTAAAAATAAATAAATCTTCCAACTTGGATGGCATCATCGACTTGAATTGGCAACATCTCCGAGTGGTCCTAACATCTTCCAGCCCTCTAATTTGCACGCCCTAATAGGTCCCAACAAACGACAGCAATCGTTGTAAGCCGGCTGGAAGGAAGCAGCCGTTCAGAAAAATTCTGTTCAGAAAAATTCTGTTCAGAAAGCTCCTCGTTCTGCCCAGACCATAATAAACAACAGGCCATAGCAAATACACTTGCCCAATAAGACGGGGCAGCACGAGAACAACACCTCTAGAGAGGAAGTTGAAAGTAAGCCAGTCCAAGAGGGGAGGAGAGAAGAAAGAATCACGGAATACCTGCGGGACAATGGTCTCCCACATAGCTTACCCATAGACACAGTCCCGGAACACTTGAATGAAAGACTCCACCCCTGAACTGCAGCAGCTGCACAGGCAAGAGTGAGAAAAGTTCCACGAAGCATGAAGACTATTAGTGAGAAGTCAATTATGGGCCGCATCGCAATCCAAAGGAACTTTTGGATTCTATGAGGCCCTCCCCATCTCCATATATATGAGTTTCCAGATCAAGCCCTCATTATCCCAGAAGTCTTTAGCAAGAAGATTGTGCGGTGATGAAACCAAAAAAAATCCTGATGGATCTAAGGATCAGCAGATCTGGTCAGGCTGGTCGCATGGACTTGGAGGGTTAATGGCTGCGATTTGCAGAGACATGTGATGATAAATTAGATAACTGAACAGTGAACACCCACCAATTCCAGTAGAAGATGGGATCGAATGGGCCTGGGTTCTGTTTCTCTAGAAAAAAAAAAAAAAAGAAGAAGCTGGGATTGCAAAACCCACTCCTAAAGATGTCCCTGCAATACCTCATAATGGAAACATCATCACTCGAAGAATTTCTTCGACACCAATAATCCATAGAAATCGATTTGCTTCAATCACAACTCATGCTCCTTCAAGCAGCAGAGAAAAAGTGAAAATAAATAGTTAATAAAAAAAAGGAGAACAGAAAACTATTGACTATCAAAAATGAAATCGACCAAATGGGTATTAGCTACATTAATAAAATAATATGAAATATAGTTAAGCTCCTAATCTATCATCTTCAATCCATAGGGGAATACTATCTAAGTGAAAACAGCGGTGTTAATGCCAATTTAATTTTCTATTTGGGTCAAGCCCAACTGCCACTGCCAACTGATGGTATAAGTAATTGAATAAGATGAAAGCGATCAATTCTTAGGGCCTTAGCATAGATGGGCACTTATCCGATGAAAGATTCAATACCTTTATGGTCCTGATTCATGAAGTAAGACCATTTAAAATAAAGCTGATCTTGACCAAAGATAAGCATGTAATGGGCCCATGATGCATCTTGTGAAAGTTTCTGATTCATACAAGGCAATAATAAAATTAGAAGTTCGATCAAACATTGGCTGAAGCAAGTGTAGAAGAAACTTAAAAGACAATAGCTTACAGATTTTATGCAGACCCATGATCATTATTATCAGCACTCCAGTAAATAGAATAATCCAAAAGTACAGCCACAAATGTGCAGTTTATTAGCTAAACTAAGGTATCCAGCTGGAATAAAGTGGCCTTGTCTTCTCATAATCAACACTCATTGATGGCGCCCTCTCCTTGGGTGCATCACCACAGTGATCAACTTTAGTTGAAAACCCAGAATAAATCCTTATAAATGATGGGTAAAATCGTATAGGATATTGACGTCATTGCAGAGTACCTCATGCCATAAGATTTCTTAAGCCTTATATTAGCTGGTGAATTATTTGCCAGAGCCCCATTAATAATGAAAACAAGCAGAACAGAGTTCATTTCCTTAGCCTAGTTGGGCTGTTGGTGATGATGTAATATGTAATAAAAATGGTTTTACTGCCATTGAAACAAGTATAGGTGAGGATAAAGGAATACCTTGCTATCGAATGGCATCAACAAGATCCCATTTTTTTGCACAGCATTTCTTGATCCTTATGTCAATGAGGAAGAGATACATAAGTTGCCCAGGCTATCATGAAATCACAGAAAATGATGCCATGAAAATATTAATATTACCAATTAATAGGTGGATTGCAGATCCAAAAGAATGGCCAAATGCAAAAAGTTGGAAGGATCGTGTATGTAACTGTGCAGTAAGTCGGTACAGTTTCCTTTTGTTTCTTTTCTGAAGTGATAGATTACACAATCACTTTTAGAATTTCAACAGGGCAACTCATGTCTCCTGTAGAAACCGAAAACACCGATAAAAATTGAAGTGACACTTCATCTCCAATAAAGAAGTGATCAAAACCATGGGGCTACGGTTTCAATATCAAGACAATACTCCCGTATCATAACAAAAAGTTACAATGATGCTTTTTTCCCGTAAGTGAATGGACTCCATCACAGTCCACCGGCTAATAAACATGTATATAGGCAAGAACGAACACGACCATTCGTAAGAACTCCGAACTTGCAAATAAAGCAAAAGTATCCCGAGCTTACCTATTTGGTGCAAAATTCGATCAACCGGCGCTGAAAAGAATGGGATGACTGTGATAGGCATTTGATCAAGCAGCTTCAGGGCGGGAAAAATGGAGCAGTTTGGAGATAGACATGGAGGAGAGTCTGAACGTGTGTGAAGCAATATAAAAAGGCACGATTCGCGGGACCACTCCGTGGACAGGGACGATGGGGAATCGGTGAAAAGACACGTATAGGTTAGCGGGTACACGCACGGTGGTTGGGTAGGTAGAAGCAGCCAACCTCAGCACTGTGGCGTTGAAGGGTAGGCGTGGGTTGGGCCAAGAGGAGGCCGGTGGCGAAGGCGGCTGCACGAGGATCATAGGCGGAGTGTCTGGTCGGAGAAGCCAGAAGCGGAGAAAGTAATGGATGGGGGAAGTATAAATACAAGGCGTGAAGGAAATTGTCGGGCTGAAGGGATGGCAGTGGACGGAGGAAGTCCGACGAATGAGATTGATGGCAAGTGGAAGGAAGCAATGGGAAACAACATTGGTGAAAGTGGCGGGGAGAAGAGCAACGACAGTTAAAAGAAGCAGTGAAGAAGACAGAGCAGGGAAAGAGTCGCTCGAGGAACAGCGGCGACGAGACAATGGATGGGCCACCCGTGACTGTAGGATGAGGCGGGAATGAGGTTTGGCGGCAGTGCAACTGCAAGCAGTGAGAGGCACTGGCGTGACTGGCGGGCGGGAGCCTTGTTTTATTATCTGCTGAATCGAGGCGTCTCGTCTCGTGATTGCCGAAACGGCATCAAACCAGTGAAGGGTTAAGAGTTGAGGGGCAGGGATATTTTCGGAATATTAAAAGTATTGAAAACATCTCACCCCTTTTACTTGAATACTAAAAATATTACAAATTTGTATTTTTAAGTATTGGGGTGGAAATCTATATAAAGAAATTTAATTTCTTAGTTATACTTTATATATTGAGAGGTGGAAGTGGAAGGATTTAATTAAAGAAAATAAGTTAGGAAAAGGAAAGAGAGAAGAAAGAAACCGTGTAAATACTATTAAGTATATTATATACATTTATATCATTATTTTCTGAATTACGATGCTATTCGAAACATCTATGTTACTGTATAAAATACCAAATGTAAATATATGGAATCAAAATTTACTTTGACAATATTAGTCCAAAATATATGAATACTTGAGTTCACCAATAAATTTATTGAAATTAATTGATTTTATAATATATGAATACTTGAGTTCACCAATAAATTTAAGGATTAATTAGCAGAGATCTTATAAATTTATTACTTATA
This sequence comes from Punica granatum, assembly GCF_007655135.1. NCBI lineage: Eukaryota > Viridiplantae > Streptophyta > Magnoliopsida > Myrtales > Lythraceae > Punica > Punica granatum. The sequence continues at coordinate 27,063,712 of NC_045128.1, forward strand.
ATGTTATGAGAAAATATATGTGAGAGAAGGATTGAATGATAATAAATTTTGCCTAAAAGAAGAAAAAATAGAAGAAAGAATTGCAGGATCTGTTAGAGCTCGAGACACTATAATTGAAAATATAAGACTCTAATAGTACCAAATTCATTATTTCATTCTCTACTAGTTTTATTATAAACAAAAGCTATGCATAATATTGTATTGAGGAATACAAATATGCATGTGAGTGTCAAAATGATGGTCAACTATACTTTTACATGATATGGATGTTTAGTTAAATTTTAATGTAACTAAGACGTATTAACTTTGAAATTCTTTTGGATGATGTGAGAAGAAATCAAAAGAATGGACAAAAATGAAAAACATTTAAAGTTTACTGGAAAAATGTTAAAAGAGCAAAAGAAAAGGGTAAAAATATATTTTTTTAAAAAAGGAAAATAAAGGACAAGTGTCGTCATTTCCTTGCAATGAACAGTAAACAATAGCTTTTAGTATATTTAATAAAGATTCCAAGAACCTCCCACAAGCTGGGGGCCGATCTCCAGGTAAGATTCCTAAAAAATTCAACAGATGTATATATTATGATTTACAAATATTTTCTTAATTTGATTATTTTGGTTCCCTCAGATGCACCAATAGATATGGTGTACAATGCAATTTTGATCCCATGTTCTTTGAAATGTGAAAAAAGAATTACGGGTCAAATATAAAAACTTTCGCTCAATTTATTAATTTGGGCAGGAGATAAAGGCTTGATCAGATCAAGTTTTAAAATTTTAAATAGACAAAAGTGAGGGAAAAAGAGAGAGAGCGACATCAAAAAGGAAAAATAAATTATAAATTTGCAACATGAGAGTATACATGTTAAATATGAACCACGGTGTTTAGTGGCATCGACACTCTAACCCGCTTAAGAATCACGATCTCGCTTAAGAATCACGAGATCTTGAGTTCAATTCAAACTCCCAATGAATGGCATACCCCGGAGTGAAATGAAGGAAAAGATATTAAAAGGATGACAATCTCATAATGGTGTCATAATGGTAAAGAATGAGGACAGTAAAGCTTCCATCCATTACAGAAATTACTAACTATAAAATCTCGAGGACAGTGAAGCTTCTGAATGAATAAAAAAGAATAAAAATAAATGATTAATTACCTAAAAAATTACAAACTTTTCACATTTTTCTAATTCTAAAATGAACTTTTTATCTTAACTTAAAAATACACGAACTATCTATTTAATTTCAATTTTAGCATGTCATCAACTTTTTCGTTAATTTGGATGGAAATTGCAAACGTGTGATTCCGATGGCACGTGACACTTAATGATAGGACGAACATGACCCATCAGATTTTTTAATAAAAATTTTCCAAAATTTTTTTAAAAAAATTTTAAAAGGAAATTTGAAAAGGGGACTTGAGGACGGTGGCTGGTGGTAGGGGTCTTGATTCAGGTCACCACCTGCCCTATTGGGGTTTCCAATGACCACATAGGCCACTAGCAACCCAAATTGGGGGGAGGGGGTGGTGGTCGGAATAAGGAGAACCCAAAATTGGGTGTTCTCTCGATTCTAGCTGGTGGGGACTCGTTCGAGCCCATCACCCCCCGATCGGGGGATCAGTGCACAGGTCCGTATAATACTAATGCCTTACAAAATTGTGATTGCTCCTCGTAACCATAAGGGTTGATTTGTGCCCCCTCTTCGGTCACTTTCTTTGCATTATGGTTAAGCCAATACAAGATTTCTTCACGCTAGGCTTTGGAGGTGGTGGGTCTTTCTCCTTATGCTCAGCTCAAAAGTTCCTAATATTTCTCCGGTGTGAATGCGATTTAGGCAAGAACATTCTATGGCAATCGAACCAAGTGCACTTACAACCATTCCTGAGGTGGGACGCTTTGCTATAACGCATGCAATGAAGGCAAACCAATTTCCTTTGGGTTACCCAACCAGACAACATTCCGCAAGTCAAAAAATCATTTATGGTCCACATCAAAGATGCCCTTATGAAGTTTTACTTTGTCAAAGCATCATAAATAACCATCACAACGTTCCACGGTTGCTTCAACTCATCGATTAATGACTGCAAGTAAACATTTATCATTGTCTTTGGATTTTTGGGACCTGGGATGATACATGTCAATAGCATATATTTCGCCGTCATACACATCTCCGGGGGCAATTGTACGGAGTCATAATAACAGGCCAATAGGAGTACGACTCTTTCCCTCTAACAAATAGGGTGAATCCGTCCACACACAAACCAAGTTAAACATTACAAGGCTCCCGCGCAAAATTTGTGCACGACGTTAAAATCCTCCCGAGCTTTTCCATCAAACGGATGACACATAATATTTTCTAGTCGATTCTCGTAGTGCCATCTCATTTTTGACACTAACCTCGTTGGAGTATACAATCTTTGCAATCTCGGAATGAGAAGCAGATAGTGCATTTTTTTCCTCGCTACCTCCTTTGGATTACCGAGCTTGTCTGAATGTTGTTTGTATCTAGTCTACCCACACAACAACTTAAATCAGAATCATCCTTGTAATACAACATCCAAACCTTCGGGCAACAATCATTTTTTACTAAGCTCAGACCAAGAGATGACAATAATTTCTTTGCCTCATAGAAATTCTTAGGGACATTATTCATCTCCGGAGTTAGCTCATTGGGTAGTAAGCGAAGAAGGTCATCCACGCCGCCCTAAATCAGTACTCGCTTTGCATTTTAAATATATGTATCGATTTTCGAGCATACCTCAAGCTCAATATAGGAGAACGCTCCCAAATGCAATCCACAAACCTACAATATTTTAAGTTTAATTTGTTAATTAATTCTCAAATATTTGCAATTAGAATTCTCGTTGGGAAACGGTCGCTGGTTGCTGTGTGGGGCAGAGGGGCGGTAGCTCGCGGTGGCGGCGTGTGCAGCAGGGCAGGGGCAGCAGCTCGCGACAGCGGAGGCAGAGGCCGGGCCATAGGTGGCGGTGGCGTGTACTTCGCAGTGGGGGCAGGGGCAGCTCGCAGCAGCGCGGCAGAAGGACAGCAACCCGCGCAAGAGGGGCCGGCAGTAGGTCGCGGCAGCGATGTGCAGTGGCCAGGCAGAGGGCCGAAAGCCGCCCGGTGACCCGACAGCAGAGCTAAGGCCCTCGGAGGGCTGCGCTGACGACAGCAGGGGGAAGGATGGAGGCAGACCGTGTCGATCAGAGGAGGCGGTGCTGCATGCACGGTGGGAGAAGCATAGAGAGAGAGGGAGAAGCTTAGAGAAGCCGAGGAAGAAGACAACAGACGATAATGTGTCCCGAGTAGAGGGCAGCCGGCCAACGGTCAAAGGTTGACCAAGTTAAATTTTTTATTTTTAAAAGTTAGCGAGGGATTGGCCCTTGCTAATCCCCCGCTAACGGAACATTTTTTTTTAATTATTCGAGGATTAGATAGGGGAATTAGTGAGGGATCTTGTCCCTCACTATTCCGCCGGAAAATTTAGCAAGGGCCAGAATCCCTCGCTAAGTCCCCTCGCTAAAGCCTGCATTTTTAGTAGTGTTAATGGATAATGAATTTCATGGAAATTAGATGACCTCATAATCTTATTTAGTAAAAGTTGCTCAATGCCAGTATTAAATCTACCATGGGATACGAATAGTCCATGTTTTCTTTAATCTAATGAAGCGTAGAACCCTAAACCAGACGAGTGCTGATACGTGAGATTTTACTTCATCGCAATTTAGGATTTAATTATCAAGAGTTGGTAGATGTATATATATGCGAGGGAACTTATGTAGAGAACATTTTCGGTGCCCATATCTTAAAACATGTATTTGCCGATGGCATTCATGCTTATTATTGTCTGTAGGTGGTGGAAAAAGTGATCTGGACCATCACGCGAGAGGTACCGGCGGCTGGACTGGTGAAAGGAAGGGAGGGATTGGTGGACGGGCTGCTGGCGGCTGAGGTGCTGGAGGCAAAGGTCCAGGAGCCGGAGATGATGAGCATTCTTCTAGGCAGTCGAGGATTGTGCTGGTGCATTGCTGAGCGCAAAGGAAAGGGTCTGGAATGGGGCCTTGGGTTGCTATGCAGTCAACCAAGCACTGCAGAGGAGCTTGGACCAGGCACTGGAATCCACACTCGACCAAGCCGCTCCCACAATTCGTGAAACACATTGGTAGCCCGTAGGGGCTGACTCTAATGCGCTCGTAAAACACATGCACCGAGGATGAGCCCGTCAGGAACAGCGCCAGAAGTACCACACGCAGGACTTGTCTTGCAATGGTCGGATCCATGACCAAGCTACTCATGCGGCAGCTGGCTAGATATATATTGCCTGGTATATGTTTTTGTTGTATGTTGGTGTTGCTAACTTGCTTAGGAGTAAGGACCTACGCATACCGAAGTGAAGGATGCAGCAATTTTATAAGTTCTGATGAGAGTGACATGATGATCTAGCCGGAGAGTTAACCGTTTGAAAAAGATAAAAAAAAAAAAACTGTTTTTGCTGTTATCTATATGGTTTTTTAGTAAGATCACGAAGTGTTTTCAATTCATTGAATACAAATAATTTCTGTTCAAGTATCGGCTCAACCCTAGCCTGCACCAGGCACGTTTACATCTTCTAGTGAGTTTGGAAACTCGGTATTGCAGTAAAAATCCATTTGCGAAAATTTCTATCTGCGGTGATCAAAGTAGTCCTGGTTATTTTTTATTTTTATTTTTTAATTTTGGTTCTTTTCTTAAACCATGAAGGATGTGTGATTTGAGCTGAAATAGCGTCTATAACAACGCAACTGGAGGACCAGTGAATATGTCTTTCATGAGTTCCTTAAAAGTGCTCTATTTTACGGAACTTACAATTGCCATGTATGTGTTGCTCTTGCTATTACTAAACTTATAAGATGTGAATTGTTATGAATATAAATCCTCCATACATTCGCGTTTGGCTCACGTAATTTGCGCAAAATTAATGCAATTTACCTGATATAAGTAATTTATTCAAACAGGAGATAGTTCACTCCAAGTAGTATTCTCAACATCTAATTATCTTACTCGGCTCTAAGTAATTTATTCTAAATGTGAGTGATTTATGTTCAGATAATTTAGTTTTCAAAGAATGGCACGCACAATGATATCCAAGATGATTGAACCACAAACTTTCTAGTTTACTGTATATGTCATGCTTTGATTTCATGGAAGAATCACCGATGAGCATCACGAGATAATTAATCACCAAAGATTTCTAACGTTATAAATTGAATGTTCTAAGGGAAGGTTCAATACAGTGATGCTCGCTATTGACTCCTTGTAAGTAAACTTAAATATAGGGATGCTTGACTATAGTCGTGTTTCCATTATAATAGAATTTCTCCTCATACGCCTCCTTAATTATACATTTCTTTCGAAGTTATTGGGTCCTTTTCCTCACTTAAGAATCTCCTCCCATCCTTCCCTCCGTCACGAAGAGTACTGGGATTGGTTCACTTCCGATTTCATGATCCAATTAAACGCTACATGTTTACTTTTAAGACCATAATGGAAGTACGGTAAAATTGTTTATAAACTGAATGCTGTTATACAAAGGATTCTTACACAAACTCCACAAATTCCAATATGTGCACAGAATAGAATTATATTTATTTGTAGTGACTTATAAGCGATTGGGCTCATGTCCAACCCAAAAGCTTGTGCTGAGAAGTTATAATACATAATATCTTATAAATCCATTAGAATCTTATAATTTTTCTATTTGGAATCTAAAACATACCACTATAGAGAAACCAATTGATGTGGTTAAACCAAGATGCTCTAGATTCAATCCTTGTTTGAGTAACTTTCAGTACCCTCTAAAAAACAAAGAAAAAAAATTATGATCTTGTCGATTTTTATCCTACCCTTCCTTGTTTTGACAAGTTTGAAGAATTTTTCGTATTACCCTCCAATTAATTGTTAAAAAATTATAAAGAAACTTTTTAATTGAATGGATTAATTTACATTAGTTTGTAAATTTTTGGAAAAAAAACTAATATGAAAATAATAATAATAATAATAATAATAATAATAATTTTGAGGAGAGAAAAGACTACAGAAGGAGAGGAAGAAAGGACCGATGGGGTCCAAAAATTGCCACCACCTTCCTGACAAGCTCACGAGTAGTTTAAAGAATTACTTTCGACCTTGGCAATAGCAGAGGTGGCAGAGGTTGGGCCACCACCAATCGATGTTTATCTCTTATCAAGACGAGAAAGGAGGAAGAGAGAGCAATGGGAGCTTTTTCCCTTATGCCGTGTCCGTGGATCCACCGTCAACGCATAATCAAAATATTTGTATAAATTGCAAAAGAAAAATAAAATTTCACACATCTCATATTAAGATTGAAGTTGTAATTTCGCACGGGCCAATATTACTAGATAGACGTCGGGAGGCATCATGAATTAAGGTTGGACTTTTTTCGGTAGATTTTCTTTTTGATAACTCACAAGGAATATTAATTATAAAGAGGTCTTACATGATACGAGAAGAAAATTGGGGGTCTCGGTCACAATAATTAAGAGAAGCATAAAAAAAAAAAGAATAACACACTACATACAGCGAAAACGGGTTTTCCCCATTTTTTTTCCTTGGCCCACGCGAAAAACGTCCGGAAAAATCTTCCCGACATTTGTCCCAATGTTTCAAATAATGTTGACCTTGACACCATTGCCAGAGAGTTCCCGATATTTTTTGGAAAACGTCGGGAAAAACCATCATAGGCCGACATTTGGGAAACGTTGGCTAAAGACCAAGCCTAGGCCAACGTCTCAAACATTGGAAAAAATTGAGCATAGGCCGACATTTATTGCGTTGGCCAAAATCATGCCTGAGCCATCATTTATTGTGCTAGCTTAAACCATGCCCAAGCTGACCTTTACTGTGTTGGCAAAGATCATGCCTAGGCCGACTAGAAAAACGTCAGCATAAGCATTTTATTATTAAAAAAAGAGGCCTGAGCCCACATTTTAAGCGTAGGCTGAGGTCAATTTAATTAAAAAAATAGATAATATATTGTCAATATATCGTCAAGTTGTTGTCAATGGTAGGCCCAGCTTACCATTGATAACAAGATATCAATTTATTGACAATTTGTTATCAAACTCTAGAAATCACTCAGCAACTTGATGAGCTCCTCAAGCCTAAATCTGTTCTTTATGTTGTCGCTCGCAACATCCTAGTAAGCTCTGCCACTTGAATAAACCATGAATCCGTAATCAACATGTCTCAATCGATAAAGAGCACTGGAAAAGGAAACGGAAAAATTGACTAACATAGCAAAAATCATTGCTTTGCCTCAGATCTCTCATCCTCTTATTTCTCTTTCTCATTTGTTTTTGCTTATCTTTTCGACCTCAGATGTCGACCTCCCTTCCCTTCCCTCAAATCCGCAACCAATCAAGCGAAGTTGGTCATACTCCATAACAAGCTCTTGGGCTCTTCGGCGAGCTTCATTGGCCCTCATGACAAGATGGGTATTGAAGCATGAAGATTGAGCTCAAAGGAAACTAAAATCTAGATCCATTATAGGGGAAAGGAGATGAAAGAGAGAGATTGCAGACTCGAGCTAAGGTTATGACGATGACAGTGAGGAGCTTGGGATTCGGACACACATTTTGTAGGCATAACGGGGACAAGGAGATGATGATGAAGATGATAATATTGGAAGATGTAGAGGCAAAGGATTTTTATGAGGAAAAGATGGGGCGAAGATGAAGATGAAAAGAAAAGGATGAGGAGAAGGAGGATGCTAGTAACGAGAGAGAAATGGAGATGGAGATGGAGGAAGAATTTTATGAGGAAGATATATATATAAATGAAACAGGGGGATGGGGAGATGATTTTTTTGGGTTTTATTTTTCCCCAAGGGAAGGGTCGACGTTTTTTAAGAGTCGGCTTAAACATTTTAGCCGATGTTTCAAGGAAAGGTCGGCTCAATCAACCTTGTGCCAATACTGTAAAGGTCAACCCATGCCAATCTTAAGTGACAATGTGTTGTTCTATAAGGAACCAGTTGCAACAAGTTGTTATAAAATGACAACGTGTTGTCCCCTCTATTATGATGCTTGAACACTAGTTGTAACAAATTATCATAAGGTAACGACTTGTTGTCCTCAACCATTATGACACACTACACCTTATAATATAATGTTATAATTTTTGATGTACCCTATGTTTGATTCTATTAACATATAACAATAACTAATACTCGTAGTTGAATTTATGATAGTTATAAGTAACTAATTCGATAGGTTTAAGTACCTTTCATAACCCTATATAGTTATTTGTTTCTAGGGAGTATAAGAATACCTCCTTACAATTGCTAAGTTGATCTCTTGCTATATATAGTCATGCTCGTCATGGATGTTTTCTTTTGATTAGCTTCACACTTTTTATATTCATGTGAAACAATTATTTTCTTTCACACAAACATAAAAGAGCACCGATGATGTTGAGTAATGTCTTGAATTATCTAAGTAAAAGCAGACATGTGCCAAATTTTCATATGAAAATTGGAGAAACTAATTACCAATGCTAGAAAATTCATTGTTATTCTAAAACATTACACAACATTTTATTTCTTCGTGAAATTAAGTAAACCATTCTTTTGATAAAATATCACCATGAGTTTGCACAATAATGCCTTATTGACCGAGCCTCTTTAAATTTGTACGTGATCTTACTATGGGATCAAACCCAAAGATTTTCCTTAATATATCCTCACATTTTAAGAACTAACTTGATCGGGCCTCTCAGAGTTCATAGTCCAACGATTGAAGACGTGTTTCCCGTAAAGGGCTCAAAGCCATATAAGTTCCTCAATAGAGCATATACAAAACTTCTTAGCAAAATTATTCGTAAAATCCATCTTTTGATAAAGAACCACCGCATATTTGGATCGAACGACAACACATAGCAATAAGCCATTCTCTTTTCAATTTGATACAACTATTGAAGGCCATTGTAAATTTAATCTCGAAAGATTTATTTCATCAACGTCATCAGTCATGCTTTCTATGACAATAGATCATCACAAGGAGACAATAGGTTTCCTCGTTTATTATGAGCCATCAACGCCGGAGACAACAGATTACCCTAAAGTGACAATGCGTTGCCTCTCATACTTTTACACTCTAACAACACATTTGATAACATCCAGTGGAAAAATGACAAACTGTTAATAAAATTTTTGAAATTTTCAGCCAGACACGAAAGTTCCCTTCAGCCTTTGAATTTTTTAAAATATACATAAGACAAGAGCCGACGTTTTAGCCTGACGTTTTTGAAAAGATTGGTGAAACATGCATATGGCGATGCTTTAGCTCGACGTTTTTTCAAAAGGTTGGGAAAAGTATGCATACGGCGCTTCAGCTCAACATTTTTCAAAACGTCGCCTAAAATGGATCTATGCCAACGTTTACTAAAGAGTTGTGAAGAACCCTTGTGGGCCGATTTATTCCGACGCTTTGCAAGGCGTTGGGACAAAAACGTTGACTAAAGCTAACTTTGCTATAGTGATAAGAGCTGAAGTTAAGAATATTGAGCCAGCCGGATTATTCAGTTCGCTTCAATGACCGCCACTGGATCAGCCCCATCAATATGGCCTGATCGATCCGCAGTCACCAACCTCAGTTATTTCAAGGCTAGCCAAGATCAATCCTGCCCCATCTCGATCTGCTGCGCACAACCCATGATCAGGGAGGGTGTGAAATTGCAACTATATATCCATGCCAGTTTCAATGGTTGTTATTGCTCAATGTCACGTCTAACATTCTACATATTTTTCAGTACTAGACGAGCAATTGACATTAACTCAATGACTAACCATGTAGCCCGCATATGATATATAAAATTCTATATATATATATATATATATATATATATCAATGCGAACACCAGTAGAAAAGAAACTAATTGATAAGGCCAACTTGTTGAGGCAACATGGTTGTATATATATTTATATATATAGATCGGCATATGAGATATATATATATATATATATATGTATGTATGTATATCAAAGACTTAGTTGCAAGTTTCATTTTGGCAATAAGATATAGATACATTTGACAATGATTTATTAATTATTTGATTCCTACAGAGGGGAAACATGAAAGTCGTTATTCGATGATCTAGTGTAAAGCATGCGTTGGCCGGCCATGCGTAGAACTGATCGTGCTATGTAGCCGGGGGTGGTGGCAAAAGTCGTGTCCGAGATCACATGGGCGGGATAGGAGGGTGGAACGGTGAGAAGACTGGGGGTAATGGCGCCGGCATCGGTTGCGTACGATCAGATGGAGATGAGGCACAGTCTTCCAAACAGTCAAATATTTGGTCGGCGCATTGTGTAATGCACTGGGTAGGGTCAAGGAGGGCACCTGGATTCAAGAAACACCCGGCCACGCACTTCAGGGGAGCTTCAAGGAAGCACTGGAGGCCACAGTCGATCAATCCGGCCTCGCAGTTCACTAGGCAACCCGAATAGGTCCCGCTCTTAATACGCTTAGCCAGTTCATGGTGCGAGGGGAGAGCCAGTTCGTGGGCTGAGGACTGGGCCACTAGGAACAGCGTGAGGAGCATTACACGCACGCCTTGCCTGGCAGTGGTCGGACCCATGGTTGCGCTAGATCGACCTGATCGTGATATCTATCGCTCCAGTAGTAGTACTATTGCTCAGTAACTAAGAGAGCCACTGAGGGGTAAGGTTTTATAAGTGCCGACAGGGGCATCTGTTGGAATGATGCGTTTGGAACTCTTTTATCGACCATGAAGGAAGTGTGAATTTAAGCTAAGTAGCGTTTAGAACTACTTGATGAATATGTATTGGGTGATTTGCGAATTGCAATGCTTAATTATATACGCAAAAAAAAAAAGAAGATTAAACTTCCATGACGGGCTCCTTTCTGAATATTCACAAAGGTTGTATATAAATAATAATAAGAATCATGTTATTTAAAAATAAACTTATTATTTTTAATATAATAAAACATCGATTAAATAATGAGAATCTTATTTTTACATTATTTTATAAAAAAAAATATGAGCTTGAATACAATTACAAGATTCTCATTAAATAACAAATCATTTTAGAAATAGTAAGAGCCTATTATTTTTTGAAGCATTTTATAAAATTGCGTCTTAAGGATGTTTTGGAACTCAAATGACTATGAGGAAAAGGGATATATGTACTTCATCTACCTAATTATCACGGCTTGCATGAATGTTCTGCAAGTTCATGAGACGGATAAATCCATTCATATAATTAAACTGCACTGCGGCATTGAAAGTGAATCACTTTGGCAAAATATATGGAATATGACTTTTACTTTCAAGGGCATCTTATACTGCAATTACCAATATTAGCATGTCTTACTAGATTCTATAACTTCAATATTCACAACTACTTTCGAGCAAATAAGCAATGCAACTCATTTTCATCGAATTGATGTTTCAATTGAGGTCAATCGATTGATGAACCAACTCTTTTAATATCCTATACACCTAAGATTTGTACAATTTTTTAAACATGGTTTTTGGGAAGAAAACAATTAAAACCCAGGTGGAGCTTCGGCGGCTGGAAAAACTAGCTATATGTTGCCTTTAGCAACCACCAGATAAAAATTAAGATCAAGCTATAGCCTCCATCTATTGAGTGTTAAATAATCAAATCAGGTCGTATCTATTAAGATTAACCGATATTCAATGAATCGAGGTTTGAGACGTCAATCAGTCGAGTTAATCCCCCTCGTCTTTGATGTCACCGAGGAAATTGAGTGAGGCAGTAATTTGGAACGTGCCAAGAAAGATTGAAGACCTTCAGGTGGGCACTTTCCCTAAAGAAGAATTCAAATATGCAGGTCCAAAGGATGGAATGAATTATGTCCAAACAAAGGTGGGGACGGAGAAAAGCATATAAGTATCTGAGTTGTGCCTTCGGACAACATTGTTAATTTCCGTAGTAATAATAAGATACTACCTTACGCCCGGTGCATGTGCACCCAAAGTAACGTTAGTGAGGCAGTAATTTGGAACGTGCCAAGAAAGATTGAAGACCTTCAGGTGGGCACTTTCCCTAAAGAAGAATTCAAATATGCAGGTCCAAAGGATGGAATAAATTATGTCCAAACAAAGGTGGGGACGGATAAAAGCATATAAGGGGCCGTTTGGATTCAGAGTTAAAGTGATTTTGATTTTGATTTTGATCGTGAAAAAGGACAAATGAGATGTGATTATAAATTTGACTTGGAAAACGTATGTTTTTGTTATGTAGTGTGTTGAGTTAAAGTTAAAGTTAAAATTTTTGAATTGGAAAATGTGTATTTTTATTGTATAGTGTGTTGAGTTAAAGTTAAAGTTCAAATTAATTTTCTTTGAATCAAAACGGGACCTTAGTATCTGGGTTGTGCCTTCGGACAACATTGTTAATTTCCATAGTAACAATAAGATACTACCTTACGCTCGGTGCATGTGCACCCAAAGTAACGTTTGCTTACAGTCTAGAGCAAAGCGGCTTTGTGCAGATTTAATGTGTTTGCTATTAGAGTTGAGTTAAATTGAGTTTTGATTTTAATTTATTTGTAAATGATTGTACTGTTGAATTATGAGAAAAAGTGTGAAAAAATAATAAATAGTTGAGATAAAATAATGATTGTGATGTTGAATTGTGAAAAAAGTAATAAATAGTTTAGAGAATTTAATATTAAAAATTGAATTGAATGGTTAAAAAAAATTTAAAAAGAAAAAATAATAATTGTGTTGTTGAATTAAAGACAATTGGAGTTGAGTTAAAAAAATGTCTAAATCCAAACACACCCGTGCCTTATTAAAAAAATTACATGAGCTATTAGGATTGCTGCAGCCATTACAGAACTCGGGGTGGTAATGAAGTAGATAAATCGGAAAACGAACAATCTGGATTGACCCGAATAAAATCTAAGTTCATTTCTTGGCGTGATGTTGAATTTAATTAGAAATTTCACCAGAACCAAACCAATAAAAAAGAAATCAACATAAATATTATTTGGCATATTATTACTATTGGATTTGGAAGTTGGATGTGGTAGCTCAACGTATTTTCAGGGTTATGACTTCACTTCCTACTTTGCTACTGTTGTTTTTTAGTTGTTGCTCTCATGCTACTTTGCTTTTAATGTTTTAGGAGCTTCTTGATAAATGAAATGACATGGTGAATTGTGCATATGTATAAATATATATTCTCGGACTTAGATTTATGTTCTCCATTTCAAGTGTATTGATATATATATATATATATATAGGCATGTACAATTCTCCGTCTCAACAAATAAAAGATTACTATCATTACATTGATGGGTAAAACTTCCTATTGTTTTGGTCCTTAATCAATTCTCAAGTCTCAAAAAAATAAGCATAAAAACTTCAGAACACAAATATGACGATAGTCAAGACAGATCGGGATAAACTAATAAGGACAGTCATCCTCTTTAAAATTTTAACCAACTATAAAAAAATTACACATCATTCTTTGCTTTGTTATGAAATTACTTATACTATCTCTAACTCAAAAAATTTATGTTCCTAGTCACCTCTAAGGACCTCGACCCCTTCATGCAAATCATGTGTCTGTCATTGAAGATAATCAATTGAAAGAAAGACATGAATCGAACAGCTCATTACTGGTGGACACTTTTTTTCTTCGATAAATAATCATAGAATTAGATGAAAAATGGGTCACATGTATTGTATTCGCTCGTGACCTTTATATTCAATTCCCTTATGATCAAGCATATGCTAACCCGGAAAAAAAAAATCCTATAATCGAAGATGGAAGCTATGGTGGGTTCCTCAAAAAGACAAGCCCGTATACTCCCGGGTGCATGGAGCTTCATTTCTCTCTGAAATAATATAATAATAAAACAATACCAACCAACCGAAGCTCCGATGTCGACGTCGATGTCATGTCATGTGGTTCAGTTGGTGAAAACCAAACGGCTAGAAAGAGAAGATGCAAATCTTGACATTGACGGCCCCTTTTCCCTTCCGCCGGATCTGATTCTCCGATCCCCCCCCCCCCCCCCCCCCCCCCAACTTCTTCCTCCCCTTCCTCTCTTCTCTCTCTCTATCTCACCGCCAGCCACCGCCTTCCAACCCACCCACATTCTGTTCTGTCGCTCTTCTGATCTGCAGCAATGGCGACGATGGAGAGCTTGATCGGCCTCGTCAACCGGATCCAGAGAGCCTGCACCGTGCTCGGCGATCACGGCGGCCAAGGGATGTCCCTCTGGGAAGCCCTCCCCTCCGTCGCCGTTGTAGGTGGACAGGTACATTCCCTGCGCGCCCCCCTGCACTTTCATTTCCGCACCATGTTCGCCGATCTATGTTGGCTGAGGTTCTGAAGCATTTGCATTGATGATTTTCAGAGCTCGGGAAAGTCTTCCGTGCTCGAGAGCGTGGTCGGGAGGGATTTCCTGCCTCGTGGATCCGGTAAGTGTTGGTTTTTGAATAAAGTCGAAATTTCGGATCTTTAAGCGTTTTAATCAACTTCAATCGATCTGTTGCTTCTATTTTTTCTTTTTTAATCTCTTGAAAGTGCCATTGCCATCTCAGTCATCTTGATCATTTACTTTCGGGTTGATTCAAGGTATTGTGACTCGGAGGCCATTGGTGCTGCAACTTCACAAGACCGATGGAGGGCAAGAGTATGCCGAGTTTCTTCACGCCCCAAAGAAGAGGCTTACTGATTTTGGTACTTTTCTGCTCTTGTTATACTATCATTCGTCTTTTGGTCATATCGGTCATAGATACATGCCTGTTACTAGATAATGTGATGTCATAATATATCATAATTTATGCTCAAGGAGGACGAGTGCAGAGTGATTATTCTTCCTTATTTATCATTGGAAACACTAAATTCGAGTGTTGGATCTTGCTTCTTCAGCTCTTTACTGGAAGTACATCTGTGGATGACATTAACAGTCCTTAGCTGTAGAAAAACATTGTATTCGCTTTGACGGGCTGAACTTTGGTGCAGAGGCCAGCTGATTATTTGTTTGTTCCTCATGGATTGGACCTTCTAAACGCTTAGCACCATTTTGAAAAAGCAGATCCTGTGATAAAAAGAGGGCAGTGTCCGTAATCTGTATCCTGAGGTTGAACTGAATCATTAGATTGACATTATAGCATGTCGGATTTAGATTGACATTATGTCATGTGGGATTTCCGAAATTAAGTTATGATTTGCCGTTTTTGGACGTGTAGCTGCTGAGGCATTGAAGTCTCTAATGATCATTCCTCATTTGAATATGGCCATCTTTTTATCTTTTTCTTAATGCAATTTTATTTCTTTTTTCATGGTGCATGTGAAGGGAATTGGGATAGACATTAACCTTTTCCTCAAGTTTGTTCGGGTAGCAGTTGACCTTTGACATTTATTTGCAAAAGTGTAGTAAGTGTAAAGAATCTTATTAATGTTATGGTTGAACAAAGCTTATTCACTATGATTTCTTTTTTATGATGCAGCTGCTGTTCGTAAGGAAATTGCAGATGAGACGGATCGTATTACTGGGAAAAGTAAACAAATATCAAATGTTCCTATTCACCTGAGCATATATTCTCCGAACGGTATGTGTATTACTTTTTAATTAGGGTGCAGTCTTTTTTTCTCCTTAAACTAGAAACAGTAGCTCCTTGATAAAGGACTGTGTCATGTCGCATATTCACAAACAATTTAATCTAAGTGCTTTTTCTCAAATTATTTGATTTGAGTTCTGCCATGTCAAGGGTCGCCGAAGGATGTATTGGAAAGTATGTCATGTATGCGCGTCTTGCGAATAATAAAATTCTTGATAAGGCACTGTACATGATATAATAGGAGCATGAGCATTTCTGACCTACTTAGCTAGGAATATGCTGAAGTGCTATGGCTGCTCTTGAGGTCCTTGGGACCGCATGTGCAGGTTGGTTTCTGTGTTATATTAATCATTTTGACAATGATTTTTCTTGGCAGTCGTCAACTTGACCCTCATTGATCTTCCTGGGTTGACGAAGGTTGCTGTAGGTAAGTCTTCAACAACACTAGGTTTTGTCATTTGGAAGCACTAATTACTTATATTACTGATATACCTTTTGCATATGGCTTTACAGAGGGGCAGCCAGAGAGTATAGTTCAAGATATTGAGATGATGGTTCGTTCCTATGTTGAAAAGGTAAGGAAAATCTCCAGCCTTTCATGATATTACAGTTTTCCCCAGAAAGATGTTAATGCTCAGTTAAGGATGTTCAAAGTTGATAAAAGCACACTGAACTCAAAGGCAGCAAAATGATTTTGCTGCTATAACAAATGCAAGAGTTCTCTGTGGATAGAAAACATGATTTTGTGCAAACAGCCAGGGCCTTCACTCTTATTGTTTAATTGGGAAACTGCTTTCTCTCTGTTTCTTTGTGGTATTAAATTGTTATATTATGTTCCATGAAATATGTTAGAATTGCAGAGAATTCTTCACAGAGAGCTGATTTGATATGCTCTTTTAATTCTTAAAGGCCTAGTGCAGTTTATGAATCAGGCCACTGTCTTAATATCTCCATGCCTTCTCCAGGAGTCAGTGGATTTGTCTCCTTAATATTGCTTCTTAATTAGCTTCCTTTTTTCTACATAGTTTAAGGTTTCTTTTTTAATTGGCTGGATTACATAATTATATGTTACATTCTTATTTTGCAGCCAAATTGCATTATCTTGGCTATTTCTCCGGCTAACCAAGATATTGCTACTTCTGATGCCATCAAACTTGCCAGAGAAGTTGATCCTTCAGGTGACATGAATAATAAATTGTCAAACATTAATTCAGTTGGTCATATATTTGCTGATTATTTTTAGTTGATCTGGGTGATACTTAGCGATCCTCTTTTATTTTTACAGGGGAGAGAACATTTGGAGTTCTGACAAAGCTTGATTTGATGGACAAAGGAACAAACGCTCTTGATGTTCTTGAGGGAAGGTCATACAGGTTACAACATCCTTGGGTTGGAATTGTGAATCGGTCACAAGCTGATATCAACAAGAATGTTGATATGATTTATGCTCGTCGAAAGGAGCAGGAGTATTTTGAATCAAGCCCCGAGTATGGGCACTTGGCACATAAAATGGGCTCTGAATATCTTGCTAAACTCTTATCTCAGGTTCTCGATTTGATTCTTTAATAATCTTTTTTCTGTTAAATTTTCCCTTCACTGATATATGAAACACTTTAAAATTGTCTTGACCGGCTTTCTCTCTTTTCCAGCATCTAGAGCATGTTATTAGGCAACGGATACCCAGTATACTTGCCCTTATCAATAAGACTATTGATGAGCTTAATGCTGAGTTGGACCGCATTGGCAGACCCATTGCAGTAGACTCAGGGGTCAGAGTTTGCATCCATAGTAGAACTTCTTTGATTAATTAATTTCTAATTTTCTTGTACTTGAACTACGTTTCTTCTTTCTCCAGGCCCAGCTATACACAATTTTGGAACTTTGTCGTGCATTTGATCGTGTCTTCAGGGAACATCTTGATGGAGGGTAATTGCTGTTTACTTCTCAGATGATTGTGAATATTGCTTTTGTTTCTTCGATGACATTGAAGCATGTTTTTCAGCTTGCTTGTTCCCATTTGATTATCTTGACTGGACATGCTAGTGAAAGTCAGGAGTTTTTCTTAATAGAGTATCTTTTGGACTTCTACTCTGTAAGGTAAAATCGTTTGTGGATTCTTAATGGTTGAAAATAATAATAGACGATTTGCCTATGCAGAGCAATTATGTCTTTTGATAGACTAGATGCTTTTTGTTGTCATTTTTTCACAATGCCATACGTTGTCTGAGGCGTGTTGCTGCCCAGGCGACCTGGTGGAGATCGGATATATGGAGTTTTCGACCATCAGTTACCTGCTGCTTTAAAAAAGCTACCTTTTGATCGTCATCTCTCCACGAAGAATGTACAGAAGGTTGTATCTGAAGCAGATGGTTATCAACCCCACTTGATTGCTCCTGAGCAAGGATATAGAAGACTTATTGATGGGTCAATCACCTACTTCAAAGGCCCGGCTGACGCTTCAGTGGATGCGGTAATGCTGCTCGTCCTCCAAGTTCACATTAATTCACTATGTGCATTTTAATTACCATAACGTCTTTGCTTTTCTTTTTATATGTTATCTTCTTATGACTTGCATGACTGCTTATGCCATGTCTTGTTTTTCAGGTCCACTTCATTTTGAAAGAACTTGTCCGCAAATCGATTGCTCAAACAGAGGTAGGCAGCTTACTTTTGACAGACGTCTTATGATAATTTGGTTGGAAATCTAATGAGAGGAATGTTAGTTGGAAGGCTTAGTTCTCTTTACTGTTATTAACATTATTTTATTTTTAGAACAATCTCAGGTAAATCGACTCTGACTACGACAAACTCTAAAGGCTGATTTTGATTTTAATGGGATTGCAGGAGCTCAAGCGATTTCCAACACTTCAATCAGAGATAGCTGCTGCTGCAAATGATTCCCTAGAAAAATTCCGCGAGGAAAGCCGTAAAACAGTTGTACGGCTTGTAGATATGGAATCGAGCTACCTAACAGTGGAATTCTTCCGGAAGCTTCATCTTGAACCAGAGAAGAATCAGAACCCTAAAGATACCAATAACTCGAATATTGATCGCTACTCTGATAATCATTTTAGGAGGATAGGTAAGTACTTCTGCTCCCTTCCTTGGCTTAAGTATGCTTAGTTGGTTTTGGGGTCCTATATTTGCTTTTCTGCTGCTTTTTCTTTTTCTGAAAAGACCATCAAGTGTCACCACCTCATATCTAAAAAGTTGATTCGTGCTTCTCACTCATATCATTTGATTGTAGCTGTATCCAGGATTTAATCTTTGATCTGTCAGCAAAGTTAGTTGATCTGACTGCCTGCTGTCTGGTTCATTTCTCAGGATCAAACGTGAATGCCTACATCAATATGGTGTGTGATACGTTGAGAAATTCCATTCCCAAGGCTGTGGTGTATTGTCAAGTTCGGGAGGCAAAGAGAGCACTACTGAACAACTTCTACGTCCAAGTTGGGAGGCGGGAGGTAATGTGATTAGATCAATATTTTGCAGTCTTTAACGGCTTTTGTGGATCAACTGAAGCTGAAATGTTTGACACCAAGAATATTGAATTTGACGAATGAACCTCCTGATCATATAGAGAATTCTACAAGTTAATCTTTTTCTCTGCAAAACCTTGTTTATGCACTCCTTTTTCTATTCTTGAAGTAGAATAATTCTATTTCAGTAGATTCTTTACTAGAATGAAAGAAAATACAAAACACTCTCCGGGGAGAAGAACAATATCTCTATCCTAGAAGGGAAACAAAGTTAATCAGCATTGTTAATGAGAGTCCTTGAAGAAACATTGTCTAGTGGGTTAACAGGTCTCCTTATCTCCTGAAGGAACATGTTCAGCCTTAATGATCTTTTTCCATGCCCGTAACCATTGTTAGGCCCTCAAGGGAACACGATATGAAATGGACTTCATTCCTTTAATATTAACAAGCAAAGAAAATATATACTTTACCTCAGTAGCTCGTATATTGGAAAATTTTGTAGAAGGAACAGCTTGGGCAGATGTTGGATGAGGACCCAGCGCTCATGGAGAAGAGAAGTCAAATTGCCAAAAGGCTCGAACTCTACAAGTCAGCTAGGGATGAGATCGACTCAGTCGCATGGAAATGAGAGAAACAGGCTACGCCTGAGTAACCAATCTCAGGTACAAAACCTATTTTTCAACTGAAATCAACACTGGAAGATTTGTTTCCACTTAACCGACAGTATTCTTTACTATCTTTTAGAATAAGGAATTTTTGTTGGGAAAGCTGGGATTTGGACCTCACCAGTCTTCGCTTTGGGTGCACGCACTTCTTCATCTATGGGCTCGATTCTTTTTGTGCTTAAGATATTCAATCTCAGAATACAAACGATTTTGGCTTATTATACGCGATGATCTCATGCATTTGACGAAGACAGCCATTTGTTCATTATTAGTCTAGGTTACTTTCCTTGTAGACACGATGGCAATGAACTTCTGTACTTTTGATGAGTTTATATTGAGTTGGTTTACAGTTTGAGTTATTTCAAATCAGCAACAAGCAAATGAGTTGTGCTCGGTATTTTCTCCATGGATCGTATGTTGAGGTTTCGATACCCCTGCAAATGATAGGACCGGGACAACATGGAGATCGGGATGGGCATTCTTACGAGATTTTAACCCTCTATAGTTAACAAGATAAAAGTGAAGCAAATTCATAGTATTTGTAGATTTTGAGCTACGTCGAGCATGGCGAACTCGAATGAACTGAGAACAGCACGTTCACAATGCTTTTGGTGATGTCAGTGTCCACAGAAAGTTAGTTTCATATGTGACAAGATCGATACAAAACCTGGATTATGAAGTTATGTATGTGGAAGAGATTTTGATCGAGCAACAAAACTCAAGTCTGTTTCTTGCATGAAAATTTCAAATCATCCATATCAGGAGTACCAGACACAGCATGCCTGACAGGATGGAGCTAAATTGACAGCAGATGTACTAAATTGAATGAACGCACCGAGAGTCGTCCAGTGGAGAAAACAGTATAGCTACAGCTAACTTTGTCTACACATTTCACAGTGACATGTGACCTAGCTACAGCTAACTTTGTCTACACATTTCACACTGACATGTGACCTAGTTGTCCATCAGACCCAATGCCGAAAGCATCACAACCACTACAATCATCAAAATCAGCATTTGCTTTTATCTACACTACCATACAACATCGGCAACATAATGGTCCGAGATCCCCATTCTCGCAGACCTTTTATACAGGCAGAAAGTCAAACGAGTTCATGGCATACCAATACCTAACATAACTACTAAGAGCATCACAATAAAGTTCTCCTGATGGAGCAAAAAGCAAGCTAGATCAAGGGTCCGAGTCTTGTCTACTGGCCAAGCACAGCTCATGCAACTCGTTAAGTATCCACTCTTCACCAGTGTGACCTCCCAATACCAACACCCTCGTGCCTCCCACGACACAGGTGCTATGGCCCCAAGCGAATTTTGGTGGTTGTCCCGGGGTATTGAGAGTCCTCCAAGATGGCTTCTCCTCTGAAGGGTCAAGAAGGAAAAGTTGTGAGGGCGAGTGGAGGCCTGCAATCGAGCCGCCAAATATCAAGATCCTGCCACATGGCATGCTCACGGCCACGTGATCGAGCCTTGGGGGCGGGACCACAGCACTCTGTGCCCCAACGCCACCACCATACGCGCTGCACTCGAGTTGCCTCCATCGTGGCTCCTCATCGTCAAGGTTGATGGTGTAGGCCTCACCTGAACGCAGCTTCAAGTGCCCACTCTTTGCAAGACCACCAAACATGAGGAGCTTTGTTCGCCCATAAACCGAGAGTGAGTGACCCAATCTTGAGGGTGGGGCCCACGAGGTTGGGATCTCTTTCCATGTGGGGTTTTCAATGGTGAGATCCAACAAGTAGGTGTCGCTCAGGAGGACCCCCGCATCAGTGCACCCACCCGAGACCACCAGCTTTGATCCCTCCACTGTGCATGAGCTGTGCCAGGACCTCGGCAGCGGCGGTGCCCCACCTGAGACTTCCTTCCATGTTGGTTGCTTAGCGTCCAGATCTAGCACAAACACATCATTCAACAACCCTTGCCTTCCACACCCTCCAAACACAACCAATGAAGACCCGTTCACGCACGATAAAGTGTGGCCCCAGCGCCCAGGAGGGGAAGACTTCACGCTAACACGCCTCCATTCAGGATTGGCAGCATCAAGGTTCAAAACAAATGTGTCATCCATCGGTTGCATGTTCACACCTTCTCCTCCAAACAGCACAAGCCGATTTCCCGCTGCACAGGCACTGAAGTTGCACCGAGAGGGCTCCACTGCTCCCCCGACAGTGAACTTCTTCCAATGCACAGCCTCCAGAGTGGTCAATTCTCGAGCCAAGCGGCTCCATCCCAACTTTTTTGTCATCCGTTCAAGTGTCCCTGTTACCTCTCTTCCCCACGCATTCTGGCAAACCAACTTTCTCAGATGCTCATTGTTTGTCAACTGTCGGATCCTCCGGCAGGCCGACCCGAGAGATGCCACATCCCTCGGGGTCAAGCGGGACAATATGTTGTGGGCCAAGACTTCATCAGAAAGTTGGAGAATGCCACAAATTTCTTGATGCTGCTGCATCAATGGTGAAGATCCATCCCTAGGAGTAAATTCACCTGTCTGATCGTACTCTTGACTGCATTTCTCCTTGAAGACGGGATATGATACACAGTTGAGATCAATTTTTGCTTCGGAGAAAATTTGGATGCCTATTATGTGGGTGACTATTCCATCATCGTCATGTATGGGAGCAAGTTTCAGTCTATTCACGAGTGGAGTACCATCCTTTCTGAAGTTGAGGAGCTCGCCTTGGAATTCTATTCCCTGCTCGAGACATCTTCTAATGTCCGAAACCACAACAGGGTCCACTAGAGGGTGTCGTCTCTGAGCACGAGGATCTCGATACTGCAAGAACCGGCTGAAAAGAAAAAACCAAACTCACGGAGTCAAAGACATGATATATCAATATAAGCGTTTATACAAAAGGAAAATACAGAATGACCTCGAATATTAATGGTTCGAACTATCAGAACAGCTCAATAAAATAGAGTACTAAAAATTATATGTGGCATGTGAAAAACCATAAAACAGTAACTTTATGAAAATTATACCAGAATTGTTAAACAGAGCAGAAACCTGCCTTATTCCGTGTTTCCATTTCAAACCCTTGACATAACATTTGAAATGACTTGAAATCACAGCACCCCAGGCTGTTCCCAGTGCAGTGAACACAATCCAACAGTATAGAAGCAGTAAAATAGTAATCACGTGACCCATCAGTAGAAGTCCCATACCATCATAGAGGGCAAACAGTGCAGCAGAGACGACAAATATCAAACCATTGTTTCCAGATTTCCAACTACCCTTGCAAAAAATTAGAAAACTGAAGAACAAACTTCAGAGCTGCAATCAACAAACTCTCCTCACCTGCCTTTCAATGTTACTAATGAAGTTGTCTTTCAAAATGATGAAGAGCATTCGATTATTTAGGATATAATTTTGTGGCTGCCTCTAATTCCATCAATGATGCATTTGGGCATCTCCAAAATTCAACGTCATCATAAAACTGTAGTATGATCTTGCAATATGCAGCATCAGTTAGTTAGGAGCAGGTCTTACTCAAGGTTAAAAATCTCCTGACACCTAGGTATCAGCTACAACAAATATATCATCCACCAACCGTTACTAAATTGGAATCATCTATTATTTGTTCGCTCACTAGTGAAAAAGGAAATAATGATCGGCAGATTACCTTCAACCAAATTCATCCTATAACCTTTTGGCCAAAAAACAGAAACTCGTCCTTACAATTTAATGGCAGAAACACCTAAAAGGTACAAAGAACTTTGATAGCTAGCAACTCATTACAACGACAAACTCTGCCTTTTTCCTAACTCGTGAAATTTCTACCAGCCATGTACTATTATCTGGAGCAAAGAAGGCTTCTCTCAAACTCTCAATAATGTTACACTAATCTCGCCTCCCAATTGCCACCTTGATGGTGAATTTCCCATGATTCTCACTTTGGGGCTTCTAAAACAATATTCAGTAACTAGATAAGCTAATTGAAATCAAACAAGCCGGTTTACTCTCACCTATACATCAACATTCCTGAAAACATTGGAGACCATAAATGTCGATATCTGAATTTTTAATATCCAAAATAGTCAGCAAACAAGTTATGGTAAATTCTTTATGTTTACCATAGAAACTTTAGTTCCACATGTAACACTGACCAATTTTGGTATGTCTGTAAAACTTAGTAGAATCTTCAGTCACTACAACCATTCTTCTAATAACCAAGATCGTTTTCAGATCCACCGAGCCTATTTAATCTTACTCCTTCAGCAATATTTCTACCGAACAGACAACAAATAATTTCCCCGAAAGAAAAAAGAATAAGAAATTTCCCAGCATTTTCCAAATGTTCCAATACATTTCCATCTTTCCTTCAAATTCCCACTCCAACATCGTAACCCAAGAGAAAGAGATAACCTATAACAACCTTTCAATTTTCCAGTAATGACAGATAATCAATCACAAATTTTTCAACGCAGAATTGAATCTAACTAGTCATGAGAGATGAAATTTTCTCTAAACACCAGGTAGGAGCTTGCACATGTATATCATTCGCAACCTATAAATCAAATGAAGTGTTAAATTTAGCTTCTCTTAAACCAATTTAATATTGAAACGAGATTGATCAGATGATTATATTTAATTCTTCATTTTTTTTTAACCACATACCGACAGAGACACCTAAGACCAAACTTTAAAGACCATCAGGTTCATTACAATGACAAACGCCGTCTTCTCTTTAACATCGACCAGTTAAGATGTCATCCCTAATGTAATTCTACCCTGAATAAAGTGAATACCAGTTAAATGATACACGTTCCTAGTGCCTTCTCTCAATTGAATTACTGTGAACTTCCTCCCGGTCCTCGCCACGTAGGTGAACTTTCTATGATTCCCATCTTCTAAATTTTAGTTAATTTATTGAATTAACTTACCAAAATCCCAGAATGCATTTATATTCTTATATCCAGAAAAATACTCCAGAAAGATGTTGAGGATCTTTAATGCCGATATCTATCACTTCCTTGCTTTTACAAGAGTTGAAGCACAATTCTGAATCTTTACTAACGAAAGTTTCAATCCCACAAATACTCTGCCCGAGCTTGAATGTCTTCTGCAAGACTCCCTACAACCTCGAGACTCATAAAAACATGTACTTCGTAGGCATAACACTGTAGGATTTGTTAATTGCATACAATACTATATTACCCGTGATAGCAAACCCTCTTTACCAATACATTTCCATTAAAAGGAAATTTGCCCGAAATAAAAACAGAATTTTGTTGCATGTTTCTATATTACTGCTATGAACACCCATCTACGTGCCGAACTTCCACCCGAACATCGCTGCCCGAAGGGACTAGACAAAGAAACCCAATACATTCATCCAAAGTTCCAGCAGATATCAAGTAAACAATTACGGAAACTCTGAAGCAGAACCGAATCCGACCACCCATAAAAGTCAAAAGAACAAGAACAAGGACATTACCAGTTCCGACCGAGGACCTCATCGGCGCGGTACCCGGTGAAGTTCTCGAAGACGGTGTTGACGTAGATGATGGGGAAATCCGGCTCTTGAGCATCCGACACCACGAAGGAAGTGGGCGACGTCGGGTAGAAGAAGAATCCCCCTGTCCTAAGCGGAAGCTCGTCCCCTTCCTCTTCCTCTCCGCCTACTTCTCCTTCATCTTCTTCTTCTTCCTCTTCAGCTACCATGCTGTAATCGCCTCTCCTGCTACATTTCTGCCGCTTGCCCGAGCTCTGATGGAGCTCTGCCTCCTTCTTGGCCATAGAGATTCCCACTGCTTCACCCACAAAATCGGTCGGAAGCTGCCTAATGCGTCCGCTCGGACAGGATGGGAGAATGGAAGAGGAGGAAGAAGAAGAAGAAGAAGGAAGGTGGGGTCGGTCGGTGAGCTGTGCTGCGGGCTGTGGGAGATTTTCTGGTGGAGTCGTGCTTCCGTTGACAGACATCCACCGAAATGGTCATGCTTTCCTGCTGAAATTTCGGAAATGCCCCTAACACTGCCTTTGCATTATTAAAAGAACAAAACTTACTACAGCTCATTGCTTTAGCTAAGAAATCATGTGCTAACTTGCGACCATCATTACATCGAACATATAAAATTGATAAGATTTAAATTATTTTGACGGTGCCGGTATCGATAATTCTGCATTTGAGTTAACAGACAGTGTTGGCAGAGCGCATAATGAGGGAAACAACAAGTATATAAAAACATGAATCACCATTTACGTGAAGATGTCTTTTAAAAAATGAATGTGTGTAGGTCGTGTCCGATGTAGACAAACTCTCTTGCTTGTATTAGAAGGTTAATAATGGGATGTATTGATGGTTGTTGATGATAATAGATTTCTCATTATAAGAGAAACTGAGTAATGATAGCTTTCTGGATTTGAAGTCTCAGAAAGCATATGTTAGTGATATTGTTGACCACTTGTGAAAGGAGAGACCCTCTGTGGATTCTACAAACAATTTTTTCGTGGAAAAGTATTACTTATCAAAAGTAATTAAAGATAATTATTTTAATGATTACGATTTCATATTCATTATAGAAAAAGTAGAGAAGCGTCTTTAAATAGAACCGATATGATATAAATAATATTTATTGTAAAATGAATTACAATGTATTTGCTATTATTTAAAAGAAAATTAATTGGGTAAAAAAAACTATAAGGACGTGGGAATAATCTAGCACGTGCTGATGGAGTTAGTTTTCGTGAAAGATGGAACATTATCTAGTAAATTTTTTTGGTGAAAGATCTAGGTGAATTTTATTACGGGGGAGGGTGGAGGGTGACGATGCCTAACTGCAGTCCCTGTATTGGTGGCAGTTTTGTGATTTAAACGAAGTGCAGGGGCTAGTTGGAGGGACATCCACGTAGGTGCACGTGGAGACACGTGGCGCGCAGATATTTCCAAGGGAAAATATCTTGGGGGAGAGGAACTGGTCACTCTCCAGCGCCCACGTCATAGATTTGTCAGGAAGATATTTTTCTATATCTGAGAGAGAGGGAGGCGGGAATCCACCGGATTATTATCCCATGGGCCATGCGGAACCCATTTTTTCTTCCTAAAAAATGAAGGTGCTGTTGGCCACTTTTATTTTATTTATTTACTTTTCCTTTTCTTTTTATTTTAACGCATTTTTAAACATAAATTAGCCGCTTACCAGCGCACTGCATGGACTTTTTATTTATATACTTTAATTAATATTACATGCAATATTATATATATATATATATAGATAGATAGATAGTGAAGATGACTTGTAAGTTCATTCCATTAGTCGAGAAAACTATTTTGATAGTTATTTGTAGTTTGATTGTACGTAATTTTGTTTTTTTACGATCTTAGTTAATACTTTGTAATTTGCATTTTCAATAATAACGTAGATGGCATCGAATGTATAATATTAAACGGATAATAATTTCTAATACTAATTATATATGAACAGTTGATTGCATATAGATAAACATTTATTATTGAAATATATAATGAAATATTAAATAATCACATATAAAACTATGCAAATTATGGGGGAATTTTTGAAATCAACCCATAAAAAATAATATAAAGAAAAAATGTTTTTGGAAAATAATATGAAGAAAAAAAATGTGAAAATATAGTATTGTTATGATATAATCTTTGTATTTTTATATTTTCTCAATTTGTTGTAGGCTCTTTACTCTATTTTTCAATTTATTAATTTGCCTAGTGTTATTTTTAAAAAAACATGAACTTTTACGTGAGGAATCTCTTATATGTTAATATAATTGTAAATTTCAACCAAATAATCATATCAAAGTACGCGAAATATAGATTAATGAGGATAGGATATTTGTCTAAAAGCTCGAATTGATTAAATAATATCCCATGAATATGTAAAAGAAAATTACTTACTCAACCTATAAGAATGTTTTCTAGAAATACGTATGGTTAAAATTATTATCACTATAATGAACTTAAAAAAATGTTAAAAAGTTTGGAAAATGCATTGATATGAAACATGAATGGACAATAAACTACAAACTGAGAATTTATCGAAAAATACTTATGTGGAAACCCCTCATTGAAGGAACCCGAAATTCTCATGAGAGAATTTTTAAATTACTGTGTATAAAAAAAAAGGGAAAAGAATTATAAAAAATGAGGAAAGTTAAATGAAGAGTTTCAAACATGAAACAGTGCACGCAATTATTCATCTCTCTACCATTACAATACCAACAAATTTATGCTTTCTATTCCCTTTCTTTAATTTTTTTTGATTATTTTTGGGACTTATAAACTACATACATGAATATGAAGGACTTATCATTGAGAGTCTTCTAAACTTATGAAAATGTTGATGTGACATAATATCATTTCATGAAACCCCCTACTGCACGATACTAGGGAGCCAAAGTTAATTATCTATAATAGATAGATAGATTCAAAATTTTCCCCCAAAAAATACCCTCAAATCATAAAAGGAAATGTATATGAAAAATATCATACATTTTAGTTTTAAAAAATAAAATCACGTTATTATTATTATTATTTTCAGATAGAGCCGATCCCTTAATTTTTTGTTCAAATTTAGGAGAAATTCGAGTCTGAAATTTTAAAAAATATAAAAGTAAGTTGATCTATAAATTAACTAACTTTATCCACCCTTTTCCTCGCATCTCAACGTGTTGATCATATTGGTGGTGATCGTCAAATTCGTTTTTGATCGAAGAACAGACACGCAGAAGTGGGCGGGCGAGGTGGTCAATTGAAGAATTGTGGTCGAAACGAGCTCAATTGAAGGAAGTTCAAGCTGAAAATTACAACACTAGGGATCGATCTTCAAGAAACTTCGCATATATTTGATCGTGCCAAATCCGATCTCGTATGGATCCACGGCTTCTTAAACACATACTATGGGAAGTTAATGTTCTTGATGAAACCTATGGCCTAGTCACCAATCTCGAAGAATCGAGCCACCCATCAGTACCCATACGCTGTAGTCAAGACTTTCTTGATAATTCCTTTCTTTGGGCCTTCTGCTGAGAAAGAGAAATGCGATTAATTACTACTGGAATTTTTTTTTTTATCTTTGATTATAAAGGAATCAGCAAGAATTGTTAATACGATATCAAAATAAATTTGACTTATTACTTCTTCGGTAAACATGCTAAGCTGTTGGTAGAAGAAGGGATCAAAACTTTTTGATCGCTCAAGTGCAAGAAAAGACGATAAAAAAAATTAAAAGAGCCACCATATAATGTTAATTAGTTGATTAATAATTTAACTTTCATCTTATGGTGTTTTAATTTCGCACCCAATGGGATTGGGCTAGCAGTAAAAAGGTGTGACTTTCTTGAGGGAGTTCCATATTCATGTTACCTCGAAAGTCATGCAAAAGAATACTCCATATTTAGTTACCCTACACAGTTTATGACCGACTTTACTTATCCCGTGGGCTAATAGGGCTTTATTTTTCTCGAAAGTCATGCAAAAGAATACTCCCTATTTAGTTACCCTACACAGCTTATGACCGAATTTACTTATCCCGTGGGCTAGTAGGGCTTTCTTTTTTGTGTAGACTGTGATTAGTTGGGCAAAATTCGAATCCTCATTCAAAAAAAAACTTTTATATCAGCCCAAAATCTCATATAAATTTGAAAATATTGATGGATTGACTTGACTTGGAAAACCAAATGAAATCACGATGATTTTATTTATCTAAATTTATAATGGTGATGCTACCACGATTGGTAGCAAAAATAACCACCACGGTTATTTTTAAATCCCCTCGCATAAGTCCATGCACATATCCTAATTGTTTTTCCTTAAGGACCCTATAATTTCCCTATCCATATTTTCAACTACACATTTTATCGTCGTTGCTCTGTCTAACACCGTGAATGAGCCAGATCTGTTTCGATATTAAATCGAACTCAAATGCCCCGGTTCAACCAAATAAAAAACTCATGGGCACAAGCTGAGGGTGAATGATGAAGAGGACGATGACCGGAGATTGCTGGCGCTACCTAAGTTGGAGACCCGTGGGGGAGGAGATCCTAGAGTCGAGGCTGGAGGTGGTGGGCGTGAATGGAGATACTCGCCACTTGAGATGGCCAGAATACTAATGTTGCATTTTGTAATATAGTCAAATTTGATTTAGTAAAATTTGACGAGATGAAAGTAAAAGTAATTGAGAAAAGTATGTAAGAGAAATTGAAGAAATAGATAATAAAAAAAAGTAATGATTGTGTTGTTGAATTGAGAAAAAAAATGTTGAATAGTTAAAAGAATTTAATATTGAAAAATTAGTTGTAATAATAGATAAAAAAAATATGAGAGAAAATTTGAAAAAAAAAAGTAATAATTGTGTTGTTGAATTGAATGAAAATTAAAGCGAAATTAAGTTAAGTTAAGTTTAACTTCATTACCAAACGGACTAGTTTTCAGCCTTTCTAGCAAAGGTCTCATGCTTAGTTCTATTGGCTTGTCTAGGGCAATCCTACATTTCCCAAATTCAGCTAGGAATTTAGCGAGAATTTTCCAACATGTGATTCAAGTTCCTCTTCGGTTTTGAGTTCAATCCTTGAACTTTGAATGCGGTAGCTATGTTGCTTGACTCGAGCTTTTCCCTAGTAGACTTTATTGAACTTTTAGGCCGGGAGGTATGAGGGAGGAAGGGGAGGGGTCGAGCTCGGAGCATTTGAGTTTGGTTTGATATCGAAGTGATCTAACTTGTCCACCGGCCAGACCGGACGTCAATACGAAGATGCATGGTCGAAAATATCAATACTTGAATTAAGATAGGTGAATTTTAAAGTAAAAAAATCTTGAAGCGGGAAAAAAGTGTGACAGTGTGAATCAAAATTTAAAATTAAAAAAATAATAATAAGTGCAAATCTGAAAAGGAAGATAGAGACCCAAATAGAGAGAAGGGAGAAGACGAATCGTCTGTCTCTCGTCAAACTCTGAAGCTCTTTCTTTTACCTCTAAAAGTTTGATTTCGAGTGCGATTAAAGGCTTTTAGGGTGATCAGAGTGTATGACTAATGAGGGTTCTCAAGTGAAATGGATCCTCCCGGCCGTGAAAATCTTCTTCAGGATGACTGGGATGCATGTCGCGGTAAGTAGTCGACTTTTTGACTCGAAAATCGACTTCATCATGTTTTCCAATTGGATTGAACGTGTACGCTTGGGGATCTGGATTGGACTGGAGGGTCCTAACTATTATTATATATAAGTAAATAACAATAAAAACATAAAAACTGGTCCATCTTGTTGTGGGGGAGAGTAAGTGGGCTTCTCCTACTCTCATCCCAATCTTTTTTCTAAATAAGTATTTGTTAATTATATTATAATTAATTGTACACATATTGTGCATTTGTGATATTCAAAAGTTCAATGGATTTGAATATTTTATGTGTGAGCAAGGCCAGTTGGTAGATAACTAGAACATAAGGTTCTCATGATTGTGGCTTTTTCCGAATCACAAGACTCTCACTTGATAACTTACTTAATTTAATTTCTTTATTATTGTAAGTACACATTATTTTCAACATTGTGCATTATGTGGTATATCAAAAAGTTCAATTGATCTAATTATTCTATGAGTAAGGCCAACCAACTAAGGGATAAATTTCTCTTGATCGTGGTTTTTTCCTAATCACAAGACTCGTACTCGATACCTTACTTAATTGGAACATATATAGAATCACTTAAAACCAAACCGACCTATATTAGTGCAAAGTCTATTTTAATTTATCACCATAAGTAGTCTCTTTTCATTTGTGACATTAAAAATACCTTATTTTTTTGGTGGAACACAAGAAACCTCATCCCATTGACAATAATTCTTGCTTATGCCTGCATTTGTTCATGACTGTGAAATGCTTTTTGTGATTTCAAATAACTACTGCAAGTAAATTATGTCAATTTAAATCAATAGGCCACTATCGCGATTATAACTTGTAATTAGAAATATTAAAAATTTAAATTAAGATTTGTGGGAGAAATGTTAGCTTTAGTACAACATGAAATATTACTTAATATAATCTTTTGAAAATTTTGGATCATTTACTATCAATCGAAATGTATTGCTAAACAAACTACTATAATAAAAAAGATTTTTCTTTTCGAAAGGTCCGGGTATCCCACCCTAGTGTGTGTATGTATATATATATATATATATATATATATATATCAATCTATCTCTACTAATATAGAGGAATACTAAGACTGAACTTCAAGCTATGAAGGGAGAGGAGAGAAGAGATGAGATGCGAATTGAGATGGGAGGATAAAGTAAAATGAAAGAAGGGAAGGGTTCAAGCAATGAGAAGAAAATGTGCCAAAAAAAGGCAAGGAAGGCCCAATCAAATCTAATAAAAAGAAAAAGATGGACAGAGACCCTTTATATGTATATACACATCCAATTATCAATAATTGATTTGTTCCCTATGATGCTTAATATCAGACCATGCTAGTGCTGATCAATTCTAGGATTGATTCTTTTCTCTATTAATTTATGAAGGAACTCATACTCCACAAGTTAAAAGTCTCCTCATTCGTTTGCC
Source organism: Punica granatum (assembly GCF_007655135.1). Lineage (NCBI taxonomy): Eukaryota > Viridiplantae > Streptophyta > Magnoliopsida > Myrtales > Lythraceae > Punica > Punica granatum. The sequence continues at coordinate 27,096,030 of NC_045128.1, forward strand.
GTAATATCATGTGCTTACTGCATCAGTCTTTATTCTCTTTGAGTCTTCTTCTTCCTTCATTTCTTGGGTACGTAGAGAAGTGTGAAATATGTCTATTGTTGCCATTTCATTCTATAGATAAAATGGTCGGCATGGTAAAGGTGGTTGCACATATAAATACAGTTCAGATATGTTGCGATGAAATACGAGACCATGGCCACTAAAAAGTGAACTTCTTTGGATGCACTCCACAATTAAATTTGGGAGTGGTCTCCATCCTATGCCCGTCGCGCGGTGTGTCACTTGATCACATGTCATGTTAGAATCTTTCAAGAGACTTTGTACATAAAATTATTGGAAGAAAAAAAATTATGAGGAAGACGAAAGAAAAAAGATGGAAGAAGATAGAGAGACAGAGATAAATAGTATGTAAATAGAAGAAAGAGAGGAGAGGTAAATCAATAAAAACTAAATGTATTATCAAGTAGCAAAAAAATATATACGGATGAATATATCCAAATCTCCTTTACGTCTCTGTTAAAAATATTTGCTAGTTATGTGCCATTTGACTTAAGCTTGGGGAACACCGATTTCTGCTAATTATACTGGGAAATTGGTGAGGATATACTGATAGTGTCAGTGCTTATGCTGATTCTTCAATATATTATCGACTGGAAACGAGAATTCGAACATTGAGTAATGGAGGGTTACAAGTGCCTATGAGAAGTTTTCATTTAAAAACTCTCAGCTCACGGTTGATGATTGTCTTCTCGATTGTTTGAAGTATTGAATTCTTCGTAAAACCCACGGCTCCATATCAGTGGACCTTTCACTATTAAGTAATCTTTGAGAAGGTCAATTGAATGCAATCGCTCTTCGGAGCACCCACAATGGGCCCATTTTTCGGTCCCAGTTTGTGCCGCATGGCACTTGGGACCGAGAAAATGTCCCTCTGCCCATTGTGGGAGCAGAGAAAAACTGGACCGGTCCCTCTGTTCCGGGACCGGCCCATTTGAGCGCCGCTCATCTTCTCTCTCTCGAACTCGCCTAATCCTCTTCCTCGCCCCGTTCCTGCACACGCCCTCTCTCTCTCTCTCTCTCTCTCAACAAACTCAACATTGCCATTGAAGCTCCCTCCCAGCTTCTCTGATATCGATTTCCCGTATTAATTCCACCAATCATCGTCGTACCGTCCTCCTTCGCCCCGACGCCTAACCTCTGACCAAGGAAGACAGTAAAGAGAGAAGGAAGAGGAGACGGTCAGGAGGAGCTCGGGATGGTTGCGGCTCTTGGTGGAAAAGGTGAGAAAAAAGGGCATCAGAGCAACCCTCGGTGGAGCACGCCGCTGCTGGTGGTGTGTGATCGAGAGGCGCCGCTCATCTTCTCCCCTTCCCCTCTGTTCTTTGCTTCCTCCCCTTCCCCTGTGGTTTCTGGTCATCGATCAGTTTAATGTGAAAAAAAAAAACCAAAAATGGTGGGGCCATAATTGGACAATTGTGATCAATTCGACAATTCATTGTGAGAGTGAGGCCCAATTTGCGGAATGTCCCAATTTCATCTTATATGACAAATTACTGGGTCTCAGGTAAGTGGGATTTGGGCCTCGCCATTGCTGATGCTCTCATTACAACCTTTTTCCAAATTATGAATTGTACCGAAATCGGTACAATTCAGCCAAAACAAAACAAAAAAAAAGAGTTTAATTGACACAAAAAAATTTATATTTGTAATGTTGCGCAAACGATGGTCTTTTTTTTTTTTTTTTCCTTTTTTGTTGCTTAATGCCTATAGTCCTCAAGAGCACATATTCAACAAAGAGAACTTAACATGTACACATATCTTCCCCTTCTCTAAGTCCAGCTTAGCTCCAGTGACCAACCAGTGCCCGGGACTATCTTGCGGGCCACGACAACGTTGCGACGTATCCACATACTTGAGGAGCTTCTGGGTCTGTACGGGCATGGGCGGTCCAGTGGGGAAAACACTGGAATCCATATTAATCAAAGCCTCTTTCTTCTTGTTCTTCTCCGGGTTGTAATTTCCCGTCAGCGAGGTGCCTATTGCCGAGAGCAATCCCGACTTTTGGGACATCTCTGCGGCTCCCCTGTCCCAGCTAGACTGTACCAAGGAGGAGCTGGACACCCTGGAGAACCGGAGCCGGAGGTGAAGGACATTCTTCGAGTCGTGCTTCTTCACGTGAAGTTGAGCGCCCGTGACGATGTAGGCAGAGTCCTTTGCGTACGATGGGCCTCTGGGCTCGAACTCGACTGGGGCAGTGCAGATGTGTGAGAACTTCTTCCCTTGTATGCCTTCCAAGTATTGACTGCTCGATACCTCCTCTGATCCTTGCCATATTGGCGTGGGATCGACCTTGTCGTCTAGCATTGTTGGCGGGTTCCACAAATGCTGGAGATGAATTCCTAACCTGGTACATTTAGTTGATAACAGCAAATTTACTTTGGAGAACATGACATTTCACATATGCTGATGAAAACGGTCAAATTGGTTCCCTCTCAATTTGCAAAAGCTTCCTCTCGAGTTTTTTTTTCCCCCCCCCCCAATAAAATTTTGAATAAATTCTAATCATGACCGAACGACATGATCTCAAACGATCTACAATCTTATGACAGATTTTTGAAATGACATTTTAATATAAAATCATAGCATGAATACATTTAATTAATATTTCGTCATGGTATTACCTGTTGCATTTCATGCCCTCGAGGTATAACCTCATCCCCGTCACAGGCGTACTTCCTACTACAACCTGACCAAAATCATAGTCAAAATAATTTAGGTGTTGAAGATTAGAAATTGGTCAAATTCCAAATCATGGGAGAGCAAAGAATATTAGATTATTGCTCATTTTATTTTGGAGAAGACTCCCAAAAGAACAAAAAAAAAATTATCCCTTGCATCTTTTGTTTTTTTTTTGGGTAATATGTCCCCTGTATTATACGTACCATAGAAGTGTTTACGTAGAGGTTAGGGCCCATTAGGGTGACACTGAGAGAAGGCAATTTGGCTGCCCTATTGGTAGTGGGACCCAAGGGAAGGTCATTGTGGACAGGGGCCCACAGCTTGTGCGTTTGGAAGTCAAGAAAGTATTGCAATTCTTCTATTGGTGGCTTGTCTGCATGTACAAAATCATCCATGCCGTAAAATCAACATTATTAGTTAAAAAATAACACAAAAATCGAGTCCAGTACAGTTACACTAATCCAAATAACTTTTTATAGGCTTAATCTGGCAGGACGCTTCTTATATGTCGAAGCTATAGCTATATCGAATGCAATATCTCTTTGCAAGTCAATATCCAGCTTCTATGGTAATGAGGTGATCAAAGTTAGGAACTCACATCGGAGATAGAGGTTGATGGCATGGGACAGGAAACCGTTGCCGGGGGCGCCTTTGAGCAGAGAGGTGATTGGGATGAAGCTGAAGTGAATCGCATCAGGCTTGGACGGAACTGTTAGAAGCCACTCGCAGTGGCTTGTACACGATAAATCGCCTCCTCTCTTCGAGCACTTCACTGTAATTCCCTGCACAACAATAAAATTCACCTACTTTACAGCCAACCCTAATTATTATTGTTAATCTTTCATTAACGTCATGCATATGGATCCACAATGATCATAAAAATCTTTTGTCGATCAACATGTTTTTCCAGTAATTTAGTTATTAATTTTGATCTCATTTTTATGTAGGGAGCTTCATGCATTGACAGTGGACGAGTGCGAGAGCTGAAACAATGCCGCCACATAAATAAGCAAATGATGACCGAACCTACATCTTTAGGGCCGCTTGTCGAGATGTCACGGAACGCGAGTGGCTGTGAATCGAAAACGTTGAATGCCCGTGGTGTCTGCACAATTGACGGATAATTACGATACACTCGCAGTCATGTGGGACCAATTAATGAAGTTGGAATTGTACACTGAGTACCTTGAGTTTGGATTCCTTGGACTTGCAGTGGAGCGGGGAGAAGGTGCAGGCCCCGTTAAAGAGTTGATCTCCAAGTTCGTCAAGGTGTTCCTTCAGCTCTGTGGGGGCCATGTTCGATGACTTGTCTTGCCTCACTAATACGATGTCATGACCTCCTACGGTCATTCCCACTATTACGTGAGTTCCATACTTCTCGATGAATCTGCACTCCCCCGGTAAAAGTTGTAGACAACACAAATTATATGATGAATTAGTTTCAATTAGTGAAAGATCACCCCCACACTACATATGGATGAATAATATGACAACTAGTTTTGTGATCAGACATACTCAAGACCAGATATTATAAGATCTCGCGGCTATGAGCGAGCCTTTAACCGAGTTATGTAACTTTAGCATGAGACTGATATGACGTTGTATATTGATTTTTTGTAGGCCAGGTCTTTAGTTTTGTAGGCCATTGATTCGGAACAAAACGGTTTTACATTCGACTCTCATAAATAGGACTTTTTTTGCCACTTTTATATAAGTCCATGCATCCTCCTTGTAATCTAGAAAAAGAAGGAAGAAGTAAAAAGGAAATGAAGGGGTGTGGTGCAACTGCTGCAGATTTTACAAGTATTGCATTGCATGATTTCAGAACTTCACGATCAGGTTCAAAAGTAAGAATTAGTCTAAGCTAATAGAGGAAAGATAGGAAAAGTGAAATTAAAACAATAATGTGCGGTTTCTAAAAGGGACATCACTTGTGTGCTGATCTGACTCAAACTTTAGATTACTCAGGGCCATTAGCCTTTTGAGTACTATGCAGTGCAAACCGAAAACAGTGGGTGTGTGTATTTGCCAATTTTCAGAAAACAAGAGAAAGCATTTTCTGAGAGTGTTTCCACACTGCCCGCGGTTGTTTTTATTTTCTGAGAGTGTTTCCACACTGCCCGCGGTTGTTTTCAATCTATTTGACTGTTAAGGTTCATTTTGCTTTCCCTTTTTGTCTGATCAACTGCTCCAGAGGAGGATGTAAGTCTTCGTTTCTTGTTCTAATTTTCATATCTGGGGATGTAATTTGTAGGTCGAGTTTCAAACTCCTCAACTTCTTTATTAGTAGATTGAATTTCATCATGTTGACCTTAGGGCTTAAATTAAATGTATATATTGAAATGGCAACTGATCATCTTGACTCTTCCAAATTGAAATTTATACAGAGAGACTTCTCTTTCAATCAACTTAATCAAGCGATGAATGTCAAAGATCAATTGTTCAAGTCCCTCGAAACACAATGTCCCAAAAAAAACCACAAAAGACATTCCGAAGAAAACCATTAGTTCTGATCATATGTTATGAATCAGCCGAAATATCGTTAAGAGTTAATACGGAAATTTAACAGGCTTGGGTTGAGTTGAATAGGGGAACCCCGCCATTAGTTTTAGGACATATATCACAAGGGCTAGGGGAGGACACTTCTAAATATTAATAGTCCTGATTTTTTTTTATTTTCCCCGGTGTGTATCGTATATTCGAAATCCTAATGGACCTCGATTAATACAGTTATCGAGCCGGGTCGGTCAAATGATTTGTCTGATTTGTGGAGATCAAATTAGAGGTCATGCTTGCATCATTCCCAGCGAATCTGAGGAGCCGTTGATTGGGTTGACTAATTTGTTCTTTCACGAAATGGGGATGGACCGAGTCAAATCTCTATTTCTACCCCAAATGATTGGTCAGACCAAGAAAAATTGGAGAGCTTCATTTAAGAGACAGGAATAGAGAACATCGTACCACCATCCATCGTTTGCATTGCATAATGTTCCACGCCACATCTAAAAGATTTTCAACATTTATATGTCCCGATCAGTTTTTATCAGATGGGCAGTACGATTGGTTCGGTCATAAGTCCCATCGACCAGATGCAATTCTTTCCATTCACTAGAGTTAGCCGACCTAGGCGGCGGGGACTTATTGTTCGATTGTATTCCCTGTCATGAAGGTTAGAAAAGTATGAAAATCGTGGTCGGTGGGTAACAGAGCTAGGCAGGGAAATTTGGGTGGTTCAGCTAATTTTGGGGGGAAAAAATTCAAAAAAGAAAAAGCAACAATTCCCCTTGAAAACGATTTGCGAAACTTCACAAGCAGAGATTTGTGCACTTATTAGATCAATCAATTTACCTATTTATTGGTTTTCCCTACCCTAAATCAAATTTCTAAGTATTTCCTACTATGCACATTTATATTCATTCAGTGTCTATCAATCAAAAGATTCGTATTTAATAACTTTAGGTATTGGAGAATGAAAGGGCATTTAATTCAAAAATTGAAAGGTAATAATACTAATTTCTAGATTTTCAATAAAATATGGGATTGCCAATTATATCATAAACTGAAAGTTTGAGATTCATATATTGTATATACTTTATCCTTGTATTGTATATGCAAAGACATCAAGGATATGTGTATCTTTGGAATTGATATAATTTAGGAGATTATTAACTACCTTTAATGTCAGTAAGTCTTTACTGTCAGTAAGTTTTTGTATATCAGGTGGAGATATTTTTTCTCCCTTCCGCCCGTAGGTTTCACCATAAAAGAGATAGAAATATAATTAATTAAAGGGACACAAATAGTCCTAATAATTGATTATAAAATCTCTGAAATTTAATTAATTAAAGGGCACAAATAGTCCTAGTAATTGAATATATTTTGTTTTTAACTCTTCTTTATTATAGCTACTTTAGCGGACTCCCAGAACAACCAATTATCCGTTTGGTTTCATGATGTGATTTTAGAATTATGATTTTAATTTTAACTCTACCCACTACACAACAAAAACACACGTTTCCCAAGTCAAATTTATAATACCATCTCATTTGTCTTTTTTCACAATCAAAATCAAAATCAAAATCAAACTTAGTTTAACTCTGAACCCAAACGCCTCATTCCCATGATAATTTAATTTTTGATTGGTTAATAAAAGTTTGAACAGTGAAAGTCAACTCTTGAGAATATGGAGAAGCATTACGGCCATGAACTCCTAATATGAACCCAGTTATAAAAAGAGATTCGATGTTCAACCTTCAACAAGTCAACATATTAGACCGTACAGGCTCGTTAAGCTCGACGCAGACAAAGCAATTTCTTGCGTTATCGAACGTATACAACATATCACCGGCTGCGATTAATGTTTTTAATCTTGATCGATTCCGTACATGTAAGCACGACCCACGCATTAATTATTAGATATACGAAGGCAAAGAACTGGGATAGGGGGACAGGGAGATGTTGTTAGTACCTTGCAAGAGCTGAGGGATCCCAAGAAGAAGGAACCGCGTTCCGGACTTCATCAGAGAGGACGAGTGGGTACCGGTCAATGTGGAGATTGAACAATCCAATGAAATAGCCGTCGAGTCCCAAGTATTTGGTGTTAGCCGCATCAGTGGCCCACGAGTTGCTCGGAAAGCCAAACATCGCATTGAACAGTCCCGATGGGACCTTCCCGGGCACCGATGATTTTTGGTTGAAAAACTCAGACATCTATCAGAAACCAAGTCAGAATCAGAGGCTTGTATGATTCCAGAACACCGGAAAATTTTGTTTAAACGTTTTTGATCGAAGAAGATGACCATTTGTACAAGATGCCGAAGGAAGGCTGATTAGTCGAGGAGTACTACTAAATACTATACCTTGTTGAATTCGAGAATGTCTGATTGGTAGCGGCATCTATCACCCTTGTCGCATCTTATGTCGATCGGGACATCATTGATGGGTCCGAAGCCAGGCACGAGCAGGGTCTTCTTCTTGGTTTCGTTGAGCAGGACTAGCCGGTCATCGCCTTTGCAGTACTTGAGCCGGAAATCGGAAGTTAAGTCGAATCCTTTTCCGAGGCAGCTGAGAGCCCTCTCTACTATTCCATTGCTCATCTCTATCTTTTAGAGAGAGTTGGTGGAGATGTTTATTATTTGCAGAATTGAAGCCTCGAAGATATAGTTGGTGAGAGAAGGGAATAGAGGGAACAAGTTTGGAGGAGAAAACCAAGACTGGGTATATATGTATTGACCGGTCATTGGATGTGTGTGTGTGTGTATATATGACAAGCTGGAAAAAGAGGATAAAAGAATGGCATGAGACTTAGGAAGTTTCCCTCCATTTGTATATTCGGAACAATTAATGTAAGAACGCTGAATGACTGTAGGAAATTAAAATGATTTCATCTTCTCATGACGTGGTGAGAAATAATCTATAAAATTGTGTTCCAATAATAATATTTTCTAGAACGGCTAATTAACACCCGTTTGTCTGTATATTCCAATCTGATTAGTGCTGATATAAAATCACCTATGGTGGATAAGACTGAGACTATGGCAAAAAAAATTTTTTAAAAAAAGGAATAAATTGACAGATTAGATGATAGGAAAGTAGGGTCAGGTGATAATCAAATCCCTGGGCAATCCCTTTCACAAAATCAATGGGACCGGTCTCTTTAAAATTCAGAAGATGGAGGACATCAGTCTGGTTAAAATAATTCTATACTTATTTCTTTTAATTAAGATTTTAAATTCGAGTAATGTGAATAGAAAAATTTTAAAATGGGAGAATTAGTCAGCAATTCGACTCCATTCTAAATTAATTTGGGTACATTGAATATACAGATATAAAATGGTACATACTGAAATGAAAATGAAAAAGATTATAAGATGGACTAAAATCCAAATGAGTGAATGAAATTCGAGACGTATCCAACGGTGACGAGGCTGAACCCCACATACTGAGGGCACTAGAGAAAATCCTTTTTGAGCATTCACACGAGTTGGAATTATATTTCACAACGGAATCATTCTCATCCTCTTGGGGGGAAAAAAAATGTGATTCCGTTGCCGGGACTTGAACCCGGGTCTCTCGGGTGAGAGCCGAGTATCCTAACCAACTAGACTACAACCGATTTGGTATTCCTGCCAGTCTTTATTTACTTTAAAGGGGCTTATCGGCAGCATACATTACATTTGTTACAACGTACAATCGAGAGATTTTCGAGTCCATTCATCAGCAGGGATTCTCATGTCTATCTATATTCATCTCATATTATCAATTTTAAACCATGACACTAGCGAGGGATGTAGGATTTAGCTCTCAGGGGACAACGTCCTTAGAGTTTACGTAGAAAATAATGTGAATTCTTATACAAAATATTAAAAAAAAACGAAGAAAAAACTTATAGTTTTGAAGGACCGTATGAAAAAATCCCTTGATTCGGGAAGGTTTACGTATAATATATAGACGTGACTCAAACTTTATTATAGAATGAAAATAGAAAATTAGGAAGTTGATCGAGGAAAACATCACTTTCCTTTGCATGATATATCTATTACACATATATATTATATTCATAAAAAACATAACGAAATATTTCACTACTTATGAAAAAGATTGATTTTCCTAATATTTATATTATATATTTGATCTCTGTTTATATACATATAGATATATTTCCTTAACCATATACATATTTGAAGTCATAAATATATATATATATAATATTATGTATGTTATACACGTTTATATATATGTTTTTCATATTTTATATGTTTCCATGTAACAAAATTTTCTTAGTATAAACTATTGGTATATTAATAGTAGAAAGTTATATATGAAGAGGAAATTATATATTGAAACTATGTGATTGAAAATTCTTTAAAAAGTTAAAAAAATATATATGGTGCAGATATGTCGACATGAAAAGACTTACACCTTGTTTGGGATTACTCTAACTATGTATATATATAATTTAATTGAATTGTTGAATTATGAGAAAAATTGTAAAAAAGTAATGAATAGTTGAGAGAAAGTAATGATTATGTTATTAAATTATAGAAAAGTAATAAATAGTGGAGATAATTTAGTATTAAAAATTGAATTGAATTGTTAAAAAATTGAAGAAAAAGAGAAAAGTAATAATTGCGTTGTTGCATTGAATAAGTGGAGTTAAGTAGAGTTAAAAATAAACTCTACAGTCTCGACATGTTTGATTTTAGATTTTTTTTAACTCTCTTCATTTATCATGAATTGAACAACATAATTGTTACTTTTATCTTTTTCTTTAATTTTTTAATCATTCAATTCAATTTTTAATACTAAATTCTCTCAACTATTTATTACATTTTCCACAATTCAACGACATAATCATTACTTTTTCTCAACTATTCATTATTTTTTCTCACTTTTTCCCATAATTCAACAATACAATCATTACTTTTTTTATTTTCTTCCCCCACCTTATTATTATAACCCCAATTAAATATATATAAATATAGTTGGAATGGAGTAGAGTTCCATTTCCTAACAAGATAGTTTCGATGATGTGGCAACTTGAGAGAAGGCAGCTTTAATTTTGATGAGGTGACGGCATGAGAATTCGGCGCATTTCGTTTTCATATATATATATATATATATATTTAGATTTAATGGTGCACAAAGTTTGTTTATAAAATCTAACCCAATATTGGGCCAACTCGACTCGACTGGATTAGTCGAGACTCAATTGGCTTTCGAATATGAGGGTTTACACCAAAAAAAAAATCTGACCCGACAGTTTTCAATGGTCAAATCTAATGCCACAAATTTAGCCGTATTGAAAATTTAGTATGTTGGTAAATAAGAATATCAACGTTCAATTTTGTTATGCTAGTCAATAATTTCTCTTCCAAAAAAGTTATTCAAATATTTAAGTAATATTGAGTAATATTGAAAAACATTAGTCGAGATTATGCTAAAATAGTAAGTTATCAAATATTTAAGAAAAACATAACAACTTGGAATCTAATATAATCAGTACAGGAATTCAGAATATAATTTTCTTCATCCCGATATGGAGCGCGGGTTTAAAACTATTGGTAAAACCACCTTTCAATTGCCAAGAATTCTAAAACTACTCATTAAGCAACAAACAATTGTTCAATAATAATTATCCTAATAAATGAGAATTTTAAATAAGGGACAAGGAAAAGAAAAATAAATAGTTGTAAATCAGCCATTACTACGGCTTAATATTGAGTTTTCATTTATTTTCAGTTACCACATGGGTAAAAATGCGGCGCCGGATGAGCCACATCAGCATTTAATAGTCAGACTAATAATTTGGCTTAATTCAAGAGAAAACATAACGTTTTAAATTTTAAAATCAAATCCCTAACGTTTGACTATATTAGAGAAAATGGGACTAGGATCAGAGAAGGTGTGGGGCATCCTCCCCCGATTGCCGGTTGATTCAAACCTCGACGGGGGTTGGTGCCCTGCAGAGGCGTCCCCACCCCTCTAATTTGAGAGATTCCAGCCGTTGTGATCTCTCATTCTTATATTATTATTTTTAGGGGGGGGGGGGGGGGGGGGGGGGAGGAGGAGGGGGTGAGGAATTGTGACCCGCTGATCGAAGTTGCTGACGTGGGATGAGCCGGTCATTAACCACAATCTGTGGCTCGGTGATGGCACCCTCACTCCCTTCTTGGGTCCAAATCCCATTTTATAATTTATATTATTTTTTATTTTATTTATTTGTTGATGACACCTCAAATTGTTATTTGTGCAAAACTCCCTCACACGCGTCCACTTGTGCACGAGTTCTCTGAGAATGAAATCGCACCAACAATCCATTCGTTATTTGATGAAATTCTAACGGTTTGCTATGGGGTGTAAAGAAAATGAAATTTTATGCTATATGGTGAAACTATTTTCATTTGTGTTGCATCATGGAAGAGCTCGCCCAATTGTGCTATAAGGTGCAATTTTACCTAAGAAGATTAAAATTGGTTATTTGAGATGAGGATAACATAAAAGTTAGTTATAAAAATGTAAATCAAGTTTATATAAGAAATTTCTAGACTAAAATTTTATCATAAATGTGTCAAATATATAGACCATGTATCAATCAAAATACATAGTAATACGATCATTAGTTTAAAAAAAGCTGAAATATTCCAAATTAATCAACACACTTATAAAAAAATAATCTAACTTAATAAAATATTTTTTTTAAAAGTTTATTCATTATTATAAATTATTATTATTATTATTAAAATAAGCAAATCTAAAAATATGAGTAATTGTGATAAGAAATGATAAATATTTCAAAGTTTATTGTCCCACATTAGAAAATAGATTTGAAATCTATGAATTTATAAGATGTTAGAAATCTATTAGCCTCAACTTTTAGGTTATAGATAACTTAATTATTTGTGAGGGACGATGAAAATTTTATATGGTATCAAAATAGGTTATTCATCAATCCCTATAAGCTCACAACATAGTAGGTCCAATTCAAGATAGCCAAAGCCTCATATGTTAGTTTGCCCTGAGTGTGAAACTCGTGGTCAAAATAGTCTGAGTATGGAGAAAGACGCTTTCTCACCATCAATTAAACCCCACCCCACACCCCCCCCCCAAAAAAAAAAGAAAAAAGCCAACAACTCCTCTCACTCATGTGAAAGAAGAAAAAGCACCTCATGGTTATATCCCGAGCATGAGAATGACCCGGCTCATGGCCAACTCCTGAGGGTGGGTGTTCAAGCCTACGTGGCACGTGTTGCTACATTACAGTAGGTGTTGAGAGTTTGTTGTTGTACATCAAAAATATATTAAAAATCCATGGATTTATAAAAGCCTACCACAACATATTAATTTGAGTTTTTGAGTTGAAGATGAGCTCTATTGCTTGTAAGGTCAGTGACAATTTTACATGATCATATATATATAATCCAAATAAATCACCACAAAATACTAATATTTTTAAATCTACGGTCAAATGAAAGAAATGATCGGTATGAATAATTACATAATTTAAAAATATTAATATTTGTAAGCAAGGATGTCGTGAGCTTTATCTTCAAAAACATAATGAAAATGAAATTTGTAATATAATATTGAACTAAATAGATGTGATAGATATGCATTAACAATCAAATGGTATGCATTAGGCCTGTGCGGATCCGGGTACCCTACATTTTTTTATAGTATCCGGACCCTACCTTGCAAAATATCGGTTCCGAAATTTAAGAATCAGAACCTACCCTTTTAGAATATGGAACCGGACCCTACTCGGAACCTGTGGTACACCACATGTTTCGGGTACCATGTAAACTACATAGGGTTGGACACAGTGGACAGAAGCTTCGACATCTGCCATGGTGTCTGTACCTACATTCAACCTTCACCTTGGCAGTTGGTACCTGTGGGACAAGCAAACAACCCAAAGCAATCACTTAGGAGCCCTACCACCATCGCATGGCAACAACAAATCAGAAACCAAATCGAATCATACATCCATAATTCTTGATTGCGAATGAGCAAATCTAATGCGCCGACGAAAAGCTCAACGCAAACATAACCATTCACCACCAAAAGCAACAACAAGAGAGATCTAACGGATCCTAAGATCTAGCGACCGGATCGACGCCTATTTTGAAGCAGATCTATAGTCTGCAAGTCCAGCGGGAAGTGAACAATCACCAATCTCACTACTTTGTGGGAGAAATTGAACAGGAAACGAAAGATCTGGTCAGATCGAGAAAAAGAAAGTGCGTGTGTGTACCTGCAATGTAAGTAGAGGTGGAGGTCTCAAAGTCGGCCTTGTAGGGGTCACAGTAGACCCTTCCACGCACCAAGAGATGGGTCCTTTGTCAGGCGGACGGCGACCGCGATCGTCAGGAGCACAAAGAGAGCGAAGAGCATCGTAAGTTTCGCTATTGCAGTTGAGAAGAGTTGGAGAAGAGAGAGTAGAGTATGAGAGAGTGATTGGGGCAACGACTGAAGGATACGGTGACTGATCGCAGAAAGAAGCTGAGGGAAGAAGAAGATGGATAGGCGATCTTGTGCGAGAGGTACACGCTAGCGTATGATGGACTTCTGTTTGGACCGTTGGATTTGATTTGGTAGTGCCTATTGCTGATGTGGCGTTGAATGAGTGGTAGGTGGAGAGAAGGTGCAGCAGTTAGTATGGGGGCTCACATGCGTCCAACTGTTCAAGGGTTTTAGGGACCGGTTCCGGTTCCGATTCTGGTATCCTATTAGCTGGAACAGGAACGGGGAACATGATTTCACCTGTTCTCGATTTTTCTACCCAGACCCTACCCTGTTTCTCGTTGGAACTACCCAGAACCTACCCGTTAGAATAGGGTCCAACCGGTTCCGGGTCTACTCTATACCCGTGCACACCCCTAGTATACATTATGCACGTAGTATAAGAGAATCACTTGTACAATCCCTATTTAATCGGTTGAACTAATTTCAATTTTTTTACCCAAAAATACCCAAATTTTATCGAAGATTGTTGTTCGAATATTTAAATTAGTAATTAATAAATATAAGTACTTTTAATAAGAAACTTAGTCTTTTAAAATATAAATAATTACAATAAGAATGGTAATATATAAATGTATGAAAGTAACCTTGTAACACACGGAATACAACATGAGTTCCTGCATAATCAAAGCAAATACTATTCCATTCTATCTATTGTGTGACCAATCATCTTCCTCAATGTAATTTGATGGAGGAAGGCCATTATTAATTTGCAAATTCCAAAAATTGATATATATCTAGTTCTACTTCAATAAGTTACTCCATATGTCACGATTGGTCTAAAAACCACACAAAGCGCAAGCATATTATTGATCACTTAAAAAAGAGAGTAGGATGTCTGTGTAAGACAATTAATCAGAGGAGTCTACGTTGACTGTCCCAGGTGCAGTGATCAGTCTCTTGAGAGAAATTGCCCAAACCAACGCCAATACATTTACCTACATATTTAGTTAGACGCGTTGCTTGTGGGACTGAAGAATATATAACGACTTACGTTGGACTTGTTCATACGGTTTCCATGTGAAAAGTGGGAAAATTTTGCAAGAGCGAATAGCATTTCGTTCACATTCTGTTGAATGTCTTTTGCAATCATAAGTACGTAGTTGTCTTTCTTTCTTCTTTTTATTTTTTTAATTTTTTTAATTTGATATTCTTTCTTCTTTTTTATTTTTTTTTAATTTGATATTCAAATGTATAACGGATCTCGAATAATTCACTTCGAATCGGATCGATTCACTAAAACCTAAATATCTTTTAATTATATTTTTTTTCATTTATTAAACTCGAATTCAAAAAACACCAAATCATTTAAGTCAACCCCTATTCCTAGTCGGTAGTGGTCTTTCAATCAGGCAATCCCCTGCCTGTCCAATTGATGCATTGCGGGTTGATGTCATTGGGGAAAGTGACCTTTGCCTGAGCAACATATGTACGCAACAAGATAGACCCATGGAATCAAGTGGGCTCCACGAATAATTTTATAATTTCTTGTCCATTTATTGATTTGTAAATGATTGCACGTTTTTACATTCTAATATATAGTAGCTGGAATATCATCGATTTATTAGTCAAATTGTGGGTTATAACCGTCATGGATTATTTCACGTGGTTTGGAATCTTTTTCCTTAAATAAAATTTTAAATTTGAGTATTGTAAATCCATAAAATTAATGATGAAGAATTTTAATACTTTAGCTTGAATCTGAATTAATTAATACCCATTAGATGGAACACATCGAAAAATTAACTAAACAATGATTTCTAATTTCTATTAGCTATCCTATGGCAAGTGGGTTGAATTTTCCCACCTGCGAGAAGCTTCCCTCTTTATTTATTTTTTAATCTTATATAATTTTAACATTCTTTTTTTACTTTTTCATTTTGTACGCCTAACCGATGTCCCGACTAAATCAGGCTAGAGTCGAGTCTGTTAGCTAAAGGTTAAGAGTGTGTTTGGATTCGCAACAATTTTCAACTCAACTCAACTTAACTCCACTTATCTTCAATTCAACATCACAATCATTACTTTTTTTATTTTTTAAATATTTTTAACCATTCAATTCATTTTTTAATATTAAATTCTCTTAACTATTCATTACTTTTTCACAATTCAACAACACAATCATTACTTAATCATTATTTTCTCTCAATTATTTATTACTTTTTTACACTTTTTCTCATAATTCAACAATACAATCATTACAAACCAATTAAAATCAAAACTCAACTCAACTCAACTCTCAATCCAAACACACCCTAAATCCTTCCGAATCGTGCATTTTATTATACGTTCACAAGACCCTCCAAGTCGAGAACTTATTTAAGTGAAATATGTGTTGAACTACCTGAACTAACTCATGGTAGTAACTATTTTTATCTAAGCATAAAAAGTGTATTTCAATTGATCGCCAATTTAACTAGTCTTTTTTTATTTGTGATGCTGGATATGTACAATTTTTTCGGGTGGAAATCAAAGTCAGGCTAATATGTTGACTGAGACTAATTATCACTTGGGTATTGACTTGACTGTGATTAAGAAATACCTTTAATAAATTTTTAACACATACACTGCGATAAAAAAATTATGATTAGAAATAATTACCGGTCCCTTTAAAGTCTATTTTATTGTGATAACGGTTTTCCAATTAGAAATATTGAAAATTCAAAATAATCAATAGAAACGTTAATTTTTATTGTGGGCTTTGTCTAGTTTTAAAGTAAAAAATTTTACTCTACCCCAATTCAACTATATTTTTTTCTAAATTCAACATTGGAATCATTACTGTTTTGTCTTTTTTTTTCATTTAATAACAATTTTCACTTATACTTTTTTCTAACTGTATTTATAATTACTTTTTTAATAATAAATTCTTCACCTGCTTTCACATCTATATATACATACATATATATATATATTATTATACAATAATATATTTGTCAACACTTGCAATCATTACACAAAATCAAGTTAAATTGGATCATGATCCAACTCGAAAACCATACACAAGCTTAATTAGTATAGTTACTTAAAAATTTTGAATAATTTATTAACAATGAAGAGTACATAATTTTAACACAAATAATTTTATCATTGACTTTAACTATCCTCGAGGTTGATTTTATTAAAAGATTGAATAAAAAAAATCCAATTCGCACTTGATTTCATCCTAGCTATGGATTATAACCAGATGGGAATATATGACTCCCTCCATATATATGAGAAACGTTCAACACCAGAGGCTATAGTGATGAAAATCTCGATTAGAGTTTTGCTAAATCTATCTAAAACCTTTTTTTTTTCGGTTACTATCTAATGACCTTTCTAATAGTCCTCCTAATTATTCATAATGATTTGAATGGTAAGTTTATCAAACATTCAAGGGAATTTTCCTAAATCCGAGTATTCGAGGACCTGAAAGGCTCCTTTGTTTATTTTTAGTCACACCAGGGATCCATAATTACAGTCGAACATGTGGCAGATTTTGTTCATCAACGATGGTCGCAAATATTGAAGTCCAATTTATACGTACGTACTGCCCTCGGTTGATTTTTCTAAATGTGGGGGAATATACTGATCGATCAAATTGGAAAGAAAGATTGCACCATGTTTTTACTATAAGAAACTAAGGTGGTGTTTGATAAATTAAGTCCTTAAGAATTAAACACTTAATTAGTTAATGGATGAAATGTATAGGAGGTGGCGAGGAAGAATAATGATGATAAAAGTTTTATGATGAGAAAAGAGTACTAATAAGTGAAAAATAACTTATTTTATTAAATTAAAATTTTCTACTTATTTCATTAAGTAGTTTAGATCATCATATCTCATCTTTCTCTATTTTTACCATTCATTTTCCCATATAATTAACTTATAACTAACTTTTTAAATACTTATTTAATTAAATTGAAATAAACACACCCTACAAATTAAAGAGACCGTTAATACAGTGGCAAGCAAAGACCATTCATGTACATTCTTTCATGGGGCATCGGAGGAGAGGCTGCGTGTTGAATATGAATTTGGTCTCGTCTCCGTCACCCATTTGACCATAAAGTGTGTGAAAAATGTGAGAGCATCATTCTCTTCCTGAATGAGAAGTTTCCTGGAATTAAAAAAGAAAAAAAAAATCCTAAAAAAACAGGAAAAAAAATAAGAGGGATAAAAGTAAAAGGGTAAATTACAAAAAAAAACTCAAATTTTATAAAATGTCTCAGTTTTATCCTAAATTTTATTTTGTAACAGAAAAAATCATAAGTTTTCTAAAATGTCTAAAAACTTACCTCCGTTATAACTTCCGTCAATTTTTGCCTACGTGTGACCTACGTGGACTGTTAAAGGGACCCACCATCAGGAGCAAAAATTAACGAAAGTTATAACGAAAGTCATTTTTGAGATATTTTAAAAAACTTATGGGTTTTTTTGTTACAAAACAAAATTTAAGATAAAACTGAGACTTTTTACAAAATTTGAATTTTTTTTTGTAATTTGCCCAAATTAAAAAAGACAATTTTTTTGGGGGTTAGTTTCATTAAAAAAAACTCAAAATTTTCATATTTGATCAATTCCAATATAAACATTTTTCTTGGCCAGAAAATACATAAATTATTAATTTAATATCGATTTCAGCACGCGTCAACTTTTCTTTGATTTAAACGGGAATTACTAGTGATCGGCATCGTAATTAGTGGTAGCCAGTGACCCTACAAAGTCAATTTTTTTGTTTGTTTGAGATTGAATAGGAGTGTTATTCCACTAAATCCTTTTATCTCAAAGACCTAGTCCTAGAATTCTGGATGGATTTGCGAGTTTTGAGTCAGTACTTTTATGTTGTCAGGGATGTCATGTGTAATGTATGATTTGGGAAGACAATATTCCCTTTATTTGGACAGAGCCAAATAGAGTAAAATTGAAGGGTTAGGGAGAAGCTCATATTGATTTTCAAATATCTCTATACAAGTTTTTCTGCTTTCCATGTCTCCCATTCACACAAAGCCGAAAGAGACAATATATAGAATTAGATCGAACGACGTTGAATAATGCGGAAATGTGACAACATGCACAGTGCTTTAAAAGAAACCTCCGATGATCGATAGCATTTTTTTTTTTATTGGAAGTCACACCAAATAAGTATTATTTCTGCCAGCACACCCGTTGGCATCATAAATTCAGAAAACTTTTGCGTGCTTGATCACTTTTCTCGTATGGGCTTTCAATTCAATAGAGACGTCTGCATAATGTGACCCCGTCTCCAATCGAGACCTGAGATATGTCGATGCGAGGATCGGACGCGAGGAACCTGTTGAGATTCATTATGGCGGCCCTGCTGTCGACAAAGTACTTGGGAACTTCTTTCTTCGTCCTGGAACGTAAAAAGTCATGCACTGATTCTTCTTCAACCACGACAGTAGCGTACCACAGTGTGTTATCATATGCTACGACCCCTCCAACTCGCAGTAGCTTCAGGATTAGCTCGTGGTAGATGCGATACTTAGTCTTGTCCGCATCCACGAACACAAAGTCGAACGCTCCTATGTTATTTTCCTGCACACGAGGTAGTGATTTCAGTTTTATGCAAGTGTTTTTGGTTGTGTTGAAGTTTCTAAGGTAGAGAAGAGGGATCTTACGTCTTGTAATAGATTTTCTAGACCTGAGATGGCATCTGATTGAATGAAGCTGACCTTTTCTGCGACGCCTGCCTTCTGGATGAATGGCAATCCAATTTCATATGCTTGTAGATCCACATCGATCGCTGTTATCTGTTATAGAGAAGGCAGTCAAAGATCGATATATAATCTAATCTCGATATATGGTACATAAACTATAGACAAAAATAGAGGAGGGGAGATTCGTATATATACCTGAGCATCATCGGGCAAAGCAAGGGCGGTGGCGAGGAGTGAGTAGCCAGTGAATACGCCGATCTCAAGAGTCCTCTTAGCATTCATCAACTTCAAAAGCATTGCCAAGAACATTCCTTCATCAACCGGAATGCTGAATTCCCGTCTATATAATGCATATGCGCAATTACTTACAATAACGAATGCATAAATTGCATGAAGAAGAAAATCTAATATGGATCAGCATGTAGAAAGTAGTACTAACAAGTCCCCACACTGTTCGAAGGTGGCCTCCCTCAGTTCCTTCAGCTGTTTGTGTTCTCTGGGATACGCACTCGTCTCGAATATGTACTGTTTGCAACAAAAGATCTCAAAGGTTGAAAAACTTCAAGAATAACCGCCGTTTAAGTATCAAAGACTGTCAATTGGGAGATAGATCCATCTAATTCAAATTAAACTAATACCAGGGCCAACCCGGTCATGGTGTCATGGTTTAAAAGTCCTTCCAAACAGCGAGACAGTGTAGTCAAAGACGGACCATTAAGTAGACAACAGAATACACAATTCTACAAGTAGTACATAGGCATGGGATCGATTTACCGAAATGGCATAGAGAAGGATGCTGACAGATCACGATACAACATCTAATGAAAGGTTTTGGTGATATTGATCCATCTAACCTGCTGAAGATCAATGTTGCATAGGAGCGTTTTCGATACTGTATCCGCCATGCCCCGTATTCCTTTGGTGGCAAATGTCCCACAGACGGACTGTGGACAGCTGAAACTACCTGCAATTTAAGAGGATTTTGCCAGATATTTTTGGGGGCAATTAAAGGTTTTTATTACGTTTTGTGCAATTTAAGGTGCTGATTAATGATAAAAGCTTAGCGAGCACGACAATAACTTCAAATTTCTGAAACTGTTCCCGTTTCTTTTTATTTATGAATTTCGTATTTTGTCATCCGTTTGAATTGAGAAAAACGGGAGAAACAGAAAGGGAAGGGGATACGATACAACTTTCCCTTCCCTCCCGTCCTCGTCTCTACCCTTTTCCTCCATTTAGCTCATACCTGACCAAGCTATAAAGACTAATATTGATGCACTTGCTTTTCTATCTTTAGTGCAAAACGGAGCCGAAGTCCACATTAATGAACTTGCTTAATATATATGCTAAGGAATCACAACGTACGAATGCAAATAGATTAGCTATTTACTGATCAAATTGAAGCCAATCAATGTTGTGCAGAGGACAAAAGCCTATGAATTTCTTTTTCTTAATTAATAAATGTGACTGGCTCCTGTGGATTGCATGGATGAAAGCTTATGTTATCAAGGAAAGTCCCTAGTAATTGTTCTTACGGGTTGAGGAAAGATTTAAGAAGAGCCCGGCTCGAGCTTTTGAGTTGGAGATGAACCCAATTGCTTATAGGCCAAGTAGAATTTTACATGATATCAGAGCCTAGGTTACGCGTAGCGCGCCCACGCGCGTGTGCGCACCCACACCGTGCCAAGCCCAATATGTCCGAGTGCAGCCAAGAGTGTACCTTGTGTTAGTCCCCCCTCATCCGAGCAAGGAAGATGAGTTTGGCTCGAGGTCAATTGTTAAGGGCGGGTGTTTAAGGGCACGTGACAACGTGTAGGCAGAAATAGACTACATATTGCACGTGAGGGCGGGTGTTGAGGAGTAAAATGGGATAAATCCCACATCGGAAAAGAAAAAGAATATCCATGGGTTTATATAAGACTTGGGTACCACCACTTATTAGCTAGAGCTTTTGGGTTGGAGATGGGCTCAATCGCTTATAGGCCCAATTGATATTTTTACACGCAACCGCGGGTATCCTCTTATCAAGTATGAGATTGGGAATGGTTACAAGACATGGTTTTGGTTTGACAATCGTCATCCATTAAGCCCCCTCTAGGACTATGTGCAGGGAAGAGGAATATGGAGTAGAGGGCTGACTATCCAGTCAAGGGTTGGAGAGGTTATTGGTTAAGAGGGATGGAAGTGGAAGCAAAGGACTGCAGTGCTCTCCATCATTCAGGAGAAAGCAACCCATATTATTCCTTGTGCCAGAGGATAGGATTTTATGAGTGCACATCCAAAAGGCAATTTTACTGTTGCTTGCACTTGGAACTACATTCGAAAGAAGATGGCTCAAGTAGATTGGCATAAGCTACTATGGGCTACTCCTCTCATTCCAAGGCACTGCTTTTATCTCATGGCTTGCTATAAGAGATAGGCTATCTACTTTTGACAGAGTATCAAGGTGGAAGAGGGATATTAGCACCACTTGTGTTTTGTGTGAAGCAGCTGTAGAGAAAAGAGACCACATCTTCTTCTGTTGCCATTTTCCTGCAGATGTATGGACAAGAATTCTGTAGATGAATGGTGAAAACAGAAACTGCAGGGATTGGAGGAGTGATTTAAGCTGGGCTGCCCAGAAGTATAAAGGGAAGTCAGTCGAGAATTATAGCTAGACTTACTTTCATGGCATGCTTACATTTACAATGTTTGGAAAGCCAGGAATGACAAAATTTTCCTTGATATTGCCCCATCGAAGGAGAAGGTCCCTAGCATGTGTGAAGCAGGCAGTGAAATGCAGAATTTTTTGGGAGTTCCTGATATGCAGAATACAATCAGGACTGAGGAGCAGAGACTTTTGCTTGCTGCGTGGAGTATTGAGTTCTGAGTCTCCTCCTTTGTATTGAACGTTCATGATGATCCTGTATGCTCTGTGGATGGGTCACAGGAGAGGTTGGCATTTCATCTTTCGACTTGTGTCAGTTAGATTTGTGAGATTTCTTAGTCTAGTTTTGTTTGGGCCTGTGTGTTCTTGAGTGTTAGTGACCCATCCATGATGGACTTCCAGTATATTTGAGTTAATGAAAGGAGCAACACTCTAATGAAAAAAAAAAAAATCGTGACTGGCTTTATTAAGCAACAAAAAAAAAATACAGTACGAGGTGAGAGGAATAAAATTACATATCAAAGTGAGAAAGCTGAGTTTAGTGTAATGGTATCACTCCTGAAATCAAGAAAGCACCGGTTCAAATTTCAAATTTATCTACGGGACTTATGTGCTTTTTATTATTTTTCTTCAATGTACACCTTAATAATTCAGAAGTCCAATTAATTCGATTTGAACTGGGTTAGTTGTAAAGAAATAAAGCTCTCCTAGTCACGTCTGTACTCTTTATTTATTGTTGCCCTATCTTCAATTAGATTGTTAAACCTCTTTTATAACAAAAAGGATTACACATGAAAGCAAGTTCTAACTTCCCAGTGGCGGAAGATGTCCAGAAATTTCATACTCTCTCATAATCATGGATAATCTGTAAATGATAACAAAGTTCACCGAACTTCAGTTATTGTTTCGCAATAATAGCTTCTCACAGCAGGATTAACTGCATTTTATATATTTCGGGTCTATTTACTTACTTTTGAGAAACACTTGAACGTTCAGTTTCAAAATTATAGCGGTAAAAAAAGTAGTTCTTTCTATTCAATATCTCTATGGGGGAAAAGGAATACCAAAAAAGATTTTGAAAATTTTCGTTTATTAACTTTATTGGCAATGGATAATAATGAAAGTGCCTTTTTTTTGGAATAAGACATATCAAATTGATGGTAATGTAAAAACGATTATAAGCCCTGTTTTTACTATTATTCATTTTCGCACTAGAAACACTTTCTCTTATCCCCATGAATTGGATAATACTATGATATTTTCCATCTTTCCATTAGTCCTATTTACTTTGTTTATCGGAGCCATAAGAATTCCGTTTAATCAAGATGAAAGTGATTTAGATATATTATCTAAATTGTTAAATCCGTCTATAAATATTTTACATTAAAATTCAAATAATTCCGCGAATTGGGAGGAATTTGTGACAAATGCAAAATTTTTCCTCAATATAGCTTTTGTAGGAATTTTTTTAGCGAATTTTTTTTTATATAAGCCTATCTGTTCATCTTTACAAAATTTAAACTTACTCAGTTTCTTTTTGTGTCATCGCAATTAATGAATTTGGTTTCTCTGCTCATACCTTGCTCTACAGGCACATCCGCTAAATCGTTGGCCTCTCCAAGTGCTTGCATGGATAAACTTTTCAAGCTTGATCTGCTAAATTTGTTTTGCACATATCGAAACCCATGCATGTAGTTGGCAATGAATTTTTTCTTGAGCTAATCTAGATTATGTAGGTTTTCGATTCAAATTGGATGATCATAAAGCCCATTTTGATACATCCCAAGAAGGAACTACAATCTCAGCAGCTATTTCCAGTTTAGGCTTTAGCAGCTCTTTGATCAGCAATGCTAGGAAGATATTATCATGCCAACCGGCCGAGTACTAAAAATGGTGGACATATGCGACTATTGGTTCACACAACTTCGAGCATCTTATTGGGACCAATCCACATAATACGCTGGGAGATTGCTTCGGAGTTCTACAACATTAAAGGGAGTGAAACTATTAGCGGTGGCGGCACAAATTCACAAAACCATGAGGATTAAATTCTACTAACATGGCATAGCTTGAACGAGCGTTGAGAGTTGAGATTGGTGCATGTCATAAATTTATTGATACAAGATCGGTATAAAAAAAACAAAGCTTCTTCAATGGATTTTCGCTCATTGATCTACTTGTAGGCTTACTGAAATTTTCCGTACTTGTATGTACAAAAAATATTCTTCAAGGGCTCCTTATTTGATTCACTATTGTACGTGATTATATCAATATAACAATATGACTTTTTTTCCCCCTCAAAACTTGACATGGAGGCCCATGAGCTTGATGGGATATGAGGGTTACAAAGCATATTGAACCTCTGTTGATTGGGTGCCTCGTATTCAACCTCGAGAGACTCGAAGATAAAGGAACAGGGTTGGAATGTAGCAGAAGCTCAGGGAGTTATGAGTAGCGAGATCTCGTGACATTGAGGAACCGATGTCATGACATGAGGACGCTCCTGAAACTACAGAGAAGTGGCAATTCGTGGAGTCACTGATCTGCGAGATGTCATGACAACAAGGAACACGTCACAACCATTACCCCTTTGTTCCTAGGCGAGTTGCAGTTTGTTGGAGCAACATAAAACAGATTTCCTTACTTATTCTCAGTCTGATTTGATTTGTACCACTTTCTTTGACCGGGTTTGAGGCCCCATAAATATTTTCTTGTAAACACAACTCATTTTGAACCTCTTAAAAAGCATCGTGAGAGAGTGTAGAGAGAAAAGAGAGGAGAGCTAGTGTTATGAAATTTGGGGCTTAGGGTTCTTCGGGTCTTGATCGATCTTGTAAGCTGTAATCTTTGGTCTTCTAGTGGATTTTCTCTGTGCTCTGATGTCGTAGATGTTTCCTGCTTCGGATTTGACCACGTAAACTTGGTATGTCTTGCTTCTCCTTCCATCTCCTACTCTACTTTGCTGTTTGCTTGTGTTGAGTTTCCTCGATCTCTGTGATTGCTTCCGCAAAACAATTGGTATCAGAGCTTGAGGTTGAGGATGTTGACGAGACTTGACGTAGAGAATTTTGATGGGTCGAACGATTTCGTGTTGTGGAGGATTAAGATGAAAGCTTTGCTTGTTCGACAAGGGCTTGAGGGAGCACTTGAGGGAGAGACAAAGTAGTTGGCCACTATGGAGGAAGAGGAGAAGAAAAAGGTCACGGCGAATACCTTACGGACCATCCAATTGAGTTTGTCGAACAAGGTGCTTCTGGAGGGGTATGATATTAAATCGACTCTGGAGTTGTCGAAAAAGCTTGGATCATTGTATTTGAAGAAGAAATTGCCAAATCGACTATACTTAAAGCAACATTTGTATAGATTCCGGATGACTCTGGGCACCTCGGTTGCCGATCGCATTGACTTGTTCAACCAAATGGTCATGGACTCCGAATGTTGAAGTTGTGGTTGACGATGAAGACTAAGCTCTACTCTTGTTATGTTTTCTATTGGAGTTGTATGAGAATCTTATTGATACGATGTTATATAGTAGGACGAAGCTTACTCTTGAAGATGCGAAGTCGTCTCTACTCTCTAAGGAGTTCATGAGGAAAGTGGTTGAGAATCAATCGGGCGATAGCAATGGTCTTTTTGTATGAGGTCGGGGGATTGAGAAGAATTCTCAAGACCAACAGAAGTTGAGGAGTAAGTCAAGAGGGAATAAAGTAATGCGTTGAAATTGCAAGGAGTAAGGACACCTCAAGAAGAATTGTATGAAGATGAATGGGAAAGGTAAGAATCCTTCGGCCACCACTGAAGTAGTCGAGAGGGATTCGAATGAGGAAGAGCTTGTTCTTGCAGCAACTGAAGCCAGTAAAGCCCACGAGGAAGTGAATGGTGATATACCAGCTACTACATCGGATAGTTCGGAGACTAGTTGGATCTTGGACTCGGGATGCTCCTATCATATGTGTCCCAACCGCAAGCTTTTCACCACGTATGAGAAGATTGAAGGTGGCAAATTCTCATGGGCAATAAGAATACCTACAAGGTAGTTGGTATCGGTCAGGTGCAGATTAAGATGTTTGATGGGATTATTAGAACTTTGTATAATGTCAGACATGTCCCCGAGTTGAAAAAGAATATGATTAGTTTGGGTACTCCTGATCATTGTTATCAGAACCGGACCGGACCGGCCGGTTCGACCGGTCGGACCGGGAACCGGCACCATGTCCGGTCCGGTTCGCCTAAAAAACTGAAATGGCAGCTTTGAACCGCCAGACCCATTGAACCGGCCGGTTTTAAGCAAAATTTCATTAAACCGGCCGGTTCTATGGGTTTTTATGGGTTTCCTATTTAATGTAAAAATTGGTTGGTTGTGTAAAGATTTGAACTCATGACCTCTTGCTTCTCATATTAGCATACTACCAACCAAGCCACCACCACTTTTTTGTTTTTTTAACTCTACTTTTAAGTACTTATTAAAATAAAATATTTATTTTGAAGTAAAAAATATTAAATATAGATAGTTTCTTATACTATTATTATATTTCTTTAAAATCATCATACTTTTATCTTAATTATAATAATTTTTTTAATAATATGAATATTTATTTTATTTTAAATAAACGAGCGGTCCGACCCATCGAACCCCCGGTTGAACCCATAAACCCATGACCTCGTACCCCTTTCGGTTCATCATCCGGTCCGGTTCTGATAACACTGCTCCTGATGGCCTCAGATATGAGTACAAGGGTAAATGTGGAGTCTTGAAAGTGTCGAGGGGAGTCCTTATGGTCATGAAGAGTGTGAAGCACAATGGCTTATACATTTTACAAGGAAGCACCATTATGGGAGCTTCAGCCATAGGTTCAGTAGATCATGATACTATCACAACAAAGCTTTGGCACATGAGGCTCGGATACATGAGTGAGGGGGGCTAATGGAGCTAAGTAAATAGGGATTACTTTGTGGTCAATAGATGGGGACATTGGATCTCTCTAAGCATTGTATATTCAAGAAACAACATAGGGTAAAGTTCAGCACTAGAGTTCATCAAACCAAGGGTATTATACGTTCACTCAAACTTATGGGGTCCTTCTTATGTATCGTCTAAGAGCCGGTACAGCTATATACTAACATTTATTGATAACTATTCAAGAAATATTTGGGTATACTTTATTAAGCATAAGAGTGATGTATTTATGAAGTTTAAGTGCTGGAAGGCACTTGTTGAGCAGCAGATCGGGAAACTGGTCAAGTTGTTGAGGACTGATAATGGTTTGGAGTTTTGTAGTGATGAGTTCAACATATTCTACAGTAAGGGATCGTAAGACACTAGACAATTTCGGAAACGCCACAATAAAATGGAGTCGCGGAGTAGATGAACAGGACAATCCTTGAGGGAGCCCGAAGTATGCTCTCATGTGCAGGTCCCGGGAAGGAGTTTTGGCCGAAGCTTGCAACACAGTCGCCAACCTGATTAACAGATCTCCATCGACTGCCATTGAGTGCATGACCCCAAATGAAAAGTGGAAAAGGTTGCTTGCCAACTATCTTGACTTGAAGGTTTTAGGGTGTATGGCTTATGCTCATGTTAGAGAAAGGAAGCTTGACCCGAGAACCAAGAAGTGCATCTTCCTCAGCTATGCAATGGGGTGAAGGGTTACAGGTTATGATCCAGATGGATTCATCATTAAGCACGATGTGACCTTTGATGAATCGGCTATGTTTAAGTTGAGTTAAAGGGGCTAAAAAAGGGGAGGTGGAGCATGGAGTGTAGGTGGAGCCTAGTGGGAAGCAAGTGGAGCTTGATCTTGAACCATCGGAAAATCCACGAGAAGTTGAGGAAGTCCATCCCGAGCTTCCTTAAGAGCAGCTGCAACAATGTCTTCTCCAAGACTATATTCTCGTTAGAGATAGGGAGAATAGGTAGGTAAAACTTCCTCAGAGGTACGGTCAAGCAAATCTGGTAGCTTATGCATTGGGTGTAGCAAAAGAGATTGAGGATAACGACTTGCCGAGCTACATGGAACTATACAAAGCAAGGACTCGGTGTAGTAGGGAGCAGTCATGACCAAGAAAATGGAGTCGCTTTGGAAGAATCAAACACGGGAGCTTGTGAAGCCTCCCAAGAATCAAAAGATTGTGAGGGTGCAACTAGGTCTACAAGAAGGAGGAAATCTTGGGAGGAAGGAGTTCAAGGTATAAGGCAAGATTGATGACGAAGGGCTTTACACAGGATAAAGGGATGGACTTCATGAAGTATTTTCTCTAGTTGTGAAGCACACTTCTATTAGGGTGCTACTTGCGTTGGTGGTCTTATACGACCTCAAGCTTGAGTAACTCGATGTCAAAACCACGTTTCTTCATGGAGAGCTTGAGGAGCGGATCTACATTAAGCAACCGCAGGGATTCATTGTTCCTTGAAAGGAGGACCATGTTTGCTTGTTGAAGAAGTCCCTCTATGAGCTTAAGCAATCACCCCGACAATGGTATAAGAAGTTTGATTCGTTTATGCGCAACAATGGTTTCACTCAAGACAAGTATGATTGTTGTGTGTATGTGAAGAAGCTCTATGATGGCTCCTATATTTATCTAATGTTATGCGTTGATGATCTTGTTGATTGCTGCAAAGAGTAGGAAGGAGATAGACATGATGAAGTCTCAGTTGAATGGTGAGTTTGAGATGAAGGACTTGGGAGCTGCGATGAAGATACTTGGCATGGAGATTTGCAAGGATCGAGTTGCAAGGACATTATTCCTATCTCAAAAGGGCTACATCGAGAAGGTTCTGCAACAGTTTAATTACGCTAGTTCAAGTCGATTGGTACGCCTCCTGCTTCGCACTTTGGTCTATCTGCTACTATGTCACCATCCATTGATGAGGAGGCTCAGTGCATGTCGAGGGTTTCCTATGCTAGTGTGGTAGGAAGCTTGATGAGTGCTATGATTTGTACTAGACCTGACATAGCTCAACTGTAAGTGTGAAAAGCTGATACATAGTTAATCCCGGGAAGGATCACTGGATAGCGGTGCAGTGGATTCTTCGTTATCTTAGAGGTTCTACAGATGTGGGCTTGATGTTCAGTAAAGGCAAAAATGTCTCGTGCAGGATTTTTGAATATACAGACTCTAGGACTATGGAACGGATAGAGAAAATAGGAAGTCAATGACCGAATATGCCTTCGCTTTGTCCGATTGTACTGTGAGTTGGAAGGCGGTCTTGTAGTCCACAGTTGCTCGTCGACAACAAAGGTAGAGTACATGGCCCTAGTAGAAGCAATGAAATAGAGTATCTAGTTACAAGGACTTATTGGGGACTTTGGCGTTGATCTTGAGAAGTCGGTGGTGTACTTTGACAGTCAGAGTGCCATTTGCTTCACAAAGAACTAGGTCTACCATGGGAGGACCAAGCATATTGATGTCCGCTATCACTTTATTCGGGAGGTTACTAGTCAGGGAGTAGTGGAGATCGAGAAGGTCGGGACAACCAACAATCCAGCGGACATTTTAACAAAACTCGTGACCATGAATAAGTTCAGGCACTGCTTGGACTTGTTGAACAATTACAGAACTTGAGGTAGAGCCCCTGTGGGGGCAAGCATGGAGCCAGAGACTTGCGAATATGTTGAAGATTGGAGAGATGAGGTCGAATACGATGCAAGGTGGAGATTTATTGATTGGGTGCCTCGTATCCAACCTCGAGAGACTCGAAGATGAAGGAAGAGGGCTGGAATGCAGCAGCAGTTTGGGGAGCTCTGAGCAGTGAGATGTCATGACCGTGAGGAACATATGTCATGACATGAGGACACTCTTGAAACTACCAAGAAGTAGAAATTTGTGGAGTCACCGATGTGCGAGATGTCATGACAATTAGGAACAGATGTCATGACAATAGGGAATAGATGTCGCAATCATTACCCCTCTGATCCTGGGTGAGTTGCAACTTGTTGGAGCAACCCAAAACAGATTGTCTCACTTGTTCTCAACCCGATTTGATTTGTATCACTTTTTTTTACCTAGTTTAACGCCCTATATATATTCTCTTGTATTCTCCTGTAAACACAACTCATTTTGAACCACTTGAAAAACATCATGAGAGAGTGTAGAGAGAAAAGAGAGGAAAGCTAGGGTTTTTCAGGTCTTGATTGATCTTGTAAGTTGTAATCTCTGGTCTTCTCGTGGATTTTCTCTACACTCTGGCGTTGTGGATGTTTCCCGCTTCGGATTTTACCACGTAAATTCGGTGTGTCTTACTTCTCCTTCCATATTATAATTGATTGGGTAGAGTCAAATTACCATAGATTAGTGGAAATAGGTGCAGTGCAGCAGTGCAATTTCCTACCCAAAATTATAAGGTTTTGTGTTTGACTATCGTTAGTGCAATTTTATCTCGCCTTCTCTCTCTTTTCATCTTTCTCTTGGCTAAATCTATTGACTGATTTGACTCTTGTATTCTTATGAAATTATTGCGCCAGAGCCGTCTAAAAAGTTATTCCAGTAGAGTTCTTAATTTAAGTAGATGTTAAATATATAGAGCATAATGTTTATTATATTCCATTAGACTAATATTGATGCACTTGCTTTTTCATCTTCAGTGCAAAATGGAGCCCAAGCACGTATTAGTGCACTTGATTAATCTATATGCTAAGGAATCATAACGTCCAACTGCTAATAGATTAGCTATTTACTGATTATATTGAAGCCAATTAATGTTGCCCATTAATATTTTTCTTACCTAGTACACGTGACTGGCTTTATTAAGAAAAACACTACACTGCAAGGTGGGAGGAGTAAAATTACACATGAAAGTTCACCCAGAAAAAAAAAATATATATATATATATATATATATATATATATAATTCAGTTTGAACATGATCAACCATTAAAAAATAAAGCTCTTTCAATCTTGTTTGCACTCTATCTATTATTCTCCTAACTTCGATTAGATCCATAAAACTTTTTTATAGCAAAAAGGATTACACATGAAAGCAACTTCTAACTTCCAATCAGCGGAAAATTTCCAGAAAACTCCTACTACTATAATTATAATAGAGAATCTCAAAATGATAACAAAGTTCACCGAACTTCATATATGGGTTACCAATTAAGAATCTAAAACAATTGTAGAGAACATAAGCATGTCAAGGGAACTAAAAGAACCTGTCACCGCAATGAATTCGGTTTCTCTACTCGTACCTTTGCCCTGCAAACACATACGCTATATCGTTGGCCTCTCCAATCACGTGGATGGATAAACTCTTCAAGCCTCATATATTTAATTTGTTTTGCACATATAGAAGCCCATGTATGTAGTTGGTAATTAATTATGTGTTGAGCTAATCTAGGTAGCGTAAGTTTCGATTCGGATTGGATGATCATGAAGCCCATTAAGGTACAACACAAGAAGGAATGATAGCAGCAGGTTTTTCCAGTTTAGGCTTTAGGGGCTCTTTGGTTGGCATTGTGAGCAAGCTATTATCGAGCGAAACGGTCGAGTACCGAAAATTGTGGACATGTGCGACAATCGGTTCACAAAACATTGAAGCGATCCACAGTTTAAGCTAGAGATTGCTTCGGAGTTCTACAACATCGAAGTTTGGGCAAGTATTAAGGGCGCAAATTTATAAAACCATGAGGATTAAATTCTGCTAATATGAGGTCACTTCAACACGTTGAGAATTGAGATGGCGCATACTGTCAAATCATTAAGAGAAAACGTGGATTTATAAATTAGAGATACAATCGGATATCAAAAGACCTTCTTCAATGGGTTTTCACGCATCAATCTACTTGAAGCCCATTGAGGCCCATAAGCCCTTAGGGACATAAGAGGGGAAACCATGCATATGAAACCTCACTAACAAGAATTGAATACACAGCCTCTTAGTTCGAGATCGAGACTCAATATCAGTGTACAAAATATTATATTTGGTGAGTAGAATCAAATTACCTTATTTGAGAAAATGATAATATGCCAACATGTGAAGTACTCTGAAAACAGGTGGTGAAGTAATACAATTTCCTATTTGAAATTAAAAGATTTTGAGCTTGATTCTTGTCATTGCAACTTTGTATCTCCATTTTATCTCTTTTAATCTCTCTCTTTGCTAAACTCATTGATTAATTAACTCATGGATTCTTAAGAAATCATTGCGCCAGAATAGTCTAATAAATTATTCCATTAGAGTTCATCGTTTAGGTAGATCTTAAATTGCGCATAATATTTATTAGATCTCAATGTATTCACTGAGATTAACTCCACGGGTTATAGACTTGGCCATTATAACTATGAGTTTTTTTTAGGGATAATTGCGTCATATAACCTAACGTTTGAATGAATTTTTAGTTCTAATCCAAATTTGATTTTTTACCTGAGATATCCTAACATTGACGTGTTGATTTCACATCTATCCCTACCGTATTTTTTGGTCCAAAATTGACAGAATTGCATACGTGACACGTTAATTTTGTAACAAGTGTCGGAACATATGTGAAATTAACGTGTCACGTATGCAATTCCGTCAATTTTGGACAGAAAATTAGCGTCGGGATAAATGTGAAATCAACACGTCAACGTTGGGATATCTCATGCAAAAAAACAAGTTTGGACTAGAATTAAAAATTTCTTTAAATGTTAGGTTATATGATGCAATTAACCATAGGACGTCTATAGACCCATTATAACGAAATAGAATACCTAACAAAGTGACACAAATTGCTTTACTACAAACATTGAATCTAAGACCTTTGAATTACCGGCCAAAATGTGTTTCACCATATTACATACTCCGTTTCTCTGCTTTCTGTGGGTTTTTAACCTTGATATGCTGGAATAGTATTTATTTTTGTTTAACACGCAAGGAGGACACAAGACGGTAAAAACCCCAAAAAAAAAAACACGGTGAACGAAAAAGGGGAAAAAAGAAGAAGAAGAAGATATAAAAAAAGAGGAAAATATGAAAAGTAAAAATGTCAAATTATTCATCTCCGTCAAATGAGAGCTACCTAGGCTTTGACGACTTTAGCAATAGAGAAAGCAGCGGCGGAGGCAACGGCTCCGATAAGGACAGTTTGGAGGGCACTCTTGAAGGGCTGGTTGCCGGTGAAGTGTCCCTTCACGAACCCAAATATCAAAAGCGCCACCAGCGTTAAGACAACGGAAGCCCCCAGGGCCCGGGTTGCAATGGGTATGACCATGTAGGGCACTAGGGGCACTATCCCTCCGACAATGTAAGAGAACGCGATGGTCAGGGCGCTCCAAAGAGCCCTCCTCGGGTCGGGCTTCTCCAGGCCTAGCTCGAACCTGCACTCACGAACCATGTGTGACTTATGTAGCGGGACGTATATTTTTGATCAATGTAAGAGGAGAACATACGATAAATTGAATGAACAAATCTCGAATGTGATGGAGAACCACTATCACTAAGTAACCTATAACCAAATCTATAATCATTTGATTCTAAATGGAGAATAATATTATTGCATCAAATCCCTTTTCTCGGGAAATAAAAGTTAAAAATGCGGGTGGGGTTGCTTACTTCATCATAAAGTCGACCCAAGCGTCGGGATTCCTCTGTAAAGCGCTGACCACGGGACCATACTCATGTGGTTCGACTCCATACTGTGCTAGTATTTCTGCCACTTCCGCTGCCTCTGCAATCATATAATTTTTCACTTTCCATAGTTATGAAGACGATAATCATGAATCGGTATATAATTGAATTCCGTACATCTTTCTCGGTTACACGATGGACCTTTTTCAATTGGCACACATGGTATGAAATGCGATTCGCGGGGTCAAATATTGATAAAGTGAAGTATCAATGTGAAAGTCGTGTCCCATAATTACTCGGGCCGATGTCCTAAATTTCATCATGACACTCATTATGAGGCCCCCGTATGTCTCCGGTAATTATTCATGCCGAGCATATTCAAAATCGATCGAACACAGACGGTTATATATCTCTTTACCTATATCAGGAACGCTAACGATCTCCTCTTGCTCCCTCTTCAGCTCCCTTGCGTAATGGTCAGCTTCACTTTTAGCTGCGAGATACCTGCATCGATTACGATTACAGTTTACTTAATTAGCATGCATCGAAGAAAATTGTCTATTGAGAAATGCCCCTAATTGCTTTATGATATTCTAAATATATAGGATTTTCGGTCCATTCTGTTCCATTTTGTCAAACTACACGACATTTAACTGTCAAACATCTATTATGAATGCCTTGAATTAATTCTCAGTGTCCCGAAATGTATCTAGCTAGAGAGAGATGAATTTGATACTGTTAGAGTCGTAACATTTCAGCAACCACATTAACTATCAAGTTCCAGTGCATTTCCGGAACATGCATACCCGCCAAGCCCCATGGAGATGGCACCGGCTGCAACTTCAGCTACGCCGGCGACTAGAATGATGGACGAGGGTACATTTGCCCCCGACAAGCCTGCAGCAAGCGCGAAAGGGACCGTGAGGCCATCCGAAACACCGAGGATGATGTCCCGGACGACCTCGCTCGACATGAAATGTTTCTCCTCGTGCTCGTTGAGCAGCAGCCTCTGCTTCTCCAAGTCCGTGTAGCCATTGATCTCTCCCATTATCTCAACTACTGGAAAGAAAAACTCTTCAAGTTCAAGGAGAAGTCTAGTAATTCTTTGATCAGTTCAAAGTTGACACACGCAAAGATGTGTCGAAGGTTGGGTTTTATAGAGGGAGAGAAGATGAAAAATTTGGGGTTTTTAAATTTTCTTTTTACTATCTCGTACAAGTGGGAAAATGGATATATCAATAGTAATATTGGGAATCATTAATTGTTTTGTCTGTTTGCATATCAATTACCATGAAGATGCCTTAGGCACTTATTTTCTTAAAAAGGCACGAGCTGACCACATGGGCTATTAGGTAATATTGATTTTCCTCTTAATGGTGACTTAATTTGATCATGAAATACTTTCAATAATTTTTATATCTTTATAATATATGTAATTAAATTGGTATACTAAACACTCAATTTACCATCGAACAACGCTGCAATCACCTTCTAATAGGGCCTTTTCACCTTTGACATCTATCTATGTTGGGGATTCCACAGGGATGAAGGGTGAAAAGGTCCCCTTGTGAATTGAAAAGATAAGGACTTCGCTAAAGCTGCATTTGCTTTTCTCACCCCCCAAAAAAGCTGCATTTGCTTTAGGCTCTCTTATCGTTTTCTGTTGATTCCTACCACCTTCTTGTGATCCCCATCCACACCGAAAAGAAAATCAACACTTTTTTTTGTCAATAGTAAACTTTTGTTGAAGAGCAAACATAATCACAGGAAAGCATCCATAAATTTCTTCACCATATATTCTTTTTTTTTTTCTTATAGGCATCTTTACTATATTCTTAAATTTTGAGTTGAGACTTATCAATTAATTTGATTTTCCTAGTCTTGAATATGAGAAGATTCCTGTATATTTTTTTTAATAACAACCGGTCTAAAAATTATTCTAATTCAGAAATCCCTTTCATAATGACATGATCGTAATTATTACAATATTCATGGGTCAAATTATATGTAAGAATACAATTAGGACTATTTTTTTATAGAGAATATAACATTTTACTATTATAAAGGAAATTCAAAAGCAAGGAAACATAAAGTTAAATAAAGACGTGTAGGCCTATAAGGAAGAATTCGATATATATGATATGAAAGACACGTTATCTTGTTTTTTTTTTCCCTGAAAATAAGATATGTATGTTAGTTCTGTAAGGTTCATTGAGTCTACATTATAAATTTAATTTACCCTTAAAAGGCAGTACACTGATATTTAGTTTATAGTTTCATGAAGGAAAAAAGGACAAAAAAGGAAGAGGAAGAAAACAAAAGGTTTGGTTTGGTTTGGTTTTGAATATTCAGTGTGGATATGATCTTGAGTGGATATATGGGGCGTGTGCCAGACATAAGCCTGCCCGTTGCCTTTACAAAATACAAACTTTTTCCAAAGCCAATTTTTGTGGGTGAGATTTGAATAGGAGAGGGGAATCCATGGCAAGTGGGAACTCGGCACATAAAGGAATCACTTTTAATTATTCTAGGAAGGATTTGTGACAGGACAAATTTATACATGGGGCTCTTACAACGTGCTACAATTGGGCGCTTTGAATTCCACTTCCCGTTGAATGGTCTTATAATTCTGCCCGGGACCATGAGATACTTCCAAAGATCGTGGGTAATGCGATCGGATCGAAATCGTTCTTTTTGCACATGCAATAATCTCTCTTAATGGTGATCGGTTCATCCACCAACCGATTGCCATTGTCTCCCTTCTCAGTTTATTATTTCCTAAACTTCTCTGTTAGGGATTATGCTCTCATTAGCGGTTAATTTCGAATATATAGCTAGAGATAGATAGTAAGTATGCTGCACCGTTTATATATCAGAAGGAAAACCTTGTTCTAAGCTACTGGTTAATAATCATACCTTCGTTGCCAACGTACTCTTGTTGGAATTACATATAGCAACAACCAATAGGCATAGCAATTTGAAGCTAGATGTGCCTTAGATTGATTCGATCAATTTAGTCTTGATACTATGGTACAGTATGGTACGTTTGTGGACACTAATATATTTAAATTACAAGTAGAAAACTCATTACATATATATTTTTTGGAAATTGATAGGTTTAGAACAAGAAAAATAAAACCTAGTAAAGAAATACATTTATCTCATGATTACGAGAATCAAACTTAAAAATCTCTTATCAGTGTGTTTAATTGTACTTCACCCTCCTTAACATATTTTGTTTTGTTCTTATCATATGGAGTGCATGAAAATTATTTAGCTCTCCCTTTTTTTTTGTGTGAATTATAATATCGGAAGTCCAATTGAATTTCGACTAATCTAATCGAGTCGGATCGATTCATAAAAGGATAAAATTCTCACTGCGTGAATTTTTTTACATTAATAAGAATTCGAATTCAAAATTTTATTTAAGCGAAACATATATAACTCTTCTTTGTTCTCCCTGGTGGGATTCAATATTCCACATGCCATATTGGAAAACTAAATTAAAGTGTATACGTTTAATTAGCACATATGACATATATATCCAGCTTTTGGGAGAACATAATAATTACAATGCACAGCTTTTCTCCACACTTGCAGTTTCTGATATATAATTATTTAATCAATCTCGATGATGTTTATCATATAAATTAACACAGCACTCACATAGAGCCATACGGATTCCTTTAGTTTGCTGAAAAACTATCCTCTCCTTCTGGCAATTCCATTATGGCGCCAGCTCCATTAAGGGTGGTAAATGATTAAAGATAGCCACGTGGGTTGTCTAGGAGAACTACCAAGGTTCATACTTGTTCAAATTTGAAGGGGATTTATAATTAATTGCGCTAACCACGGATTGATTACCTTAAATAATAATAGGCATGACAAGTCCCACTGATAAAAATTATACGTGTAATTTTTTTTATTTCAGTTGGAGGAATATGTGTGTTATTATACAGTACCTTTTTATGTTCTTTCTATGTTATAATATTCTGAGGGAAAAAAATTTTGCTCCTACTTCTCATTATTCCCTTCAAAACTCACCTAGAGAAAACAAAAGCCGATCAAAGCACATTTTTGAACAAGTAGCATTTCACATAGAGCGCCCCATTTTTCCCACTAGATTATCACTATAATAATTTGAATGTGATAACTTATCCAATAACACAAAAGTAATTATCTCATAGTGTTATATGATATATATATCATCTCGGGATTGAGTAAAAAAATGCTCATATGAATTACTGTTTATTCCATGGATGTGTAAATCTGTAAAATAATCAATACAAAAAGCATAGTCGAAACGTTAGATAATTAACACTTTAGATTAATAGCCCATAAGTGTATTATTTTATTAATTGTAGGATTTCTTGAGTTTAAGATCAACCTAACTAATCCCTTCTCCACTCGGTTTCTTGTAATTGATTGGTGCATGTGTCCGTAGTTCGTTGTGGTTGGTCGATCAACTCAATGTGCTGAATTCCTAACCACATGGTGTCCAAACAATGCTTGAGACATCATCAGCAATGTCAGAAGAGATATCCCAAAAGAATTTATCTTCCCTTTTTGCTGGGCGTTGATGATTGAATCTGCTTTTCTAGCTTTTCTCGTGGTTCATATGATGTATGTATCTTTAACCAAACAATGGCCGCGTGCTGGGCACACGCACCAGGCAAAAAGGATGGGAAAAAGTTAACAAATCAATCGATCGGGTGGGTGAGTGGGGGATTTTAGCTTAGCTTCATGGGGGTCCACGACTATGATTGATCTTTGTCGAGCCACACACCCCACCGGGTCTAAAAGGACCAGATCCATGATGATGTTATACATTATCGGAATAAGAGAGCCTCGACGCATGCGTAGATCTAATTGGAATTAATACATGTGTGAGATATTAACGAGAGAGTATATTCTTTGTATAACCACGAGTACGATTGCTCTTTGTCGAGTCACACACCGCCTGGTGCAGAAGGAAACCGGATCTATGATGTTGTTACGCGTTTTTGGAATAAGCGAGTATCGATCTGTAGATACCTAATGGGAGTTAATATGTATGTGCGATCTTAACGAGACAATATAGTCTTTGTATGAAATCCGTCTATAATAAGGGATTTTGTGTGTAAGTTATTATCGAGCATTTCTGGTGATAGTATATGATCTCCATAAATCCTCTTGGGATTCTTCATTTCAATAGACATACATGTCGAGCGAGAAGCACACTGGCAGCTAATTCTAGTATTTTATGGATAGAATCATAGAAGGATTTTCTGATTTCAAGAAAAACATGGGTGAAGATATTCGTTGAAACTTTTTTTGTTCTTTTTCTATGTGAAATTACGGGGCGTAAGCTCTGTTGAGTTTTCTAATTGAATTTCACTAATGCAACAATCTCGGTTTAACCAATGTATGTAAATTGTACTGCTATTATTACGACACGATAAAAAGACTCTGCATTATCCTTCTAGCTAGGTTTGTAATGGCTTTTGACTCTCGAGAGAAAATTTTAAATGATCATGCCTCGTACTAATGTAACGTGAAAAAATCAACAAAAATTATTTAAATAAAAAATAATTATAACAATTATCCGAGTGATTAACATCAATTCCTTTTATTCCATACAATTGAATTGATGCTTTCTCATGACACGTGACGAAATAAGATTACCCAACAACTTCTTGTTGCACGGTGACTCTGTCATATAATAAAATGGAAGGTACGTAGATTTACCTATAATGCATGAGTTCGGAAATCATTGGAATAATCTTGTCATCAAATAGGTCGATTCTCAAACGGGGTTATGGGAATTAGACTCGAATGAACCGTTCTAAAACAAAGCAACTCTCGCGGGCAATTTATGTAAGGAGATACTGCGCGTCGGCTCACTTGAGATTACCATGTAATTCTTTTCTTTTTTTTTTGTCCATTTAAAATATATATTTTTTAGGATTATATATGTATTTGTTTTTGGCATTATAGGTATTCATTATTAATTATTTTTTCCAATGCACTTTAAAAAAAAAATTATCCTTTCCAACTGTTCAATTTCAACCAAAATGAATGTTATGACAGTCTCGACAACCAAAATGCCATCCTCTTGCTGACTGTAGTGGATATGATTAGTTCGATTTTATGGTTGAAAAAATAATTAGTTTGATAAACATTAGAGATAGAAACAAAAATTCATTATTTTCTTATATAATTTGCCGTTCCAAAAATGCAATCTAATCAATTTTGTACATAACATACTTTTGAAAAAAGGACCTACATCCTTTTATCTCCCTTTTTTTTTTAATTTAGAAATTTGCCCACACTTCGGCCCTCCCCTCCCCCCGAAAAGTAACTTGCAGAATTATCACAAAGTCTAAGCCATGCTAATCCCGCTTCAAAATTTCCAGTGGAGCTAACCGTATACAATCATCAGTCAAACAAATTTTTCAATTCAACTCAATTTACAGCTTCTTACAAAGTACATTGTTTAAAAAAGACAGACATGGGAAGAACCAATTAAAAGTGATTGTTAATGATATTTTAGCCTCTTCAGTTCAGGTCTCCAAAATTTTCCGCATAAAACTACTAGGAAGAACGAAAGTTTCACAATGATCATCCTCAGAGGCAATGTTGGCACAAAGTTCCACTTACGCATAAACTTGTTAACAAAACATATTGAAGACCGGACAGCTAGATTGTAATGATGCTTA
Source organism: Punica granatum (assembly GCF_007655135.1). Lineage (NCBI taxonomy): Eukaryota > Viridiplantae > Streptophyta > Magnoliopsida > Myrtales > Lythraceae > Punica > Punica granatum. The sequence continues at coordinate 27,136,341 of NC_045128.1, forward strand.
TGCCTAAGAACTGAAAACAAGACATTCGCACAAAAGTTTCGAGACCTTCATAAACCAGAAGAGTGCAAAATTTTCCTCAAGAAAAGGAGAGAACAGGATGAGGGATAAGGTCAGTCAAGGTCCCTTTCCTTCCATTGGATCTATCTGCCCCTCACCCTATCAGGAATAAAGCAGTAGAAGATGCAAGAAATAGAAATAAGACAATGTCCATATGATCTTAAAAAACGGTATTTGCAATTACAAAACAAGTACTGCCCTTTCATCCTACTCCCTTCCCATCGCCGATAATGCATACTCCCTTCCCGTCGCCGATAATGCAAACAATATCCCTCATCATCATGACCTCATTCAAAGAGAGGAGGGGAGCAAGGATGGGACATTCAATCACCAAATTACATAAATATGACTAAAATGCAAAGGCAATATGGGATATATTTTTCCAAAAATTTGAACGACCAAACAACATTTGAAATTGTTCATTGCTTTTTTCAGATATTTCTCCTGCCAATTTTGCAATCAAGAAATAGCAGTAATTAACAATGGAGGTGCAAAGCTCACGGCCCACTCTTCTCTTATCCCTTTGAAAACCTCCTAGGACCCCTGTCCTCTGTCCCAAGATATGATATGCTCAAAAGCAGAAAAATAATTATTCAGAAAATAATAAAAGATAAACTACTACTACTCATATAGCATATGAAGCAAATGGCCATGATCTTCAGCCTCTTCAGTTCAGGTCTCCAAAGAAATAGCAACTAATCATAAAGCATATGAAGCAAAAATATTTCAGCCTTCAGTTATAATTATTAAATCTACTGCAAATGATCAGAAGAATACGCTGCCAGCTTTACTCTACCCTGGATGCTTTCTATCACCATATTCATACTTGAACTCTCACACTCCCTGGAGGTCACATGAACCGTTCGAACGCCATCCACACTGTATATATCCTCACCATCGTGTCTCAAATGCTTTCAACTACACTATGGGATTGGGATATAGCAAGAAATAGCAAATGATTCTAATTGTAGACAAAAGTAGCTCCTGAGTTTGGCTACTTTAAAGTAATGACACAGACCCATTACTCCAACTTTGGTGTCTTCTGAAAACAAACTTTTAATACTTTGTTTGGATACAAAGGAGTGGAGAGATGGGGAAGGAAAGGATAAGAGGGGTGAGTGGTAAAGAGGATATAGAAACCCACATTTGGACTAAAACTAAAAAGCGGATGGAGGGCATAATAAAATAACCCACCGAAGCATTAGTTGTAAGATAAATAATTTTAGTGCACATACGTTCTTACCCTTATTGAGAAGGGGAAAAACAAATTTAAATATAACAAATTAGGTTTTTTTTAATACGTTAAAACATTTTACAATCTCTGACCCCATTATTTCATGCAAATGATGGAATGAAGACTTGAGGACTTTAATGGGATTTGAAGGGGCTTCCAACACCTCATAATCCCTTCGCCACCGGCTAAAAGTAACAGTCAAACATGAGATTTTGTTTCAAAACTTCCTGATTGCTCACTCCAATCTTCGACTGTGGACTTAGGAGCGTAGGAGAAGTGAATAGAACGAGATACAAAATCTCACATTCGGCGAGGTGTTAAAAACCCTTCAATCCCACGAAACCTTTCTACATTCCACTATTTCAATGGTAAAATAAAAAGAGATAGAAATTATAAAATATTTTAATGTACAAATAAAAAAAAGACTAATTTATAATATCTAAATTTATCCTTCCATTTTCCACCAAGGGCAAAAAAGTTATATACAATTAAAAAATGTCAATTTCATCCCACCATTTAAGTTTCCGACAGATCATCCTCTATCCATCCTCACACACCTTTTATTTTTCTTACCGGAACACGGATTCATTATCCTTTGCCACTCGTTCTTTCACCACCCCTCCTTATCTTTGCCTTCTCTGCCCCATCTTCTTTGTATTTAAAAAAAGTGACTTAGAAAAATAAAACATTTTCAGTATTTAAAAGGGTTTTGATACCTTTGATCCGTATGTTAAAAGGGTATAAGATTATACTCCTTAAAACTAGGGAGAGCAGAACGAGAGGTGAACATAGGTGCTACACTACTTAAAGGAATCAGAACAGAAAAGTAACTTAAGATAAATCATGTAGGGAGTTAATGGTCATGCACAAGCCCCTTCAGTTCAGGCCTCCAAAAGCTTTTCCGCATGAAACATCTCGGAAGAACGAAAGTTTTATATGGATCATCCTCAGGGGCACAACCATGACTAGAAAAGTTTAATCAAAAACGCTAATTCGAAGAATTGTATAAACATTCAATCTCAGACATTCAATCCCCAGTTCAAAACTTCTAGTGGAGCTAGATTTAGAATCATCAGTCAAACAAACTTTTTTCAGAACTTCCTCAAAGTCACAGCTTCGAATGCAAGTACAGCTCTTAAAAAACAAAGGCATGGGAAGAACCGAGTAAAAGTGATTGATCGGTCATGATATTATAGCCTCTTCAGTTCAGGTCTCCAAAATTTTCCACACGAAACAACTCGGAAGAACTTCATATTGATCATCCTCAGAGGCACTGTTGTCACAAGTTTCACAGATACATAAATTGTTGAAAGAAAAATAAATAAATTGACGGCCAGTCAGCCAGCTTGTAATGATGCTTATGTTTAAGAACTGAAATTAAGGTCCTTTTCCCTCCATTCAATCTATCTCCTCTCACTGAATCAGGAAGAAAGGAATAGAACGATGAAAGAAATAGAATAAGATAATGTCCATATGATCTTAAGAAATGCTATTTGCAATTACAAAACAAATATCACCCTTCTTTCCTGCTTCCTATAAACCGCATAGCTATGAATTCAACAGCAAAGGTAATGTCGGGTGTATTCGTGCAAAAAATTTAACAACCAAACAACACATGATTCATTTAGTTCTTTTTCCAATTTTCATATATTTCTCCTCTGCCAATTTGGGCATCAAGAAATAGCAGAAATGGAGGACAATGGAGGTGCAAAGCTCACCCCCTACTCTTTTCTTCTCCCTTTAAAAAACCTCCTACAACCCCTGTCCTCTATCCCAATATATGATATGATCAGAAACAGCAAAAAGATATTGAGAGAAGAAACAGCGAAGGAACTACAACAAATCAGAAAGCAAATGCAGCAAATGGTCATGATTTTCAGCCCCTTCAGTTCAGGTCTCCAAATGTTTTTCCGCATGGAGCATCTCAGAAGAACGAAAGTTATATGCAATGATCATCATCAGAGGCATCAATCTATGACCTTCAAATCTCAGTCCTATACACTGAACAATCCCAGTGCGCTCAAACGCAAAATCAGTCAATATAATCATATGAAAACACACCTGATACCCATATCGCAAACATTCTTAGCATTAGATCATCGACAGAGACGTCCCATTACAGCAAAAGATTCGTTTCTTTTTTCCTTTTCTGGGGGACACCCATAAGCTCAGAAAACCATCTTTCTATGAAAGTAAATGTAGAACGAAACTGCTTTGAAAGATACACGACCAACAGTCAAGAACCCAATTCACCGAGGACAGGAAAAAAAGAAGAACCGATTCGACTAAGTTAAGGCAAAACTCAGCATGTCACGAACTCAAAACAGCGCACAGAGACAACACCACACAGCGTGAGAAGGGAAGAGTCAGCAGATGACACGCACGGAGAGACTCGGAAGGCCGTGCGGCGGTGAACTAACATTGAGGTACTTGAGACGGAGGTGTATATATAGATAGACCACAGGTCGACGAAGGTGCGCGTACAGAGAGACGACTGTTGCAGCAACAGCAGAGCCCTAAAAGCCCAATATCAGTTCGGCGGGTTTCCATCAAATGAGCCAGTCAGTTTCAAAGTGGGCTGGGCTGGGCTGGGATGGTCTGGTCTGGGCTGGTTATTGGCCCAAACAGAGCCAGTTTCAAGGTGGGCTGGGCTGGGCTGGGCTGGGATGATCTGGTCTGGGCTGGTTATTGGCCCAAACGGAGAAGCAGCTGGAAATAGAGCAAAGCAACCGGAGCATATACTCATCTCCAAATTGTACTGTCTCTAATGCGGAATTCCCTCTCTAATGTCTCTCACTCTCCTCTAGTATTTTTTAGTATTTATACTTGGTAAGTTGTGTAAATTAAATAACACGATCAGATGTTATAATTAAGAATTTCAACATTGACTTGAAATTATTTGATAAATTTGATTTTTTATAACGATATAACGCAATATATATTAACTTTCTTAATATTACAGATTTTGAAGTTTTATGGTAAAAATATATTTAAGGAAAAGAAATTAGCGTCGTGAGTATAGAGGAAAAAGACTGAATAGATGTGCTACCATTGGAAAGATAGAAAAGGGAGAGCAAGAGAGAGAATTGTCGATGGAGTCAGGAATAGATGGTTAAAAAATCAGTCAAAGTTAAATATTTATTCTTAATCTATGAAAAAACAAATTACTCTTAAATTTCTCTTCGTCTAATGAATGAATATCGAATTTCCACGTATAAAATTGTAGCAGTTGGGAACAAAATCTATGATGGTTTAGGATGTTCGGGTTTTTTCGACCGGATTCCATTAGATGATCTTTCTTATGGGAACGATACGTTGAAGTTTATACATTTTGAACAAAGAAAAGTGAAAAACTATGGGCAGTCAAAACGGGACTTGAGTTGGTTGGGACTTGGGTTTGAGGCAGCTGATTCTTGAGGTGTATTTGAAGGTCGTATGTCATTTATTACATTCTAATCGAGGCCATGTTGGCGGTCATGCAACTCTAGTTAGTCATATTCAGTCCTTATGACCACGTAATTAGTTGATTTGTAACGGAGCATGTGTATAGGGAAGGCACTATGTCTGCGGATTGGTTGACAAATTGTGCGGTGCAGTTCCCTCCCGGAGTTCATAGGCTGATTAGTTGTCCTCGAGAATTTGACCTTGTTTTGTTAAGTGATGTTATAGGAGTCATCATACCCCATCTTTTATATTGTTTGATTTTATTTTGATGTAATTGGGTCAAGATCCCATATTTACCAAAAAAAAGTTTCAAGAAAAGAAAATGAAAACATAGTAAAATTCAGCCTAACGTTCTTCAACAAGCGTTACATTCTTAATATCCTCGTCAAATGCAATTGCATAGCTACACATGACTAAAAGATAGGAGATGTTCTTGGGTGGTCCTATCTCGCTACATAGTGTGAGGAATCATCAATTAAAATACATAAAATTAGAGAATTGATATTAATTATTCAGATTACTGTCATAATTATTTTTTATTAAAAAATTGGAAGGAATAAGTTTAACAAAATTGAAAGTTAGACCAATTAATTGTGTTCTCCCTTAAATGTTATAGATATAGATAGTCAAAATATAATATCAAATACGAGTTAGTCATAATAGCTTTCACTTACTTTATAAATAGTATAGCCGTGCAGGAGAAGTATAGTACAGCAAAAGTACGTATATGCTATCGCACTGTTGAATGTGTCGGGAGAGGGGATTTACAATCATTTATTTTTCGGTATATAGATTATTAAAAATTATTTTACAATCGGTATTTATAGGTACGATAAAGCATCTTAAAAAGTTACAGAATTTGATATTACAAAGATCTTCTAAGAAACAAAGTATATATCTTAAATAAATGCCAAATGAAATATTCTAATTGCCAAACAGATATCATATACCTGCCAACTTCTAGACAAAGGGAACCAATTGGTACCACAGGAGCTCCCCCTGTCACGATGGATTCGTCAATAGGACCCTGTGCCTCCTCACCGGTACCCTCCATGGTGCCGTTCGGTCCGACGACTCCAACCTGTTGGTTTTTCCCCTCATCGGCCTTCTTGAACTTCTTGCGCGTCATACTCCCCACGTCCTTGGCCGTCTTCGTCACTGCACCGATGGCACTTTAGACCCACGAGGCCCCATCAGACACGTACCGGTTACTCAGTATTGTGGAGCCCACATTGCTCACAGTCTACTCGGCGATCGCAATGGCTGACTTGATCTTCTCCGAGATGTAATAATTACTGTGTAATATGTGTTATGATGGTGATGTACATTAGAGATGGATCGGACATGAAGCGGAATCGAATTTGGAGATGGGGTCAGTGAAAAACTTCAAACAACTCGGAGCATGGTAATAAAGAAGACGAACTTCGATGGAAACGAAAGGCTCGAGGCACAGAGGAGCTCTTCCTTAGTAAACATTTTTGAAGAAGGACATAATCACATGTACAGTCTACTGCACCAGTTGATTGCCATATTGTTCTTTACCTGTGCCGTTGTATAATCAACTGCCCGCAATATTACAACCAACCGCTCATGGTGTCAACCTTAATTCCTTTCCACTGAAATCTCAATTTCATCCACAAGTAATTCATCGAAATGCAAACTCAAAGAATTTGCAATATAATTTTAACATATTATGTATAAACACATACAATTGGACATATCATTACTTACCATAGACCTCATAGAGTCATTCTTCTGTACAAAAATTGATATAAGTGTCTCCATAGCTACATGACATGGGCAAAAGGACATCTCCATCGTCTCGTAATATATAGAAATAATAGCAAGCATCATTTCTAATGACTCAATAAATACTTTATCCATTTGAAGAATACGAAGAACTAACTAAATTATCAACCTATACTATCTGCAAAAGACAGATGATAAAAGATAAATAAATAATCCAAATAATTGTCATTATATTCTCTCATAAGAATAACAAAGTCATGAATTCTCAGAGTGCGTTTGGATTTAGAGTTGAGTTTTAATTTTAATTGGTTTGTAATGATTGCATTGTTGAATTATGAGAAAAAATGTGAAAAAGTAATGAATAGTTGAGAGAAAATAATGATTAAGTAATGATTGTGTTATTGAATTGTGAAAAAGTAATGAATAGTTGAGAGAATTTAATATTAAAAATTGAATTGAATGATAAAAAAATTAAAAAAAATGATTGTGTTGTTGAATTGAAGATAAGTTGAGTTGAGTTGAAAATTTTTTAAAAAACAAACACACCCTCAATAATCCTTTTTCCCCCTTGAATTCTAGCGGTAGTATATGGTGTTATTATATAAGAGAATATTCTAATTAACAAATAAAACGAATCTCATACAAGAAATTAGGAAAAAAATACAACAATTGAATAATCAATATCCATTTTCATAATTTAGCTAATGCTAACACTGATTTATTAGAATAGAATAAATTTCGCAATGGCCCAACTAACCCCAAATCAAATCTCTTTAATTTTTTTCTTTTTATTTTTCACATCCCAACCTACAATCAATTATTAATTTTAAATTACAAAACAAGAATATCAAAATGGTGATAAAAAGAAACGAAACAAGAAATAGCACATTGTCATGACAACTTGGGGCTAATAATGAGCGATTTTTGTACAATGAGAATAGATCTAGTGACGACGAAAAGGAATCATAGAAATGGAATAAAAATCACAACAAAAAACCCAAATTTCAAAAGAAATCGAGTTGGGGACGTGCCTGATGACAAATCGAAGTGAGAGATGAGGAGTTGTCGACAAAGCCAAAAGGCAATGGAGAAATGGAGGAACTGTGGAGATGGATGAGTAATTGGGAAAGTAGGGTAGAAGATGAGAAAATGTGAGATGAGGCAAGGGGTATACTGGGGAAGAAGATGATTTTTTCGCTTTACAATGGTAGGGCCCAACTTGGTAAATGAATAATAACATGCGTTGAGGATGGAAAAAATTTTCCTTTGACCTGCGGGTTTTTTTTTTGACGTATGGAAACATATGAAGACATTTCCTCGAAAAATACTTTCCTACCAAACATTATATTTGAAATCAATCCAAACAACCCCAGGAAACTCAGCTTCGACCTTCAGCCTTCAGCCTTTGGCTTTTTAGCTTCACCTTCACCTTTAGCTTCACCCCCACTCTCACACTCTCTCTCTCTATAGCGAAAGATTGGATATTTGGGGGAAGAAGAAGATGAAAAGCTCCGGGGAGAGATCGCGAGGGTGAAAGCGATGATTTTGATAGGGTTCTGGTTTGGTTTTTTTTTTTTTTCTGTTTTGAGTTTTTACTTTTTTCCTTTTTTAAATTCTTTGGGGTCAAAATTTCATTGTCAGATCGGATGGCAACATTGTAAGAAGGAAATTTTGCATACAAAGATAAGGTATCAGATGTTCAACTGCTGCTGCAAGATTCAAGATTGCAGTTGACAACATTTCTAACTAACGCTAACATTTGACTAATTGGTATTCTATTTTCGGTATAAGGTCTTTACAAGTATTCCCCTAGGTAGAATCACAATCCCGAACTCTTCATTCCTCTTCTAACTTTTTGATATAATAGATGATGATCCCTTTCAGGTTTGCTGGTGAAACGTACAATGATCGGACCAAGTGGCCCCTCTCCAAGTTGCTGAAAGACTTGGTAGTACAGACAGAGAACTCATTGGAAGTCGTCTTTCTCGATCTCGACAACCTCGATGTAATCCTCGTGGGGGACTAATCTCAGACCTAGCAGCAGCGGCGGCGGCAGCAGATCCCCTCTGGAGATCATGCTAATTTCCTATTGAGGACTATACACTTCATCGTGGAAATCAATGGAGCCCCGAGAATTAGTCTGGGGCAAGGAATGGTAAGGGATGCTCATGAAAGAATATATATCTACTAGTATTTTTATAAGCGCCGGTAATGAAGCATAAAGCTCCGATAGGTACTGGAAGATCCAGTTTATCAGTCAGCTGCTCTCTTGGAAGCTCCACTCCAGGAGTTGTTCGGCAGCTCGTAACCGAAAACAAAATGAAGCCTCTGATTGCGACGGAACATACAATTCGAGCAAATTAGAAATTGACAGAACGGCTCGAAAAGAATAGAGCCTCATGTTCGCAATTCCCATACGAATCCACACGGGTCCATTGGCTCTTCACTTAGGCTGACTAGACGCACTTTTCTCAAACAAATACGATATATTGAGATCTTCCATGAAGCGTGATTGGCTTTGGAGTTTGACGAGGAGTGACCAGTGGAACTTCAGAAACAAACAAGATCGATAGCTTTTGGAATGGAATTCGGAAAAAAAAAAAAACTTTATAACTGGTGCAGGTGCTGTTTAAAACTATTTTTCATAGCAGAGTTCTAACCCGCAGAAGAAGACTTGAAAATGGCTCATTGTACCTTAATTTGGCTCATCGTACACACCCCTATTCTTTGTCCCCCAAAATTGCTTTTAGCGAATTTCAAACCCGGCATAGTACTTATTGTTCGTCCACTTGAAATTAGCAATGTCACTTATGGTCCATTATATATATTATGATCATGCGTGATATTCTGGTTATATATATAAAAAATTCAAATTAATGTGCACAATATTGTATCACCGTCGACATTTTCTAATTTCAAAAGCTTTCACGAGCTTTTCATATTCTTTTGGCTTGTGTCAATCTTAAAAACTTTTCGCTATTATTTCGGTAAGCTGTGAATCGCAAGATTACGTCCCCTATCAATTGAGGCTAATCATTGCTTCGGCATTGCCTTGGTTGTGATCTTTTAATGAATCTTAGGCCCTTGCACTACAAATATAGTTCGTTCACTTAAAAATAGCAATGCCACATATTATAGAGTGATCATGGTTTTTCCATTTAGAAATACTGAAAAATTCAAATTAAGATTTGTGAGTAGATATTAGCTTTTATCACTCGACATATTAATTAGTATAATTTTTTAGAAAATTTGGATCACATATAGAAACTTTTATTTCATAATATTTACATATAAATGGTTCTTTTGTGGGATAAACATGTTAATGGTTTTATTATTAGTTTCAACCATATTTTATGAGAAGTTCTTCGTTGATCTTACCTGATCACATGGTATTAGGAAGCACTAATTAAATTAAATGAAATATGGGAATTGAAACTAATCACTTATTATTTTTTCATTAAAGAAATTTTATTGGTTATTTTCTTGCCGTGTCAATATAAGAGAGGGTCATTTTAAGATTTTATTATATATTCGTTATTTTATAAACTAATATGATAAATCAAAACGTTGATGAAATATTGTTACGTCCCGCGGTGTAGCACGGGTTGTATCCTAATCTATCTCTATATTACTTCAAAAAGGAAAATGAGTTCCTTCGTCTAACTTTTCTATTTCCTATTTTACCCCTATAGTTTGTGTTATATTTATTTAAGGACCGTTAGATTAAGGGCATAATTGTAACTTACACAAAAAAAAAACTACTCACTCTTCAAAAAGGAAAGGTCAAGTATAAGAAATAGTTTGACCGATAAAATTCATCAAAAAGCGTGAAGTATTAGTTAAGATGGTATAACTTACTACGGTGGGTATAAAGTAGAGATTTTGTTTCATAGACGGTTATGTTTTTCTAATGTTCACAATTAAAATGATATTATATCATATTATTATATTAGATTCATGAGCATTTCCTATAATCGAAAAAAAATTAATATTATATCAAATTTCAAATAAAAATTCGAAGGTTGAATCGTCTCTATCAATTTTATCGCCATTTTGAATTCCAAATAGAAATATAAATGATCAAAACATATCGGAACGAGATAAAAATTTTGTATGCCACGTGAAAGAAATCTCAATTTCACATTGAGGCGTGCTCACAATGTGAAAAATCTCCATCATAGGATTAGAGAACTCCACATGAAGAGGCATGAGACATTATGGATGGCTGTCTCAATATCACCGATCGGACTGGCCGGCGTTGACACGACAATCACGCTGCCTTGATTAGGTTCCGCTGCAGCTGATCCGATCCCCACCGGAGAAACCGCCCGCACGCAATCACATCCTCAGCCCCCACAACCGGTTAAAGGGCAAAACCGCCTGTTCCCACAATCACAAACCACACTCGAAATTTACCAAAATGCCACCCCTCCAACAGCACAGTTACTCCCGCCACTCGGAGCCCATAATCGTAAATTCAACTCCTCCCCTCCACACTGCTCAGCTTCAAATCGGATCCCCGTCGCCCCGAAATCACGACAAAAATGCCTCTTTTGAAACACAAAACAGTTCTTGGCACGCTGCTTTCGACCACAAGGTCCCATCCGCCTCATCTCCATGATCAGGTTCCATGCATGCAACAAGACGAAGAAGCCCGACCCGATACTCCCCGAAGGTTGTTCTAACTTGGGTCCTTCAGCATTGACGATGATGGAGAACAGCGATGTCCCATCTGACTGCAACTGGAAGAAAAGGGCCGAACCGGAGCTTTCGGGCGGCTTCCCCCATTCGAGGAGGAGCAGCGATGGTGTCGCTGCCTACTCCGGGCCATTCAGGGACAACATCAGTCAGTTCCTAGAAGAATGCGGAGAGTGGCAGGGCAAGGATGCTTGCTCCGTCGGCGGGTACCCGACATGGCGGATGGCCGTCGCGAGCGACACCGGCAGCTTCCAATTCTCGCTCTACGCCATCCAGGAGAACGTGGAGGAGTCTCCTCGGTCCATCTGTGACAGTTGCAGATGCGTTGGTGAGAGAGCGAGACCCTTTCGGTTTGCTTGATTAACTCCCGATTCCTTATCCTTTTTTCTTGGTCGGTTTTTGTTTTTGAACCATGTTCTTGTCCTTGGTCGGTCTTCTTGATTTCCTTCTGTTCTTTAAGGATTTCTCTTGTATTTTTTACCCATTATGGTAAATTTCAACAGCATCGATTTGATTGATTTTCTCAATCTCATGCCCGGCAAAGGGTCTTGGATTTATTGGTGTTTGAGCATTCAACTGTCAGTTCTATTAAGATTTGATTTGCTGTTATGTTTGAATATGGGGCCATTGGCTGAAGGTTGGAGTCACCATTTCGTGTCCAAGAGGAGGTACCACCTGATCGTACCTCCGGAATGCGAGTGGACCGAGCCGATGGGCGACAACATGTTGGAGCTCAATACCCATCTCTTGCACGGCATGATTCACTGCAACGGGTTTGGCCACCTCCTCTGTATCAATGGGAAGGAGGAAGGCCCCAACCCCTTCTCGGCCAGTGAACTCATGGATATATGGGACCGAATCTGCACTATCCTTCGAGTGCGGTACATTCACAGTCTCTTTCAGCCACAAGTTATTCATGCTACTGACGGATTTCCACTGAATTTGCTTGTTTTGATCTGTTGAATGAATGTTTTTGTAATGTTCCTATTTTGGTTTTCATTCTATTAGGAAAGTAACAGTCCATGACATGTCAAGAAAGGAATCAATGGACCTCCGGTTGCTCTGTGGGGTGGCTTACGGGCAATCCTGGTTTGGGAAGTGGGGCTACAGATTCTGCCGGGGAAGCTTTGGTGTGACTGAGGATAAGTATGACCAGGCAATTGAAATCCTCTGCTCGATAGACCTCAACGAGATTGTTCAGGATCTTTCCGATGGGTGTCATGGCAAGGCAATTCAAAGTATAGTTAAAAGCTATAGAGAAGCCAGCGATTCCCGATTAGTGACCATAAGCGACTTGCTCCAATTCATGCTTGATTCCAAACCCAAAAGATCCCGGTGTTCCAAACAGAAAACTGATTCATTGGGATCAACAAAGGATAATGATGAGAAAAGCTTTGCTGAAGAAGATTATGAGTTAGTTGAAGTCAGTGGATTGCTCACTTCTTTTCCAGATACGGAGTCGTCTCGGCAGCGATGGCCGGTTAGGAGACTTGAGCACACTGCTAAAGTAATTGCCTCCACACTAAAGAAGCATGAGTTAGAGTTCAGGGGAGGACGGACTAGTATGTCCCGCCAAGAGCTAAGGGATGCTGTGCGCTTGTACATTGGAGACACGGGTTTGATCGACTTTGCCTTAAAGCACATAGACAACACAATTGTGGGCAATCAGGTCATACGTCGCCGGGCAAATCCAAGAACCAGGACCCTAGAATTCATGCTCCAGGATGGTCCTAGAGCAATAAGAGAAGAGAAGCTTGAAGTCGAGGATTGCTCACAGGACCTCGATGTGCATAGGGACATCCTGTGTCTTTATGAGAATGTCCTTTACGGATACCCCGAGCACCATCCGGTGAGCTTAGCAGCACAAATCATCTTCGAAAGCAAGCATTTCGTGAAGGAGTGGCCACTCTCTGACTTCTGGGATGACAACGATAAGTTAATGAACGTGTTGTGCAGAGCAGTTCCCAGTTACCGTGAACTGATTACCGAGTTCACCAGACCACCGCCGCCCGGCGAGCATATCAGAATCCATAAATGCACCGATATCACGGAGATAAAATTGGCAGCTCAGAAAGCAATGCGTGACACATACTTCGTGACAGACCAGTTCATCGTGACAGATGTTAAGGTGCGCGAAGCAGGTCCGGGAGTAATGCAGGTTTATTCTGTAAGAGGAATCAGGATGGACTCTGGCACGGCGCTGAGGTACGAGGGCGGGCCTGACAACTGGGTGGTGGACTGCGTGTGCGGGGCCCGGGATGACGATGGGGAGAAGATGGTTGCTTGCGACGTGTGCCAGGTGTGGCAGCACACCCTGTGCAACGGCATTGAGCAGGACGAGGACGTTCCCCCGACTTTCATATGCGAGAAATGCAGTGATGGGAAGAAGACCAATATAGTAGGAACCAGGTCAGGAAATGACAAGAGTTCAGTAAGAAACTAATCGCAATAGAGTTGTTAATTTGTAATGGTGAAGATGGAGATGAAGGCGACGGTAGTATTTGATAAATTAAGTGCTTATTTTAGTTAAGGAAAGAAATGGATCGGAAGAAGAAATGAATGAATAATAATGAAAAAAGTTTTGTGAGAGATAAAAAGTGCCAGTAAGTGGGGAATGATTTATTTCATTAAATCAAAATTTTCTATGTATTTCATCAAGTGGTTTTTTGCTTAGTGATTAAGTGATTTACATCCTTATGTTTCATCGTTTCCTCTTTCTTACCTTCATTTTCTTTTATAACTAATTTATAATTAATTTTTAAACACTTATTTAATTAAATTGAAACAAACACATCCTAACTCTTTGATTTTAATTAACCTTTTGTTATGTTATTCAATATTGAATGGAATGTACCATTTATTATGGCTTGAGTGCTCTTAACCTTTTATCCTATAACTTACCCCAGTTATCGTTAAGTTGTTTTGTAACTAGTTAAACATTTATCTCACCATAGAATAAAGTTTGGATTATTATTTTTATTTAATTTAACAGATTTGCTTTGTTGTTAACAAATCTATTATAATACACTAAAGTAAACAAGTACTTCTGAGACGTCTTTTGAAAACATTCAGCTCATAATTAATCGTTTTTTGAATTACTTGGAGAATTTAATTCTTCGAAAGAAATTCGTGCATTTGTCCTGAGGAAGCTCAACAGTGAATGAATATCTTCAACAGTGGATGAATATCTTTTCGTGTTGCCAAGTCCATGCAATTTGGTTCACCCAAAAAAAGTTCATGCACTTAGCAAATTATCCATATTAATATATTCATGTATCATCCAAGATCAAATGGTTCAGGAAAAGTCTCCTATATGCAAATCTAGAAGGCAGCAATACCGCGGATAAGGGGAAAAAAAATACCAAATTTAACTGGTAAATACATATTCTTGATGTCCCGCCTAAAGGGAGTCCATAGTCCTAGTGGCCCAGCTAAATGGTGATTTAACATGGATTATACATCTCCGAACCAAGCCAATTTTGGACCAGCTTTTTGATAATGGAACCAACCAGCAAAAAGGATTAATGTTGTCCTTTATATAATTGATTGAATATTTTATGAAATTTAATTGAGTTTGTATAATATATTAGTTTGCTTCTATTTTGATGTTTCTGGGAAAAAATGATAGTTGTTTTGAAAAAATTTTTAAAAATAATTTACTGAATTTAAGAAAGAAACTTCATACGACATAATTAGTATGCGAAAACTCAAACAGCGACAAGAGAGTGAAGAAAATAAAAAATAAAAAATAAAAAGTGGGTCTTTCAAAGAAATTTGACGAAGAGAAGAGATGGAGAAAAATACACAATAGGATAACAGAATTGGAAGAATACAAGATAGACTTGAACCTCTGGTCAATTATCATTTAATTATAAAATGGGAATCTCACTTATAAGTGAACGAAGATATCTGTTGATATTAAACATGGCGATATAAATATAAAACGAGATAGTATTCTAATGATTTTCTATTGCCAACAAAGCCGCATTTACAAAAGAATGAGTACAGTACTCTTGTTAAGATTGAACAAATTAGAACTAAAACTCGTATATATAAAATTAGTAGTAACAAATTTATCTATATATAAGAATGAATATAATTTTTTTCGGTTACATAGGAGATTCAATGCCTAATACAATAAAGGAGAAATCCTAAATAATTAATAAAGAGACACGGATAATCTCACTAGTAATCGAACTTACGACCTCTAAGTCAACAGGTTAGGACATTCATCATTACACTGCATCTCTTTTTTATTAAGGATAAATAGAATTTACTGTGCATGTAAAACGTGAAACTTCCATTATAATATGTTATATGTCACAATCATAAATTAATAAATATTCAAATCTATGCTCTATCCTTACCGAGGAAAAAAAAAAAGCTCTATTTCTATTACAAACCGCATGTGAGGGGCGTCACTTTTATTTTCCCCAAACGTCCATTGCCAATCACCGGGGCCTGGCAGCCTGGCGGTAAGGCTTGGGATAATTGCCTTGACCGTCTTGCGTTCAAGTCTCCTTTCGTGCAACTACAGTTCTCTTAAGGTAAGAGTCATGTATGTAGTTAGAAATGTCTATAGGAAGATGTACACGAACTTGTAGAGTTTATGTAAGTTGTCCCCTACTGTTCACTAAGCGTCTAAGTGGAGGACCGCACCATGTGCGGGTATTTATGTCGGATTAAAAATTTTGGGGTCTGGAGAAGGTGTGACTCCCACTATAATAAACTCCTTTTTTTTCACCAAAAAGAAAAAAAAAATCCATTGCCACAATAACTTAATTAATTGGAACTACTAAATAACAAATAAAACTGTAAATATAATAAATTACTAATTACTCATTCATTCGATTTCCTTTATTCATGCAATCTATAATTATTATGTTTTTTGGATGTTCATTCCTTTAAATTTCCTATCCGTACTATATATATTAAGTATATTATATATAATATATTTGTAGCGTTTTTTATTAAGTAACTCAACTATATTTGTGTTTACTCACCCTTACTCTTATGTCCTATCACATGAAATTAGAAAAATAAAACTAATTGAATAATTTTATTAGTTCTAAATTTCAAATACTTGAGTTTACTGGACGAACTCGTTAGAGCTAACTTGCATAATATTTGGTCGTATAATATATAATTCTTATATAAGAAGCATTTTTTGAAAATATTACATGGATGATTACAAAGAATTATTCTACAAGAAAGATATATAGAAGTATTGACATGTTTTTAGAAAATGCACAAGTACAAAGAAAAAGGCCATAAAGAAAAAAGGTGCTAGAAAAAAGGCCCTCAACCACTCTAAGCAATCACATCATGTTACACGGTAATAAATTAATCATCTTGCTCGATGAGGACACGTTGATACAAATATAAGTTTGAATTAAAAGTGAGAATAGAAAAAGAAAAGGGAAATAAAGCCCTAAAAATATGTACTAGATTTGTCCGAATGTTTGTTAAGTCATTTTCAAGCTATGACAGGAGAGAAATATGCATATTATTCAATTTGGAGAACATTCAGGATTTCTATCTCTATTATGTTGGATTTGCCCGTACTTCCAAATAGATGCTAAAAATTCATCTCGAACCACTGCTGTCGGCTGGAATCATCCCAGAAGGAATACCATGGCTGGGCTCTGGTGTGGTGATTGGTAAGTTGTTTTTCAATTATATTTAAACCATTACCCTCCAGAGAAACGAATTCGGATTCTTTTTTCTTTTTTTGTCCTAAATATTAATTGCTACCTTTATTTGTAGAATAGAAGTCATTATGAGTTTCCTTTAAACCATATAACTCTTTTTCCAGTAAAAATTATTTTCTTGATAGAAGATTTAAATTTTCTTGGTGGAGGATTGTATTAGCTCCCTCCAATGCAATAAATATAAGGTAAATAGATATCAGAAAATTATGAACCTTAAACCTGTGTTTTGTAACGACCTACCACCGCTAAGAGTTTTTATCAATAAAAACACTAAACTTTCACCTTGATGCTGGATCTAGTACGATGTTACATTTCTCCGGCAAATAATCATGGTGTGCCATGAGCCAATTCAACATTTGAAATTGTACAGTTTATATTTCGTTGGGCCAACCTAGAGAACTCATACGTCTGTAAGAACACAATTTTCACTTCAAAATACTTCGTTACAGTCATTAAATCTGTTCAGTCCATCTATCTCTTGATTCTCAATTGATGCTAGTACTAATTTATCGCGAACCATTATTATGGGTTGGAGTATTACTTTCTTAACCTCTTATACTATAACTTACCCCAGTAAATTGCTAAGCTGGTTTGTGCCCTAGTTAAATAATTATCTCATCTTAAAGTTTGAATTATTTTTTATTTAACCGATTTACTTTGTTGTTAGTAAATTTACTTGGTTTTAAAGGAGTGATATCGCATCATAATACCATCTCTTGTCCCAGTGTTTGCTACACTTCCCTCAGCCTAGTCTGTTTAAAGAATTTGCCCTCTTCGATCCTACCCTAAAAAAAAAAAGGAAAAAAGAAGTTGCCCTCTTTCCTTTTTATTTTTACCTTTTGTAAAATAAACTTTTATGCCCGTATTTAAAAAAAAAGGGGGGAATATATCCTTTATTATTGAGATTTGAAAGTTAAAAATTTTGAAGCTAATATATATATAAAAAAAAGAAATACATATATATATATATATGGTTGTTGAAAAAAAAAAAAAGAGGTATTTGAGAATACCTCGTTACAGATCATTCGATCTGCCTTTTAATTATAACAAATAACATGTTATTAGTCAGTCTCGTTCCCTTGTGTTAGAGATTGCGTGACTTTAAACCAGTATACCAAGGCTTGCCTTGGTGATTGCTAAGTTATTTTAAAATATACTTAAACCATTACATATAGTAGACTGGGCTGGGCCTTACCCTTACAGATAAAAGTCTAAATCCAAGTAACTTTCCCATTTCATAGCCCAAATTAGTTTCATATTTCTCTTATATCGAAAAAAACAAACCAAACCGGAAAAAAAAATATTTTTTGTTATATGCTTCTTTCAAAGAAAAAAAATTATTGGACTGGCCATGCACTGCAATCAAAGTCTTCCTCATATTCGAGTAATGATGGTTTTCCATGTGTTAACGGATATAATAATTAGTATCACTTTTTTCTCTTCATGTAACACTAGCTACGAGCTCTCATTAAATACTAGGAAGTGAAAATAGTCGATAATTTTTCAAATATTTCGTCTTTCTTATGATTAATTCTTTTTTCCGTCAAAAAGTCAATCATTTCGACTGGTCAACCAAATCAGATTCGCCGCTGCGTTTAGCAAATGATATCAATAATTGCTAGGCTGTCTAACCACGGTTTGTTCATGAAACTGCATGTGTTATATTCAATTGCGTGGTGAAATCAAACCGGGAGAGGGGCGGAGGAGCTCTCCCGAATGAGAAAGGAGCATAGTGGAATAGATTTTTTGACTCCCACACGATTGCACAGCCTCTCCAATTCCTTTCACGAAGTCAAAAGAAAGGGAATATATAGTGGAAAGATTACAGCAAAGAAGGCGCAATTCGTTCGAGTTATTAATAATAAGGACAACTTCATAGTCCAAAGGGTTGAAATAAGCCACGAACGGTCTCATTCCCATTTCCTATTCCTTTGCCTTTGGGGCGCAGAGTCCCCTTTTCAATTCCTTTCAATCTTGCCTATCTCTTTTCCCCAATCCATTGCCCCACAAATGCATCTCTCCATGTATGCCGAGGTCCATAAATAAATATTAGCTTTTTTTTTTTGGGTAGAAATAGTACCTTTATTTTAGCTATAAGGATATATATATATATAATGAATAAGTAACAGTTTGCATTCACCATGTATTATGGTTTTACTTCATCGGGCGTAGCTGCATGAATGGTCCAAGCGCTAGTTGCGTGTTCTGTTCTTGTTTTAGGCATTGGAATAAGCCAATACCGATGAGGAAAGTGGTTTTGTTCATGGTGAATGAACAAGCTCAAGCTCTTCTGATCAGTTCAATATCAAGTCGGCATTTTCCGAGCCGCAGGTTGTAAAACTTTGATAAGATATATATATGTGACGGTTGATATACTCAAAGCTATTGGTTCGCTAGCAATCTAAATTATCCTTGTAGTTCAAACTCCATGCTTGATTGGATCAGTTGCATGAGTAAAAAATTGTTTGCTAAATGGGTTAATGGCTGAAAAAATCACAAACTTTGCACTTTTTCTCAAATTTAGCACGAAATTTTTGAAATGATACGTAAAATCACCAACTCACTTTTCGTTCTCACATCTAGCATTCTATTAATCCTCCCGTTAATTTTAACGGATTTTACTTAACGGTGCCATGTGGCGCATTCGGATTGAATGAGTGGACCCACTGAATTTATTTAAAAATTAATTATTTTGAAAATTTAAAAAATAAAAAATAAGAAAAGAAAAATCTAACAAAAAGGGAGAAGGGAGATCGGTGGCCACGATAGCCTCGATCGCAGCTGCCACACCCCAATTGGGGTCGACGACGAACTCTGTCATTGCCGGCGACCCTGATCAAGGGGGAGGGGGTGTGGTGGCCACGATCGAGGCGACACCAGCCAATCAAGAGAATCTCCGAAATTGGGGGTTTCTCTTGATTGGGGCGTGTGGCGCCTCAGTCGTGGCCATCGGCCCCCTCTCCCTTTCCCTCCGATTTTCCTTTTCTTTTCTTTTTTTTTTCTTTTTTTGAAGAACTAATTATTAAATAAATCTAGTTGGATCCACTCATCCAATCCGAATGCGCCACATGGCGCCGTTAAGTAAAATCCGTTAAAATTAAAAGGAGGATCGACGGAATGTTAGATTTGAGAACGGGAGGTGAGTTGATGATTTTACGAATCATTTGCAAAAGTTCGTGCTAAATTTGAAAAAAAATGCAAAGTTGGTATTAACCCCATTAAATTGAGGATATCATCCAACAACTTTATATGTGGCGTGCTCATTCTTAATTTATATCCACCACCATGTGCTTTAATATAAGATATTTACTTATAAAATTAAATCATACATAAATAAAGTACATGCAGCAGTCTTCCTGTTCAGATTGAGGAATTTTGATCATGAGATTCTTCTGATCAGCCACCATTAAAATTGATCGGAACCCTTTTGGGCAGCCTTTTGTTTTGTCTGCCACATCTTGCATGAGGACAGAAAACCAAGACAATTAATGAAGCCTTAAAATAAGGAACCAAAGGGCCCAATTTTGCACCTAACAACGACCAAAAGAGTGGAACCTCCCCAAAATTTTGTATATATCACCGAAAGAAAGCATTGCGACAAATAGACTTCCCGCATACTTTTTTTATTTTTCCCCCCCTTTTCTCATTGTATACAGTACAATCAGATAATAGATTGATCTCCATGCAAATAATCACTTTTCGTCAACAATCTCCCCCGCAAATTTTCTCCATTCCCGACTCTCTAATGAGATTACCTCGTAACAGAATCAATCTTCTAAATGTTATTCACAAAGGGAGTCCAATCCCCTCAATAACACCAATACTTGCTCCCAATGAGATGTATGTAGAGAGGTACATATGAGAGTATAGAAAAAGAAGAGGGACCATAATGCAATAACACCAAAGCTAAAAACCCATGCCAGCATCAACAGAAACATTCCATCAGAGTAAGACCAGGCCCCATTCAGCAATGATTATAATAAAAGAAAAAGAAAAAAACCAGACCCCAGCCAGACTCATCAGAGGGCCTATCAAATCAGCAAAACAGCAGCCAATAGAAAAATTATTAAAGCAGCTCATCATGTTATTATAGCCCATGAACAATTATATATCCCAATCCAATACAAAATTCCACTTGGATTCAAAAGAAAAAAAAGGAAAAATTAATATATAGTAAAATATAAAAATAAAAATAAAATAGAAAATCCATACCTCCATTTTCCATCCATTAGCACTTCCCTTTTCCCATTCAGCAAAGAAAAAAAAAAAGCACTTCCTTTTTCCCTTCCCTTTCTGCTGTACAACTCCAAGAAAATTTTGCTCCATTCTTCTTCAATGCTCTCAGGACTCAATCAATCAACTTTTTCCAACTAATCCAACTAATGAATTCACAAGGTGATCGATAGCCGAGATTGAGAGTGACCCGATTCCTCCACGGCGCTTTATTATCATTATCATTATCATCATCATTATTATTATAGTTTAACAGCGTATTTCCGCAACATAACCCGTTACTATATTCCGAGATGAGAATAGCTCAAAGCAGGGGAGCCCTGCAGGGGAGGCCCTTCCTCTTGTGCAGCCGCCTTCTCGGCTTCAATGCCGAGCTGACCAACAACTGGACATCATCCGATGACTCTGCCAATGAGCTAGTCGACTCCTTGTCATCGGTGCTGTTTATGGAATCGCCACTCTCCTTCAGGGAGAGATCGGTGAATTCCTCAATCGGGATTGTGATGAAACTGCTGCGGCTGATCGTGTCTTCAGGCTTTAGTGCTGGTTCAACTGAGACCTGGGATGTATTTTCCGAATGAAATTGAACCGTTAACAACTGCAGAAAATTAATGAAACTAATAACGGGTTTAATTGGGGTATCATTTAAGAGTTTTACTTTGCAAGCAATTGAGCAGAAGCGATTCGGAGGATCCTGCAAGTATCTTCTGCAGGCTTCGCAGGTGCCTCCGTTCTTCGATTTTGTGGACGGTTTTGTGTCCTTCGATTGTGGCCGAGGATTTAGATGCACTGCTTTTTCACCGTTGATCTTGTACGTCTGCCATGATGAGAATCATTAACGTCTTCAATGAATCATCAAATTCGGAAAGGGCAAATTATCAACTGAATTCGACCAAAACTAATCACCAACAGAGTAAGCGACGAATCAAACCTGAATTTTGGAGCAGTCGAGGTATTTCTGCATCTCTTGGAGACGGACAACGTCCTGATAGACGTACTTGCAGATCTGAAGGCGGCGGTGGAGGCTGTGAACATTCAAGCAGTGCCTGCATAGGCCAAGCTTACAGTCGATGCAGAACAGATTCTGCTCATTCTTCCTCAAGTACTTGTGAACGAAGCACGAACTGAAGAACTCTCGATGGAGCAGCGTGCTAAGCCAATCCGAGGTCGACCTATTCTTGATGATGATCCGACAGCCTACCTGTCAAGCATTCCAGTAGTCACCATCGGTAAATTATACGAGTAATCGAATTCGATCAATTAACTGCATGATCTGACTACAAGCTCATCGCAACCCAAAAGATCAAAACTCGAAAACCATATCCAGCACTCAATGGGAATAGAAACAAAGCAGTAGAAATCCAACACCAGCTCCGAGACAACAATATCTCGGCGAAGAAATTGTCGGGAAGTTCCCCCGGAAAAGGTACAACAACACATCACTCTTTCTAATTCAAATGCATAATTCATCTTACCCTAAAGTTTATCATAAAAAAGCTAAAAGAAATTCAAGAAAAACACGACAAATTTCAATGGAGACCGAAACACAATACATCAGTGGCTGCTGCATCAAATTCAATGATCTAACTCACCATTTGCTTGGCTCTTGAGGGACAACTGAACTCTCCTTTTCTTTCAGAAATGAAGATGAACTGATTGAAAATAACCCACCAAAAAAAAAAAGAATTGAAAAAGGAAATCAGTGGGAAAGAAGAAGGAGATGACCAAAGATACGATTCTGGGATTATATACAGTTAGAATTTTTTAGATTGGAAATTTTTGGATATCAAAATCTTTTTTTTTCTTTTTTTTCTTTTTTTTGTGGGAGAGAGCTGTGTCCGGGTATGTGACTATGTGTATATAATTTGGTTGCTTCCCTTATTAAAGCAAAGCTGCTACAGGCGGGAAGGTGGGGGAGGATCAGATCGTACGGCCCGCAGATGGGGTGGGCCTCACTTGAGATCGCCGTTGCTTGAGCACCGTCGGATAACCATGGTGAGCCACCGTCGTGCCGGTTCCGGCACGTGGCAGGATCATAACGGGTTAAACGTTTCCCGCCAATGTAACCGAGATTTCCGGCGTCCGCTTTTGGCGATTTTGGTGGCGCCGCTCCGATACAATCCTTTTTCTTTATATTTCACATTTTATTCTTTTTTTAACCTTAACTAACATGGTTGTTTTTTTCCCTTCTTTTTCCCCCCTTTCCAGTGACACTTAGTTAGTGGTCAATGTGTTTTTGTCTCTATTAGGCTCAATAATCATATTATTTGTATATATTTATATTTACGTTTATATCATATAAACATGAAAAAGTTGGTTTGAATTTTTACCCAGCAACAACAGCAGCTGCACAGTGCAAGTACAGAAATTAGATATTGTTTTTTCCTTTAGTTGATACAGTCAAATTTATTTTGGTAAATTCCATAATACTTAATAGTATGCTGATTTGTGTACCATGACAGTGCGCCAGTTTTCTTACTCATAAACACATTTACTTCGAAGAGGCAAACCAGTTCCATCAAAACTATACACACTGACACTGGAAGAGTAAATATACCCCCTGCAGTGGAAACGACCGGGCACGGGATGCTCGCGACCACATCTTTCCCAGAAATGGGTGATGTTGCCTCCAAGGATGCCTTCGAATGGCTGTTAAGTGACCCCAAGATCCTGTGTGGTTCAAAGCTTGTGTGCCGATGCATGGACGACATCGTCACTCGCAAGGTGCAGTTCCATATGATCAACTGCGCTACCACGGGGAATCGAATTACAGAACCGGATAATTTTATTTGATCCATCAATACTTGTTTTCCTGGCACCCCAAAATCGACTAATTTCTTACTTGACTGAAAGATCAGGCCATCAATAAAAGTAGCCATGCGGAAGAAAATTAATCATCTACGTTCATGACATTAGCAGAAGAGAGGACGCGTGGATGGATGGAAGGACATCAACGAGGAGTGCTTCCGCCCTACCCCAGTCCCAGTGCCACTTCCCCCGTGAATCGTCAACCTTACGTGTGCGATCGAGGTGCTCTATAAAGATAAAAGATCGATTGTAGGCTGACTTTGAAGGACTATGTGATTGCTTTACTCGTCATCCAATTCCGCTATGAATTACGATCACCCAAAGAATTGGCTTGATCTGGAAATGGGACGACCTATCTATAGCTACATGAATTTGATTATAATTTCTTAATTAAGTAAATGGTCCAGCCAATTGAACCGGCTAGCAAAGTCAAAAAAGACAAAAAAAAAAAAAACCCAAATATAGGGGGGAAAAAATAAAGACAGAGGTCGCTGGTAGGGAAGGGCAAGGGCGTGGGCCCTACCCACCCAGGAGTTCACCAGCGTGGCGCCCGCAGAGGACGTCGGCTAGCAACCTCAAAGGTAGATTTAGGGCCGTTGTTCGATGCCCCTAGTCCCTCCCTCCCTCCCTCTCTAGCAGTTGCCTTCTCGTCCTCTTAATCTTTTTTAATTTTAAAATTTTAAAATTCAGTTCTTATTTAGAAAAAATGTTGAATATTTATTTCATGATAAATATCATTTAATTTTTATTTCATCGTATATAAAAAAAAGCAATATTTACTTTTGCAATATGTATTTTACACTATTTATTTTGTAATAAATAAATATATGTATTTTTTATTTAGCAATATTTTATTTTACAATATTTATTTTACACATATAATAAAAAGTATTTACAATATTTATAATTATTTTATAATACTTGATTTATTTATTTTACAATTATTTTACATTTTTAGTGTATTATAACTAACCATCGTGACAATTCGTTTGGGCGAATATGGTACAACGAAAATAGTCCTTTTTAAAATAGAAGTTATATGTGACTTCATTTATTTGCTACAAAAATCCACATCGGCTATTTTTTAATAAATAATTAACAATTCTTTTGTTTTCAATTCTATTTACAATTATTTTTATGAGAGACATTATTCTTGTAATTTCGGGAAATCGAACATTAAGGTTATTCTTCCTCCTAACAAGTCTGATTTTATGGCTCGAACTTGTGTTTTCCTCTTTATGGGAGTTGGAGTTG
The DNA here is from genome assembly GCF_007655135.1 of Punica granatum. Lineage (NCBI taxonomy): Eukaryota > Viridiplantae > Streptophyta > Magnoliopsida > Myrtales > Lythraceae > Punica > Punica granatum. The sequence goes on from NC_045128.1 coordinate 27,161,529, forward strand.
CTTATCACTCAACCAACAGTTTATTGGTTACGTTCATTATATTTTAACTTTACTGCACAATTTTTTATTATATATATTTTATTATTAATTTTATAGACTTATTAATTTTATGTTATAAAAAAAATCAGCTTCATTGTACAATTATTTAGCTGTTTCGTTTCAACTTCATTTACAATTTTTTTTTATTTTCCTCTTTATTTTAGATATTTATTTCCAATCATGAGTCATTTAATCAAGAAAATCAATTATATAAAATTTTTAATAAAAATCTTGCTCAGGAGATTGACGAACATCCACATTAATTTATATAGAACATATGAGTTATAACGAGAGTTACTGTTGACCTGCACTTAATGTATAACCGGTAGATCAGTTTACGCAAAACAAGTTAGTTTGAGCAAATAACTATAATATGCATCAATTTATTTAAAAAAAAACAAAGAAAAATTATACAAACATATGGTACACCGGTCACCACCACTCCCTCAAACTTGGTGCCTGCGCCATCAAAGGCCGACGGCAATTTCGTCTAGGCGGCGGCGGCGGCCGGTGCAAAAAATTGATAAAATCAGGTTCGATTTGATTAATAAATCGATTTATTAATTTAGTTTTGCATTGGGTGACGTGGCACATTATTATTGATACACGTGTTAAGATGAATCACAAACAACTCTATAATATTATGGGTGAAATATGCAAAAGCAAAATTTAAAGGACTATAAGTATAATGGGCAAAATATATAAATTATAAACCGAAATGTTGAAAATTCAATTATGGAGATTAGCTAGGGTACTACCATAGCATATAAATCAGCACACTATTGTAAAATCTACCATTTATTAGGTATGTCTAAGTTAATAAAATTAGAAAACTATCAGACACCCACATCAGATGTGTAAGAAAAAACCCCTGCATACATTTGTCAAGCTCAACCATAACTTTCTTTACTACAACCGGAAGACGATCTTCTGGTATCGCTTCAAGATCAGCAGTTCTTGCTCTCAGATTAGTTTTTATATAAGTGATCGACGGATCATGTTACCTTGCACATCATACATTATAGATCAAAGTAATGAAAGAACCAATAATTAATTGCGATATAACGTCCAACAACCCTGATGCAGGATAGATAGATTCTTCCACACCTGCGAAATGTAAAGGATGATTGCAGGAATTTAGTTTATCCTCTGTCCGAGTGTTTTTCTGAATATGTACATCATCAAAATAGGGCAGCAAGGCAAACGAGGTGAAGGTCCAAATAGACATATCTGATGAGCCCAAAACTGTTTATACTAAAGAACATCTTTGCGAAACGGCATTCTGTGTGGGTCATAAAACAAGTAACGCTTCCATGCCGATTCCCCAAGATGGGATGTAGTCCGATCAAGTTCACTCTCACAAGAATGCCCATGCGGACTCCGAGGCTGTCCAATCCAACCTCCTTCCACATAACAATGCCCCCTCATCAAATTTCCACATTGAGAATGGATAGTCCGCTGGAAACTCAATCTGCTACCAGGCTTTGCACTATAATCACTGATGAGGGCATGGAAAATATCCAGGAAAGGCTACTCATGGATGGCGATTTCCCGAGAAAAGGGTGCCCAGATGCTTGTCAAATTCTAGATTTAAATCTCTCTGAGCTGCTCAGGGCTTAGTCGGAGTGGAGCTTCCTCTTTTCACACCGCTTCACATACCAAGCAGCATGTTTCTGAAGGCCCATATGGACCATTACCTTAAGGCTGGCGAGCATAACATATGTGATCGCAAACAGGACGAGGATCCAGAAGAGCCTCCACGGGAGGGGACTGTAGGGAAGGTGAGCGGCATACACTGGAGTCAAAACTCTTATTACCTGAAACCCATAAATTTGGAACAACCTATGAGAGTCTTACCCGAAGCAGATAAAAACAGTTTTTCTAGCCAAGAGCGGTTCCTTTCTCGCTTTGAAACAAAGTGACTTTGTCTTTCTTAGACTTTATATGATTTATTTATGCTATTTCTATGTATCTAGTGAGTCCCATGGGCCATATCAGGTCCAATTACTAAACTATGAGGGAATAGAGCTATTTAGTAGTAAGAAACAGTCCAGACTTGTTACAAGCTTCAGGAGCTTACCACACAAGCTGGTGCAAGTGGGACGAAAGTGAGATTATTCTTTGTATTAGTTTGAATATTCAAGGTCTGCATAAAAAAACAGCACATGTTACTCGGGAAAATTATAATAAAATTGATTAAACAAATGCTCTGGGAGGTACAAAAAGCCAATCAAAGGTTATAAGGCAATACCTGCTTGCAGAGGTCTTCAAGAAACTCAGAGTATGCGATTGGTTTTATGTCATTGAACTTTGCAATGAATGAATGCTTTATTATATCTATGGCTATCTCACATACATAAACCAACATAGCATTCTGCAAATCCGAAATTGAGAAAAATGAGAGAGCCCAAGAAAAAATGAAAAAAAATAAAATAAATCATCTCATGTATGAAAGTCACCAGGATATTTGCAAATAACTTACGAAAAGAAAACTTTCAAACCAAGGATCCTCAGCCTCCAGGATATTCTGAGCTAACACAAATAAGACGAATGCCGTAATGTGGAACCTCTCAACAGAATCTGCTTAACATAAAGGGAAAATTATTAAAAGAACACTCAGAAAAAGTATTGGATCAACATGCTAAGACACGAACTGGAACTGGATAGAACACTCAAGAAACCTTAGAAGAGGTTAATTGATTCATGGTTCCAACTACTTATTCGTATTATACGTGAGAATATAGAGAAGAAAAAGAAAAATATTAAAAGTATGAAATATTGGCAACTATTTAGTATAGATGCTATTTGCCAAGTTTTGTAGCCATACTGGATGGAAGACATGGCTGGTCCAGACTTACCATAATAGACAATACTGTGAATGTTGTCTTTGCTAAAACGCTTGAAGACGTTGCTCTTTATCTCTGCAAAATTGTTGGAAACCAGCAATGCAAGCAAAGCATTATTGTGCGCAACGATGCACGCTGATAAGGTAACCGCCTGAATTAACAGAATGGATGAGTGAACAAGTAAGGATAGTTAAGGAAGTGGCATACTCTTTTTCTCTTTTCTAAGATTGCAGAATAGAAAGAGAGGCAGGAAAAAAAAAGAAAAAGAAAGAGAGCAATTGAAAAGTGCAGAGTCTATAAAAGTAAAGGATATTTGATGAAGCCACAGCTAATGCTAAGTCGGAACCAAATCTCCGCTTCCAATAGTCCAGGTTCTCAGGCAGACAACTTGCAAGTCCATCCGCTGAATTAAATAGAGTTTGCAATACATCTCCACCAAAATTTTGACATAATTTATCAAATATCTGCACAACATCAAAGAAAATACAAATTACGCTAGACAGTCGAGGCATGAAAAAATTATAAAGGCAAAAGTATAACCATGATTGTTGCATATTTGATCCCAACTTTTGCCTAAAGTGGAAGATGATGCAACAGAGCTAACATCAAATCAATATGTACACTTCCAAGGAAAAGAACAAGCAACTCCATAAGTTTTCCCGCTAACCTGGTTTATACTACAAAGACATGAACAATCAGCATGAAGTCTGCAAGATCACAACGTACATGTTTTGACAAATGTGAATGACTGAAGTGCATTTGGCCACAGAGTCTTTTTCTTACCTCTAGCACATTATACACAACGTACAGTTTTATTGTTCCTTGGCCGCGGATCATGTGATATATTAAGCTGATATCTGCAAGATCATTGTCAAAAGTCATTGAGTCAACACATTATATAACCTTAAGAGAATCTTAAAAAACAACTAGCGAGTAAATTTTAAAGCGTTTCAGGGTGGCATTTCAATTAGTACAGAAAGTAAATATAACAATGGTATTTTTTCTAACCTATCTGCTGCAGGAGAGTCACTCCACAGATGAGCACAATGAAACAGCCTAAATCAGATAACTCTGCAGCAGAAGGCTTCTTCAACTGCCTGGCAAAACCATGGTTAGGTTATTTCGTTTCATACATAGTTGCCCATGTCTACATCTCAGATTAAATTGCATGGAAAAAGGAAAGTGAGGAACAAATTACCTCATATTTACAGACTTCCAAATAACTGTCAAAATCCTTGCTGGCATGATAGTCAACAAGGAAAGAAACGAATCAAAACAGACAAAGACGCCAACATCAATAAGCTGCAGAGATAGTTTTCGTTGATAAGAATCAATGAAACTGTATTAAGGTTGTACATAAGAAGTGGAAATATGAACTCAAAAGATAACTGCAGGTATTCCACATGATAGCTTATGATGGATGTGCTTCATCCTAAATTGAAAGTAATCAAATAACAAGAACTTCACACACCAAAAGCTCACTAGTTGAAGATGATATCTACTTCTAATTTTTCTTTTTCTTTTTCCGGTGGCATATCCATGATTAATTCCATAAGAAGTACATGGAGTACAGGTTGCTCATTTTCAAAAATTAAACAGGTTTTGGAGTATGTTTTGCCAGAATAATATGTATCTGTAAAGACTTTCCTTCTATTAAGATCAAAACCAGGAGAGACAAAATTACCAGCTCACATCTCCAAGGTAAACGGAAGATAGTATCGTAGACTCTCTCTCTTTCTTTCTCATTTCCAGGAGTGGTTGTACCCCGCAATGAATTCCCAATTCTCATTTCTTCCATGAAGTACTTCAATGGCGATCTCTCCACTTGAAATAGACCTTGGATAAAGAAATCAATGAGGACGATCTTTACTTGTAACAATAAGGCAAAAAAGGAAGGAAAAGCTTCTGAAAATATCTTACTAAAGCTTAGCCTGAAGTAGGCCCAGTGGCTTCATTGTTAAAATAAAATTGAGAAACAAAAGTTTGATATTTAGCCTAACACAAATCCTCTGCCACGGGGTAGGTGCATCTTGTTGAACAGGTCATAGTGTCCATCTGTTTAAGAGAGAGGCTTCTGCAAGGGCTACAGTTTTTCCGACAATTAGTCTTGTGAGATTGAGAGGCTTAAGCTCGATTGCCCAAAAGACCAAAGTTTCATATTCTTTTAGCATAGAATTGAGCAGAAGAAAAGAATTTTGAAGGGGCTTCTTAGTATTGGATCTTCGGATATATTTACCAATCCTTTTGATTGTATGTAAATAGGCATGCTTCAAAGTGAATAAGGTGTTGGAGGCAATGCTGGTGCAGAATATGCATCAGCTCATGGAAATAAGTGCAATCACAGGTCGGGGATTCCTGACTTTATACAAGAGGTGCATAAGAAATGAAACCATCATATGGAGTGAACCACTTTATTTGAAAATTCTGTTCCATTTCATTGGTAGGAAATGCAGTCTTGGTGACAGTAAACCAATCGGAGGGGGCACAGCGACTCTTGGACACACTTATAAATGACCTCCCAACTATTATGTTCAAACCATCTTCAGCATTGTACTGTCTCTTCCGGACAGCCAATACAATTTTACACCAAACACAGTAGTGTTAATCAACTGAAGCATCAACATATCTATCCCGTGTTCCAAACATAAATGTCCCAAAGGGGTTGTGCTACCGTCAGGATAACTATCATCTGTTCTACATTGTTCAAGCAAATGCCAATTCAGTGATTCCCCGGATGGTGTCATGATTCCAAGAAGCATACACCACTTAGTGACTAAAACAAGCATACACCACTCAGTAACTACTTTGTCGAGTTCCATCTAAACCAAGGATAGCGTGACGGAAAACCTTGCATCACATGTGAAACCTAGCACTCGAACAAGTTCTGCTTAAATCCATCGATTTTGGCTCGCAAGCTCAAGCACACTTGCTCACCAATTCTTAAAATCCCGGGTCCCTCATGACCACAAGCAATCCCCACCACCACCATTTACAGAACAACGGGAAAGCACAATTAAACAGCACAAACAATCACATGGAATAGAGACCAATGCGTTGACTCACAATGGGGATCCTCAGACATGACGCGCTTCCAATCCAAGGACTCGATAGTCTCCAACTTCACCCGACCGCCACCGCTGGGCGTCCCGCTGTTGTGTTGCTTCCCCGCTACCTCGAACCCGACATCCTTATCCTCCAGCCTGCTCTGCACAGCTACCGACGAAACCGCCGCATCAGCCTCCTCAGTCCCTATGTTCCCCACAGACCTCTGCCTCAACTCCCCAAAGCCGTACAAGTTATTGCTCTGACACTCCGCCGCCGGCTGCTCCAGCACCACCACTTGACTCAACCCAGAGCTGCAACTCCTGCAGTCGAACTTCACCCCGTTCGGAACATGCCCGTTCCCGTTCTCGGAAAACGCCGTCTTCCCGTGATCCGAGTCGGGACTCTCCGGGATGATTGAGCAGGGGGCCTGCTTCTTGTTCTTGTTCTTGTTCTTGTTCTTCCTCCTGTGCTTTCGCTTCCCGCGGAGGCTATCCGATTCATGGCCGGGAAGTGGATCTGAATTCGATCGGGGGAAAAACGGACCATTGCCCAGCGATTCCTCGTCATCGTATTCCTCCCCCAAGTGGGTGCTGCTCAGGACCTCAAAGGATAGCTTCCTGCCTCCCGATCTCAAATCCATGGAATTGGGTGACCGGAAATGGAGTGAAGAGAGAGGAAGGAAGATGATCAATGGACTGAAGCGGTGCTGGCGGGCATGTCGTCGACAACTTTTTCCGGTGGAAGGGCGTCGTTCTTAATCAAGACTGCGTCGGACGAACTCTTCTTTCGCGTTCTCGGTTTCCGGTTTTCCTGATCGTATAGAAAATGGAGATCGGTTTTCCAATTGGGTGTAGTGTGAAGACGAGCTGTCAGTTGATATTACAGTAATATTTGATTTTGCTCCCTCAAGTTTTACACTTTCACAGTATGCACCCTGAAGTTTGACTTTTTTTACCCCCAGTTTGTGTCTTGAATTCTTAATCTATTTTGTTACATTTGTGATTTTTAAGAGCTCTCAAGAATTCTTAAGGCAAAATAATCATTTTAGAGAGATAGATGGTATAAAATTCCAATTTTATCATATATATATATATATAAAGTTGTATTCCCATATAATTTTATATTTAGTATAACGTCATAAAGATAAATATTTAAATAAAAATTAAAAATATAATTACTATTAAGATTAAATTAATAAATGCATATAAATCATTAAATACTTAATAATTTTAATATACAAGCACATTCTTGATTTAAAAAATGTAATCTCAAAATTTATATAGAAAAAATAAAAAATAACATATCTATAAAAGCCCGTCCGATGTAATGAGTAATTAAAAGAAAAATCTAATGATATGCACTAAGCATGTTCAACATTGAACACTTTTGTAAAAGTGGAAGATATATCTATTTAATTTTTTTTTAAAAAAAAATTTACAAGAAGAATTTATGACAATAGATGATATGCATTTCCTTTTTTTTACAAAATATATGGAAGTCATCTATTACAATATTTTTTAAATTTGACATTTAAGAAAATGTAATGTTTGTTACAAGTAATATCATTTTCTTCATCCATGTTTGGCGTTAGAATTCATTTTTATTTATTCTTAATTTGTTATTATATGCACTAATATTTGAATGGTGTCAATTTAAAATATATATAATTTAATGAACATTTCAATTGTGAAGTCAAAATTTTAAAAATCCATTTAAAAATAACTACTTTAATCAATAACACGTGCATTGCATGAGAAAAAATAGTTAAAAACTATTGTGAAATAACCCAGGAATATTTCTTATTAAAGTTTTGAGAGATGTATCATCACTATATGAAGTACAAATAGAAAAATGGGTAAATGAAATGTAAAATTATGAATTGTTACCTTTTTTTTTAGATTTTTCACGAAATAAATATTTACTATAAAATTATTCGTTATTATTTTATGTTTCAAATCTATAACATTATTATTATTTCTATATATCTTCTAATTGACATGGCATTTTTTCCCATCTTTTACCTAAAGTGGTATTGCCACATCATTAAAATATTAAAAATGTAAGAAAATAAATCCCCCGACAAAAAAAAAACCAAAACTTAAAATATAATAATAATAATAATAATAATAATAATAATAAAGTTGTATATATATAAAGTTGTACCCCATAATAAATAAGGTTAGAAAAGTAATTTTATGTTTAGTATAACATCATAAAGATAAATATTTAAATAAACAATTGTAAATGTAATTACTATTAGGATTAAATTAATAAATGCATATAAATCATTAAATACTTAATAATTTTAATATACAAGCACATTCTTCATTTAAAAAATGTAATCTCAAAATTTATTTAGAAAAAAATACAAAAATAACATATCTATAAAAGACCGTCCGACGTAATGAGTAATTAAAAGAAAAATCTACTGATATGCACTAAACATGTTCATACATTGAACACTTTCGTAAAAGTGGAAGATATATCTATTTAATTTTTTTAAAAAAATAGGGTTTTTATCTTATATAGTCTGTGGTTTACCCAATTTGTCAAATCTATCATATGTTTTTAAAATTATCAAATATATCTCATAGTTTATATTTTGTTTCAAATCTATCCCGACTTTATATGTTCCGTTAATAAAACATTAGCAAGCTCTAAATCTATCTCATGGTTTTAAAATTTTTTTCTCAAATCTATCATATGATTTTAAATTTTTTCTCAAATCTATCATATAGTTTAACCACTTTAATCAATAATACGTGCATCACATGAGAAAAAATAGTTAAAAACTATTGTGGAATAAACCAGGCATATTTCTTATTAAAGTTTTGGGAGATGTATCATCACTATATGAAGTACAAATAGAAAAATGGGTCAGTGAAATGTAAAATTATAAATTGTTACCTTTTTTTAGATTCTTAACGAAATATATATTTACAGTAAAATTCCATACTATCATTTTATGTTTCAAATCTATAATATTATTATTTTTCCTATATATCTTCTAATTGACATGGCATTTTTTTCCATCTTTTACCTAAAGTAGTATTGCCACATCACTAAAATATTAAAAATGTAAGAAAATAAATCCCCCCAACAAAAAAAAAACCAAAACCAAAACTTAAAATATAATAATAATGATGATAATGATGATGATAATAATAATAATAATAACTATAGAGGGTGGGTAATGGTTAGGGACCTTTCTAGTCTAAAAGGAAGCTCGAGACACTTCCTCGCTTTAGCACTATCTATCATGACGACATCCCTCGTCGCGTGTCTTGAGTTGCTCGGAGCAGTGGTTTCAGTTGGTTGAGGGCTTCAAGGGATCTCATTGCCTTCAGGGTCAACCACCTCATCGTTTGTGTGCGACTCAGGGGCTGCAGGGGTAGTCACTCCACTTGGGGCGGTTGCAGCCACCTCACCCCTAGTTTGAAGGTTGGGCTCCTCAACCAAAGGGGGGAAATTGGTTTCCTCAACGCCAGCATCTTCTCCCCGACCTCGTCAAAAGCATCATCGAGTTGTCGCTTTCTCTTCCACGACTCCTTTATCAGGTACCCTTAGTCAAGGGAAAATGTCACCTTGCAATAATCATCATCGTCATCAAAATCATACATTAAGTACCTGAATCCATAATTGTCGAGATGCTTTGAAATTAAAAACTTGAAAGTGTTAGCACATACCCAATCAACATCGTCATGACTACCATGTAATGAGTTGAACCGCATTTAAGTTAGCTTCATTGACCTAAGTCGCTGGATTCAGAGGGTCGAATCCTTCAGGGAAATGCTTTTCCCATTCTGCGACTTCGTGAGTTGGAAGACGCTGTGGTTCATCGGTAAATGACCTTCTTCTCCAGGGCTAGTCATTTCGCGAGATAAAGAAGTAACTCTTCTTATAGTCGGAATTTGACTTCTTATCCGTCACAATAATGGGAGAGCCTAGCACATTTGTACACGCCTTGAAGAAGTACATAATGTCGTCGTGGGCCCCTATGTTGGTTAGCCTAAAGTAGTATCTTGACGCGACTAATGAATACTCATAACCGCACGCTTACAGTAGATAAAGAATGTAAACCAGACTTTGAGAGCATGAGAGGTCAACTGAGCAGGGGCAATCCTATAGTGCCTTGTAATCACAAAGATAGATTCGTGGAGGGGCCACCGCAGCCCCACCTTGATTTAATCAGGATAAACGACGATCTGTTCATCTCGAGCACTGGTGGAGGCTGCATATTGGCTAGGAAATTCAAGGTCGTCATCGTGTTGGAGCATTCCCTTCGCCACAATATCGAAGAATGACAACCTTCGGAGGTGATTTACCGGAACTTAAAGCTCAGACGAAGCGGTAACCTTACCCTTGGCTTGGGAAGAAGACCCTTCGACCATGGTGGTTGCAATGGGAATGATGGAGAAGAGATTAGAGAAGCACTTCACGACTAAGAGGGGGAGGAGTTCTAGAGAGAGTGAGAGGAAACTTGAAGTTGCAGAGGAGAAATCAGCTTAAAAAGGAAGGAAGGAGCAAATGAAGTGATGGAGCACGCTAGGCGCAATAATGACATCTACGACCCCACGTGGACGGCTTCGAAAGACGAAGTGGCTGCTGACAATTGCTGATGTCACACGTCAGAAGTCGAGACAACGCAACTTATTTGACGGTCAAGGGGCACGTCCACTATGCTTCTTGTGGGGTCGATTTATGTGCTAGAATGCGCTACGTCAATATCCCCATTTATGATCCGTGTGCTCGCGTTTGAACCAATTGCATGTTGATGCGTGTCAATGTGTTTTCCTAAAGGACAAATCATGAATCAAACAAGGGGCAAATGATGGACTATGGGCCTAGCAACCCTAGTCAAGGCTCATCAAGCAAGTCCTCTCCATTGGCCCATCAGGCCAAGAGTAAGCAACGCGGCTCAACAGGCCTAAGCCCGCGACTAAGTCAAGCCACAACACTTGTTGTAAAGCCCAAACACCTAGCGAAGTCCCGGAGCTAGTCACCATGCGCAGTTCCTGACAACACCACCAGCTTCAGCATTTCTGACATCCCAAGGACCAATATTTTCTCCTGGTTCTTCCCCCCGCCCTTTTCACATGCAGAAATTTTCAATTTTCCATTAATAAAAGCGCATGTGCGTGTGTACACACTGCTGTTCTCATGCTTCTGCAGTAGCCTTGCGTTCGTTTCTCCAATTGAAGAAGAAAGAGAGGGCTTTGTTACAAGATTACAAAATAAAAAAGTATTGCCGTTAGAAGAAAATACGTTTTACTATTGTATTAAACTTATTAATAGAAGTACGAAATACCTGAAATAAAATACTAATGATTTTTAGCATTTGAATTATCTTTTGAGTAAAAATAAACGATCTTGCTGTGTGACTGCACTTAGAACAACAGAATATTACATTTTCCGTTACCTAAAAGATTTTTAAAAAAAGAGTATTTTAGACTTGGAACATGAATAAACTTCCTGATTATATAGTAAAAATTACAACTCATGATAGGTTTGACAGAAAAGTAACAGCACATGATTTTAAGGTGTCAATTACCTCCAATTTGCGAACATTAAGGTGCAAAATGAGACAATATAAACTCTAGGGCACAAAATAGGCCAAATATAATCTTTAGCGAGCAAATATTATATTTCCAATCTATATATAATATATAATTGTAAAACGAAAATGAAGGATTAATATCGTAGCTCCAAACTTCAAACCCTCAACTCCTCATGAGTGATCTTCACATACTCCACAACATTAATTAAATACTTTCATTTATTACAGGGTTGACATTTATCGAACCACCATATTAATTAATCCACCACATAAATAGAAAAATATTATAATGTTAATTAATTCATCATATTAATTTATTCCATGTAAAATATAATAAAATTATTATCTGATGACTCATATATAGTCGAGTAATAATTTTGCGCAACACGGGTGAAACGACTAGTAAGTCTTTCTCTATTGGTGTTAAGGATAACATGCGGGTGAAACAACTAGTAAGTGTTTTACTATTGGTGTTAAGGATAATATGCAAGCGATAATCATTCATTTAAGATAATATTTTCCTACTTTTTAAAAATTTTCGATTTGTGTTTACTTTTTGCTTGGTAGATAATTTGTATTTATTTGGTGTGTTCTCTGATATCTAGAAATCCAATAAGCCCAGATTAATCAAATTTGAGTTGGAGCGCGCTTAGGAGACAAATCTCTCTCATTCATGGATTTTTGCTATTTAGAATACTCAAACTTGATACCTTACTTATAGAGAACAAGCGTCGAACCGTTTAAATCAATCCGTATTGATAATTTGTAATTTATTTAGCAAATATATCTTCATTTGATCATTGTGAAAGAAAATGAAACAAAAGAAGAGGAAAGTTTCAATCTAATCCTGTAATAGAACAACATAAAACTTTTTTTCCCCTACGGATCAAAAGGAAGGTAAACGAATAAGATAAACAAAAATGCTAAGCTAAACTATAGGAATAGAAAATTTCATTGATGAGACTCAAACAGTATCAAATCTTTTTTTAACCACAAATTTAAATTTAAAAAAGAGCTCAATATTTAATCCTTGAAAAGAAAATTGATTTGTGAAATGGATTAAAATATATATATGAAAGCAAGAACGAGGTGGACCCGGTCACATGGTCTTAGAATACTCGGTCTTCGAATGTAATTTTCTCAATTTTTTTGAGTTTTTTAAATTTTAAATTATTTTCGGTCATAAAATTATTAACAAAATCTTCTGAAATTATATTCAGTTACAATATACCATTTTAGAAAAAATTGAAAATAGCGAAAAATTCTTTTGGATACTATGACAATTTCCAATTGAAGGCAATATGATCAAATTAATTTGTTATAAAATCTTCGAAAATTATCAAAAAATTAGATTTTTTTTTATAGATTCTTTATGGAACATTATAAATAGCACAACCTGAGACATAACCTCAAGGGGTTTGGCTTAATGGTTAATGTGCATTCAAGTTTGCACCGAGACCCGGGTTCAAATCCCCTTGGGGCCACCGGAGCGCCTTTGGCGTAATTACCAGTTCTGTGAGCCGTCGGGGGTTCACGGAACTCCGGGGATTAATCGGGTGAAGCCTGGACATCCCGGGTTTGCAAAAAAAAAGAAAAAGAAAAAAAAAGCACAACCTGAGACATTCAGTCAACTAAGCTATTATTTGAATTTAGCTTGAAAAAGTTCAAGAATTTCTTGTCGAGTATCCTTTTTTTTATCGTTTTTTCTATTTTTTTTCTGATAGATGCGGTATCCACGCAATAAATGTAATTTTTCTTTAATTGTAATTATTTATTTTAACTTTTTTAATACGAATTTTGTTTAATGTTGTTCAATTATTAATGTCGATGCAATCGACAAAATATAATTCTTTACATAACAAAATGTTAAGCAATGCAATTTTTCTTTCAAATTTTTATTCATAATTTCTTTTCAAACTAGTTGAACTATCTCGTGCAACGTACGGAGTCCAGAACTAGTGTGTGTATATATATATATATATTTCAATTTCAATGTGGATTATGATATTTGGAAATTCATTGGGCGTCGACTAACCTAGTTGGAGCAAGGTTGGCCTATTACTCTCGTAGCATGAACTTTTTCTATTTACAAGACTTAAATTTGAAAGTTTGGTTAAGAGAAATTAAGGTCGAATCACTAACTCTTGTTAGTGAGAGTGTAATTTCATTTAGATAGGAAAATTGAGCACTGAACATATCTAGAAATACCAAAGAAATTTTATGATGCAATCAATTTTTAACCGTTTAATTACAATTATTGATAAATACAAAAATAATTTATTAATCATCAAATGGTCAAGATGGTAATTGCACGATACAAACTGATCATAAACCTTCCCAAAATACATAAGCAATTTTCATTAATTACTAAAGAAGAAACCTCATTTATTAATCAAGTAATCAGGTTGTCACACTTGTGCTTTACATAACATACACCACTACGACGAAGGTGAAAAATCATAGATATACAGTAATTACTTCATTATTATTCAGAGGAAAAAAAAATAAAGAAAGAAAAGATATACAGCAATTATCTACTCGTCTCCTAAGTAGAAGATTGTGGGCTTCTTCGGTTCCATGATCTCAACCGTGCCTTCGATCATCTTAGCAACCTTCCCCATAGAAGGCCTGAGCTCGGGCCGGTCCTGGAGGCACCACATCGCTGTCTTCACCATCCGGTCGACGAGTTTGAAGTGCACCTTATCATCGTATGCGTGCTTTATCTGGCAGTCCAGTATGTCCTCCACCTTCATCTCTTTGAACACCTTGTCAAAGGCCCACCCCGGGAAGTACCAATCCGCGCTCTCGACAAGCGAGCCCTGCATCTCGAAGTTCCGGACCCCACTCACGATCTCCAGCAACACCATCCCAAAGCTGTACACATCGGCCTTTGGAGTGATCTGGTCGGTCTTGGCCCATTCAGGGGCCATGTACCCACGGGTCCCCCGGATCCGGGACATGCTAACCATGTCCTCCTTCTTCCTGAGCTTTGCGAGCCCAAAGTCCGATATCTTGGGGCAGAAGTCGTCCCCTAGGAGTATGTTCTCGGGCTTGATATCACAGTGCAGGACCCACTCCAGGCACTCCTCGTGGAGGTACGCAATGGCTCTAGCCACGCCCAGGGCGATTCGGTACCGAATGCTCCAGTCAAGCACGGGCTTTCTCTGGCCAACAACTTCACCCATCTCCTCCTCGTCCACAGACCGACGGGACTGGAACAAGTACTTATCGAGCGACCCATTGGGCACATACTCATAGACAAGAATCCTCTGACCCTTCTCAGCACAAAATCCCCACAATCTCACCAGATTGAGATGGTGCATTCTAGCAATTATAGTAACCTCTGCCCAGAACTCGGCATCCCCACCAGCAACGCTCTTCAGGCACTTGACAGCGACAACTCTCTTGTCACTGAGTTCTCCCTTGTACACATCCCCAAAGCCACCCTTCCCTATCAAGTCCGCGAACCCGTTCGTGGCAGCCTTGATCTCTGCATAGGTGAACCGCTTGGGCCCACCAGCAGGAAGCAACTCAAGCCCGAGAGTCTGGGCCATGTTCCGGTACTTGATGTACTTCTTCAGGAATGCCCAGAAGAAGGCGATGCCTGATATCAACTCGGCCGCAAAGAGGGTGCATATTATGGCTATCATCCGGGTCGTGGTGCTTGACTCTTGGGGCGGCTGAGGCAGGGAAATGGTCACCGGGCACGTGGTCTCGAGCACACTCGTCAACCCTGTAAAGGTCGTCTTATCAGTTTCTGCATTATCCACCCGGAGAAACATGGCATTGGCTGTTGCCGTTCCCGGGGACCAGTATCCATAGAGCAACCGATCGAGTTGCAGCACGCAATACCCAGTTCCATCGTAGTTGAACATGAAACCGAGACAGTTGGACTTCGTTAGGCACTGAGCCTGGCAATCTGAGAAGTTCCTGGCCACAAGATCAGTCTGATTTGATCCGCCACTAAAGTTCACGTAATCAAGCTGTATGAACTTTGTCTTGGCCAGGTCTGTGAATGGGATCTTCCTCTTGCATTCGTAATTTTCTGTGGATGCCGCCTGGAATCCAGGCGGGCAGACACAGTGAGTCGAGTTCCCACCATCGCTCATGCAGATTGAGTTGGATCCGCATGTTCCATGGATCTTGCAAAGCTCTGGAATCGACTGCCACACCATGGTCCACTTGCCAAGGCCGGGGCGGTAACTGTACAGTCGGAGGTTCCCATCATTGCCGAGACTAACCCGCCGAAGCCAGGACTCACCAAAATCAGCGGAATAAATAGCACCTCCACTTTCCTGGACGATCAAGCCAGTTTCATTTAGCTTCTCAAACGCGTTGCCATTGGGAGCAGTCCAATAGGATTCAGTATTGTTGAAAAGAAGCTGGTTGGATTTGAAGGAAAACCGCCCTGCAAGTTCAAAGGAAAGAACACCCAGTATTCAATATATCATTCATTATATAATCCTACTGGATTCACATAAAATAATTTCTCTCAGTTCCTCGATTCCACCGAGCTGTGCCATTCTTAGCAAGTATATGGTAAGAAAAGCGCAGGCCGGAAAAAGTTTCCGACCGGCATGAAGTTAAGAGAGGATTGTGAGACTTCACCATTGGGGGAGGTGAGATTAGTCCCATTCATGATCTGGTTTGGGAGGAAAGTGTCGGTGGGGAAATTGAAGCTCTCCCAGACATCAGCGAAGATCAAGTTTCCATCATCACTCAGGACGAGCCTGGCAGAGCTAGCTTGGCTGGCGTTGGCATTCGACGGCCACAGGTTCCTGCTGCTGGAACCATTAGTGAGGACGAGCTGGCCGGCAGCTGTGATGGACAGGGTGGCGGAGCTGCCCAGCTGAGCCCTGACGGACCATACTACTGCCGTCTGGGATATGTTGTAGTACCTGCCGCTCGGAAATTTTACTTTTTAAGATTAGATATATTTTTCTATACCAAATATTAGTAGAAAAGTAATATTACCCATTCAGGAAAAAAAAAACAGTCAAGGAATTTTGGAATAAATAGAAAATCCAAAAAAAATTAATATCTCGCTGTCAAAGAATTAACAAAAAAATCAATGCAGGGAGAGATTTATTGAATCGATCAAGTTCGAACCGAATTAATCGACTCGTTGGGCTTTCCAATACCAGGATACAAACTGAAAAAGAATAACAAAAAAATAAGCAAATAACTTTTTATTGAGTTTTCATTAAAAAATATAATCCGTTTTACAAATGAAAATATCTTGTTTCCATCATTTTCTTACTACTGGGAAAGGGATTGTACCTCATATTATAAGTTAATCAAATATCAAATAAATTACATCTCACCCAAAAGAGAAATAAAATAAATTACGTATATTTTGAGTCAATCGATACAAATTACACTAATATAGAAGAATATTACCTTAACGCAAAGAATTTTACTTAGACTTTTAAGAGTTATACCACTTTTGAAGATTTTTAATTATATTTTTAGTAAATTATGTGGATCCAATTGCATAATAGGATTACTTTTTTTTTTTTTTACAGTCATAAAGAAGATCCATAAGTTTAATATGAAAAAATAAAAAGTTTAACAAAAGTAGTCAAGCTATAAGAATCAAACATGAAACATTTTAACTACTTCGCAGGGCTCTTTCTCAATATGAAAGTTTCATTCACCGCCTTAGCTATTCAGTCAAATATTTGGGCTGAGTAGAAGTTTGACCGAGCGTAAAATCTGAGAATAACCGGAAGAAAGGGGAGCGAAACGAGGCGAAAGGCAAACCATAAGGGCCAAAATGAAACTAATCAGGCAGCGAACGCAGCATGATCATTAAGACAGACGGAAAGGTAAGACGAGATCCAACAAAAGAATGGATTTTTTTTTCTTTTTCTTTTTTAAGCTTACCAGACGGAGAAGGTGTAGGCGTCCGAGGGGGAGGGGCGGAAGCCGGCGGCGAAGACAGAGTTTAGGGAGAGGAGGAGCCGGTCCTGTGTGGGCAGCCACGGGGAGTTGGAGGCAGTGAGGGAGGAGAAGTTCTGGGACTGGGCGGAGGACGGCGGAGCTGCCGAGAGGAGGAGGAGGAGGAGGAGGAAGAGGGAGAAGGGGAGGATGAGGGAGAGAGACATTATTGGATTGAATTGCAGAGAGGGCCGCAGAATAAGAAGAAGGGGATGATGGGGAAGGGATTTATTTTATGTAATGGTCGATTTGGGGAGACTTTTCTAAGCTCGGGAGTGGGGTGGACCCCCTGACGGCTTGACCACGGCGAGTTGACCAGAGGAACAGTACAGTGAGTGATTAGCTCCAGGAGGACTAAGTCCGCCTTCAACGACAATTTCCCGTCAAAGTTTTCGGACGTACCCTCTCATATCTTGAAATCCGATACGTCCTAACTAACTCTGTTGGAATCGCATTCAGTCCGATAAAGAGTAAAATCTTTTAATCATATATTTTTTCTATTCATAAAAATTTGAATCTGGAGCTTTATTTGATCTTGTGGCCATTCTAAAATGGCGAAATTTATTTTATGAATAAAAAGAAATGAGAGAAGACAAGACAGACCTGGACCACAGCTACTTGTCTACTGATTCCCGTGTTCACAGGGATCTTTGTAAGATTTTGAACTCTTTGAAAGAATTTTGTGTAGTCATATGAATTTGATTATATATATATAGGGGTGTGCACGGATACCGGGTATACCCGGAACCGGTCAGAACCTACCCGGTAGGATAGGGTCCGGGTAACTCGTATTGAAAATAGGGTAGAGTCCGGGTATCAAAATAAGGAACCGGTGAAATCCGGTTCCGATTCCGGTTCCAGCCTATGGGGTATCCAAAATCGGAACCGGAATCGGAATCCGGAACCGGATGGTAATTACTTAAAAAAAAAAGAAAAAGAAGGTAAAGTTACCCTCATCAGTATCAGTCGGGATTGGGAAGATCTGTTCTCACCACCTCAGTATCACCTCACCACCTGTTCTCTCTCTCTCTCTACTCTCTCTGTGGGCGGCGCTCGTCTGCCGTCGGGGTTGGGGTTTCCCTTTCCCGGGGCTCTTGCTCTGATCGAGGTCGGAAACTCCCGATTTGTGAGTGGGAAGCGTCAATTTCATCGATTACTCACCTCCCATGCCTTTTTGCAGACTGTGAGTCCGTGAGGATCACCGGGCAAAGGAGGTGCGATTCACAGTGAAAAGCAGGACTTCGTCAGGAGTTATTGGCGGAAATAGTGTCTTCTGTCACTCGAGGTCAGAGATTCTCGACTTCAAAAATAGTAGGGGCCCCTTCCAGTGCTTTGTTCTCGGCTCAATTTGAGGCTTTTTGGGAGAGGCAATGGCAGTAGAGGTATGTTCGTCGGCCCTCTCTCTCCATTACTGCTTCTCGGTTGAATATGTCTTTTTGATTTGCTTCCTTGGCTGCTCACTGAATGCTCACCTGCTGATAATCATTACTCCAGTCTTAAAAGCCCTGCTGATTTGTTCCTTGTTTGCTCAGTGACTTTGAATGCTTCGTATCTGATGTTGTCTGTCTGTGTACAAGGCATGGTCGTGTGGTATTGTTTGGCATCGTGGCGTTGGCACCATCCTGTCAGTTCTGCTGACTTTGCATTTTCTTTGGCTGTCTGCACAATAGACAATGGCTACCATAGTGTGATACTAACCCGCCATACTTCAGATCTTTGTTTCCTGACTTCCTTACTACAGTTATAATGAAATTGTGCTTATGATCCCCATATATTTTCTTGAGGAACTTGAATTTGTTCCTATAGGATTGATTCTTAGTCTAGAATTATCTGCCCTTATATGATAACTTATAATATTGATAATTTTCAATGTGATACTATATGCACGAATGCATGATTCCAATTATGATGATTGCAAAAAATCCCAAGAGACTTCAACCAGTAAACTTGCTTCAATGTTTTTTTTTTAACCGTATTGAGTTCATAATATTGATTTGCATGATTGAAGACATTATAAGTCAACACATGCTTCAACTTCTGGTTTTCATTCTTTGATTTGTAAATCTAAGCTACAGATTTTGTACTTCCTATCACTTCCATGTAAAGATGGGACTCAGTTATGTTTGTTGGGGGTTTAGGTTCCGTGATGATTCTTGAAGACACATTACCAGTCATTACTGTTGTAAAGAAATGATCAGGGGCACATTATTAAGGAATTTGGCGACTATTGTGCCTGTAATAGCAGGTCCACAAGGATTGAAACTAGCATTTTCAAAGTTTGTATTAGTGGATTGAAAAAATTTACAGGTTCTAACAGGGTATCTGGAACCTGTGGTATAATACAGGTTCCGGGTAGGTTCCGGTTCCAGGATTCAACAGGGTAGGGTCCGGTTCCAAAATCTTGGAACCGGTCCCTTACAGGGTAGGGTTCGGGTATCGTGAAAAAAACAGGGTACCCGGAACCGATCACCCCTATATATATACACATACTCATCTTAGTTTTCCATGTTCTGTTAAAATCGCGAATACTATAACATGTTTGTCTGCGCGTAATAAGACATTGGTCTAAGGTCGTCTAGTTATTCTAGGTGACAATGATCCGTTCTTTTCTAAGGAAAGAAGAAGAAGAAGAAGAAGAAAGTGTGGTATTCTTGTGTTTTTTCGAACCCCACATGCACGTCCAATTACCCGAGTTAGAGGGGCGCACTCATATTTTAGTCAAGAGAACAAATAACTACCATTCTAGAATGCGACGGTCGATGTGGTCCCGTTTATCTTTCTCGTAAGTGATAAGCTTGAACCAAGTGCCAGCACAATATCATGACTTCCAAGGTTATTCTGTCTCAGTTTAGTCCAATAGTTTTCGGTGTCTCGATTCAAGCCCCTGCGCTCTGAGCGCTTCTTACAGCTTGGGCCCTACAATCTGAGGTTCGTATCCACATAGATGATCAGAGACCTTGATTCCTCGGAATGGGTTGGCTAAATAAAAACTTCATCCTACTATTGCCTTATTATTGCGTGGAAGTTATTAATGCCCTGTTTGGATTCCTAAACAAAAAATTTTAATTTTAACTTTAACTTTAACTCAACACACTACACAACAAAAACACACATTTCCCAAGTAAAAAATTTTAACTTTAACTTTAACTCAACACACTACACAACAAAAATACACGTTTCCCAAGTCAAATTTATAATCACTATCTCATTTGTCATTTTTCACAATCAAAATCAAAATCAAAATCAAAATTACTTTTAACTCTGAATCCAAACGCACTATAAAAGACTCGACTGTCGTAACTAACTATGTAAATCGCGGGTACGTACAAAGACGTACAAGGACAGGTACAACCCCTAGCTTTCATAAATTGAGACTGGATTAGGATGGAGCATGTTGAGTACTCTGTACTCGTTACGAGATTTTAGGGTTGTCATTGAAAATAATCCACATATTTGGTCGAAGTATCGACTTTTGGAACCATACTATGTTGCTTGTTAGAAATTCAGATCCTAAAGAATCGAGACACTACGAGTTGCGGTTCCCCAAGTCGATACGTGGTCACCTTAATTGTGTCTCTCGGTCCGAGTAAAGAATGGCTCTTTTTTTCGGTGTATCTCTTGATATCCAAAAATTCAACATGTCTTGATTAAGCCAATTCGAAATTTGAGGACCATAACCTTCAATTGCATGTAAATGCCTGATGTTATTGTAATTTTTAATTTCGCGCATCATGATATTATAAATGACCTTTTGATATATGCACATTAGGTCTCATGCTCTGACTAAATGAATTTCCTTATCTTATTCGTGAAATTAAATTATCATTAGTCTTATATATCTAATAACATACTTTAATTGAATTTAAATTACTACTTTGAATAATATATAACATATATCTTATATAATAAAAATAGCGAAAATATAAAACGAAAAAGTCATTTTTGGTCCTCAACCTTTTACTTACTTTTTTGTTTTCATCCTAAACCTATTTCTTCATTCAATCCTATCCTAAACATTACACAATTTGTTCGTTTTAGTTCTACCGTTAATTTTTCCGTCAAAACTACTTTTCCATCCAACATACTTAAGTTAATTTTGAATATACAAAAATTAAAAATTAAAAGAAAAAGGATCAGGAGATCCCAATTTGGCCGAGATCTCTCGATTCCGAAGGAAAGGGGCCTTGCCGGCAGCCACCCCTCCCCCTCTAAGGTCGCTGGCAGCCACAGGCGACTTCGGAGGGGCAGGGGTCGCTGCTGGCGGGACCCCCTACCTCGAAATCGAGAGCTCCCAGCCGATTGGGCTAGGATCTCCCAATTTATATTTTTTAAAATTTTGTTGTTTTTCTGAATTTTTTCTATTTTCAAAATTTTTTTAATTAAATAATATGTTTTAGAAATATTTTGAATGGAAAAATAATTTTTTCACAGAAAAATTAGTGATAGGACTAGAACAAACAAATTATGTTACGTTTCGGATAGGATAGAATGAGGAAATATGTTTAGAACAAAAAGAAAAACGTAAAGGTTGAGGACCAAAAATGACTTTTTTCAAAATATAAAAGGATCATGCTCTATCCTGTGCAACCACATGGGCTCTATGACAGATATATATATGAAAGTGAAGACATGGTTCAATTGGCTTGATAGCCTTGAAAAACCCGGATTGTTGAATGGAACTTTCACGTACTATTGTGTTTTCTTTAATGATCTTTAATGAATTATAAATTTTAATTTTAAATAAATACTATTGGATAAGATCTATATAAAAGATAATATCCTTTTAATTATCTAGCGCGATATGTTAATATTTATATGAAAATTTTGAAATCTTAGTTTTCAAATTTTTAATTTTCCTTTAAAGATATTATGACAAGATATTATATTTATATAATAGATTTAAATGCACTTTACCCTCAACCTATGAAGTGAGTTCCCCCTAACCTTCAATTTTTTGCAGAGTGCCCACTGACTTATTGGAAAATATGCAATGTGCCCCCTCAACCAATTTTCGATCGAAAGATGGCACATGACACTCACATGTAATATAAAAAATGGTAAAATCGTTAATTGATTACTTGCAACTAAAAGAAAAAGAAAAGATCGATTGAAATTGGAAATTAGGGCATGATCTTCCTTTGCCCGCTTTCTTCTCGTATCCTTGCAGATTGAGGAACAACAAATTCTGGCTCCACGCCTATGATAGTCAGAGGTATTGCTGCTAAAAAGGAGCAAAAACATTCCAAGTGTGACATCAACCATTTGCAGTTACATTTTTATTTGGTCGAGTAAATTATCCTTAGATGTAAACACTCCATTGGCTGCGAGTATTTATAGTATAGTAAAAAAATATTTCTCTTGCAACCCAGATTTCAATTCCAATGTGCAGATCATATCATATATTTGTTAAAATGATGGATACCATAGCTGAGGTACTTTATGATATTTCTAATTTTCTTTTCGATAGAGATAAAAAGAAAAAAAAATGTATAATTTCTTTTATTTTTCAGTTTGGCATTCCTCAATCTGCAAGTATACAAGAAGGCATCAAGTGGAGGAGAATCGGGACCTAATTCCCAAATTCAATTGTTCTTTTCCTTTTCTTTTAGTTGTAGGTAATCAATTAACAATTTTACCATGCTTAATATGACATGTGAGTGACATGCATATCTTTTGGCAGGAATTTTGATCGAAATTTGATTGACGAGGAACCTTGCTTATTTTATGGTAAAGTCGGTGGATATTCCGCAAAAATTTGAAGGTCAGGGGGCAAATCCAAACCTACCTTATAAGTTAAGGGTAAAGTGCATTTAATTCTATATAATATTTTTTGAGATTCATTAACTTAAGTAGTAGATTCAAGATTGTGACAAGTTTACCTTTTAGAAAAATACTCCTACGAGAAGACATAAATAATATTTGATTTAAACATATATTAGTTTTACTCTTTTTTTTTGTTATCTTTCTTCGAATTTGATTTTCTCTTACTGTATTAGTGAATTCCAAAAACTGTTGTAATAATATTTTATAATATATTTTTATAGGGAATATATATATATATATATATATATATATATATATATATATATATATATATGGTGAACGCAGCAAGATAAGCATGATAGACAAGGACTCCACAGTGATGATCGTTAACACACCCATAAGGAATGTGATAAATGAGACAACTCTCGAAACTATACCAGATATTATTCGAGTCTGTCTGATTGATTCTATGTCCATAGGCCTACAAGGCTCTATATGCCTACAAGGCTTAAATAAAAATCTATTACGACTAAAAAGAAAATAGGATCCTATTAATAAAACCAACAAGATAAGGAAACACAATACTAGGCTAATTAGTAATAAAATGATAGAAAATCTTGACAAATCAAGAAAATTCTCGACTCAGCTTCTATGGACAGCAGAAGCGGTACTGAGGCGGGGAAATAAAGTGCTTAAGCACTGCCCTTGCTGGCTTGAGAATGGACGTCGATACTTTAGCACTGGAAATTCGGTGCCGAGTACTGCCCTATTTGTTGCTGCTGCATGGATTGGTGGTGCTGCAGCACTGTTGCTTCTGTCTTGTCTTGGTCTTCCAACGATCCCAACGCTCCATAAACTCATCCATTGTTTGCGTTGCATCATTACACTCAAAAGAATCGGATGAAGATATCTCATTTTCTTTTTCCAAATCACTAAAATCCTTCAATAATAAATCCAATATAGACTTATTCAAGCATGGATTACTTGAAGTCCATTCGATAGGAAAATCCTTCGCATCAATTTATTGCCATCACAATGCGGTACTTTCACATCTGAGTGAAAGGCAATGTGTGGTACTTTCCTCGAAAAGGCAATGTGGTACTTTCCTCTCAAAAATTTGGTACTTTTATTGAAGTGTGTAGTATTTTGTGCAGTATTTTTTTTAATTCATCGTTGAATAGAAGTGCCATGCAAAATATTATGCATTTGAATAGAAGAACCAAACCTTTTAAAAGGAAGTACCACATTATCATGATGACAAATTGTAACCATATAAAATTTCAATTTTATAATTGAGTATAAATCACGATTTTCGATAATTTTAAACGCATATGGTATATAATAAAACGACTAAGAAAAAGAAAGAACGAATCGCATATTGCGTCATGCAAAGCACGAACTCCTCCATGCCAGGTATCATCATATTCCAAAAGCTAAAACCAAGCTAAATTAAGCAGGCGGACAAACCGAAGAAAGAATTCGAATATCTTTCCTCTGGAATGTGTATGTATTCATTTGTTCATCCAATTAGAGGCAACACAAAGCACTTCTAGTTTTTGTACGTAACTTCGTCGATCCCTACAAGGAATCCATTCCAATCAGCAAAGCGAAACTAACTACTCATAATCTTCATCAGAATCATTCCATGACGAAATGATACCAACTCATCAATCGTTATTTCCTAGGTTTCACTCTGCAATATTAATTACAATGACATTCCGTGAGCCGAAGCTTATTGCTGGAATCGGGCAAAAGTGTTGGCATAAAACTTCAAGCTTGTCACAGTCATCTAGGAAAAGCGCCGGGGTAAAATTTCGTCAGCATCGGCGAGAACTTTCTGTCGACATAGTTACATAGCTCATTCAAGGAAAATCATGCCCAGGCGACTTCAGCGTTTCTTCACGACCCTGAGGGAGCAGGGCCGTGTCAGCTATGCCAAGATTGCAACAGCCGGTGGCTTCTGCAGTATCGACCTCATACTCGTAAAGGCAACCGCCCCCGATGATTTTCTGCTTCCGGAGCGTTATGTCAACGAGCTCCTCACGATCTTCTCCATCTCCTCCTCCTCTTTCAGGGCTTTCTCTCTGAGCTTCATCAGGCGGTTCCATGAGACCCGGTGCTGGCGGGTCGCCCTCAAGTGCCTGCTTCTTGTACACACCCTCCTCCGTTCGCTCCCTGATGACAGCCCCTTCAGGACAGAGTTGCTGTGGGCCAGAGATCATGGATTGCTCTTGCTCTACCCGTGCCACTTCCGAGACTCGTCGTCCTCATACTCCGACGACTACACTCTCTTCATCCGATCCTATGCACGACTCATTGATGAAGCACTCAATATCTTCTCAATCGGGAGCACAATAAACGAATGCCAAGAAGAAGATGAGGAGGAGAAGGAGCTTCCCGAAAATTTGCCAGAGAAAATGAGAGAAATAGGTCGAATGCTCGAGGTGCTGCCACAGCTGCAGAGCTTCATTGATCAAGTCATGGCCTGTCGCCCAACAGGCCCAGCAGCTAGCAGCTTAATCGTGCAGTCAACGATGATACACATCCTCCATGATAGCTTCCTTTGCTACACCACTGTCTGGACAGAGATCAACGTGGTACTGGGGAACCTCTTTCAGATGCCGTACTGGAGCTGTATCTCGGCATTTGGGATCTACAAGAAGGTGGCACTCCAGGCAAACCAGCTCAACCAGTTCTACGAGTGGTGCAAGTCCAGGGGGTTATGCGTGCCATACGAGTATCCCTTTATAGATCAAATCCCACAAACACAGATCCGAGCCCTTGAGATGTCGCTTAACGGAATGTGGCAGTTGACCGAGTCATCATCTTCAGCTACATCCCCATCTTCTGTCACGCCTTCGCCGTCGTCATCCACAGAGGATGACAGCGAAAGAGCAGCATTAGGAAGAGAAATCGTGGTCAGCAAACTGCAGGAAGAATTTGAGGAGAAGCCACTTGTGATCAGGTACGATGAGGAAGAGGAGGAGCCATTAATCCGATTGGAAGAAGATACTACTGGAAATGATAATTGGGAGACACTTCTCGACATGTCGGTGAATCTCTCACCAGCCTATAGAACTTATCGCAGTAACATCTTCCAGCCTTCTCCCATGCATGGATACCGGCATAGCTCTGGTTCAGGATATAGCATTGATAAGAATGAGTGGAAGTTGCAAAAGTATGATCTTGCTGCTATTCAATCCAACCCCTTTCATTATCAATGCGGGACGCCATTTGTTCATGGAGGATCATTGATTATGATGTAGGCTGAAGAGTCATGAATATGGGATCGGAATTGTTTGAGAGATATAGATGTGCACTCACATCTTGACGGTTGGTTTAGATTTTTGGAAATCAACGACTAATAACGCTTCATTGAGAATAGGATGTCTTTCACTTTTCTGAAATTGTTGTGGAATTTTACAAGCAAAAGAATACTTCTCGGCAATTTATCGCGACATGTTTCTCTTTATCAATGATTGATAAA
Source organism: Punica granatum (assembly GCF_007655135.1). Classification (NCBI taxonomy): domain Eukaryota; kingdom Viridiplantae; phylum Streptophyta; class Magnoliopsida; order Myrtales; family Lythraceae; genus Punica; species Punica granatum. Next base: position 27,188,206 of record NC_045128.1, read on the forward strand.
ATCTACAGTGGTTCTGATTGGACTCGCATAAGCAAAGATATGTATCTGCTGCAGAACTGTTGAGTAAGTCACTCCATAATTCGCATGTTCTGTTAGTTCGAAACAAGATTTCTGGCATTAGACATCCATAGCCCGTCTGGGATCGTCAATTCCATATAATCTTAGCTAGCTAGACTTTGGACTAGGAGTCTAGGCTAATAGACCTTACCCTGTACACCACCGTTGCTTAATTCTGCTGAGGTTATGGCCGAACCTCTGGACCAATATGTGCTTATGCCGATTCAGTTAAATTCGATTTGGCTCAGAACTTCGATATACAACTAGCTAATTTCTGAGTCACTTTCATACAGGGGAGGCAAACGAGGTATGGGGATCAATGCTGCTGCATTGATCCCCATTTTTCATCTCATGACCTTTTCATCATGATTCTGGCTTGGCCTACTCGACATCAGTCCATTTCTATCTGACACCAGAAAATCTGGCTTATATTAGCTTTATCCTCATTTGAGCTCTCGGGATCAGCTTGACTGTCTAATTCCTTCAGCTCGTGCCTTTCCCAGCAGGCTCGCCCTCCCCAATTTATCTACCAGATCTGACCGTCCTGAGATTGTGGTAATGAGGAGCGTCCCGGAATAGTCTCAAGGCTATTTATAATAATATGAAATTTTTAAATAAAAAGTAACAATCTGTAATGAAGACAATAACTAATCAGCTACAAGCCACCCAATATCCAACTACTGGGAAAAGAAATAAACATATTCGATCAATATCATCAGTAACCACGAGGAATGAGGATGGTAAGACTGACGCTGACGGCGAACAAGAAGATCAAGAGCCCTGTGAACTTCACGATGAGTGCTTCTTGGTTTCGTTTGAGGCCTTCGTAGATGAATTTCTCTGTAATACCCATCTCAGCAGTGCAGACCGCTAGGAGGAAGACGACCATCCCAAGAAATACATGCCAGGACAAGTAAGATGTCCTCGACCCTGTGTTTGATCCGGGGAATACAAACGAGAAGAAAGCCAGCACCCACTAGAGGCAAGGGAAACATAGCAGATCAGTTGATTACAAAATTATGATCCAAAAATAGTTATTAGTTTTTAACTTATCATATTGATTCAGTCTATTCTCTTTCCTATGTATTGAACAAGACATCAGCACTAGGATCAGGGCCGATTGATCACTTCTCTTACCTGCAAGCCGAATAAGCAGATGGTGGAAATGCCAAGCCAAGAGTGCAAGGACACCAAGTTGGAGATTCTCATCTCATGGTGGAACTTGAAGACTGCATAAATTCCCAGAATTCCGGCAACAAGAGCTATCAGATGGAGGACAAGATGAACATTCTTTTGCACCTCCCGCCTTGCTGGAGCCGTCTTGTATACCATTATGGCTGGCTCCACAAAATTAGTTAGAAACTAGATTAGATTAACACATATTTACCCTTTAAATTATGAGAGAAGCAAATGTGCTTTAAATGCAACCAACAATCTTTCATTCAGAAGACTGTTTTATGTTAAATTATATATTAATATTTGCAAAAAAATGTATGCAAATATTAACATATTTTCAGTTTCTAATAATAATTCTTTTAGGGGAAACATATAAAGGCTCGACTCCATGAGCTTGAAGCCGCCAATGGGAAGCTACGAATCTTATGTCCATATAGAAGCTCATATGGGAGAGAGCCATCATCCTCTATTGAGATGGATGATAATTTCAAAGTCCTCAACAGTCAACAGGGACCTCAAACACGAAAACTCGTAGTCCAGGGGCCTTGTATGCAAAAATGAAGAGTCCACTGCTAATTTAAATTTTACAGAAATTATTGGAGAACTTTTTTTCTTTTTAAAGGCTAGAATTGTTCAAATATAATAAATTTGAATAATATCATGACAATAGAAGTGCCGTGAGCCAAAAAAAAGTAGTACTTTTCAAAATCGGCAATATCTGTATTTTATTATATGGCGTGGGGAAAAACGGGTGGACATTAAGCTAGCCAACTAGTGAGATAAAAGTATCCATTCATTAATATTAATATTATCTATATTAATATATCCAATTATTTTCAACCCAGAGAAAGTTTATGGATTTAATATAGACTAGTTTTAATAGCTAACAAAATGACATAAATAGTCCAAATTATTGTAGAGTAAAATAAATTTATCTATTATATTGTTGTACAAAGTCAAAGGGCACAGTTTGATCTCACTTTTATTTTTCAATTTATTTATAAAATTACCCATTTTACATATTATACAATTAATAAGAGTCATGATCTGATTAAAGCTAAAAAAATAAAAATAAAAGAAAATATTACCCGCTACTCTTTTCACATCCCTCTCCTCTTTCCTCTTCCCACGTGCAAGTAAATTCCTATAACTATCTTTTTTATTTTATTATAATATGACTCTTAAAATTTTTAACCACTCTTTCCACTCCTATATTTTTTATTTATGATAATATAAATTGCAGAAAAATACTTCCGGATGTCTCCTCTAGTATATATGCTCATAAAAGAATACATATATTAAATAAAATGAAATTTAATTAAGTGTTTCTATTATGAAGTGTGACAAATATCATGGTCTGTTGTTGTGTTGAAACTTAGATTACTTGTTAACGATGCTTCAAAACTAATTCGTGAATTAATTAATCAGACATGGTGAAATTAGAGAAATTGTGTAATATAATGACACGCGTTTTTACTTGATAATTCAAGAGATTTTAAGTTCAATATTATCATGATGGACTATCCTTATCCCCTTTACAAGATTTTTATTTTCTCGTACTAAACTTGTAATTCGTGGAAAAAGAAAAATTGGCAGAGTTAAATGATAATATATATCACGAAGGTTCGGTTGTTACCTTCTCCTCCGAAGAGAATGAACCCAATCACCATGAACAGCGGATGCAACTGCAAGAGCAGTAACAGTGATTCATCCTCATATACCATGTACGAAACAAGCATCGGAAGAGATTGTGTCGCGAGCAGCCTGGATAAATTATATATGCGGAGAAAGCGATGTTACGTACGTTGAATATCTTCAGTTTGTTGGAGGAGCTGAAGGCGAGGCCTTCCCGGAACTTGAGGAGCCAAACGAGAACGAGGGTGGTGATGGCTATGGCCAGCAAGTGAGCAAACACCGTCACCGGGGTTACCGAGAGCTGGTAGATTCTATACTTCTGTGCCATGCCTTCGGGTCCCTAACTTGCGCGCCCTAGCTTTCGAAATACACAGACAGGGAATAGAGGAGAAATTAGCAGATGAACGTACAGATGAATGGAGCTTTGGGGGGTGTTCTGGAGTACCTCAGAGCTAATCGACAATATTGATGTATTTAGTCGATGACAAGAAGGGAGTGGGGACGTTGGAACTTACGTGTCTACCAAATTAATCTAGAGCCTTCACTAATCACTATGGTGCAGGCCTTATTAATTACTCATACACTTAGTCAAAGACAACCCCCACCTGTCCGAGAGTAATTAAAAGAATAAGTTATTACGCTAGATATTTGATGATATCACTTATTTCTCAAATCTATTTCATGATTTAAAAATTACTCAGAAAGACTCATGATTTATATATAGTTCCAAATTTATCCTAACGCTAATTTCTCCATCAACATTAAATGGCATTGTTGACGTGAAAAGTCAGTGGATCCATTCTTGCCACCGTAGTCCTTTGCCCTTGATAAATTTGAGGAAAAAATTAAACTCATATGATATATTTGAGAAAACAATTAAAATTATGGAATACGTTTGGAGCCCACTTACGTTTTCTTGACGGGCAAATTGACGGCGTGATAATTTTGAAATAAGATGTAAACTATAAACTTGGTAATTTTTAAAATATGACATAAATTTGAAAAAATTGTAAAATTATGAGATATATAGCGTAAAAACATTTTAAGAGAATCTTGGATGAATTGACCTCTCCGGACGAGTTGTTTTAAAGGCATGTCATGTTTTTTTACGTTATATATTTGAATCTAGATGACTTGTATGTAGGGCCGGCAATTCGTATCGTGTCGTGTTTATACGTGTCGTGTTTAAACGGGTTCGTGTTATCGAAGTTATAACCCGTACACGACACGATTATTAAACGGGTCAGGTTTTGGAAACCCGTACACGACACGGTTATATTCGTGTCAACCCGTACACGACACGTTTAAACCCGTTTATCGAAACGTGTCATAATAGGTACACGAATACACGACACGATTAAACCCGATTACCCGTACACGTTTACCCGTACACGTTTACACGACCCGTTTATCCGATAAACCCATTTACCCGGACACGTTTACACGACCCATTTACCCGTTCAATCCGGTTACCCGGACACGTTATACGACCCGTTTATCCGTTTATTTCCTCCATGCATTGCACAGTTGCACTGCAGCTCAACAAAATTTCAAACACCATCCAAATTATACTGAAAGCCAAACACAAGTCTCATCCATCAAAAACAAGTCCCAGTTCTCAATTATACTCATCCAAATTATATTGAAAGCCAAGCCTATTGCCTCCGAAATTTCGAAATTAGGGTTAACCTAAGGATATTTTCGTAAATTCAGTTAGATAAACGGGTTAATGGGTTACACGATTACAGTAACACGATTAAACACGGTTAAATAAACGGGTTTAATCGTGTATAATCGGGTTACACGGGTTCAACCGCTAAGACACGTTTATTAATCGTGTCTAAACGGGTTGGACCCGTTTAACCCGAATATAAAAAATACCCAACCCAAACCCGTTTAACTCCGTGTCGTGTAATCGTGTCGTATCAAATATTGCCGGCCCTACTTGTATGGGGGTGATGCTCGCTCAAGTCAAGCGGACTAAATCCATTGATGTTGCCGACAAGCGGCTTGGATCATAGTAATATTCATCCAGTCAATTTCATTGGAGACCCCGCGAGTATATTTGTCCCACCGCAATAGACGAGGGACAGGCTGTTTTTGGGCATGGTCGTTCAGAAAATGAATCAAAACAAGAGTTATGTATGCCGTAGCTTGTGAAAGACTCCTACTGCATTATGCCAAACCGATTTAACACCTTTATGTTTTCCAAGTTATACGGATGTTCATGAATTTAGAAGGGAACAAAGGGATATAAAGAAAAGAAAAAGGAGATCGAAAGTTTCAATGATCAGAATTGAAACATAGAATTTCTTAATTACAGTTCTGGTGCAAATGGCAAATTACAATAAATTTCGATGGAGTAACACTTTTGTGGAGGGTTAAGGATCAAGAAAATTCCACAACGAAAAAATATAGCACGAATGGTCTCGCCATCCTATCAAGGCGAGTTTTTGGCTTGAATATGGATTCAAGCACTTGTACACCTAGAGGTTGGGTATTTCACATGGGAATACTTTACGTACGGTCATTAGTCTCAGTCAAAGTCCGACGGGTGCTCGGAGTCAATGATTAAGAAAAATCATGCATTGGGAAGTTAAGGAGACCACCATTTTGGGTCAAACATGCCCAACCACTTGTACATCCAATCTTCGAATATTTGACACCTTGAAAAGCAAGAACAAAATCCTATTTCAACAATGCTAGTGAATAATAAATAATTCATCGTCTCTATACTCGCAAAATTAAGGTGCGTTTGCTGTGATATGCCTTTATCCATTTAAAAAGCTTGAAGGTAGTCTTAGAAATCTTGAAGGCAGTCGGCCTCCTATGCCAACGCGGCTAAAAAATCAGTATCATATAATAAAAAAACTTATACTCGAGCAGTCTGATTATAAAATTAGCTCATTCATGTTACATTATACACAATCAAAAAATTCAAAGCGCACAACAAATTTATAACAAATAGCTATGAATCTCGTATGTCGTGACCACACTGAGTACTCAAGCAATATTGACAAAGAACTTTTCAAATGTAGCGGCCAAGAGCGACGGATAGATCGACAAAAATGCCGAAGAGGAGGACGGACAGCGCGGTGAAGTTGAGGACGCGGGCCTCGTGCTGCTGCGTTAGTCTCAAGAACGTAGCCTTCTCCATGAACCCGGTCAGGGCCGCACACACTGCCATGTAAAATATTGCCCTGCCCCAACAAACATGCCATGGCGCCACTCTCGCTTTGGTTGATCCTGAAGCATTTCCCACCAAGAAGGTGAACAACCCAATCACCCACTGCACACAATATCTCTCACTTGTCATTGAATTCGTAATATATACGTCTTTGTACTCTATCTTGTTATAATTTCTTAGAACCCAACTGTTACCTGTAAACCGAATGCACAGATCGTGATTATACCGATCCATGAGTGGAGGCTGTACAAGTTTGTTATGTTCATCATGTTGTGGTACTTGAATACGGCGCGTATGCCAACTGCTCCTAATATGAAAGCGATGAGGTTGAGGAACATATGTATATTCTTCTGCATTCTCCTCTCCGCTGGAACTGTCTTGTATGCCATCAGGGCTGCCAAAATCAATAGTTTCCAAATGGTGTGTCATTCATTAGGAAGTCCATCAACATTCTTCGAGAACAATCGCTAAGGAGTAACATTGAATGCAGAACTAGCCAGATGGTCTAAACGAGTATGCTATTCTTGTTTCAAAAACCGGTTTATTTTGCAGTTACATAGGAAGTTGTCCAACAGTCTAACAGAGGATAAGTAAGAGGAAATAGAGGGATACGAAAAGTCCAACTGATGAGAATTAAATTTGACATGTTCTAGGTCGAGAGCGAGTGCTAGTACCCCATACTCCTTTTTCTAGATATCGTTTTATTTTCTATGAGGTCACGGAGTTTATAGGGTTAAGAGCAAAATATCTGAATTTAACTTGGAGGGAAGTGGGTTTCTGTTAATATGTACCTTCACCACTAAAGAGGACTAAGCCAAAAACCATAAGGAAAGGGTGGACCTGCCCAAAAATGAACAAAACAAGAGTTAAATCCTATAGTATACATATATCTGCACTTCAGAAAAGTGAAGTATTTGTATCAATTTGAATGGCTAAAAACACAGAAATTAAAACTGAGGAGGTGAATGAGCCACGATTTTAACTTTCTTGATATGATATGAAATCGTTATACTACATCTGCTTAAGATATCTATTGCATATGTGTTGCGGAAGGTCATAACTATAATCAGACACATAAGGCCGTTCTCACGGGTAATACATACATTTTGCCATGATATTCATGTTGGTGGACGTTGCATTCTTGATCCTATTTCTTTCCGGATATGAAACATCTCGATTTTCGAAATGAACTGATTTCACCATTCAAATCAATCCAAAGTTCGGTCGGCTGTTCTTACATTGAAAACGCGATATCCATTGTCAGAGAAGTAATTGAGGCCCTCGCGGTAGTGAAGCAGCCACACGAGGAGGAGAACAAGAGATGTGATAGCAAACACGTGTGCGACTTTTGTTAGGCCGGAAGCTGACCGGCGATACCTCACCTCGGTCGAAACATCCATCTCTATATAGATGATCGAAGAGGGATCTGATGACTTTAGGGACTTTTAAGGGCGAGTGTGCTATCAATGTGTTGGTCTTTCTTTTATATAGGAAACATTTCTATTGTCCCAAACTGTATGAACTTCTGGAAGTTCTAGGGATTGCTTGCATGGTGGAATTTGGAACATAAGTGAAGAAGCTTAGAACTTTAGCAAAGCATCACCAGCTCAAAGAAGAAAAAAAAGGGACAAGAATGATCCTATGGCATCCTAACAATTCGGTACGCGTTAGGCCAGAATATAACCATTAACTGCCAAAGAGACGTGACACTACATGCACAAGCTGATCTCTCCTGAAGTCGTGAATCAAATCATATTTAGCTCGTTTACGGAAGTTTACTGTATTTATTATTATATGTTATCGGTTGGTGCTATCTAAGAGACTGGGTAACTACTCAAGTCCGATGGTTTATCCGTGTTAACCAGGTGCATCGCAACACGGTATTCTTGTCCTAAATTGATGATCTTTCGCTTTCTATTGAACACACAAGATAATCGTCATTTTCCAAGTAGTAATTGTACTCTAAAAACTTATGCCTATCGTGTTCCCTCTATAAGCAAAGAACAAATCTTCTTTTACCGGCCGGTGGGGAAAGAACAAATTTTTTGTAGAAGAAAGAAACTTTTTATTTTTTTGGGATAAGGAAAGAAAGAAGTCTGGCAAAAAAGAAAAAGGTAAAGAGAATTTTTTTTTTCTTTCCTGAATTATAAGGGGAGCTCAAGGCCTATTATAATTAAAGAAGATTTTTTTACTATAGCATTTGAAATATATACGAGAATTTCCATAAATTATTATATGGTGAACTCTATACGTCCGGTCTATATTTATCTTCATCTATCTATATATCTATATATATATATATTATATAATTTAAACTCCTTTTATGAGAGCTTTTCGCTCGATTGATGAGGAGCTTTTGCTCGTAACCTGCAGTTCATGGACGATCGACCTTTTGCATCCCTACATTAATATATACCTTGATTTTTTTATATTTTCATAATTAATTTTTTAATTTTCACAATGTATTTATCTATTAGATATTTTTAGGAGGTTATTCATTTCAAATTTTTTATTATTATAAAATATTCGTAAATATAATAATATCAACATAAAATAAAATCATACAAAATTCACATGACGTGCGGGTGAAATGACTAGTTATTTATTTACTTATTAATCACCAGTAGAAGGAATCCAATGGTTCACAAAAATTGCACTATACAATAAATATTCCCATATAACTTCCCCAAATATATATATGAACGATTTTTTTTTTGGGTCTATGATCACTTAATTAAATATAATGAGTTCAATATTTTAATTGCACGAAAGGCCTACTAACGTAATAGCGAATAAGGATAGAGGAAAGAAGGGGCATGGAGAATCCGATGATAAGAATCAAAGCCAAGAACATCTTGGCTCGCATGTACTTTCTCTACGGTGTTGCCTTTGTTGTGTTTTCCTTTTTTGGAGTATACGACTAAGACAATTCAAGTCAAGTCAGTTCATTAAGAGGTAAATCTCTTCCTGCATAAATATTTTTTATTCACAAGAGTTAAATTCGAGACCTTATTTAAGAGAAATAAGTACGAATAACTTAAACCAACTCACGTTGATTTTGTTGTGTTTTTCTTGGTAAGCTTGCAATTATACAGTGATACCTAGACAAGGCATATACAACAAACAAAGCCATTTGACAAGCCAGCCATTATGATTTTTTTAGTGCAACACTTGCTATGTGAACGTTCAATAATTTTTTTCCCAATTCAGGTTAGCTGAGTTGGTCTATTCGAGAGTAAAATTCTCGCAACTGTAAATTTTCTTCATAAAATGACACCATTCCTCCTGATGGCCATAAAGGTGTATGTCTTGGGCAGTTTAACCCCTTTATCTGCGACAAGTTTAATGCACAAGTACTTCTCACAACCTCCCAACGTATACGACTCGGACTCGGCTATATATAAAGTAGAGACTGGAACTTTTGTCTCCCATGTGAACCAGTAGGTTTATTCTTGCGTCCTATGACAAACCAAATGCAAAAGGGGATGCCAACAAAAAAAAGAGAAAAAGAGAAAAAGAAGAAAAGAAAAAAAGAAACGTAACAAAAGCTGGCCTTGAGATGGGGTGAAGGTATCAAGAGAAGAGGGCCGCCACTTTATAGGGTAAATAAATGAAAAAAAAAAAATATTTTTGGTCTTATAAATTTAATTTTCGATTAATTTTTTATATAAATTTCAAAAATATCAAATCAATCCTATATGTTGCTCTGTGAGACACTTTTGGTATATTTTGGTTGAATAGAGCTGCTGATGTGGATTTGGTGCCGTTAATTTTGTCCGTATATCAATTTCTTATTAGTTAAAAAATTAAAAATTTAAAAGAAAAATAAAAAAGTAAATAAATAATAATTTTTTTTTTTAAAAAAGTGAAGAATAACATATCGGGGACTCCCCTTCCGGCCACCCCTCCCTCTTGGGGACCACACCGGTGCTGTATGAGGTCGGCGAGAAGGAGGGGTGGTCGGAGGGGAGCCTCCAATACGGTCCCCTCTTTTTTTTTTTGTTTTTTATAATAAATATATTTTATTACTTATTTATTTTATTATTTGTCATTTAAATTTTTAATCTTTCAACCAATTAGAAATTGACACATGGACAAAATTAACGAAATCAAGTCCTGTTATGGCCGGCTACGGAATGGACCAAAAATGTCTTACAGAGCAAACATATGAGATTGATTCGATACTTTTAAAACTTATATGACCAAAATTGATCGAAAATCGAAATTATAGGATCAAAAATGTCTTTTTCCCATGATTATATTGGACTTTTTTTTTATTTATTATTTATTTTATAGATGAATAACATAGATCTATCTAGAAAACGTCAGAACCATAAATTCACACAAGACTGCCATTATCATTGCAGTTGCAGAGCTATATTAAGAATTTGTTTGGATTGTGACACATGGAAGGTTACAAAGGAGTAGGCTATGGACCGCCATAAATCTCCATAGCTCGGGATCCAAAAAAGCTTTGAGTTTTGTTTAGATACGAGGGAAAACGAGGATAAGATTGAAATCCGTAAATTGATCATAAGATCACTCATGTTAAACTGTCGATGCACTTTACCAAGCACAGTAAACAGCAAACATTAAGCACCCTTCCGGCTTTTAGCCCTTTCAGTAATTGGGCTTGACCAAAACCGCCAAATTAATTCCCATGATTTTGGTAAATAGAATTGGCTACCGCAATATTAATAACTCGAAGATACCTATGCTCCGTTTGTTTTCAAAGTCGTGGTTTAAGATTTTAACTTTAACTTTAACTCAAAACACTACATAACAAAACATACATTTCAAAAGTCAAACTGGTGGGCCCCATATATTATTAAAATACAATCCCATTATAATTAATTATCTATACCTTCCATTCATTTCCTATTTCAAAAGTCAAACTGATGGGCCCCATATATTTTTGTCTTCTTCTACAATCACAATCACAATCACAAATTCGTGACTTTAACTCCGAAAACAAACGCATTGCTAATGTCTTTCGAAGGTTATATTTTGGACCTACAACCGATCCGAACTTGGGATTTCATAAGGCAAGCATGTATTAATCTGCTGATTAGAGCGTGGCGTCGATTAGGACAGAGTTCGTGAACCCAATAGCCCAAATTGGCTATCTAATAACTTGGTTGCCGAGAGTTTACACAGTCATGCTAGCTATTTGATAAGTGTCAGATGCTTAAGCCCAGATTATGCCTTTGGGCCTAAGCAACAGTAGGAAGCCTAAACAGGGGTACCAGGCTCCGCCTGTCGAAGGCAAGTATGGCCCAACTCACATCAGAATAGTTGAAGAAATTGCAGATTTTCACATTGTGCGCACCCGAATTTCATCTCATCGGGGCACGCGAGCGCGCGCCTATACAACGCGGCTTGGGAATGTCCACCTTCCCGGGGACGCGCGATGGACGCACGTGAGAAGGAGTCGCCACTTGCCATTTTACGACCCGAAAGGTCGAGGGCCGGCAAGTTACCCGGGTCTAGGGGTACAGGGTACACCTAATTGCTAAGGCATATGGTCTACGAAACCCAAGGTTCCGAATTCGGGGGTTCTGTTACATGCGAGCCTATATCTCGCATGCCCTATCGGTACTCTAGCTTGTCTAGGCTTGCCATTTTAATTTAATTACCGCTTAATTAAGTTCCGCTCATCTTACTCGTTTTGACACCGTAAATTCGAAGGAACAGTCCGACCGTCCACTCTCCGACCGGGATTCTTACATGAATGAATGTACAATATATATCTTACATTATCCTCTCAAATAAATAAAATACAAGTTACAACAACTGAATCCCGGTCGAATTGCATTCGGTTATTATTCCACTCGTGCTCACCGTGTGGTTTGAAAAGACCGAAATTGAAATTAAGATGCGCGCTCAGTGTTAGGGGAATTGAACCCCGTGATCTACGATTGGGGCGTTGGACCCCCTATGAATCGTGCCCTGAAGGATCGAGCTCGATCCGCATAACAAACAAGTGCAAGAATGTTAACAAGCGGACATAAATAAACAAATAATGGGGTTTTATTGTTGCCGAATTTACGTTAATTAACCAATTATTAACCGGGTTATCTTGGCATACAAATCCTACCCTAAAGCAAACAAAGTGGGTACAAGGTGTGAATCGATCAAGGATCGCCTCGGGAAGGTATTTCGCATTTGGCATTATTTTCAAGGACTTGACGTACGTGACGTCTGTTGTCAAATCTTGTGTTTGTGGGTTGCTTTTAGAATTGTTCTATGTTGTGATACTACGGTTGTTACAGGTTATTACCGAACATTGATTCCACCTGTACATCCTAAAACCTAGTGCCTATCCCACTATTGCCCATTTTGTCTTAGCCAAGTATACAATTAATCCGGTATTTGTATTTTAAGCCAATCCACCCGAACCAACTACCCGAGACTATGCTAGAATAACAAAAACTCATCGGTTGGATAGGGCGGGCTATGCAGATGAACCTGCGCCTAGATAGGTAGCCCATCCCTGCCCTGATACCGCATGTTTCTCTTATTCTAACCCTAGGGGGGTGTCGCTAGGTTACAAATAGACGATTTTGCCCTTGAGATAAAAATTGTTTTCCGGAAAGAGAGATTACGCGGTGCGGGCCACCTCGGCCTGTGACCAGCGTTAACCGATCCCCTGGACCTTCCAGGGTTGTCAAGAACCCTAAAAGAGCCAAAAGATCGGTTAATCTATCCGGAAGTGATCTAAGAAGAACTTCCACGTCCCGACCTGAGTTTCCTGAAATCAGGTGAGGCCTCGAGTCAAGACGCGCAAGTCCTCCCTAGACATCCATGTCACATCGAGCCACGCGTCTCAATTTTGATAAAATTTGCAAGTTTTGAAAAGGGCACCAACGCATGTTTGCAACCTATCGACGCGTGTTACCGGTTTATTACCAATTTGTACAAAATCATTAGGGCTAAGTGAATTAATTAATCGCATGAACGTCCAATTACCCCGTTAGTGAAATTATTGATTAAACTAATTAATGTTTTGCCAAATGCTCTAAATATTCGGGTTTCAGACCGTCGAGCCGATCATTGATGGACCGTCCGATGCGAATCCTAATTCCCGACCACCTTAGGATTTAAAAATTAATTTTAGGTCGAGTTTGCATGATTAATCCGATTCATGTGAGGTTTCGATTAAAACGAGAATAAAGTATTTAAGCACGGATCATGAATACATTATCACGTCAAGCACAACGAACATGCAAATTTACACAATCGGTGCCGCCATGGTCATGATGAACACATACAAGCATACGCAAACATAATGTTGAAAATTGATAAAACGACACCGACTCATGCGAGCAAAAATCATGCAAAGAGCACGCATCATCACGTTGTATGCAAAATAATTACAAGGATAAAGTATTTAAACGGGGCACACACGTTGTCGATCGGGGATCCAAGTAAGTAGGGGTTGGATATCTTAAAAATGTCCAGGGACTGATTTGAATAATTTTAAAAGAACAAGGACTGATTTAAAAATTCGGATGAAGTTTCGGGGACTGATTTGAAAATTCTGAAAAATTGGGGACTGTGTAAGAATTACTGAAAATATCCCCAGGACTCCTTTGGAATGAATCTGAAAGTCCGGGCTGATCTGTAAATAAAAATGCCCCAAGGACTGAATTGAAACGACACGAAAAGTTCCGGAACCGATTTTTAGAAAATCCTGGAAATTTCGAGGACTGATCTGGAAGTATCAAAATGACCGGGACTTGAACGGAAATAATTCAAAATTCAGGGCTGATCTGAAGAGGCGAAAATGACCCCGGGACTAAATTGAAACAACTTGAAAAGTTTATTGGGATGCTTGAAAAATTCTGGGGATTTCAAGGACTGATCTGGGAATATTAAAATGGCCGGGACTTGACTGAAAATAATTTTAAAATTTGGGGCGGATCTGGAAAAATAAGAAAATCTCCCGGGACTAAATTGAAACAACTTGAAAAGTTCCTTGGAGTGCTTGAAAAATTCCGAAAAATTCCAGGACTGAATGGGAAATGGTACAAATGACTGGGACTTGGTTGAAAGGAATTTTAAAATTTGGGACAGATCTGAAAAAATAAAAATGCGTCCTCTGGACTGAAATGAGACAAAATAAAAAGTTCGTAAAATCGAGTTCGCGACAAATCCGATCACCCACACGACTCAATAACGCTCATTTCACATCATATTCGTCCAAGCAAGCATTAATATTCAGAATCGGAGCCCTAAACATGCCACTAAGTCAGAGATTTACCTAGTTCGGAAGATTGGGGGTGAATCTGTAAAATAAAAAAATAAAAAAGAGGAAATTGCTGGACGAGTTGGGTCGGGCCGAGATCCGGTGGGGTGGACTGGACCAAATTGGGCCGAGTGGGCCGGACCGACTATTGGGCCGATGGGATTCAGACTGATGGGGGGGCGGACCGGGCCGGACTGGGCTCTGCTGAAGCGGGCTGGGCCGCTGGAGGACCGGGCTAGGCCGCCTGGTGCTGTCCGGGTTGCTGGTCTCGGCCGTCTGTTCAACCTGAAAAAAAAACGAGACGACCCGGTTAGCCAAAACAAGAACACAGAGGGAGGCGAGGGAGCCGGGAGATATTCGGGTGTGCGGTCGAGCTGAGGGAGTCTCGGGGAGTCGAGCTCCGGGAGTAGGCGGACCGGTCTAGAGCTGAGGGAAAGTCGGGATGAGAATGAGTGAGCTGGGGTTTTCGGGAGGATCGGGCGAGCTGAGGGGCAGCGGGGTTTCGGGTACTTCGAGCTGGGGGTTCCCGGGTGAGCTGGGGGAGTTGCAGGTTCGGCTAGGAGCTGGAGGTTTCGGCCGTGGGTGAACTGTCGGGGAAAAATCCGGGTGAGCTGAGGGAGAGCGTGAGCTGTGGGAAATTTTTTTTTCTTTTTTGTGAGCTTCCGTGTGGCCGGTTTTTTTTTCGGAATCGAGAGAGAGAGCCGTGGGTTTTCAAGGAGGGGCCGAGCCGGTTCCGGTCGTTGCCGTGCGAGTCGGAGTTAACGTGTGCAGAGGAAGAACGTAGCTGAGAGGACAGTGACAAGACGAGTCGGTCTCGGGCAGAGGAGCGGCGCTGCAGGGAGCTGCCATTATCTGAAAATAAAAAGAAAAGAAACCGAAGAAGTCAGAAGAGGAAGAAGAAGAAGAAGAAGGACGAAGGCTGGGAAAATGAAGGAAGAAGGGGAAGTCACGGTCAGAAGTCAGCAGTCTGACTTCTGAACGGCTTTTTGATTGATTTTTTTTTTCGAAATCGACGCGCGTATAAATTGAAAATTCCATCTTCTTGATCGGACGTCGAAAAAATAATTCGAGATCGCCATCGTGCTCAGAAAAATTCGTTGATCGATAATAAAATTATTTTCAACCTCGAATTTTGTTTCAAATTTTGAAAATTGACGTCAATGTACGCGAAATTCGAAAACGTCCTAAATAGCATTATTTTTTTAAAAAAACATAAAATTGGTGTAAAATTAGGAAAATTTGCTATTTTCAAAAATCGTGAATACTCGAGTAATTAATCGGAAATACTTCCCTCATGGGTGGCAAAATGACGAATTTGCCCCTCTGGAGCCGGTGGACCAAAATTGGGTGCTGACACACATTACCAAATTATCAACTAACTAAATTCGTTTTTGGTGGGCGGGATATGACGGGCCCTAATGCAAGACGTGGTGAAGACCAATTAGATTGTTATGATTAAGAATGTTTATGGAAATTAGTCAAATGATAACACTCATTCTCTCATTTGTTGCAACTTGATCGGTGTTCCTCATCCCATATTGTGAGGTATAACCATCGAAGAAGTTCTCCAAAGTGCAAACCCCCTTTTCTAAAGAAAGAGTTGTACTATGATCTCGAATCATAACCATGTTAATACCTAAACATTTGGGCTTTTCCGATATGGTGCGTTAGGGTTCGCTGTGATATGCCTTGATTTTTTTTTCCTTTTTCCTTTCTAGTTCTTTTGATGCATTTTAGCTCTAATGATGTTTGCAGTCGCAAATTGCTTGTGTCGGAACACCGGAGATTGACCCATGATGTTCTCCTGACCCAAGAAGCACTCATTCCATTCTATATTCATTAGAAAGTAATGAGTGATTGCCAAGATGCAAAATCAAAAAGGAAAAAAAGAATAAAAATAAAAAATAAGGGGCGCATATTGGGACTTTTTTTTTTGAAAAAAAAAAAGAAATTCTATGATTTAGCATAATAAAATAGAAATTTTAATATTGGACTAGCTTCTGCCACTAGCCGGGGTTGATAGGTGCTAGGGCTCCACTTCAAGATAGGACTAATAGGTGTCGGGGTTTTCGCATAATATTGGGCTAGCTTTTGTCGTTATAGCCGAGTCATGGGCTGTAATCATCTGGCTGAAGCGTGCATGGAGCCATGGTGGTCGTCAGGTGGAGCTTGAAGTGGACTCAAAGATAGTCAGCGAGCTCATACTCGGTGCTTGTTGGAGCGGTCCACGCATTGCTTCGTTGGTGGAAGGAATCCGAACTATCTTGGAATGGGAGTGGTCCCCACCCACGGTGAATGTAATTCTTGTCCAGGCTGGTTGGCGAGAAATTCATTGCCATTACCATTAGGAACTCACATCCATTTATTTCCACTGTCTGGCCTAGGAGCATTGTTATTTCAATAACATTATTGGGGTCTTCATACCTTGCTGTTGTATTCTCTGACTTTGTTATCTTTTTATTTAGTCTACGGCCTCCTTCTATATCTACGAGACAATAGAAATCTTAATCGCTAATAAAAGGGTACAAATAGTCCCACAACGAGTATCGAATCAGAAGTTTTATGTTTGTTGTTTGACAGTTTTATAACCTCAATAAGTACACGGACCATCATAAGTAATAAAGTAATGGTTGGAGTATGCAAGTGCACGGGTCGAGTAATATAAAGTGAGTGAAGTACCGTTCACACGAGAACTTAACCTAAAATTTTACGAACTTTCGAAATTATCACAACTTAATTGAAGTCAAGCAAATTAAAAATAATCGAAAATCAATTGATGAGACGACTTAGAATTACAATTTCCCCACACTTCGCTAATTGATAAATTTCCTCTATCCCTAATTCGATTAATTCTTATTCTACTAACCTAAAGTTCACAAGTATTTACTGTATCTTTCGAGTTGCTTAGGAAAAATACCTATCTCAACTCCCTATATTCTTATGGGAATTGAAATTGAGTTAGATTCATTAAGTCTCAACTTTAATCTGGCTATATAAAGTGTGTAAGTATATTCCTATCTTATCCAATGATCAACTCAATTCCTTGAAATTGAACTTATGATACTCTATCCTGGTTCCAAACCTAAAATTCATTTTCTAAAGTCATTCAGATTAACATATCATAACAACTGTTGATCAGGAGATCACAAGCATTAAGCACAAGGTAGAATAAATAGATCAAGATCAAAAGCTCAATAGATCAAGATAAAATAAACAAATTAATTACATGCGAGTTCAATTGTAATACTAGCATAAATAATTTCACCTATAAGAATTAAAAAATACATAGACGAATTCAACATTGACATTGAAAACAAAGAGTTCAACAAAAATATTAAAAAGAAAGGTAAGATTTTACCGTGAACTCCTAAAACCCAAGTCGATTCTTCCCTCCCTCTCCTCTGCCCACTCTCTCCATGTCACGCCCGCTTGGGTTTAAATACCCACTAGAAGCTGTCTTCCCAAATCCATATATTTTAAATTCCTAAAATCAAGCTCAAGGAAATTTCTAATATAATCTTCCCTAAAAGAAAAAAAAATGAAATTTCAAGATATTCCGTCCTTGATAACGGATTTCCTCGGGTCCACACATTTCTGGAAACTTCTAACAGTAACTTGGGCTCCAAGTCGAGACAAAGTCTTATAACTCTTGATGACAAAGCCCGGCCCCTCTAAGTGGTCCACGTGCTCCCTTGACATTGTTCATGCCTCGATCTCAAACTCTCGAGTGTTCCCAAATCCGCAAACATCTATGTTGTTAACGCGAAAATCATAAGGAATACTCCAAGTGATTCGTAGAACAGAGAAAAAGACTAGATAACCAAGATTATAAACTAAACTAAAAACAACCGAAAAACTAACTAAAACTAAACAAATTCAAGGTCCTAGCATCGATTTATAGTTAAAAAAGTGCATAGATTAACACGATTCTATTGAGTTATCAATTATCAAGTAAAAACGTGCTCTACTATACTACACACTCTTTCATATTAGGACATCTTTCTTTTATAATAACTAGTCTAGCATGCGTGCATGGACGTCCAAGTGTATATTTGGAAGGAAGCTCATACTCAGTGCTTGTCGGAGTGGTCCATGCATTGCTTCGTTGGTGGAAGGAATCCGAGCTATCTTGGAACGGCAGTGGACTATTAAGTTAGTCCACACTTATCAAGAATGTAATTCTTGTCCTGACTGGTTGGCGAGAAATTCGTTGTAATTACCATTAGATACTCACATCTATTTGCTCCCGTCAGCTGGCCTAGGAACGTTGTTATTTCAACGATATTTTTTGGGGTCTCTATACCATGCTGTTGTAGTCTCTATAGTTTTTTTTCTTTTTTCTTTAGGCTAGGCCTTCCTCTTTGTCTACCGAGACAATAGAAATTTTAATAGCTAATAAATGGGATCGAATAATTTTACAACGAGTATCGAACTAGATACTTCATGATTATTAGGTAATGTGCGCAATTGCACTGCTCTTTCTTTTACATAGGACATCTTTCTTTTATTATAGCTAGTCTAGCATGCGTATATGGACGTCCAAGTGAAAGTATTTTTTTTTTGTGGGTTAATAAGTGCCAATACAATTTGGGTAATGGACAAGCTTGTCAGGGCTTCAAGAACCTGAACTGTCTCTTGTGGTGGATTGGATGATATGCTGGGAATATTATGATAGGAATGGGCCATGCGTGCATCATCATCACATGAGACGGCACAAATTAATCAAAGTTTTATCTATAACCAACCATATGGATAGACTCGCTGAGTGTAGGACGCAGAATGCCGATAATCTCTTGATCTTTCCTAAAATGTTTCGCTCCTTAATTAAAAAGCATATCCATTGAATTAAATAGAAAATATATCAGCCTTGTTGGCCTCGCGAGCTGAGCAATTATGATTATGAATTGAATTTAAATCAGACAGAATATATGTACATATGTGAAGCTTCTGAATCAATTTTCTGTATAGAGTCCAATATCAATACATAAAAAACTAAATATAGGGATATAAATGGCTCCGGTCATGTGTATAATGAGTATATCACATGATATTCTGTCATTAAACGCATAATAAATTCTATTTTGTCTACGGTAGACCTTTTTGTGATATTGAAGGACTCTTAGCTCTTACTGAGTTGTGATATTATCATTTGTTATATCTATCTTATATAAGACTTTCACTTTCTTGGCAAAGAGTTTTTCTTTTTGTGCGGCATATTATATGATATTTGAAAACTCAATAGGTGACAACTAATTCAATTCGAGTCAGGTCAACCCACCAAAATATAAAATTCAACCGATAAAAAACTTTTTCCATTAATAGGGTTCCGACTAATCCAGTCAAACCGGATCGATTCACTAAGGGGTGAAGCTCTTTCAGTGTGAATTTTCTGCATTTACAGGGACTCGAATCCCAAGCCTTACTTAAGCGAAATAAGTATCGAACCGCTTGAATCAAACCACGTTCGTAATACCTTACTTATGACAAAGAAGTTTTTGTTGCGAGAAAATTTTGCAGAGTAGGAGTGACCTGGCAATCCATTATCCAGATGCCACGTCATCTAGTGATTAACAAACTTACTTTCACGTGATTTGGTAACTTCAAGGTTGAATCCACTCTTTGCATTTGCGTCAAAATATTTACTAGAAGTGTGTCTTTTGCTTGGACTTGGTGGACACCAACTTCTGTGAATAATGCTAGACCTTGGTGATACTATATTGATGGGGTCAGTGCTTGTACTGATAGTTCAATTCGTCTGATATGTTCGCGGTTAAATAAGAAAGCTCGAATATTACGTAGTGGGAGTTGACAATATTACCATTACTGCTATCCACCATATTTTTATTTAGCAAAAAAAAAAAAAAAGAGGGAATAGTGTCCATTCATTTTTCTCTGAATCAGGATGTTCATTTCACGCTTAATATGAATGATCTTAGTCACTGAATTTTTCTCATTATTGCATCACTCTGAATATTCTCCTTGCCCTCGACTTTTAACATGGTATGCCCATATTCGTTGTTTGACACAAGTTAATCTATTGAGGGTAGAATTTTTTTTTTTTTTCACGAGACTCAAATCTTGGACCTTATTAAAAAAATTAGTGCTAAATTATCTGAACCAATTCATGTTGGTGTAATTGTATACATCTGCATACGTGGTAGTCTATCAATTTATTTTAAAATAGATTTGTAGACTATATATGAAATTAATATCTCTATATATAAATTTACATTAAACTAGCTTTTTTGTCACGTGCTTTGCACAGATTCAATTTCATATATCTTTATATTCTTTATATCATTTATTACTATAATTATTTACATTTTCAAACAGC
This sequence comes from Punica granatum, assembly GCF_007655135.1. Lineage (NCBI taxonomy): Eukaryota > Viridiplantae > Streptophyta > Magnoliopsida > Myrtales > Lythraceae > Punica > Punica granatum. The sequence continues at coordinate 27,208,843 of NC_045128.1, forward strand.
AGTTTTCTTAATAAAATAATATTTTTAATTTTTAATTTTTCAAATAATAATCTTCAATATTTTTTTGTTATATATTAGACAAAGTTTATTATTATTATTATATGAAGCTAGTTATTTCAATTAATATGTATAACATTTTCAAGTTAATTGTCAATATAAATATGTTGCATATATTGATTTTTATAAAATAATCAATTAATAAAATTAGATAATTTTGACGGATTCAATTAGCATTCTCTCGATTAGTGTGCAATTGTATATTTATTCAGTTGCTCACATATTTATTTGATTTCTTGTAAATGAACACAAACTCGATCACACATTCTTAAATATAAAATTTTATGACATATTTATCTCAAATACATAATTTCTATTTATTCATATTATCATAAGCTTATATATTATAATGATTTCAATCTTATAATAGAGATTAGGTTAACAATTTTATCTTTTTAATAAACTATCTTAGTATTTTTAAATATAAAAATTAATAACATATTTATTTCAAATACATATATATTTTTTTTCATATTATCATAAGTTTTTTCATCTCCTCTTAGAGGGCATTCGAAGGTGGCTGCCGACTAGCGCTCCACCTCCCCAAATTAGAAGTATTGTATGTGAAATAAGGCCAGAAAAGCAAACATCAACACTTCTTCCTTACGAGACCCATAAACGCACGACATGCGTTCTAACATAATTCTTATAATTTTACAATCACTACAAATGTATAAATTACTTTTTTGTAATTCTCAAAATCTACATAGATTTTTATGCAAGGATTATAAAATAATTTTAGAGGGGGAGAAAATAGAGGTGAAGGGTGATTGGAGAGAGAATTCTGTGGAAGAAATGAAAATGAGGGGTTACTGAAAATACTGAAATTTAATAAGGCAAATTACATAAAAAAAACATAAGTTTTATAAAATGTCTCAGTTATGTCCTAAATTTTGTTTTGTAACAAAAAAATCACATGTTTTGAGAATCGTCTTAGATTTAACCTCCCATTACCATTCCGTTAAGTTTGCGGTGTATTTGCCTACGTGGACTTCAAGGGACCCACAAAATTTACACATATCTGATCATCTTCTCTTTTCTTTACAAAAATAACCTAAATTTTCAGAAAAATCTCAATTTTGTTCCAAATTTTGATTTGTTATATAAAAAATACATATTTTAAAAATTTCTCAGAAATGGTCCATGAGAGGAGATGCTAGCCGGGGCCGACTTTAAAGCAAAAACATATAGTTTTTTTCATTACATATTAAATTGATGATGAAATTAAGACTTTTTTGAAAATTTGAAGTTTTTTATTTAACCTATCTTATTTGTTTATTAATTTATGTCTAAAGTTAACAGTCCATGTATGCAAAATTGACGGAATTTATAACGGAGGTCATTTTTGAGACAATTTAAAAAACTTATGGTTTTTTTGTTACAAAACAAAATTTAGGGCAAAACTGATACGTTTTACAAAACTTAGGTTTTTTTGTATAATTTTCCCAATTTAATATTAGTGGTATATTCACATTATGTGGAGAATTATTCAATAAATAATATTTTTATTAATGTATCGAATTAATACATAAATTTAATATATTTAACTATCATCCATCAATGTGTAATAGCTCTAATAAATGGCTTCTTTTAATCAGAATCAAAGAAAATAAAAAACAATAATATAACTAATTGGGAAAAAAAATTTGGAAGAAAAGCGTCAGCTAAAAGAGTAACGTGAGGGTAGAGAGAAAAAAATGGAGATTGTGAGATGGGTCTAAAGGTGAATTAGTGAGTAATTTTTTTCTTTTATCATTTTACAATTGTATTGTCGTTGTAATGACTGTTGTTAATTCAAATGTACAAACATCAACAGTAATATTGAAAATAGAAATTTAGACAAAATGTTTTTATTTTTTAATTTAAAAAATTATAATTAAATTTTAAATATAATTTTCATTTTTATGGTCAATGACGTGGCATTACCTCGTTGGTCCACTTGTAAGGCTAATTTATAACACTGGTGAAGGTTTATGGGAGGAAAATAGGAAAGTAAAGAATGTAAATACTAAAAGAAATTATGTACAATGGACGGTCTATATTAAATGAAGGGTGATCTAATATCTCATATTGATTTTGTACAGAATGAAAAATAAAAAAAATCCCTACTAAAGAGGCACCATTAATCTAATTAATTAATCAAGCCAAATTCTATGGTGTAAATTTTGGATATTTTCATATTATACATAACTAATTTAGACCATTAGATCACCTTCAATCTAATCTGAACCGTCCATCTTTATAAGGTTTAAAATTTCCACAACACCCTAAAAAATTACGATTTGATTCCTTTATTATATAAAATGTGATTTTCCTCACAATGCTTTTCGTCGACGTTCGATATCATCACAAAGCCGGGCTGATGATGTGGATTCAGGTTATTGCGCCACGTGTACTATTGAACCAAATCGGTTTACGAGAATCTAAATCATACAGATCAATCAAACGGTTTCAAGTGAACCATCAAATTGGCTTAGAAAATAAAAACCGGTTCGGTGGCTTGTGGTCGATGACATGAGATTTGTCCTGAACAGTTTATTATATATCGGGGGGAAGAAAGTCTTCCTTTCATGATGAATTCCAAATACATCAGGAACGTCACATACATATCCCTTCCACGAGCCTTTACTGTACCATCAAACAAACAAGCAAATTAACATCACTGAGCAAATTCAATAGCCAACTTCTACTTCTTGTGAGAACTCAGTAATATTTGTGGAAAAAACACCTTAATTTCTTCTCGATAATTAGCCGGGAGGAGCAGTAAGGACGAGGAGAGGACAATCGAGATTTAGGGGGCTGGGTGAAGTGGCTCTGCAGTCTGCGGCTGAAGTTGAGAACGCACTCCCTTATTGGTCAATGTATGAGGGCTAATTTGTAATTGTGGTAAAGGTTCGTGGGAAGAAAATTGGAAAGTAAAGAATGGAAATACTTTTAAAAAAATTTATGTACGATGAATGATTAAATTTAAATGAAGAGGGATTTCAGAGCATTCACAATACGAGGACCAGTTCCTCTTTTGGGACCCTACATGTGGATGGCCTAGTCAACAAAGTGGCAACCAAGAACAAAACTTGCACTCCCTTTACAATGCAAGTCCCATTTTGTGGCACTCGCATGGTCCTCACTTGATTTTTCCTTAAAAATATACTTTCATATTTATTAATTTAATATTATATTTACTTAATAAATTAGCATTTAATTTTTCGATTTTAATAAAAATTGTAATTATTTAATATTTATTTTTTTCAATTTAAATTTTCAATAAAATATAAATAATTTATAAATATTAATTACGAATAAGATCGAATGGTTAACAATAACATTACATAATTTAAACATTACATTAGAAAATACATTACATAGAGGACGATATTACATGATTGAAATATTGAAAAGGTACAAATTGATAATTCATTGGTAATCATGCCCCAATGGTTATGAAACTACCAAAGATGTTCCACCAAATCCGCCTGCAATTGTCGATGCTTTTATTTACATTAGAAAATACATTACATAGAGGACAATATTACATGATTGAAATAGTGAAAAGGTACGAATTGATAATTCATTGGTAATCATGCCCCAATGGTTATGAAACTGTTAAAGATGTTCCCCCAAATCCGCCTGCAATTGTCGATGCTTTTGTTTATCATGAAGATTAACACTTCTCTGGATATAACTCAAATATGGAGTAATATTTCCCTCATACCTTTGCAATGGTCCCACGGTCACTTCTTCTTCGTTAGTATCTGGGAGCAGGTCGAATCTTTTGATATACGTTTCACGCTCATCCTCAATAATCATATTATGCAAAATAATGCACGCTTGCATAACTTTTCCAAGCTTGGACTTCTTATAAGACCGTGAAGGACCACGTATGATAGCAAATCGAGCTTGTAGAACGCCAAATGCTCGCTCAACATCTTTTTGTACCCATCTTGAAAATGAGAGAAAAAGGATGAGAAAATGTGTGAAGAATGTTGAATTTATATGTAATATTTATAGAGGATTTTTTTAAAATCAATTAAATCAGCCAATGGCTACACTTGTAGCCGTTGGCTGATTTTTTTTTTTAAAAATTAAATATAACGACTGAAAGAGCAACCGCTCTTTCAGCCGTTATTTAAAAAAAAAAACTGGTCAATAGGTTGGAGAGTGCCGCCCTCGGTGCTGACCCATTTCATAGGCCATTGCCGCGGACCCGAACCTCCCGCAGCGGGAGTGCCATTTCGGGATTGGCCCACTTACTACGTGAACCCAACTGGTCCCGAAATGGACTATCGCTGTGGATGCTCTAAGCGCTCATATTAGTTTTGTACGGTATAAAAAATCTAAAATTCCCTACTGTAGCACCCATTAATCAAGGCAATTTCCTTTCTGTTTTTCTTTTCTTTTTTTTTTTCCTCAGGCCGAGCAATTAAAATAATTTACACAGTGGAGATTATATTAAATGTGGGGCCGGCGCTGCCCTCAATTGCATACTTCAACTTTCGGTGTGTTCTTGGACGCAAACTAAAACCAAATTATAAATTCGATTTTTATATTTTTTTCATTCATACCAAACCACTTTTTAAAGAGAAAATCAAAATATGAAATTCTCTTTTCCCCTCAGATTGTAGGAAAATCTATAATGCATCATTAAAAAAGTGGTGATATGGTGCCTTCAAATACTTTATCAAAAGTTCAAGAAAATTTCCGTAAAATCATGTAATTTACTAATAATAGTAAAAAAAATCTTTGAAATTCGTATAGTTTACTTCTATATACTAATTTACTAAAAAATTAAGAAATTTTTCCAAATAATTTTCTTAAAATACGTGTAACTTTTTGGTTTCATAAATACATGTAACTTATTTGAAAGATGTGTAATGTACCTAAATTAAGTTATTTTACTATAGTTTGAGTAATTTATTTGCATGTATGACGTAATCATTTTAAAATAATTGTGTTTTAGACCTTTTCTCAGTTTGTGGGCGTACACTTTTTTTTTCCATGTGAGAAAATTAAATGCAATCCTGAGTTATCACGGGTTCTGATTTTATCTAGGCCGCGAAACCAAATGGCTAATACCACCATACCATTTTAAAATCCAAACAAACTTAATTAATATAAATTCGTCAAAGTTGATAGGGTTTATATTAGGGTTTTAGGGTTGAACTAAAAAACCCCTTAAATCTTAATAATTAACCACATTATGGTCCGTTTGGTTTCAGGGTTAAAATCACAAAAACTTTAACTTTAACTTTAACTTAACCCACTACACAACAAAAATACACATTTTTCAAGTCAAAAATTTTAACTTTAACTTTAATTCAACACACTACACAACATTTGTCCTTTTCCACAATCAAAATTAAAGTTATTTTAACTCTGAAACCAAACGCACCGTTATGTCCAAATAAAGCCTGATAAGCACATAAAAAAAATAAAGAACGTACTCATTAATTATATTAACTAATATATATCCAAATGAAACCTAATGTGGATACGTATTGAGGACGATGGGCAGGAAAAACATTACTGTGAATATATCTTCAGTTAGTTTATATATATATATATATATATATATATATAATTTCAGCCTTAGAAACCAAAACGCCAAACCCATATTAGAAAATACTAGTAAAATCAAACCATAATCGAATCATATTTTACTTTTCTTTTTTTGTAGTTTCTTGGTTTGTTAATTCTGAATTTTCAATTATATGATTTTTTAAAGCATCTTACTGCAAACCTTTATATCCCTCCCCTACCTTCTATTAGACACATACTATATATATGCCTTCCTTCTAAAGATTCCCCAACAAGACTCCATAACAAGATTCATCACTTTAGATGTTAGTCAATATATATTTATGAAGGCCAATAAGCCTCAAATATATATCAAATGTGATATTTATGAAGTATTTTGGGTAATCAATTAAATAAATCTATCATTACAGGGGTAGTGGTGGACAATTTGTTGCTGGGGCGACGGTGAGAATGGAGTCGGCAGAGCTGAATAATAAACCGGCTGAGCGGGGTGTTGAGGTTGATATTGCACGATCGGCGGAGCGTATGCGGAAGTGGCAGGTGGCGTAGGTGTGAACTTCACCGAGTACTGTTGAGATCCCGGGTGTCCTGGGTTGACGGCGTTAACTGAAATCTCTTTACCCCTCGTGCCGCCGGTAGGGGCCGCTGTTGTAGTGGTCTTTCTCGAGGACTCTCCTTCCCCCTTCCTCATCAGGCCTTCGATCCTTCCGAGTTTGATACCCAGGTCTACTTGCTTCCCCGCCATAATCATCTTTGAAAAAGAGGACTAGTGACCCATGAGATAGGAATAGCAGGCCCCTTTGAGTGTCCCGTGGAACATTTATATCTGTTGCGCCTCGGAAATGGGGGGGAAGTGCTTCGCTGCTACCGAGCGCCAATCAGTGGCATATTTCTCGAACTTCGAGTCCTCTGCCATTTCCATTGTGCATAGCTCGAAGAAAGATGGAGGCGTCTCTATGTTGTACTGATACTATTCAACGAACTTTTTGGACAGTTCGACCTAAGATGGGATGTCATCCGCTCAAAGCAACATGAACCTGTCAAGGGCCGGTCCTGATAGACTTTCCTTGAAAGTGGTGACAACGAACTATTCGTAGTCCCAGTACTGGAGTATCTTTGCGTGATAGTGGCAGAGGTGGTGCCGCGGGTCTTTAGTTCCATCATATTTCTCGAACTCGGGCATTTTGACTTTCGGGAGAAGCTGCATCCTCGGGAAAATAGACGAATTCATGTAGCTCGTGCTGTGTCGGGGATCACTTGCTTAGAGGGCCCTCATAATCTCTTCCTTCTTCATTCTCCTCTCCTGCTCGGTCTCCATTTCAGGGAAGAAATTTGTAGGTGGAGCTATGGGGCCACATGAGTCGGTGTGCCCGATTCAGAGAAAGTAACACTTATGAGAGGTCGAGCTTGGTAGGAGAGGCCGATGTGGGTTGTGGAGCTTGGTAAGGGAAAGGCTCAGTTGTGTGAGCAGAAGCAGGGGCGATTGATACTGGGAAGCTCGTCGGCGGAAGAACAGTGTAGACCGTAGTCGGAGCCGGTATGGACGCGGGAGGTGGTGCAAACATAACCGGGTCCATAAGGGGAATCATCATGGGCGAAAGTGAGACAGTTGCTGGAATGGTGGATTGAGGTTGGGAGAAATTGACCGGGTGAGTTGTCGATACATGCGTCGGATGAGGAGCAGGCACTGGGATAATTGTCAGTGCGGGGGTGGCCGCTATGTCGCCCTTTGATGCATGGGTCGACGGGACCCAAGGAGCGAGGTCGATGGTTGACCCGCGTGCGAGAGGCAGGGTAGAGCTTGAAGACGCGCGATTTGGCCCCCTGAGCAAGGCCATCATCTCAGCCATGTTAGCGGCCATCAGGTCTACCATGCCTTGGAGAAGGGGAATCATCCGGGACTATTTGTAAGCCGTCGAGCTGCCTTACTACTCGCGCTGGAAAATAAGTGGTGGACCCCGCATGACTCAAAAGTGAGACTCCATGAAAATCAGAACACCTAAGAGCCATGGGTCTGGGTGGCATCCACGCGACACGCCACTTGAAGCCCTTAGGTGCTATTTCACGAAGAATCTTTGTCCACTCAGAAATCTTACGTTCTTCCACAAGCGAGGGATAGCAATCGAGAAATAATCAACTCCAGGCCATTAAAGTACATAATCGGGCGTACTAGACCAAGGGGGCTTGCGTGGCTTTTAAGCCAAATTTGTAAAAGGACAGGGGATCCTCTCATCCTTCAGTCCCGTGTTCTCAAAACACGATCGAGGGATCGAATGGTCTCAGCCACGTGGGCTACCTCATTATCGCGCCTTCCGACCACTTAGAGGACGACGCTAGCCAAGGCTGCGTCGATGAGACCACGTGAGCGAGGAAATAGGAGGGTCCCAAAAATTAGTAATAAGAAAGCATGATATAAATCCTTTCGGAGAAAATTCCCTTGGACTTTGTGCGCTCGGGATTCAATAAAAAAGAGAAGTTTCTCAATTACTATCTCCGTGCCACTGGAGTATGCAAGTTCGGCAATTAGACGGGTCGTAGGAACCCCGAGTAGGCGTGAGACTAGAGTTGGTCGGATAGTGCGGAAGTCGGGTTCCACAATACCATGGGGACCGCGGCTCGGCCGATGAGCGTCCGGTACTCCTCAATAGTTGGCATGAGTTCGGTACCCTGTACGTCGAAAACGGCGTGGCTTAGGTTCTAGAAAGCAATGCCGAACTCAAGAAAATTCCAGTCGACGTGTCGAGTGGCCAACAAAGGAATGTCCCCTACGAACGCAACAATATAGTGGTAGTCGACTGTGCGTAGTGCTTTCCATATGTGGGTGATCTTCTCGAGTGGCGATGTGACACTGTCGAGGCGCGGACAAGAGACCGAGCACAACATCCCTTACCAAGACGAAAGAAAGATCGACTTAAAACTCATCAACACGAATGACATCCTAATTTTCAAAATCGTATGATGCATGTATGCAAAAAATAAATGCCCACGGCTTACTGAAAGTTACAAGGTACATGTATATCTCTCTCGAAAATGAAAAGGGACTCAAATGGCACGCAGGTTGACTCGACGGACTATTTGCTGAAGCCAGGTTGGAGGCTGGCATGGAGGCAAAGCACGATGTATGGTTTCGGTACTACAGGGACCGTGCTATCTAGGGATGGGGGCCCCTGACTCGAGGGTGTGAATTCCTTGAAATCGAGTGGGGCTCTTTGGGAGCCTAATCGACGGTTAAACCGTACGACATACCCTTACTTGGAACCCCTATCTAACCCATGCTCTTATTACCAGTCGTGGGACGCGACCCATAGGTAACTAGAGCTATCGTGATATGCAATGTGAGTGCATAAATAAAAGTACGTAAAGTAGATAAGCGAGAAATTGCGGAAAACGGTAAATAAACAAGCAAACAAAGCAAGCGAGAGCGAGCCCGAACTCTCTAAGTATCCCCAGTGGAGTCGCCAAGCTGTGCGCACCCGAATTTCGTCTCGTTGAGGCACGCATGTGCGCGCCTATGCAACGCGGCTTGGGAGGGGTCCACCCTCCTAGGGACGTGCGACGGACGCACGTGAGAGGGAGTCGCCACTACCTATTTACGATTAGAAGGTCGAGGGCCGATGAGTTGCCCGGGTCTAGAGGTATGGGATACACCTACTATGCTAAGGTAATGGTCTGTACGAAATCGAAAATTATGAATTCGGGGGTTCTTTCATGTGTGGGTTTATATCCCACACGCCCTTTCGGTACTCTACCTTGCTAGGCTTGTCATTTTATTTATTTACAGCATGATTTATGGTTGCACTTGACTCGCCCATTTTGACACCTTAAATTCGAAGAAACTCTCCGACCGTCCACTCTCCAACCGGATTCTTACATGAATAAATGTACAATATAAACCTTCACATTATTCTCTCAAATAAATAAAAATAAAAATTACAATAACTGAATCCCGGTCGGTTCGCATTCGGTCATTATTCCACTCATGCTCACCATGTGTTTTGGAAAACACTAAAAATTAAATTAAGATGCGCACTTAGTGTATGGGGCATTGGACCCCGTGATCGATGGTTAGGGGCGTTGGATCCGTGTAAATCGTATCCTAAACAATCGGGCTCGATCCGCATAACAAACAAGTGTAAGAATGTAATAAGTAAATACAAATAAACAAATAATGGGGTTTTATTATTGCTGAATTTACGTGAGTTAACCGATTATTAACCGGGGTATTCTTGGCGTGCAAATCCTACCATAAAGCAGACAAAAGCGGGGTAATGGAGAGGGCATGTAGCATTCAGCATTATTTTAGTAGACCCGACAAACATAATGTCTGTAATCAAGTCTCAAATGCATGTGTTGTTTTTAAATTATTCTGTATCGTGACAATGTGACTTTTACAGATTAAGAGTGTTTTCACCTAAAATTCGAAACCTAGCCCTTTGCTTGACTATTTTCCCATGTTTGGTTAAGCCGAGTTTGAGGTTAATCTGTTTTTCGTATTTTAACCCGTTCTAAACACAAACTTAGGGAAATAGGAGCACGAAACACTACTAGGGTATCGACGGGTCAAGAATTGGTAGTTATGCCCTTGAACCGAAAAATATGTGTGTGCATGAAAAATCAAGATTACGTAACACGGACTATCGAAAGTCGGTAGCCGGTGTCGATCGATCCCTTGGATCCATCGGGGTCATGAGGACCCCAAAAGAGCCGAGAGACCTATCGTTCAGCCCGGAAGTGGTCCAAAAAGGACTCGTATACCTCGACTTGAGCCGCCTCAAATCGGCCCTAGACTTAAGTCAAGACATACGAGTACTCCCTAGATATCCATGCTACGCGTGGCACGTATCTCGATACTTTTGAAATTGTGAATTTTTTTAAAAGGGCATGATTAATAGTTCTTGAACTATCGACGCAATTACAGATTGTTAATCGGTTCGTGCAATTTATTTAAAAGAGTCGAGTGATTTATTTTAACCAAGTTTAACGTCTTGATTTCCCCAAGTGCATGGAATTTTAAGTGAATTAAAACTTGTCGAATGCTTTAGTTTATGGATTTCGAGCCATCAGAATGGCCATTGGTGGACCGCCCGATAAACTCTAATTTCCAACCGTCTTGGAGTTAAATCAATTTTAATCAACTTTACGTGATTAAACCGATTCATGGGAGGTTTTAATCAAAGACACATTCAAACATTCCAAGCACACGAATATAGGCAAAATGATCACCATAAAATTAACTCGTCGATTTTAAGTCCAGGTGATTAATTAAACTGTTTGGATGTATTCTTTACCTTAGAAATTATGGATTTACGAAGTAACTTATTTAAATCTAACGCATTTAACTTATAATTTATCAACATGTCAAAATCAAAATGGAATACGGTTGCATGCAATCATATATCAATCACGATCATAATACACATCTCATAAATTGCTCAAGTATCGAATTAAAATAATTTTGAAAGAAAAGGGACTGATTTAGAAAAAATCCCGGGGACTGATTTGAGATAAATTGAAAAAGTTTCCTGGACTAATTTAGAATGTCTGAAATGTTTTGTGGCTGAACAGGAGTTAAAAATGGCCTAGGACCTGATTGAAACGCATCTGGAAGTTTGGGGCTGATTCGAAAAAGTGAGAAATATTACAAGGACTAAACTGAAACAAATTGAAAAGTTCTATGGACTGATTTGAATAATCCAAAAATTCTGTGACTGAGTAGAAAATGTTAAAAATGACCCAAGACTTGATTGAAACGAATTTTTAAGTTTAGGACTGATCTGAAAAGAGGGAAAATGTCGCAGGGACTGAACTGAAACAAATTTAAAAGTTTTCTAGATGGTTTAAATCATTCAAAAATTTAAGGACTATGCAGAAAATTTTGAAAATGGCCCGGGACTTGACTAAAACATATATGAGAGTTTGGGACTGATTTGAAGAAAACGAAAATTTTCCCCAGGACTAAAATGAAACAAATTTGAAAGTTCATAAAATCGGATTCAAGACAAATCCGCTCATCCATACGATCCGCAAGCATTCATTTCAGATTATCATCATCTAAGCAACCATAATATACATAGATGAGGTCCTATACATGCCACTAAGTCGAGATTTCGGGAGTAAAATGGTAACACCAGAAATCGAGTCGAAGCCTTCGGGTTGGGCAACCCGATCGGGTCTGAACAAGCCCGAATGGATGGAGAATGCCTGGGAAGAGGAGTTGGGCGGTTCGAATGACTCCGGATTGCTTTTCTGGGCTAACTAGAGTGCTGTGGGTTCTCGAGAAACTCCTTAGCCAGTCGTGGGTGACTCTCGGCGGGCGGTTTTTTGTATAAACCCGGAAGATGTGAATAGACCCGGTCAGAAAAAAAGAAAACGAAACAGAGAAAAAGGGATGTGGCGTAGGTGGCTCCGATGGCTGGTCCCTGGACGCGAGGAGAGTCGTCGCTGGGGTCGTGGATCGTCCGGTCGCTAAGCTGAGGGAGTAGAGTGGATTCCGAGAGAGAGCTGAAGGTTTTTCGAGGGAAAAAGAGTGAGCCAGCTGAGGTTTTTTGTAAGGGAGGCCACTAGGGTTTTTCTGGAGGAGGAAGAAGGAAAAAAGAGCGACTAGGGTTTCGGGCAACTAAGGGGAATCAGGATGCCGAGAGAGAGAGAGAGAGAGAGAGAGAGAGAGAGAGAGAAAGAGAGCTAGGGTTTTCAAGAGAGACTCTTAGGGTTTTCTATTTTTTGGGGCAGCTAGGAGAGTGAACGGCTAGGGTTTTGAATGTGTGGGAGAGTGAGGTGACGAGCTAGGGTTTGTGAGGTGTAGGAGTGTTGTTGCCAGCTGGGAAGGAGAGGAGAAAGGGTAGCTAGGGTTTCCGTTTTTGGAAGAAAACCTGCACCGAAGAAAGGAAAGAAGAAGAAGGAAGAAGAGGAAGGTAGAAGAGGACAAAAAATGAGGGATGATGAGGGGCAACGGTCAACTGACCGTTGCCTCTGACATTTTTTTTTTTCAGATTTAGAAATTCAAAATTTAACGTGCGTAGAAAATAAAATTCTCGTCTTTGCAATTGGATGTCGAAAAAATGATTCGGGACCAGCATTGCATTCAGAAAAATTCAGGGATCAATATTGTGTATAAAAATATTTTTCGGCCTCGAGTTTTGTCCCGGATTCTAAATATTGAAATTGATGCACGTGAAATTCGAAGACGCTCCATAGAGTATTTTCCTGAAATTTTGCAAAATTGGCATAGAGCTAGGAAAATGTCCATTTTTGAAATCGTGTATGCTCGAGTGATCAGTTGAAAATACTTCCCTCATACGGATGACAGAAATGACGATTTTTTCTCTAGAGCAGGTGGACCAAAATGGAGTGCTAACAATGTACACTAACCAAGTGTGGACTTTGCTTTATGCACCCGAAGGGGTAAAGCCCATTAGGTGTAAGTGGGTCTTCAAAAGAAGACTGACATGGACTGTAATATGATTACCTTTAAGGGTCGACTAGTGGCAAAAGTTTCCAAACAAGTTCATAATATTGACTATGACGAAACCTTTTCCCAGGTGGCTAAGCTTAAATCCATTAGGATCTTGCTTGCAATTGCAGCTTACTATGATTATGAGATCTGGCAGATGGACGTCAAAATTGCTTTCATGAATGGGAAGCTCCTTGAGGATGTGTGCATGATACAACCTGAGGGTTTTGTCGATCCACAGAGTGTCAAAAAGGTTTGTAAGCTATAACGGTCTATTTATGGACTGAAGCAAGCTTCTAAGAGCTGGAATCATTGTTTTAATGATGCAGTCAAAGAGTTTGGCTCCATTAAGAATAAAGATAAACCATGTGTTTACAACAAGGTTAGTAGGAGCGCAGTTGTCTTCCTAGTGTTGTATATAGACGACATACTTCTGATCGGAATGACATTCCTTCCCTGTAGTCTGTGAAGATTTGGTTGGGAAAGTGTTTCTTCATGAAAGACTTAGGCAAAACTACCTACGTGTTAGGTATCAGGATCTATAGAGATAGATCCAAGAGGCTACTTGGCTTAAGTCAGAGTGCATACATAAACGAAGTGCTTCGTGCTTTAGCATGCAGGATTCTAAGAAAGGATCGCTGCATATGTTGCATGGCATAAGCCTTTTGAAGGCTCAGTCCTTCCACTCAAGAGGAGAGAGACAACATGAGTAGGATTCCATATGCATTAGCTACTGGATCCATCATGTATGTTATGCTATGTACTCGACCTGATGTCTCGTATGCCTGGAGCATGACGAGTCGGTACCGATCAGATCCAAGTGAGAGACACTGGATCGCAGTAAAAAAGATCCTTAAGTACTTACGAAGGACTAAGAAGATGTTCTTGGTATATGGAGGCGAAGAAGAGCTCGTTGTAAGAGGTTACACCGATGTTAGCTTTCAGTGCGATAATAGATCGCAATCAGGGTATGTGTTCTGCCTGAATGGAGGTGCTGTGAGTTAAAAGAGTTCCAACTAGTAGACAGTAGCCGACTCTACCACAGAGGCTGTGTATATCGCTGCCTCTAATACTGCAAAAAAGGCTATTTGGATCAAAAAGTTCGTAAAAGATCTTGTTGTGGTTCCTAGCATTACAGATCCAGTGGATCTCTATTGTGACAACAATGGAGCCATTGCGCAGGCTAAGGAACCCAGGTCTCACCAATGATCCAAACATATACTCTGGTGCTTCCATCTCATCTGTAAGATTGTCGACGGAGGAGATATGGAGGTATGCAGAATACTAACGGATGAGAATATTATCAACCCACATGTGAAACCTCTTGCATAGTGTAAGCTTGAGGTTCACACTAGGTTTGTGGCCATAAGTGAGATGCCAGACTGACTATAGTGCAAGTAGGAGATTGTTGGGATTGATGTGTGCCCTAGAGGCAATCTGTCATTAATTATGTATTATGACATTTATATATCATGAGGCATTTTTGCTATCGTGGGGTTGCGCTGTCGTTTTACACGATAACGTCCTTGGATAGTAGGCTTAATAGGTATCAAGTGTGATTTGATTGTGAGATCCTATCAATGATGAACACTATTCCTAAATGTCCATGGTCGAAATATTATCGTTAACTAGGACGACGATAATGCAGTAAGGCTAGTGTGGTGGTAATTGATGACCAAATCTCACAGGCCGTGGATGTAGAGACATCAAGTCATACCAGAGGTATACATTAGGGGTAATGCGTACTAGACTGACCCGCCATGAGACCGATACATGGGTCGTTACGAGATTGTCATTAGCAGTTCTCATAGTGACTATGGTGCAGAGGTCTCTTGACCTGAGGTCACCATGGATTCCTACATGTAATGTCGTATACTTTGATGTTGTCAAATGCCACCGTAACAGGCTGGTTATAAAGATAGTTATTGGGTATGCCACAGAGCATGGAGAGGCATGTGAGTGACCAAGATATGATTTGTCTCTCTTTGTAACGGGAGCGATATCTCACTGGACCCCTTGGTGGGAGAAGTCTGAAAGTGTATGCGCATACCTAAATGAGTCAATATAGAGATGTCGAGCTCATTTGCTCTAACAGACTTACCCGGAACCAAGAAAAGAGATTGAGCCATACAAGGATGACATCGACCATACCTTGGGCTCAATCGATACAGAGGACAAAGGGACATTGTTGCACGATAACATAGTCCACAGGTTCGTTAAACAGTTGACTTTTCGATTGCTTGGATGACAGTAATGCATTGCTAGATGCCGCTCATTGTTTGTAATGTCAAAATGGAGATTTTGATGTTACTGCCAACATAATCGGGAACCTATAGGGTCACACCCAACAACCGAATCGACGGATGATGAAGGCGACATCATTTAATAGAGATTAGATGAGGTTAAGCACAAGACGAAAATATCGGAAGTTTAATGAGATTAAACTATCCGATCGATTGGATTCTAATCATTAGATTTAATCGATCGAATAGGGGATTGAATCAGGCGATGACACTTGGTCCAGTCATACGATGACAAGTGGATCAATAATGTGTCGACACATTGCACGGTCATATGATGACAAGTGGACCAATGAGAATTCGACACGTGGCGGACACATGGCGCATGGAGAACATCTCGTAGCTATCCCACATTGATTTCATGACCTCCATGAGGTCCTCCCCTAAGCTTATAAATAGGGGTCAAGGCCCTTGGTTAAGGGCATCGATGTTCGGGTTTAGGAATTACTCGATTCGGTCACGACAAGTTGTAATATGATTACAACTTGCTCAAAGGCCTTATTCGGGTCCATTAGTCTAAAAGTTTTATCTTGTGCAAGCGCCTTCCTTCGGGAATAGGCCGCTAGCACCGCAAGTCTTGGAGTTCCGTCGATGCAGTTGGCGTTGATACCAGTAGAGGCGCGACACATGGAGCGCTTGGTTTGGCGAGCCAACAATAAGATCGTGCCCAGGTATGCTTTTTTGCTTCTATTCTTCTAGTATGATCTTGGTTTTAGGTTTTGCGCGATAGAAAATTTTGAATTTTCTGCTTTTCGTTGCTTCCGCTGTTGCTCTGTTAGGTGTGCGATTCTTACACGTATGTAGTATAATTTATTTGATTTCATAGTTTATTGCTGAAAATATAAAATATTAATAATTTTTCAGTATCTAATTTATTACATATAAAAGATTATTTGAACATCGACTGTAATTTTCATTATACTATCCATCTATATCTCTATAATTGTATATATTGATTTATTTATCATGATACTTATTTAGAAATTAGCTTGACTATGTTATATAGCCGACTTAATTATGTAAATTATTTTATCTTCACTTGAAAAAACTATGTGTGTTTATTAGAAAAATCATTTCATAAAGGAATAAAGAGCAATTTTTCCATCATCATATTTTCCATATGCTAATTACATGATCTTGAGTTACGCATATATTTTTCAACTGGAGTATGAACTTATGAGTCAGCCAAAAACTGGAGTATGAACTTATGAAAGGCAAACATTTCAATTATAATATTCAACTTTTAAAATGATTTGAGTACAAATTTGAATTGTTGAATTAGACCAAAAGCCCATCCATCACACGAGTAGTGTGCTAGTATTTTGTGTATTCAACTTGATTTTATAGTATTCACTCGTTTAAATACTAATTGTTTAGCAAGTAGATGCTTGAGAATATGGGGAAAAATAAGTAAAGGGGCATTTTAATCTTTCAATGAGAAATTACTTCACTTTTAATAATACAGGAGAAACATTTTCAACTTTTATAAATTCGTCTCTAGCAGCCTTTTCTTAGGGAGTGCGATGGCCTGAGAGAAACCCCAAAACAAAAAGAGAGAGATGGGGGAGCAGATGGCGGCTCTCCCCTTTGGCTATCGCTTCCTCTCAGATGAGGTCGATCACTAGGACCCTCAGCGACTTTGACTATCTTACTCTTATTTTTCGATTATAAGGAAGGTCTATAGGTCTATTATAATAATAGAGAAACCCTAATAGCTAATAAACAAATACAAGTAATCCCCATGCAAATCGAACATGCGATTTCCTGATTAACAGAGAGAGTGCAAGTAAAAGGCCCACTTAATATTGAGTTAGCTGCCATATAAGTAAAAGTAAGGGTGGTGAGTAACCTATTTCAGAAAGAGAGATTGTCATTGGCATTTTACGAACTGTAAGGGACGTACGTGCAATTTACTCATTTGTAAAATATCAATTAAAGTACTACAAATTATCAGTCCATCTTTCTTCTAAAATATATTTCCCAAAAGATTAATGACTAAATACATAAAAATTAAAGGCCGTGCTCGAGCAAGGAAACCAATATAAATGTGCGAAGCCAAGCAAGAGCAACTCTGGGATTTAAAAAGAAAAAAAAAAGTTTTTGCATCCAATCGTTAATTTGAATCACACATTTGATTGCAAAATTATAATAATATATGTATAAATCTTAAACAGAAAGGAGCATAACTGACATGAGTTCTTCAACCTTCACACCAAATCAGACAACACCCACTCCAAGCAGAACAAATCTTCAAGATGTCTTTTGATTATCATTTCGAACAATATATGAGTCCGATCGAACTAATGAGCATCAAATGCTGGGAGTTCACTTCATTATAGGGTTGAAGCGGATGATCATGTACAGTGGGATTTGAACGAAGGGGAACAGGGTTACTGGCAAGAACATCACTGCGAACATCAGGTATGTAGCACCGTGTAGCTTGTTGATGTTCCTCATATTGATGTAGAATCCCGATATGAAAGAGACCAGTATGCTAGCAATGGATACAAAGAGAAAGGTGAAGGCTGACTGAAGCCGCTTGGGCAGGCCTACCTTAAAGCTCTTCAGCTCATATCGGACCGAGAGAATGGTGATGAAGAAGACAGTGGCAGACATGGAACTGCAGAAGGCCATGAGCGAAGAGATGGAGAAGACAGTGAATGGGACTTCCCCTTCAAGTCTCTGAAACAATACAAGTAAGATCATAGCCCACAATATCCACATCAAGGATTCTGTGACATTTGTATGACTGCCATACATAGAAACATATTGCTTGCTCACCGGTCTCCCATCATCATTGTACTCTCCAGGAATGGTCGATGATGAGGCAAAGGCAACCGTTGCAATCAGCGTTCCGATCAATGAGTACGCGGAGCAGGTCGTGGTGAGCCACTGATGCGCTTCATTATTCAGTTTTTTGTGTGATTCGATTAAGATCTCCACAGCAGTCTGCCCAGCATTGTTTCTTACAGCAAAAGAGTTTGACGGCATGGAGTTTTTAACGTACTGTTGTCAACCGGACCATGCATTTCAACGAAAAAAATTCCGATAGCGTCAGAAAGAACTTACTAACAATTAACTATCATGTTGTTTAATTACCTGATACCATGCAAATTCGCGGCTCATCTTAATTACTGGCGTCGTATATTCCCGAGATCGATTTTCATCATACCGAGAAGCCAAGTGCAGAGCACTGTTGCCGTCCGCATCGACTTGGCAGAAGACGCTCCGGTGCACCACCTTCCACCTCTCTAGGACCCTGTACACTCCCAAGTGTAGATTCTCCGCTGCCAGTAGCACCGCGTTCTTCCCCTGGTTGTCCATATCTTTAATGGCCTCTGGGAACCTGTCGAGAATCAAGTCTACCATTTCGAAGATCCCCAGCTTTGCCGCTGTCAGTAGTGGAGTCGCCAGGGACAGATCTAGAAATTCAATTCAAGGAGGGCAAAATTAAAGAGCAAGCAAACAAAAAGTAAATTAGTAAAGCTAAAGGGGTAAGATACAGTAATTTTATAGAAAAATAGAAAATTCATTGGTATATATTAAAAATTTGTAACTTTTTTCGAGTCCAAGGGGAGCGACCGCCGCCCTTGGATCCATCCCGGACCTTGCCTAGGTTGGACGGTTCAGTGGATTGCTGCTTAAAAATGACTGGGCCTACCAGGTTATCAATTTCAACTTTTAAATAGAGATAAGATCCAATCATTTTATGACTATTGTATCATTTTCCTAGTAATATAAAGCATTCTATATGGACTTGGACCTCCTTCAATATAGCCCAATGTATCTAGAAAGAGGCATACACCTACCTCTTTTTTTCTTTTCTTTTTTTCCCTTCTTATGACCGCTCACGCCCGTTACTGCAAACAAGGTTAATAACAATGCAGTCATGTGTTGAACATTAAAAAAGCTTTCCTCGGGGAGGCGTGGGTCTGGCCCCCATTACATTATGCACTCAGTTTTTCCTTTCCAATTTCTGATGCAGTTTTTTTTTCTAATTTTATTTTTAAAAAGGTCAATTATAGACTTAAGAACGGCCCATGTTAAGGCGCTCTTTGCTCGTAATTAGTTAGTAGAGCAACGTGCGCCTGTTACATGCGGTGACGAAAATGAAAAGAATGAAAATATACTATACACGATCACATGACGATTAAATTTAACTGATTAAATAAAAAATTAAATATCTGTCGAAAAAAAGAAAGAACAAATTATACCAATAGTAAATTCACTTTGCACAGGTGACTCCTATAATCGCGACAAGTGTCTTTGTTAATTCCAAAAGTTAACACCGTTAGTTATTATTTCAATTGTAATCAATATTGTAGAAATTACCTTATATGATATAGGTTTCCTAAGTTAATTACAACTAAAGGAGGAAATTGTTATCATGCGATATCATAATGAGATATATCAACTATAATATCATGATAAGTCACGAAATTTTCATAGAATTTGCTCTTCTTATTCTTTACTTCGCTTACATTTTCCTTGGCGATAAAATTATTCTTTCATCCTCCTGAACTTCACTTTTTACTCTTTGGATATTCTGTACAGGGTTCGCTCTGCCCCGTTGATGCGAATTATAATTTGCTGCTGCTGCTGTTGTTATTATTATTATTATTATTTTGGTTGGAGGGGGTGGTGTTGGGGGGTATTTTGCCCCTATCTTACCGAAACGAAAATTCTTCCTTCGCCAATAAATTTTAAAATGGTCAAAATATTAATATTTCTTGATACAATAACTCCGAAAAATCAAATCTCTTGAGGATAAACAACAATTATAGTTCATATAATTTGTTCTTAATAATAGAACAACATCTAATTTATTTATGGCCGTACATCAAATGACAGAACACTTTTTTAATTTCTATAATCTCATATAATATTTTAAACTTTTTGAATCTATATATCACTGAATTTTATTATGATACTCTAAACTTTTCCAATTTGTACATATCTTAATATTATTAAATCATTTATGTTTATAAAATGCAAAGTGCTAAAATTTAATGATAAGTTATTTTTTAGAGTTTTTACAACGTGCAAAGTTCCCTATATAAAATAATTTGTATGAAAATAATTTCATGTACCCTTCACATATTGTGATTAATTGTTTCACAAAACTAAAACAAAAAAGAATAATTTCCCAATAAGTTGCAATGGACATAGAAAATCTATGTTATGTATAAAGCAACTTATAAATCTTAATTATTATTAAAATAAAAACTAACGGCGTCAATGTTGGGAGTTAAATAGGAAAATTTTCACGCAGAAGTTATTGGGTGATCCTACCTAGTCACATGACGTGATGAAGTATCAATTAAATTACATAAAATATGGGAATTGGTGCTAATCACTCGGATAATTACCATAATTATTCTTAATTAAATAATTCTTATCGATTTTTCCTCGCCACGTCAATTTAAGGTAGGACCATTAAAAATTTTCTCCTTGTCCCGGCTATGGAAGCCGCTTGTGGAAATTCGACTTCCATAGATGGTGTACGATATAAAAATCCTAAGAAAATTCTAGTTAAAATTCAAGATTGACTTTTCAAGTTGAGAGGTAGTCTAGTGATATTTATGTACTAATTAAGTGAATCTGAAATATTGCTTTAGAGGAAAAGAACATGGATGTTGGAAAGAGAAACACTTTCACATGCTTTGAGATACAATGGCACACGACATACCCGTTATATATAATATCTTCTGGAGAGGGGGAGAGAGGGTGCGTGGATGAGAGAAAATAGGGGAAGTTGGATAGTTATTTTCGTAAAATTACAACTATAAACTTAGTTCAGTGATCGTTATTGATTGAATTTGTTTTTTCTAATGGTATTTTTGGGAAGTATAAGTGAGACAAAATTTCTCCTTTGGCCTTTATAATAGTAGAGATAAGTGTGATACGTGTTGCGGAATAAAAAAAGATTAACTTAAAAATTTATATATTCTTACTAAATGCATTATTCTATAATTTTTTTTTTTGTTTATGTATCATACTTTTAAGATATTGCAAGTGATTATTTAATAGACAATAGAGGGAGCTAATTGCAGGAGGAAGATAGCAGCGAAATAGTTGGTCTTGATTTTCAATTTTATCCATAATAGTGTTTTTAGTTTATATTTTATTTTTTCAATGATATTTTTGAAAATAGACTGTTAAGGCCTTCTCTAATATAAGTGATACAGATGATGTCGGCCTTTTTGACATATGGGATCCGCCTCCTATCTGCCCAATTAAACTCGCATTCTTTTATTTAAAATTTTGGATTTATTTTATGTTTGGATTAGTGTGCAGGAGTGGCATGTCAGTACATATAGTGTGTATATGGTGTCTAGTAAGTTGCCGCATCAATAAAAGTAAAGATAGTGAGAGTGCTCCCTTTTAAAGTGAGGGATCCTACCAACAAAGAAAAAAGAAAAAAGAAAAAAAGAAGGGTATTAGTAACCAACGTGAATTGAATTAGTTCAAGTAATTCAGTATTTGTTCTTTTTAAATAAGGTATTTGGTTCGAGTATTATGAATAGAAAAAATCTATGGCAAGAGAGTTGTAGCATGGAGTGGGCCGTGTTGGTTTGAATTATTCGAGACTTATTGAATTTCCGAATATCATGGTGCACATAAAAAAACAGAGGCATCAATATTCTTTTACGAAACTACAGAGGCATTTTCTGCAATTTATCCAAGAAACTTTGTCCATTTTATGAACTATAGGAAAGAAACTAATTATTATTTTTCACCTTTTATATATTTCTTAGCTTTTGGTCCATGTTCTTCAAAACTGATTAACATGATTAACACGGCTTTCCAAAATTATACTGTAAGTATTTACTCAAACGGGGCGAAGAGGTATTCGGCTGAGATATAGCCAAAAAAAGTGAACGCCGTACGTCCAAAAAAAAAAAAGAAGAAGAAGGAGACTTCTTTGTTTGATATTAAAAAAAAATAAGTGTACCTTTTGAAGGTTCATTTCCCCTGCCTTCTGAGCTACTTGATGCTGAAAATTCTTTAACTTCAGGATACATGGGAGCTTTCCCTTTGTCAAGCAGCTCTTGGACGAGTTGTATAGCCAGGCAGTGCTTTCTCTTCGTGTTTATAATTGGCGCTAAATTCCCTATACAAAATTCGGGTGTGGCAAACCATAATTATTATGATTTTATCCATAAAAGCGGCATGAAATAGTGATTGATTTACTAAAATTAAGGAATGAAAATTTTGAAAATTTGGATAGCGACTATAGAGGCGTGCTTGCTAGTAGCCATGCCTAGTAGGGCAGTGCTCAGCGCAGGTACGCTCATTCGAGTTAGGTTCAAGTAGCCACACATTATCCCCAAAACCAAAAAACCAAAATGCCACACAACAAAACCCCCAACCTTCGAAAATCAGGGAGAAAGGTGAAGGGTCCAAATAGCGACAAGTTGCCGCCCGACCAGTTGCTGGCCACCACAGACTAGGCCGTTAGGTGCCAATCCGCCACCCGAGTAGGCATTAAAAAGAAAAAAATATATATACATATTTCAAAAAATGTATATATATAAATACTGTGTCATTTTGGACAAAATTGATTAAAAATAATATTTTTAATGTTGCATCCATGTCGGTGGCCATGTTATCTTTTTTAAGCTTCTGTTTAAGCTTTGACTTTATTGGTGTGAACTTTAACCCTATTTACATCTGCATATTAAGGGGAAAGGACTAAAAGGGAGGGTATTTTGTTCTTCTTTTGGATGAGTTACTTTAGTATGTTTGAGTGAGAGAAGATGAAGGGTTAGAGGCTATATATTTATATATACACATGTATAAAGTTATTTATAATGCATTAAATAGGGTTAGAAAGGCAAATGTCAAAATAATATATTGATGAAAGTGTAAATGTATAAATAATTGAGAGATATTAGGAAATTGAAGAGGCATTCTAAGAAAAGTGAGGAATAGATTGGGCATGGAGAGAAGAAATATGGATTGTGGCAATTATTTAATAATTGTTGACTATTAATGCAAAGTGTCCTCATAAAAAATAAAGAAAAAAGAAATACATAAGAAACTCGGGGTCTTAGTTATGATACACAAACACAATATAATAATTTTTATGAATAAAATATACTCTTTTCTCAACCACAAGGGTCGTCCCTTCGTGGTTGAGAGGAATTCCTACATGTGGAAACTCTGTCTCTGTCCTCGCCGTCGAGTGGGGCTCCCCTCCCCTCCGATTGTGTTCACTGTTTTTCTTTTATTTTATTTTCTATTTGTTCAATTTTTTTATTTTTCCAATTTTCTAATTTTTGTGTTATTTTTCACACAAAAAGATCGAGGACTGACTGGCGGATTTTAAAAGTGGGACTAACTCTTGCAAGTCAAAACCGATTAAACTATAGAATTTGAACAAGCGGCTAAAGATGCGGCTACATATTCAATGTTACGGTAACCTTATTTCTAGGAGAAAGTATTGTATGTAGCATGTATATCATGGGGCAATATCATAAGTTAATAAGAATTTATCATTTTGATTTTTAATATGTAAAAAAAAATCTATTATTAAAAAATCTATTATTGATAAAAATAATTCATTATTGACAAAAATAATATTTTTTATGTGTCTTGTTGCATGATGGTATATTCGTTACACACAAGACCTTCTCTATTTTTAGGCGTATACCATGAAAATATTATTCTTAGAATTGAAGTATTAGATAAATATACTGGTCAATAAAATAATTCCAACGGGAAGGTCTCAAAATTCGTATTTTGCGAGACCCACCAAAATAAGGGTGAGAAAAGGCAGAAGAAAAGGTAGAAGAAAACCAAAAAGTATCGAAATGGAATTGTTGCAAGCTATTTGTCAAATCTTCAGAATCTTAAGAACCAAGTAAAATGCCAAATATTGGCTTATTATCTTACCCATAACTCACTTACTTCTAAATATAATTGACATCGCAGATAAGATAAATACTCACAGTTAACAAGGAATAGGACGAAGATCATCACGCTTATGATGAACGCCAAAAACATTGCTGTTATGAAGAACAAAATCATGATTAGTCCGAAGCAAATTGCCAGGATTTGTCCGCGGCAATGACCCATTTTCTCCACATTCAATCCTCGATTATGTCCTACATACAAATTGCATTTTTAATATCAATTAGAATCCAGAATCTTTGAAATCTTGATTGCAGGGCAGCGCGTGGATCCTTGTCTCAAGATCGTAAGGCTTACTTACGTTGTAAATTTTTCTCTACATCATTTCTACTTGCATTGCTGCGGCGGTGACCTGGAAGTTGTACAAGCATGCGTTATAATTATTATATATATGAGAGAGTCAGAATAATTTAAATAGATACTGAAAATTTGTGAAATTTCAGTATCAAATTAATATATTTATATATAACAGACTTTTGACTTTTGAGCAATGCAGTTCTCAGGCCAGGCTGCCTGACTCGATCGAGCTAATGGGGCTGGGTTTGTTGAATTAGGTTGAGATCCTGATTTATCGGCAGAGAGAGAGAGAGAACAAACCGGCTTTTTTATGTGGACGTTGTGAAAAATCATTGCCACTGCGCTCCTCAATTTCTTTAAAGTCTCTTCTGTCCTGCTCTTCATCCCATGTGTGCTTTGGGACAAATGTGCCTTCCCACAAGAAATTAACGACGGTTTTCATTATCGATCACCGAAAAGGAAACCGGAATAACTACAGAGATGGGATCGGTGTCAAGAATTGGAAGTATGTACATTACGTACAATGGTATACAATGACAAAATATGGGCCTTGACCAGAAGGACCAACTGATGGGAAGGAACGGGGCTGAAGCGCCAGTACATGTAGAGGTGTCAGGTTCTTCTCGTTCACGGTGTCCACAAGTTCTGGGTAACAATGTATAATTCGAAGTGCAAACCCTGTTGAAAAAAATCCCAGGAAAAAGAAAAATATCACATCACTCGCATGAGGTAAGCATCATATCATCATCATTCTCGACAATGCACCTAAATGTACAACAATGACACTCAAGCTCACCGTAGTTTTCTCCATTGATGGCAGAGTGAAGAATGGTGTCGCCTTTCCCCTCGTTCTTGATAAGCATGTCCAGGGGAATGTCTGACTCGCCGTAACAGTATCGCAGGTAAAAGAACGCCTTCTCTTTGCCGTAGCGTGCAGCTTGAAAAAGCGGAGTCTCACCTAATGCGTTTCGAAAAGGCAGTCCGAAGAAGGGAAAAAAAGAAGAAGACCAAAGTTAACTTGGAGGCTGATAACTCATAGACGTGTGGAAGAGATGCTCGACATAGGCCGAGCAGACAGTAATTCTAACATGATGGTCTGGTCCTGAAATGACACATCTAATACATAATGCTACTTTCTTGACGCTAGCTGTGCTACAACCTTATCGCTATCAATCAAAACCAGACATGAGATCGAGACAAAACGAAGGTACGATCATACGACAAAATTATGATAATCGTTTGTTATATTGGAGTGGAATTGCATGCATCGATCATGTGAATGTTCAGTTGATTTCTCCTATATATATTACGCTACGTACGGACGAACCTTCCTTATTTCTTTCAGCAATGAGGCTTTTGTCTTGGGAAGATATGCAACAACATAAATCCAAGTTCCCGATTGCTGCGGCCAAGTGAAGAGGTGTGTCTCCCTGATCATTCTTCATCTTCAGGATCTCCAAAAGATCGCCTTGGGGTATCCCATCGACTATGTCCCATACATGCTTTGTCTTGCCGTAGGCTACAGCAACGTGCAGTGCAGTCTCCCCTGGGGCCTTCATGTTGTTATGATGCTCTATGATTTTGCCGGAGTGGTTGGTATAAGCATACGCAACTTTGTCCCAGCCGCTTCTCATGGCAGTTTTGAAAAGCTCGTCAATGTTGATCGATTCCGGATCAATCATTGGCATTTTGGAAGGATAGAGGGGTGCGACTGATTGCTGGGTACACTTAAAATATCACTCAGGCTCAGTAAGGCTTTGCTTCCTTTCCTTTCTGTGGCTGAGCTATCCCAAACCCCCACCACCATCAACCCCCTTAAAAAAAGAAATAATAATAATAAAAAAAAGTAAAAAATAAAAAAGTAAAAAATAAAGCATGACTTCTTGATTAAAAAAGCATGGACAGGAATTAAAGTGATATCCCATTCCATGAATATATACGTTTTGTCAATGTTAGGGACCGGGTTTTGAGCCCGTTATCCTGTGGGCTATGAGGGCTTCTGAAGCCCGCTAAGGGGCGAAACTCCGCTAGGCTTTGCGGAGCCCAGTGAGGGATCCACAAAGCACGCAGCTTCCTTGGATCTGTGTGGAATTCGAGTATCTTTCTTGATTTAGAGAGATACGATATTCGGGTAATATATCAAGAATCCTATTGAACAAGATAATTAATATCTTCATTATCATGTATAAATATCAGGGTACACCAATTGTCTACGATAAACGTACTATAACTCTCATGAGAATCCTAATTAACTTGAGCGTCGGAGAGAGAAATCGGACCACCACCCCGATCCTCCCCTTTTTGCATGTTATTCAAGAGCACAAGGATTGCACGTGAATTCTCACCGAATCACTGGTCATTAACAATAAAGAATAGGTATTGAGGGTCGGTCCAGTATGAAGTTTGAGAATGATCAACCAATTTCAATCACATTTAGCCAAATGGTAGTCTACTAACAATTTTCCGACCATAGAATTGAGGTATCAAATTATATTTTTATTATTGAAACCTTTTGTACTCATTTATATCTCTCCTCTATTTTTCTTGTTATTCCCATGGCGTAAGAACTTGAAAAAGAAAAAGTTAATTATCATGTGATGAGAAGTAAAGCGGTTACCGCCTGCGCTTTTGCATGCGTATGTTCTTACACAACTAGCTTGCCTCCCCCTTTAGAATTTCTGAATTTTTTCTTTTTCTTTTTTTTATTATAAAGAAAGTTCATAAACCTAGTACTAGTACAATAAAATAGAAATTTAAAACATCTAATAAAGGACTATGAGTAGTCTCACCTTTGTATCGAACCTAAAACTTTTTTTTTTCTCTCTATATGGGGATTTTTTGGTTTCTTGTGGTCCTTGTAAATTTCATTTTAGGTATCTAATGTCGGAGTTCGGATCGTATCTCAGCTCCAGTGTAGCTTATCATCCTCTCGATAGCTATCAGTCATTACCTTGATAAGCTATTGTCTCACCAGCTAGATAATTAGATGCAAGCCCCTCCTAGATATAGGGAAATATTTTTCTTATGATTATTAATAATAAATTAAGCTTAAGAAAAAAAAAAGTATGGCGGAGTTCATGTCCCGATGGGAGTGAAGTGAAACATAGTACCCGTGCACAACCTTGCAGCCTTCCGATTTCCGAATTCTAATTCCTGAGGCAATAGCACTATTTAATTTACTATATATGTATATATTTTACTATATATATATATACATATACAAATATATATGAAAAAGAGTGGGCGGAGATTTCTCTCATCCCTTGCTTTCTCTTGGTCGCAATTCAAAGTACAAAGAACAACTACTAACGTGGGTTGTTTTAAACGGTTCGGCGTTTATTCCGTTTAAACAAGATCTCGAGCTCAAGTTCTTTTTTAATTCTTATGAATACAAAAAATTTACACTATAAGAGTTTTATCCTTTAGTGAGTCGACCTGACTCGAGTGCTTTTGATCCACTGTATTTCCAATGAACCAATTGGGTTTGAAATGGAGTTGAAATCGCCCTTGAGGTTAAAGCACCTGAAACCAAGATCGGGTAGATTATTAATGAGCACTTCAGGATAATTGATTAATCGGTTGGATTTAGCCAAGGCGAGTTGCAGGTTCCGCAGCACAAGATCAAGATCAGTTCCATTCGTGCTCCTTAACAAAAGAAGCACCATGAATATGATTAGATGCTTCTTCTTTATATTCATTTATTTTTCCGTCTTTGATAGTGCAACTTCGCGATATATATACGGGCGATTTGACATAAAGGTCTTCCAAATTTAATTTTCTTTTTCTGGTAAATTATCAAACATTGATTATGGTTTGGGCAATTATCTTTTTGCCATCATGTTCATAGCTAATTACTATGGTGTGTATATATATATGTATCTATGTGTGGTAGATGATTTCCATATATATATATATATATTAATCTGAATGTGCATCAGAAAGTACTTCATTAAACTTTCTCAATGTCTGAAATTTCATTTCATACTATCACGCGTTAAAATTTGGATTGTTATTTTTGCTATGCTGCCCTAGAATATACTGTTCCTTTTTCTGTCATTTTAAAATTTTCATAGGTCTCAACTTTAGTCCTAACAGGGTATGAGGTCACGCAGACTCTTAAAACCTTTGTCTAATATACTGCTTTAAACTTTACAAAAGACGAGCCGTTATTTAACTTGAAAACTTAATCTGATCTGTGGAAAAAAAAAATTCAACTATGCAAATGATACAACCAAAGTTTTCTCTTTAATTTTGCTATATCGAACCCTTAATGTCAACCTCTCAACCGAGTTTTCATCGATGAAAGGTCTCAAACGCATCTAATCCTATGAAATCTGACACGGTGTCGGAATACGTGGGTATCGGTTCGCATATGCTCTTTTACGGTGGGGTACATTCAACGAAGTGGACATAGGCCGTATCTCGTGATTTGTATGAGATTTTAATATTTTTCAGGCAGGGATTATTGCAAGTGCGCTGTCATGCATTGCTCTTTTTAATAATTTGACCGTGACAAGCATTATATTCCGTAACTAGCGGCGCCTTTTCTAATGATTAATTGCCGATGCGAACGAGATGGTCATTTGCTTATGTAGAAAGCGATAATCCGGACACTAGATTACAAAAACAAGTATTTATTTGCTAATGTGGCTTGTTTCAGGTTATTTTTGTTAACATAAAATCTCGAATTGAAGTATTGTGAGCAGAAAAAAAAAATCTAAGGCTGAGAAAGTCTTACATTTTAATTAATAGATCTTATTTGAATTTAAATTAGTCGAAATTTCTTGAGATTCCGATTAGTAAGTGGGACCAAAAAAAAATTCATATGGAAAAGAATGACCAAGAGGAATATAATTTGGCCATAGACAAAAATCTTTTGACCGTACAAATTTCAGAATACAAATCCACGCTTAGGTTGGGATTGTTTAGATTTAATTTTAAGTACTAAAAATTTAAAATCTAAATAGAATAAGTGTTTTATTAATTAATTTAAAAGTGTTTGACTGAGTGAAAATTATAAAGATCGAAATTATATTTAGTACTTTAATTTCTTCTCACTTTTGCCCACATATTATTTAATTTTTTAAAATTCAGAAAATTAAAAACAATCCCAAAAAAAGGGATCAAGGGTTTCAGTTTCAACTGGGGAGGAATCAATCAGAATTTCTTTTCCTTAGAGTCAAAAAAAACAAATTTCTATGGGCCCCCATAAGGACGAACATCCAAATGGAGGCCACAAGGAATCTGGACTTTTTTACATAAAGGCATATTATTATATATTCTTTCTTTTCTTTTTTATTTTCTTTCAATGAAGCAAATAATTATTGCCAAATATCAAATCAAACCATCCATCGGCTATGATGGAAGAGAATCAAATTTTGGGAGAAAGATTTTAAAAATATAAAAATAATGTGCATGTCGCTAAAAGAGATTTTGAACGTCGTAAAAAAAAAGCTTATTTTCTTTTTTTTATTATTTTTTTAAATTATTTGTACGGGCGTTCCTCGGTTGATAAATCGATTTTTCAAGATGATCAACATTTTCGAAATGAGAATTTCAAAATCGCAAAATTAGAGAAATACTTTACTCCATGAGAATTTTAATTTGTATCAACAGAGATCAAATCTCGATAAAATCGATATCGAACCCCAGACGCACGTCGATCGTAATTGCCCAATTAATTTCGAATTTCTCATCTTTTCGGAGGACATCCGAAAAATGGTCTAAAAACGCCGTTGTGTTTAGAAAAATTCAAGGATCGATATCATGTAGAAAAATATTTTTTTATCTCGAGCATCGACTTGAATTTTGAAATAAAAAAAGAGTCAAAATTGTTACACGTAAGGCCTGAAATTCTTGTCTTCCCAACCGAGCATCCAAAAAATGATCCGGGACTACTATTGCGTTCAAAAAAATTCATGGATCAATTTTATGAGGAAAAATATTCTTTGGCCTCGAATTTTGTCCCGGATTCTGAATATTGAAGTTGATGTGCGTGAAATCCAAAAACGTCTTATAGTGTATCTTTTCTGAAAGATTATAAAATTGGCACTTTATTAAGAAAATGCCCTATTTTCAAAAGTCATGAATGCTTGAGCGATCAGTTGAAAATACTTCATTTCGATGGATGATATAAATGATATTTTGCCCTCTTGGAGCCGGTGGGCCAAAATGGATTGCTGACAATATGTACAATAGATACAATTACTTCATAGTGTCCAAGCTCTAGGAATCACATGCACGACATGCACTCAATTTCGCATATTCGTCAAATACCCATCAAGTCAGCATTTCATAGCAAATCACTATACAAGCACTCAACAGATCAGGCCAAGCACTTAAGTATATTTAGGACATATTCAAACAAGTTCAACCAGCACCATATCCAATCTCAATCAACTCTAACACACAATGTATAACACCACTCAAACAATATAGCCATAGGGTCGCATTTCCTTGCGACAAGTTATGACGGTACCGTGACCCCGCACATCTTACTTATATCATCCTCAACTCTCAATATCCATATCTCATAAGCGGGGGCTGCTTATTAACCTCTAGCGGTAAGTGTTGACCACCATTTATATTCCGCCGTGTTTAGCGGCCGATTAGGCCTCTATTTATATTTCACTAGGTCCAGCGGCTAATCTGGGCCATTTTATATTCGGCCGAGTCCAACGGTCGATCAGGCTCCTATTTATATTTCTGTGGGTCCAGTAGCTGATCAGGCCCCAATTTCTATTTTGTCGGGTCCAGCGGTTGATCTGGCCCATTTTATATTTCGCCACGTTCAGTGACCGATCAGGCCCCTATTTATATTTCACCGAGTCCAGTGGCCGATCATGCCCATTATTTAATCCGCTAGGTCCAACGGCCCTATGGCTATAATCAAGCAATATCAGCATACACAAGCACATACTCAATCACATTACAATGGTATCATATTATTATCACACATCTCATACACAATCAATATACACAATCACACCGCATATCTCAAGTCAAAATGAAACATAAGAGGGCAATATCTCTCAAATTCTTTCACACAGCCTAGTAAAACCCATTTCTTAATATCTAACTATGATAATATTCTTTTTAAATAATTTATATAACTATAATACATCATTTCACAAGGGGATAGAGTACTCATAGATAACTCCCAAAAATAAATCATCAAGTTCAAATCTTCGAGATGCATGGCTTCGGTATACTCCATCCGTGACATATAATAAATTTAACGAGAAACTAATTTATAAGCATATATCACACCCAAATAAAAAAGAATTCTAATCCAATTAATGTTATTTGAAGGCAGCAAAATGACTCTTCTAATCAAAGTCTCTACTCCAACCATCACTTTGACCTTAAAATTTCAAATACGAATTTCCATAAAATTTGAGTCAGCTAATTCAATTTCATTGAGCCATTAAACAATAGTTTACAAAACAATTTCAAAGTGATTGCAAGCAGGACATCGAAAGAGGAATAGTTTTCCAAGAAATGATCAAAATCTGGAGGAACTCACTCCCCACGCCAAAAACACCAATTTGATTCAAAACAAAACATATGCAGTGAAAGAAAAATGAGTGAAGCAATTTTTCCAAAAATATGCAAACCAAATCCATCGAAAGAATTTCTCCGATTGCAATGAGAAGTCATTTTATCGACTGGACTATACAGGATCAACGAAATATTATCAAGAACTATGAGCAACAAATCTGGTAAGAAGCACTTTTCAAAAAAACTGTGATTCACATGCCAACATGGGTAGGAAAATTTTCTAATCCTTGTCCTTTTCAAAGCTTTGTCATAAGAAATTTTTTGGATCTTTAGAATAACAAGACTCAGAACTGAAGCAGATTAACAAGGGCCTCAAACATGAACTACACCATTATCATGCCTGGAGGAACAGAGCAAGCTGGAGGTATTCGGGCATAAGAACAAGCCCGAGGTGTTCGAAGAGAATAACTGACACAGCGTACACGTAAAGAACCTATCACAGATCCGTTGATTCCACAGAATACTGAAACTACGACCTTCAATCCCTGTTGATTCTTCGAATTCCTAGGAAATTGGCATCAAACTCGAATTGAATTCGAGATGGGCGAAAGAGCACGATAGCTCTAAAACTTTATTGATAATCCAAAAACTGTCTTGCCCTAGGGCTTACATCGTTTAAATAGAGAAAAATAAATTATAATAAAAGAAACAAAAAATTCTTAGAAATAAACTATTTTCCTAAAATAGCAAAAAATGCCCTGAATAACATAAAATTACCCGTTTATAGCCATAAACGATAGAATTTGGCTTAAATCCTGTCTTTTCATAGTCAAAGGCAGTGAGTTTTGCTCCAGAGGTCGATTCCCTAAAGACATGGTCATTAGAACCTGTTTTTCTCCAGATATCGATTTGCCGCTTCTTCTGCCGCATCATTCTCCCCTGGGTAGAGAGAATTCGCCCTCGAATTGTCTTCGTTTGAACTGTCACCTGTGTAAGGAATCGGGTGCTTCACATTAAACACGCCAGCAGTACGAATGCGGTTGGGAGGTTTAAGTCGATAGGCGTTTGGATTGATTTTCTCCACGACCTCCACAGGACCAATCTTTCTTATAGTGAGCTTGTGGTAGTCACTAGCAGAAAAATGATCCTTGATAAGGACAACCCAAACAAAATCGCCAACTTCAAAGTCCACGTGCCTTCTCTTTCGGTCAGCAGCAGTTTTGTATTTCCTAGCAGCCTCCTCCAAATTATTCTACACAGTCTCGTGAATCTCTTGCGGCCCGTGAATGAAGTCAGCAGCCTTACCATGGACCCTGGTCTTATCCGGCACGGGTAACAGATCAAGGGGACCCTTAGGAGTAACGGAATATACCACCTGGAAGGGATGAATCCAGTGTTGCGATTAACAGCGTGATTTTGCGCAAACTCTTCCTGGCTCAACTTTTGGTCCCAGCACTTCACGTGCTCCCCTACTAAACCCCTCAACAAATTGCCCAAGGACCTGTTAACCACCTCTGTCTGCCCATATGTCTACAAGTGATACGCCGTATTGAATTTCAGCTAAGTGTTCACCATTTTCCAGAGGCTCCGCCAGAAATGACTTAGGAAACGGGTGTCCCCGTCAGACACAATAGAGACTGGCAGACCATGCAGATGGTATACCTTCCGAAAATACAACTGAACAACCTGCACAGCATCAATAGTGTTCTTGCACGGAATAAAGTGTGCTATCTTGGAAAACCTATCAACGACCACATATATATAATCATTTCTTCGCTGGGTACGAGACAAGCCGAGGATGAAATCCATACTGATATCCACCCATGGCTGCGAGAGAATCGGCAAGGGCATGTACAACCTTGTGTTAGTTGTAGTACCCTTGGACACTTGACAAATCTTATAGCGCTGCACGTACTTCTCCACTTCTTTACGAATCGTAGGCTAGAAATAGGATGTCTGGACCAACTGCAAGGTTTTGCCTCTCCCCACATGACCCTCGCCACGTAGCTACCGAATAATGTGTGCCCTCAAACTACATTCAGGGATATAGAGCTGATTTCCCCTGAAAATAAAAAACCATCTTGCAACACGTACTCCATTCTTTTTCCAGCCCGAACTCTAACAAGTGCCATAGAAAAATAGGGGTCGACTTCAAGCAACTCAGCGAAAGAACTAAAATCAGGTACCTCAACTGTCATCCTGTTCAGAATGCTACGCCTCTAACTAAGGGCATTAGTGACTCCGCTCTTGTGCTTCACCACAAAAGTGAAATGCTTCAGATAAGCCACCCATGAAGCATGACGGGCTGACACCTTACCCCGGCTATGGAGGTATTTTAGGGCCTCACGGTCGGTATACAAAATAAACTCCCTGTGGAAAAGATAATGTTGCCAATGCGTCACCGCCTGCACTACAACATAAAATTCAACGTCGTAAGTGTTGTACCTCACTTTCGCTCCTGTTAGCTTCTCGCTGAAGAAGGAAATTGGCCTGCTGTTCTGGCTCAAGACTGCTTCGATCCCTACCTTCGATGCATCATAATGCAGCTCAAAGGGTTTGTTGAAAATCAGGTAGGACAAGAATCGGGGCGGTCGTCAACGCTCCTTTATCTCTTGGAATGCCGCTTTTGCACCCTCAGTTCACTCGAATCTACTGCCCTTCATGCAGTCAGTTAAGGGAGCCATAATACTGCTGAAGTGGGGAATAAACCGCCTGTAGAAGGAGGTTAAACCATGGAAGCTCCTAACTTCGGTAGTATTCGCAGGTTTATGCCACTATCTAATTGCCTCGACCTTGGACGAGTCAACCCTCAAAACCAGCAGCAAAAACAATATAACCAAGAAAAAGAACTTTCGACCTCATAAAAACACACTTTTTCAATGCAGCATAGAGTTTCTCGCTTCGGAGGACAGAGAGTACTTCGCGCAAGTGGGTCAGATGTTGCTCGGGTCAGCACTGTAAATCAAGATGTCATCAAAATACACGACCAAGCACCTGTCGATG
Source organism: Punica granatum (assembly GCF_007655135.1). NCBI lineage: Eukaryota > Viridiplantae > Streptophyta > Magnoliopsida > Myrtales > Lythraceae > Punica > Punica granatum. Next base: position 27,243,901 of record NC_045128.1, read on the forward strand.
AAAGGCCGCAGAATCCGATTCATCACTCTCGTGAACGTACTTGGTGCATTTGACAGCCCAAATGACATTACCAGCCATTCGTATAACCCCTCCCTAGTCTTGAATGCAGTCTTCTACTCGTCTCCAACACTAATTCGAATATGGTAATAACCACTCTTCAAGTCCAACTTAGTAAAAATCATGGCACCACTTAGCTGGTCAAGTAAATCATCCAGACGAGGAATGAGAAAACGATACCTGACCGTTATCTTATTGATGGCTTGATTGTCCACACACTTATACCAGGATCCATCATTCTTGGGTACTAGAAGCGTTGGGACGGCACACGGGCTCATACTCTCCCGAATGAAACCCTTTGATACCAGCTCCTCCACCTGTCTCCTCAACTCCTCATGCTCAGCCGAGCTCATCCTGTAGTGTAGTTTGTTCGGAAGGGATGCACCAAGCTGAAGGTCGATATGGTGTTGGATGTCTCGCAAAGGTGGTAGTCCATTTGACAACTCCTCAAGAAAGACATCCTGGAATTCTTTCAAAATCGGCAAGGACTCAATAGGTGCAATGTCCTCCTCCACAACCTCCCTGCCCACGAGAGCAAACATATACTCCGCATCATGCAACTCCTCTCGAAATTGGGCAAGGGACAGCAGGTTGTTTCCGGTAACCAGATTCATAGGTCGAGGTTTAATGGGGCCCCAGTTCGGCACCAATACAATCTTCAACTCCTTTTACCTGAAGTTGTATTTGTTGGTCCTCTTGTCATGGCTCCCGCTCCGATCAAATTGCCAGAGCCTCCCCAACAACAAGTGACATGCATCCATAATAACAACATCACACCAAACAAAATTCCTATATCGCGTGCCAATAGAGAACGTAACCAGAGTACAATTCGAAACACTTACTTCACCTCCTTTCTTCAGCCACGCCAGCTTGTACGCTTTAGGATGTTGTTCTGTACGCAGGCCCAACTTCTGTACAGCCTCTACAGACACAATATTTTCGCAACTGCTTGAGTCTATCATAAAACGACAGACCTTACTCTCGATGGTACAAGTGGACTGGAAGATGTTATTACGCAGTCAGTTCGCCCGCAGCTCTCGGAGTCATATAAGACCTCCTCACCACCAAGTTGGGCACCCCATCGCTAGGTATCTCAAGAAAAACAAGTTCTGACGACCTTGTCTAGAGGGAAACGGCCTCCGAAGCCAAATGGGAAATTTTAGGGTATCAAACAGGCAATTTTATATTATTTAGGTGTTTTTACATATTTTAGGAAAAGTTTATTTCTTTCGTTGCAATTTCCTAAAATAGTTTATTTCCTTTGTTGCAATTTCGTTTCTTCATATTTAAGCGATGTAAGCCCTACGGCTAAAGACAGTTTAGTTTTTGATAAATAAAATTTCAAGAGAGAATTTTCTCTATTATCCCAAATTTGGCATTGATTGAATCAACAAATTTGATGTCTATTCCTTGCTATTCGTAGAATCAACAGGTTATAGAAGATTGTTTTCTTACATTCGTGCGCGAATTAACAAGTTACAATAGTTACGCTGCGTCAGTTGGTATCAGAGCCAGGTTCGCTCTTGGATCAGTGATGCCGCCTCGAATAACGACTAATCAACATCATGTTGCGGAGGAGGACGAACTGTATCGGAGGATCGAGCCGATTATTGATACCTGGCTGGTGCGTAAGCTGGATGTATTTCTGCATCGCCTAACCGAGAGGATGAGGGCGCTGATGGAGGCCCGACAGGAGGTCGACCCGAGGCGCGGCCGAGTCCCTAATTCAACTGCAGACTTGGAGGATGTCGAATATGATTTTTATTCTGAAGGGGGCGCAACTTTATTTTCCGAATTCAACTTTATTGTTATTGGGTCTCGTGGCAAGTTCGTCGAGATTCGCATCATTTTGGTATCAGAGCATCAGGCTCCAAATCAGGTTTATCCTATCCTTTTCATTTCAATTTGCTGAATTTCATTCCGTCTAGCTTGTTCGTTCTGGATTAGTAGTAGCAAAAAAAGAAAGGGAAAATAAAAAGAAAAGAAAAGTGAAGTTCCAGCTTTTAAAAAAAAAAGAGGAAAAAAGGGCAAGAGTGGTGAGTATATCAGAGGATAAAAGCCTAAAATTGAGTGAAACAGGAGTGTTGAGTGACATTAATTTGAGTGCAAACATGAGAGCGAGTGGTTGTGAGGTCCATCTCTATTTTCTAGAGTTTCACTTGTAGATTTCATCATGCCACAAGAAAGCAGTGGAAATGATTAGAATAACGGAGGAACTGCTTACAACATAATGATCCGAGATATGCAGCAACAATTTGAGTGCATGAATGTGATGGTTGATTTGATTTACGATCGGTTGGAAAGGTGAGACAAACGGATTGAACAGTTGCTAGATGGCTACGATGAAACTTCTGGTTCATCCTCTTGCCAATTGAAGTGGGGTTCTTCGACGAAAAAGGAAGAGAAAATAGCCTTGAAGCCAATAAAAGAGAAACCCACAAACAAGTTTCAACCTAGTGGCAAAGAGGAGGGTCATATTGCTTCTCAATTCCTGGACAGCGATGGTCGAAACGCAACGCTATTGCCGCTTCCACCTAACCAAATGGATGAAGAGCAACTTCAAATCAAGCAATCCATTGGCGAGAAAAGTGAGGAATTCGAGAATGTCTTTCTCGAGCAAATGCCCCCAGAACAGTCATCAATCAAGTCGGTTGTCATAGATTCGAGAACAAATCCTTTTGAAGAGAGGGGGAATGATATGATCCAACTATAGGACCCTTCGCATGAGCATGAGGAAGAATCCTAGGATGACAGGGTCGGGCATGAAGGCGAGCTTTGGGATAAGCATGTGCTACCTAGAGCAAGTACAATAGCACGAGCCAAGCGAATCCAACAAGCCATGCAAAGGCTGTTATTGCATGTCCATGGAGGAGTAGTCGAGCTCTTGGGCGGGCAGCATGTGGAACAAGAAGCCACGACCGTTCATATCCTAGAAATCTATTTAGAAGATGATCACAGTTCAAAGGGCTGAATTCAATTGTTTTTCAATAACTTAAGCCTATTTCATTTTGGGTTATCACTTAGGATTTATTTTAGTCAAGCCCATTAGCTCATTTTGGTTATCAACTAGTATCTCTTTATAAATAGGCATGTGGCCTCCCTCGAAAAGACAGATCAGTTTTCATTCAACTTTGTGAGAGAGATTTTCTCCGAGCTGTTGCTGAGCAACTTTGCGATATTGTAAGTGTGATGACTTGTGATTCCCGACATTTATAATATTGGTTTCTAGCTCCTTATAACTAGCGGGTCAATATTCCATATTATAATATTGGTTTCTAGCTCTTTATAGTCAGCGAGTCAATATTCCCTATCCCCGAAACCTTCAATGGACGATCCCAGGTTTGATCTCATTCTATTGTTATTGGGTCTCGCGGCAAGTTCGTCGAGATTCGCATCATTTTGGTATCAGAGCATCAGGCTCCAAATCAAGTTTATCCTATCCTTTTCGTTTCAATTTGCTGAATTTCATTCCGTCTAGCTTGTTCGTTCTGGATTAGTATAAGCAAAAGAAAAAGGAAAAGAAAAAGAAAAGAAAAGCGAAGTTCCAGCTTTAAAAAAAAAAAACAGGCAAGAGTGGTGAGTATGTCAGAGGGTAAAAGCCTAAAATTAAGTGAAACACGAGTGTTGAGTGACATTAATTTGAGTGCAAACACGAGAGCGAGTGGTTGTGAGGTTCATCTCTATTTTCTAGAGTTTCACTTGCAGATTTCATCATGCCATAAGAAAGTAGTGGAAATGATCATAATAACGGAGGAACTGATTACAACATGACGATCCGAGATATGCAGCAACAATTTGAGTGCATAAATGTGATGGTTGATTTGATTTACGATTGGTTAGAAAGGCGAGACAAGTGGATTAAACAGTTGCTAGATGGCTATGATGAAGCTTCTAGTTCATCCTAATGCAAATTGAAGTGGGGTTCTTCGATGAAGAAGGAAGAGAAAATAGCCTTGAAGCCAATAAAAGAGAAACCCATAAACAAGTTTCAACCCAATGGCAAAGATGATGGTCATATTGCTTCTCAATTCCTGGACAGCGATTGTCGGAATGTAACGCTATTGCCGCTTCCACCTAACCAAATGGATGAAGAGCAACTTCAAATCAAGCAATCCACTGGCGAGAAAAGTGAGGATTTCAAGAATGTCTTTTTCGAGCAAATGCCCCTAGCACAGTCACCAATCAAGTCGGTTGTCATAGATTCGAGGACAAATCCTTTTGAAAAGAGGGGGAATGATATGATCCAGCTAGAGGACCCTTCGCACGTGTATGAGGAAGAATCCTAGGATGACAGGGTCGGGCATGAAGGCGTGCTTTGGGATAAGTATGTGCCAGCTAGAGCAAGTACAAGAGCACGAGCCAAGCGAATCCAACAAGCCATACAAAGGCTGTTATTGCATGTCCATGGAGGAGTAGTTGAGCTCTTGGGCGAGCTGCATGTGAAACAAGAGGCCACGACCGTTTATATCCTAGAAATCTATTTAGAAGATGATCCCAATTCAAATGGCTGAATTCAATTGCTTTTCAATTGTTGGGAATTGGTGTATGCCCTAGATGCAATCTATCATCAGTTGTAATATGACATGTATTTCATTATATTACGAGGCATATCTGTTATTGTGTAGATTACGCTAAATATGATTTTACACAATAATGTCCTTGGAATAGTAGGTTCAATAGGCATCAAGTGTGACTTGATTGTGAGATCCTATAATTACTGAACATTATTCCTAAATGTCCATAGTCAAAGTATTATCGTTAATTAGGACAACGATAATGCGGTTAGACTAGTGTAAGTGTTGATTGATGACCAAATCTCATAGGTCATGGATATGGAGATATCAAATCACACCACATGTATACATTAAGAGTAATGTGTATAGGACTGATCCGCCATGAGATTGCTACATGGGTTGTTACGTGACTGTCATTAGCATATCTCAAAATGACTATAGTGTAATGGTCCTTTGACTTGAGGTCACCATGGATTCCTACGTGTAATGTCGTATATTTTGATACTGTCAAACACCACCGTAACAGGCTGGTTATAAAGATAGTTATTGGGTATGCCACAAAGCATGGAAAAGAATGTGAGTGACCAAGATAGGATTTGTCCCTCCTACGAAACGAGAGCGATATCTCACGGCCACTTGGTGGTTAAGTCTAAAAGTGTATGCATACCCAAATGAGTCGATATAATGATATCGAGCTCATTTGTTCTGATAGACTTACCCGGTAAATCAAGAAAGAGAGATATTGAGCCATACAAGGATGTCATCGACCATGCCTTGGGCTCAATAGAGATATAGAGGACAAAGGGATTATATTACACGGTAATATAGGTCACGAGGTTCGTCGAGAAATTGACTTTTCGATTACTTGAGTAACAGTGATGCATTGCTAGATGCTGCTCACTGTTTGTAATATTGAAATAGAGATTTCGATATTACTATCAACGTAATTGGGAACCTGCAGGGTCACACACTACGACTAAATTGACGAGATATTTTGAAACAATAAAATCGTCTAATAGAGATTAGATGATTTATGGTGTGACTAATTAATCGGATATTTAATGAGATTAAATTTGTCGATTAATTAGACTCGATTTATTAGATTAAATGGACCAAATTGATGCACGATTAATACGGTGACACATGGCTTTTATGTGGATGAACATGTGTAAGGACACATGTCATAAGGGAACCTTCATTCCTTAAATCCCACATCGGTTGGGATTTCATCTTCACCCCTCTCAATTACTTATAAAAAGGGGCAGTGAGATATATATAATGTGTGTGAATGTATGCATGTATGTGTGTATATGCATATACTTTTATATATATAAAAGCACACACATATAATTATATGTGCAGAGACATATATGTGTGCGTGCATATATGTGTATGCATATAAAGTATAAATAATTTGAATTGAATTGTTCAATTCAAATTAGGTCCATTAGTCTAAAAATTTCGGGTGTTGCATCGGTATTTCTTTCGAGTATTGGTCGCTAGCACCGCCAATCTCGAAAACTCGTTGACAAAGTCGGTGTGGATACCAGTAGAGGCGTCACGCGTGGGACGCTCGGTCGACAACTTTAATATTCCAGGTACGCTTTTATTTACTCTTATTGTTCTAGTAGGTCTTGGAATTAGTTTCACGGGTAGGAAATTTTGAATTTCTGTTCCTTTTTCGCTTCCGTTGACCCCGTGGAACTAGCATCAATAACTTAGGCCTATTTCATTTTGCGCTATCACTTAGGATTTATTTTAGTCAAGCCCATTAGCCCATTTTGGTTATCAACTAGTATCTCTCTATAAATAGGCATGTGGCCTCCCTTGTAAAGACAGATCAGTTTTCATTCAACTTTGTGAGAGAGATTTTCTCCGAGCAGTTGCTGAGCAACTTTGCGATATTGCAAGTGTGATGACTTGTGATTTCCGACATTTAATATTGGTTTCTAGCTCCTTATAGTTAGCGGGTCAATATTCCATATTATAATATTGGTTTTTGGCTCTTTATAGTCAGCGAGTCAATATTCCCTATCCCTAAAACCTTCATTGGACGATCCCAGATTTGATCTCATTCTATTGTTATTGGGTCTCGCGGCAAGTTCGTCGAGATTCGCATCAGTTTGGTATCAGAGCATCAGGCTCCAAATCAGGTTTATCCTATCCTTTTTGTTTCAATTTGCTGAATTTCATTCCGTCTAACTTGTTTGTTCTGGATTAGTAGCAGCACAAAAAAAAGGAAAAGAAAAAGAAAAGAAAAGCGAAGTTCCAGCTTTAAAAAAAACAGAGAGAGAAAAAAAACAGGCAAGAGTGGTGAGTATGTCAGAGGGTAAAAGCCTAAAATTAAGTGAAACACGAGTGTTGAGTGACATTAATTTGAGTGCAAACACGAGAGCGAGTGGTTGTGAGGTCCATTTCTATTTTCTAGAGTTTCACTTGCAAATTTCATCATGCCACAAGAAAGCAGTGGAAATGATCAGAATAACGGAGGAACTGATTACAACATGATGATCCGAGATATGCAGCAACAATTTGAGTGCATGAATGTGATGGTTGATTTGATTTACGATCGGTTGGAAAGGCGAGACAAGCGGATTAAACAATTGCTAGATGGCTATGATGAAGCTTCTGGTTCATCCTCTTGCAAATTGAAGTAGGGTTCTTCGACGAAGAAGGAAGAGAAAATAGCCTTAAAGCCAATAAAAGAGAAACCCACAAACAAATTTCAACCCAATGGCAAAGAGGAGGGTCATATTGCTTCTCAATTCCTGGACAGCGATTGTCGGAACGCAACGCTATTGCCGCTTCCACCAAACCAAGTGGATGAAGAGCAACTTCAAATCAAGCAATCCATTGGCGAGAAAAGTGAGGAATTAAAGAATGTCTTTCTCGAGCAAATGCCCTTAGAACAGTCACCAATCAAGTCGGTTGTCAAAGATTCGAGGACAAATCCTTTTGAAGAGAGGGGGAATGATATGATCCAGCTATAGGACCCTTCGCACGAGCATGAGGAAGAATCCTATGATGACAGGGTCGGGCATGAAGGCGAGCTTTGGGATAAGCATGTGCTAGCTAGAGCAAGTACAATAGCACGAGCCAAGCGAATCCAACAAGCCATGCAAAGGCTGTTATTGCATGTCCATGGAGGAGTAGTCGAGCTCTTGGGCGGGCAGCATGTGGAACAAGAAGCCACGACCGTTCATATCCTAGAAATCTATTTAGAAGATGTTCACAGTTCAAAGAGCTGAATTCAATTGTTTTTCAATAACTTAAGCCTATTTCATTTTGGGCTATCACTTAGGATTTATTTTAGTCAAGCCCATTAGCTCATTTTGGTTATCAACTAGTATCTCTTTATAAATAGGCATGTGGCCTCCCTCGAAAAGACAGATCAGTTTTCATTCAACTTTGTGAGAGAGATTTTCTTCAAGCTGTTGCTGAGCAACTTTGCGATATTGCAAGTGTGATGACTTGTGATTCCCGACATTTATAATATTGGTTTGTAGCTCCTTATAGCTAGCGAGTCAATATTCCATAATATAATATTGGTTTATGGCTCTTTATAGTCAGCGGGTCAATATTCCCTATCCCTGAAACCTTCATTGGACGATCCCGGGTTTGATCTCATTCTATTGTTATTGGATCTCGCAGTAGGTTCATCGAGGTTTGCATCATAAGCGGTGGGCCAAATGCTTTCTCGGGGTTTTCGATGGGAATGGGGGAAAGCATGCTGCTGATTTTGCCTGTTGTCACTTCCTGAGGATCATTCTTGAAAACAAAGACTTTCCTCACGAGATCGAGAAGGTCATTTCTTCTGCTTCTTACAGACTGATGCCGCCTTTGCCGAAGCATGCTCATTAGATGCAGCCCTCGCTTCTAGAACCACAGCATTGGCATCAACAGTCATGGGGAGATTACTAGTGGTGGCTAATGCTGGAGATTGTAGAGCAGTCCTATGTCGTCGAGGGAAAGCAATTGAGATGTCAAGGGACCACAAGCCTGTATGCGCCAAAGAACGGAAACATATCGGGGCTTTCGGAGGTTATGTCTATGACGGGTATCTCAATGGGCAACTAAAAGCAATTTTATCTCTTGGTCTCAATTTTATCTCTAGACTCCTAGGACGAATTCTCTCAACCCATGAGGGAATGATGTGGTAGAAGATGTGGCAAATTGGTATCTCGAGAAAAACAGGTTTTGACGACCATGTCTCTAGGGAAACGGCCTCCGGAGTCAAACGGAAAATTTTAGTGCCTCAAACAGACAATTTTATGTTACTTGGGCGTTTTTGCATATTTTAGGAAAAGTTTATTTCTTTAGTTGCAATTTCCTAAAATAGTTTATTTCCTTTGTCCTAAAATAGTTTGTTTCCTTTGTAGCAATTTTGTTTCTTCATATTTAAGCGATGTCAGCCCTAGGACTAAAGACAATTTAGTTTTTGATGAATAAAATTTCAAGAGAGTATTTTTTCTATTATCCCAAATTCGGCATTGATTAAATCAACGAATTTGATGCATATTCCATGGTATTCGTAAAATCAATAGGTTATAGAAGATTGGTTTATGGCATTCGTGCACGAATCAATATATTATAATAGTTACGCTGCGTCAATAACAAGCAGTAGTAGCTAGTAGTACAGATCACAAACTACTCAGCTGGATCCTGCTGTCCACTTATTTCTCAATTCATCAAAGAAAGGATGCAACTAAGTGCATAAACTCAACACAAGATTAAATTCGAAAATCTTCAGCACATACCCAACTGATAGCAATCTAATAGCCCTAAATCTTCATTATACTCCCTGCTCTATAAATCCTTCATCCCGAGCTAGGCCCGAAGCTCACTAACTCTTTTCTTTCCTTCTCTTTCTCTCGCCTGTTCTCTCTCTCTCTCCCTCTATTCTACCCTATTTTTTCTTTGATTTCTCCAGCAGAAAACAGAACAAGAAAGAAAAAGAAAGAAGCAATTGAATGGCAGTGGAAAATGGGGTGGTCTCAAGACCACGTGGACCCCATGCCACCATCTAGCCACCTGAACATGCAATATATAATATACGTATGTAAGTATGTATATGTTTATGTATACATGTTTAAAAAAATAATTACCGGGCCTCACAATTATATACAAATCTCAAGGAATTATAATTAATTCATGTGTTACCACTAAAATTTTTCAAAATTACCATTTATCATATTTATACATAAGTTTTGAAGATATATTAAAAAATTAAAATACTTCACATCCAAATATATTTGTGTATATATATATAAATTATTAATAATTTTTACTTATAAATTATTGATTAATATGCATTTACTAATATAGTCCTATATAATCCTAAATGTATAATATTTACAGTTATACCACTATTTATTGTTCTCTATTCAATTTATATATATATATATACAAATTTGAGTACAAACTAATTAATAATGACAGAATTGTAAAATAAGTAATATGTTATGGGTAAAATTACGATATGTATGAGATTAAATTAATGTAAAAATTGATACAATTAATTCATGTAAGCATGGTTTGCCTCATTTTCAATATGTACACAATTAATTATATAAGTAGGCAAGTATCTACTCAATCCATTAATATGTAAGTATATCTTACATTGAATTTTTTCTGTATCATAAATAAACATAATATACATAAATAAGTTTATAATACAACCAATATTTTGCCTAAAACTTATGTCGTTCTTAATTTATTTACATTGACTGCATTATATTGAAAACTTTTAGAAGTACTATAGTGCTAATCTTATTAAAACTTAATTAAGTGTAAATCTTCCATTGAAGTGATTGGATCATTTCATCTAAAATTATTCAAATTCATTTAACTTGATTTATGTAATGTGAGACAAATAAAGTGCAAGCAAATACTAAAATTATGAAATTTTAAATATTCTATAATTATCAATCTTTCACCTAATGAAACAAAAGATTTTGAATTTTTTAGGAATTTGAAATTATTTTCATAGAAATAAGACTGATTATTGAAACTACGTCTATGAAATTATTATATAGATTCTTTACATTTGAATTGAATATATTCAACATGACAGTATTGTTGGGAATTGGTGTATGCCCTAGAGGCAATCTATAATCAGTTCTGTAATATGATATCTATTTCATTATATTACGAGGCATATCTGTTATTGTGTAGATTGCGCTAAATATGATTTTACACAATAATGTCCTTGGAATAGTAGGTTCAATAGGCATCAAGTGTGACTTGATTGTGAGATCCTATAATTACTGAACATTATTCCTAAATGTCCATAGTCAAAGTATTATCGTTAATTAGGACAACGGTAATACGGTTAGACTAGTGTGAGTGTTGATTGATGACCAAATCTCATAGGTCATGGATATGGAGATATCAAATCACACCACATGTATACATTAAGAGTAATGTGTATTGGACTGACCCGCCATGAGATTGCTACATGGGTTGTTACGTGACTGTCATTAGCATATCTCAAAGTGACTATAGTGTAATGGTCCTTTGACTTGAGGTCACCATGGATTCCTACGTGTAATGTCGTATATTTTGATACTGTCAAACGCCACCGTAACTGGTTGGTTATAAAGATAGTTATTGGGTATGCCACAAAGCATGGAAAAGAATGTGAGTGACCAAGATAGGATTTGTCCCTCCTACGAAACGGGAGCGATATCTCACGGCCACTTGGTGGTTAAGTCTAAAAGTGTATGCATACCCAAATGAGTCGATATAATGATATCGAGCTCATTTGCTCTGATAGACTTAACCGGTAAACCAAGAAAGAGAAATATTGAGCCATACAAGGATGTCATCGACCATGCCTTGGGCTCAATAGAGATATAGGGGACAATGGATTATATTACACGGTAATATAGGTCACGAGGTTCGTCGAGAAATTGACTTTCCGATTACTTGAGTAACAGTGATGCATTGCTAGATGCCGCTCACTGTTTGTAATATTAAAATAGAGATTTCGATATTACTATCAACGTAATTGGGAACCTACAGGGTCACACACTACGACTAACTTGACGAGATATTTTGAAACAACAAAATTGTCTAATAAAGATTAGATGATTTATGGTGCGACCGATTAATCGGATATTTAATGAGATTAAATTTGCCGATTAATTAGACCCGATTTATTAGATTTAATGGTGTGCTAAGTGGTTATTTTTATGGAACCACTTGGAGCCAATTATAGAAAGAAACATGGGCCAATTGTATGATAACACTTAGCTATACACATGGACTAATTAAATGATGTCACCTAGACTTACACATGTCACTTGGAGCCTTGATTCTCCTTAATCCCACATCGGTGGGGCTTTGAATTTGTCTTCCCCATATTGCTTATAAAAGGGGCAGCATGCATGTTTAGATATAAGAGATATATATACATGTATATGGGTGTACGTGTATAAGTGTAAGGAAATTCAAGTTGAATTGTTCAATTTGAATTAATCCTACTAGTCTAATAAATTTCGGGTGTCGCATCGGGGTGTTTCTTTCGAGTGTTGGTCGCTAGCACCGCCGATCTCGAAAACTCGTCGACAAAGTCGGTGTGGATACCAGTAGAGGCGTCACGTGTGGGACGCTCGGTCGACAACTTTAAATATTCCAGGTACGCTTTTATTTACTCTTACTCTTCTAGTAGGTCTTGGAATTAGTTTCACGGGTATGAAATTTTGAATTTCTGTTCCTTTTCGCTTCCGTTGCGCCCCGTGGAACTAGCAATTGGTATCAGAGCCAGGTTAGTTAGAATCTGAGTAGATAATAGCATAAAATATGATTTTATGCTTGGTACTGGTATGATTATGTTTGATATTTGCGGTGCATGACTGTTAGACATGGACTATGTCCTAGTTGTGTTAGTATAATAGTTATACGTGTGGACTATTATGTAATAGTTACATAATAGTGTATAGTGAGATCGATTAAATGTTAATCAAATCCCTCAAAATATTAAGTCCATATCCTTCCACCGTGTAACGCTCGTCAAGACCAAGATCGATGAGTGTGTAGACCTTGCCTTCGCAGGATGCCCTTATCTATCCTAGTAAGACGTTGTGTTTACCAGTGGGTCGGACTTAACTGAGCAAGCCTAATAGGATTAGGAGTTCAGAGGCATGTAGTTGGGCATCGATCTATAAGATAGATTTGAATAAGGAGTTATTCACCCAACTAATCAAGAGTTGCATGTGATGCAATTGGGAAAGTGAGTTCCCTACCTAAATAGCCAGTTCTGGGTGAATCAGCCCTTGCTGACTCAGAGCTTGGTGAGATATGGATCTTGAGCTACTATGAGAATGATATTCTCTGAATCAATGTTGAGGGTCATTGATTTGATATAAATAGTGGGAGCAATATTTATAAAGTCCTCATTAAATATTGTTGTGTCATAATACTTATTTTGTATATTTCTATGGTAGTTACCATGGCAGGGAGCACTTCTAGTACTTTCTGTTTGCGATCCGTCCTTGATAAGGACAAACTGTCAGGGAATAATTTCCTTGGTTGGTATCGAAACTTGAGAATTGTTCTCACCCAAGAAAAGAAACTATATGTCTTAGAGCAACCTCTTCTTGCGCCACCGCCTGACGATGCCCCCCAAGCTGAGAAAGATGCTTATAGTAAGCATCATGATGATGCCGTAAACGTTGGATGTCTCATGTTAGTCACCATGGACTCGGAGCTTCAGAAGCAACACGAGAACATGAAGGCGTACGATATGATCGTGCATCTCAGGCAGCTCTATCAAGAGCAGGCCCGACATGAGAGATTCGAGATCTCTAAAGCACTTTTTCAGGCAAGGTTGATTGAGGGTAGCCCGGTGGGTCTTCATGTACTCAAGATGATTGGGTACGTTGAGACTCTGGGAAGACTGGGATTTCCTCTTGGTCAAGAGTTGGCCACAGATTTAGTCCTACAGTCGCTGCCCAGCAGTTATAGTCAGTTCATTATGAGCTATAATATGAATGACTACAATAAACCATTGCCTGAACTGCTTAGCATGTTGAGAACAGCTGAGCATGATATCAGCAAGGGGACGTCCGTTCTAATGGTCCAAGGGACCAAAAGAAAGGGCAAGAGCAAGAGTAAAGGCAAGAAGGCTAAAGGTGCATCCAATTTTGACTTGGGTGCGTTGAAGCCTAAAGCCAAGGTGGCGAAGAATGATTACTGCTTCCATTGTGGCAACACTGGACATTGGAAGCGGAATTGTAAGATATACCTAGAAGAGTTGAAGAAGAAGAAGGGAAGTGAGACTTCCACTTCAGGTATTCATGTTATAGAGATTAATGTATCTACTACTTCTACATCTTGGGTATTAGATACCGGATGTGGTGCTCATATTTGTGGAAATATGCAGGACCTAAAGGACAGTAGATCGTTGACAAAGGGCGAGGTGGACCTACGAGTTGGAAATGGAGCAAGAGTTGCTACATTAACTGTAGGGACTTATCACCTAGTTTTGCCTACTGGGCTTGTATTAGATCTTAACGACTGTTATTATGTACCTGCTATTAGTAGAAACATAATATCTGTTTCTTGTTTGGACAAGAAGGGATTTTGTTTCACTATCAAGAACAAGTGTTGTTCTATGTACATGAATGATGTATATTATGGCAGTGCACATTTAAGTAATGGTCTGTATGTTCTTGATCTAGATACGCCTATTTATAATGTGGAAACCAAACGGCTCAAATCTAATGATTCGAACCCGACTTACCTCTGGCATTGTCGTTTAGGCCATATTAGCGAGAATCGCATCTCTAGACTCCATAAGGATGGATTACTGGACTCGTTTGATTTAGAATCGATCAAGACATGCGAACCTTGCTTAATGGGGAAAATGACTAAGGCCCCTTTTACCGGAAAAGGTGAGCGAGCTAGTGATCTTTTGGCTCTCATACATACCGATGTATGTGGACCAGTGAACAAGCTTGCTAGAGGTGGGTATCTCTACTTTATTACATTTACTGATGATTTCAGTAGATTTGGATATGTGTTTTTGATGAAACACAAATCTGAATCCTTTGAAAAGTTCAAAGAATTTAAGAATGAAGTGGAGAATCAGTTGGGTAAGAGCATTAAAGTTCTTCGATCAGATCGAGGAGGTGAATATTTGAGCTATGAGTTCGCTGACTATCTTAAACAGTGTGGGATTTTATCTCAACTGACTCCACCTGGAACACCACAATGGAATGGTGTAGCTGAGAGGAGGAATCGAACTTTATTAGATATGGTTCGATCTTTGATGAGTCATGCAAACTTACCTGACTCCTTCTGGGGATATGCTCTCCAGACAGCTGCTCTCATATTAAACAATGCTCCGTCGAAATCAGTTGAAAGGACACCATATGAGATGTGGTATGGGAAGCGTCCCAAGATGTCTTTTCTAAAAATATGGGGTTGCGAAGCTTATGTGAAGAGATTGTCTTCGGATAAGCTTGGCCCTAAATCGGACAAATGTTACTTTGTGGGGTATCCTAAGGAAACTCGAGGATACTATTTCTATAATCCCATCGAGGGCAAAGTGTTTGTCGCTCGAACTGCGGTATTCCTTGAGAAAGAGTTTCTCTTCAAAGGAACTAGTGGGAGGAAATTAGAACTTGGGGAAGTTCTATCACAAAATGACATTGACCAATCGACGGGCGATGTTGCAGAACAAGTACCACAAGTTGTTGTGGCACAATCTTCTACACAGGTGACACGGGAGCCTCGTTGGTCTAGTAGGATACGTCATGAGCCCGAGAGATATGGATTTCTCGTGACTCAAGACAATGACGTATTGCTCATAGATAATGATGAGCCTACAACCTATGCGGAAGCCGTAATAGGCCCTGACTCTGAGAAATGGCTGGAGGCCATGAGATCTGAGATGGAGTCCATGTACACTAACCAAGTATGGACTTTGGTTGATCCACCTGAAGGGGCAAAACCCATTGGGTGTAAGTGGGTCTTCAAGAAGAAGATTGACATGGACGGTAATGTGATTACCTTTAAGGGCCGACTTGTGGCAAAAGGTTTCAGACAAGTTCATGGTGTTGACTATGACGAAACCTTTTCCCCGGTAGATATGCTTAAATCCATCAGGATCTTGCTTGCAATTGCAGCTTATTATGATTATGAGATTTGGCAAATGGATGTCAAAACTGCTTTCCTGAACGGGAAGCTCCTCGAGGATGTGTTTATGACACAACCTGAGGGTTTTGTCGATCCACATTGTGCCGGAAAGGTTTGTAAGCTACAACGGTCTATTTATGGACTGAAGCAAGCTTCTAGGAGCTGGAAACTTCGTTTTGATGATGCAATCAAAGAGTTTGGTTTCATCAAGAATGAAGATGAACCCTGTGTTTACAAGAAGGTTAGTGGGAGCGTAGTAATCTTCCTGGTGTTGTATGTAGACGACATACTTCTGATTGGAAATGACATTCCTTCCCTACAGTCTGTGAAGACTTGGTTGGGAAGGTGTTTCTCTATGAAGGACTTAGGCGAAGCTACCTACGTGCTAGGTATTAGGATCTATAGAGATAGATCCAAGAGACTGCTTGGCCTAAGTCAGAGTGCATACATAGATAAAGTGCTTCGGCGATTTAGCATGCAGGATTCTAAGAAAGGGTCGCTGCCTATGTTACATGGCATAAGCCTTTCGAAGGCTCAGTGTCCTTCTACTCGAGAGGAGAGGGACCGCATGAATAGGATTCCATATGCGTCAGCTATTGGATCCATCATGTATGTCGTATGCTTTGAGTATGGCGAGTCGATACCAATCAGATCCAGGTGAAAGACACTGGATTGCAGTAAAGAACATCCTTAAGTACTTACGAAGGACTAAGGAGATGTTTTTGGTATATGGAGGCGAAGAAGAGCTCGTTGTAAGAGGTTACACCGATGCTAGTTTCCAGACCGATAAGGACGACAGTAGATCGCAGTCAGGGTATGTGTTCTGCCTGAATGGAGGTGCTGTGAGTTGGAAGAGTTCCAAACAGGAGACAGTAGCCGATTCTACCACAGAGGCCGAGTATATTGCTGCCTCTAACGCTGCAAAAGAGGCCGTTTGGATCAAGAAGTTCGTGACAGAACTTGCTGTGGTTCCTAGCATCGTAGACCCAGTGGATCTCTATTGTGACAACAATGGAGCCATTGCGCAAGCTAAGGAACCCAGGTCTCACCAGCGATCCAAACATATACTCAGACGCTTCCATCTCATTCGCGAGATCATCGACAGAGGAGATGTGAAAATATGCAGAATACCAACAGATGAGAATCTCGCAGATCCACTTACGAAGCCTCTTGTGCAGCGCAAGCACGAGGCTCACACTAGATCTATTGGCATTAGACAGATGCCAGATTGGCTCTAGTGCAAGTGGGAGATTGTTGGGAATTGGTGTATGCCCTAGAGGCAATCTATAATCAGTTCTGTAATATGATATCTATTTCATTATATTACGAGGCATATCTGTTATTGTGTAGATTGCGCTAAATATGATTTTACACAATAATGTCCTTGGAATAGTAGGTTCAATAGGCATCAAGTGTGACTTGATTGTGAGATCCTATAATTACTGAACATTATTCCTAAATGTCCATAGTCAAAGTATTATCGTTAATTAGGACAACGGTAATACGGTTAGACTAGTGTGAGTGTTGATTGATGACCAAATCTCATAGGTCATGGATATGGAGATATCAAATCACACCACATGTATACATTAAGAGTAATGTGTATTGGACTGACCCGCCATGAGATTGCTACATGGGTTGTTACGTGACTGTCATTAGCATATCTCAAAGTGACTATAGTGTAATGGTCCTTTGACTTGAGGTCACCATGGATTCCTACGTGTAATGTCGTATATTTTGATACTGTCAAACGCCACCGTAACTGGTTGGTTATAAAGATAGTTATTGGGTATGCCACAAAGCATGGAAAAGAATGTGAGTGACCAAGATAGGATTTGTCCCTCCTACGAAACGGGAGCGATATCTCACGGCCACTTGGTGGTTAAGTCTAAAAGTGTATGCATACCCAAATGAGTCGATATAATGATATCGAGCTCATTTGCTCTGATAGACTTAACCGGTAAACCAAGAAAGAGAAATATTGAGCCATACAAGGATGTCATCGACCATGCCTTGGGCTCAATAGAGATATAGGGGACAATGGATTATATTACACGGTAATATAGGTCACGAGGTTCGTCGAGAAATTGACTTTCCGATTACTTGAGTAACAGTGATGCATTGCTAGATGCCGCTCACTGTTTGTAATATTAAAATAGAGATTTCGATATTACTATCAACGTAATTGGGAACCTACAGGGTCACACACTACGACTAACTTGACGAGATATTTTGAAACAACAAAATTGTCTAATAAAGATTAGATGATTTATGGTGCGACCGATTAATCGGATATTTAATGAGATTAAATTTGCCGATTAATTAGACCCGATTTATTAGATTTAATGGTGTGCTAAGTGGTTATTTTTATGGAACCACTTGGAGCCAATTATAGAAAGAAACATGGGCCAATTGTATGATAACACTTAGCTATACACATGGACTAATTAAATGATGTCACCTAGACTTACACATGTCACTTGGAGCCTTGATTCTCCTTAATCCCACATCGGTGGGGCTTTGAATTTGTCTTCCCCATATTGCTTATAAAAGGGGCAGCATGCATGTTTAGATATAAGAGATATATATACATGTATATGGGTGTACGTGTATAAGTGTAAGGAAATTCAAGTTGAATTGTTCAATTTGAATTAATCCTACTAGTCTAATAAATTTCGGGTGTCGCATCGGGGTGTTTCTTTCGAGTGTTGGTCGCTAGCACCGCCGATCTCGAAAACTCGTCGACAAAGTCGGTGTGGATACCAGTAGAGGCGTCACGTGTGGGACGCTCGGTCGACAACTTTAAATATTCCAGGTACGCTTTTATTTACTCTTACTCTTCTAGTAGGTCTTGGAATTAGTTTCACGGGTATGAAATTTTGAATTTCTGTTCCTTTTCGCTTCCGTTGCGCCCCGTGGAACTAGCAAGTGTAAAATTTAATTATTTTTTAACGTTTATAGTTTAAAAAATAAAAGTTTTTTCATATTGATATAAACTATAAATTCTTATTAATTATTATTTTCACATTTAACTTCTTATTATATAAATTTCTTCATAAAATTCTTGCAACGCACGGATTCAAGAATCTAATATATATATATATATATATATATATATAATTTATACATTTACACTTTCAGCCATATATTATTTTGATATTTGTCCTTTTAACTCCATTTAATGCATTGTAAATAACTTTATACATGTGTATATATAAACATATAGCCGCTAACCCTTCATCTTCTCTCAATCAAACATACTAAAGTAACTTATCCAAAAAAGAACAAAATACCCTCCTTTTTAGTCCTTTCCCCTTAATATGCATATGTAAATAAGGTTAAAGTTCACCCCAATAAAAGTCAAAGCTTAAACATTTCCTCACTTTCGGGCCAATCTAGCTCGAACTATATCAACCGAGGTCCATTGGGCTTCCACATACAAGGGTGCGTATTGAAAAACAGAAGTTCCTTTCTCCTTCTCTTTCCCTAACCTTATTAAGGAGTTGTATCCAAACACATAGCCAGGTGATAAAGACCCCAAACAGATTGTAAAATATGATACATTGTCCAAGGAAAGAGACAGATGGGAGCGAATGCGATTATCAGTAGACAGAGTCACAGGAGTAGATGATAATTATTTGTATAGGACGACTCAAGAAATTTAGTTGTGAACTATCATATATATATATATATATAGATATAGGATACAAGTAGGAGAATCAAATTTAGAAATAAATATAAAAATAACAACTCAATCAATAAAGAATGTAGAGAAAAATATAAACTGCCTAAACAATTGATATAATCTTATTTGAAATATTCTATTTGCTAAATGATAGAACGATATCTCCAATACTTCCCCTAAAGAGGAGCATGTAAAATCTAAGAGATGCTCATCTTGGACATCTTCATTGAGTAATTCTGATACAATGATGACTTCACATATATTTAGTTTCTTGTTTATATCACTGCTGCCGGATCAAGCAGCCACAAATCTATTTTATATGTCGCCAATCAAGCAGTCTCAAATATGTCTTATATTTCGTCAACAATGCGATAAAAAGCCATTTTATATCAGGCCCATAGAGCGGTAACAGGCCATTTTATACCCATCAGAAATGCGATAATAAACGACATTTCACCCGGATAACGGCAACAAAAAGCCATTTTTATATCCTGTGGGGAAAGCAGTAGATACTCGCTTTATATTTTGAAGGGAATGCGACAAACTGTTCGTTTTATTATTACGTTGGAAAAGCGGCTTATCCGCAACTTCAAGAAGTTAGTCCCTTGAATCAAACTGCTGTAATATCCTGTAATATCATGTAAAATTTAATATATTTTTGAAGGAAGAATAGAGGTAGGAGCGCACAGAATGTTCCTTATAAGGCCGACTCATGGGAGTAGAAGATAATTTTATGTACTGGGCAATTTCAAAACATTACATTGCACACTCGCCTATTTATAATCTACAAGTAGGAGAATCAAATGTCAAAATAACTATAAAAATAACAGTTAAATCAAATCTAGAGAATTTTGAGAATACAACCAGACTAACTATCGATATAGCTATTACAGTTATCCTTCAATTTTCATTTTGCCATCACATTGGTCCCAGAAAAATTTTTTGGCACTAATTTAGTCTCAACGTCACTGTTTCGTTCAATCAATTTAGTCCACCCGTCAACTTCATTAACGGAAAGATAACATTGCCACCGACATGGAATATTATTTTTAACCAAATTTGTCCAAAATGACACTGTTTTTATACATATATATAATTTTTTCCTATTTAATGCCCACCTGGGTGGCAGATTGGCACCTAACGACCTCGTTTGGGGTGGGCAGCAATTGATCGGGTAGCCCCTAAGCGATTTGCCCCATTCACCTCTCTCTCTCATTTTTGAAGGTTGGGGGTTTTGTTCTGTGGCTTTCTGGTTTTTTGGTTTTGGGGATGATGTGCGGCTACTCGGACCTAACTCGATTGAGCATACCTACATTGGGCACTGCCCTACTAGGCGTGGCGGCTAGCAAGTACGCCTTTAGCGGCGCTATCCAAATTTTCAAAGTTTTCATTCCTTAATTTTAGTAAATCAATCACTATGTCATCCGCTTTATGGAGAAAATCATAATAATTATGGTCTGCCAAACCTGAATTTTGCATAGGGATTCAGGTGCCAATTAGGATGAAGAGAAAGAACCGCCTGGCTGTTCAACTTGTCGAAGAGATGCTTAACAAAGGGAAAGCTCCCATGTATCCTGAAGTTAAGGAAAATTCAGCATCAAGTACCTTAGGAGGCACGGGCAATGAACCTTTAAAAGGTATACTTATATATATATATATATATATATATACATATATATCAAACAAAGAAGTTTTCTTCTTTTTTTTTTTGACTTACGGCGTTCATTTTTTTTGGCTATATCTCAGCCTAATACCTCTTCGCCCAGTTTGAGTAAACACTTACAGTATAATTTTTGAAAGCCGTGTTAATGAGTTTTGAATAACATGTACCAAAAGCTAGGAAATATATAGAAGGTGAAAAGTAATAATTAGTTTCTTTCCTATCTGAACTTAATAGTTCATAAAATGGACAAAATTTCTTGGATAAATTGCAGAAAATGCCTCTGTAGTTTCGTAAAAGAATATTGATGCATTACTTTTTTCGGTGTGCACTTGGTATCCGAAAGTTCAATGGGTTTCGACTAATTCAGTTTTAGCCAGTTTGATCCATTCCGTGCTAAAAATCTCTCGCTGTAGATTTTCTTTATTCATAATACTCGAACAAAAAACTTTTTTTTAAAAAAATAAATATCAAACTACTTGAACCAATTCATTCCACGTTGGTTACTAACGCTTTTTTTTTTTGGTAGGACCCTCCTTTAAAACGGAGGCACTCTCACTATCCTCACTTTTATTGGTGCGGCAACTTACTAGACACCATATATACACTATATGTACTGACATGCCACTTCTGCACACTAAATCCAAACATAAAATAAATCTACAATTAAAAATAAAAGAATGCGAGTTTAATGGGCAGATAGGAGGCGGATCCCATATATCAAAAAGGCCGACATCATCTGCATCACTTTTATTAGAGAAGGAATAAACATTCTATTTTCAAAAATATCATTGAAAAAATAAAATATAAAATAAAAACACTAAATTATGGATAAATTTGAAATTCAAGACCAACTATTTCGCTGCTATCTTCCTCCTGCAATTAACTCCCTCTATTGTCTAATATTACATTAAATAATCACTAATAATATCTTAAAAGTATGATACATAAACAAAAAAAAAATAGAATAAATTCATTTAGTAAAAATATATAAAATTTTAAGTTAATTTTTTTTATTCTGCAACATGGATCACATTTATCTCTACTATAATAAAGGTCTCACTTACAATTCCCACAAAATACCATTATAAAAAAAATTCAATCAATAACAATCACTAAACTAAGGTTATAGCTGTAATTTTACGAAAATAACTACCCAACTTCCACTGTTTTCTCTCATCCATGCACCCCGTAGTTTTTCCTTTAAAGCAATACTTCATATTCACTTAATTAGATCATAAATATCACTAGACTACCTCTCAACTTGAAAAGTCAATCTTGAATTTTAACTAGAATTTTTATATCGTACACCGTCTGTGGAAGTCGAATTTCCACAAGTGGCTTTCACAATTGCGACAAGGAGAAAATTTTTCATGATCCTACCTCAAATTGATGTGACGAGAAAGAACCAATAAGAATTATTTAATGAAGAATAATTGTGACAATTATCCGAGTGATTAGCACCAATTCCTATATTTTATGCAATTTAATTGATGTTTCATCACGCCATGTGGTGAGGTAGGATCACCTAATAACTTCTCTGTGACAATTGTCCTATTTAACTCCCAACATGGACACCGTTAGTTTTTATTTTAATAATAATTAAGATTTATAAGTTACCTTATACATAACATAGATTTTCTAAATCCATTGCAACTTATTGGGAAAACACTCTTTTTTGTTGTAGTTTTGGGAAACAATTTATCACAATATGTGAAGGGTACATGAAATTATTTTCGTACAAATTATTTTATATAAGGAACTTTGCACGTTATAAAAACACTATAAAATAACTTATCATTAAATTTTAGCACTTTGCATTTTATAAACATAAGCGATTTAATAATATTTAGATATGTACAAATTGAAAAAGTTTAAAGTATCGTAATATTTTTCAGTGATATACAAATTCAAAAAGTTTAAAATATTATATGAGATTATAGAAATTAAATGAGTGTTCTATCATTTGATGGTACGACCATAAATAAATTAGATATTGTTCTATTATTAAGAACAAATTATATAAACTATAATTTGCTGTTTATGCTCAAGAGATTTGATTTTTCAGAGTTATTGTATCAAGAAATATTAATGTTTTGACCATCTTAAAATTTATTGGCGAAGGGTCGTTTCGGTAAGATAGGGGCGAAATCCCACCCCCCAAGGGAAAAAAAAAAACTAATAGCAAATTATAATTCGCATCAACGGGGCAAAGCGAGCCTGTACAAAAAATCCAAAGAGTAAAAAGTGAAGATCAGGAGGATGAAAGAATCATTTTATCGCCAAGGAAAATGTAAGCGAAGTAAAGAATAAGAAGAGCAAATTCTATGAAAATTTCGTGACTTATCATGATATTATAGTTGATATATCTCATTATGATATCGCAGGATAAGAATTTTCTCTTTTAGTTATAGTTAGTTTAGGAAACCAATATCATATGAGGTAATCTCTACAATATTGATTACGACTGAAACAATAACTAACGGCGTTAACTTTTGGAGTTAATAAAGGCACTTGTCGCGATTATAGGAGTCACATGTGCAAAGTGAATTTCGCCCTCCTTGAATTGAATTTCTAGATCTGTCCCTGGGCGAGACTCCAATACTGACAGCGGCAAAGCTGGGGATCTACGAAATGGTAGACTCGATTCTCGACAGGTTCCCAGAGACCATTAAAGATATGGACAACCAGGGGAAGAATGCGGTGCTACTGGCAGCGGAGAATCAACGCTGGGGAGTGTACATAATCCTAGAAAGGCGGAAGGTGGTGCACCGGAGCGTGTTCTGCCAAGTCGATGCCGACGGCAACAGTGCTCTGCACTTGGCTTCTTGGTATGATGAAAATCGATGTCGGGGACTTCCGCAGCCAGTAAGAAAGATTATAAACGAATTTCAATGGTATCAGGTAAATAAACCACATGATAGTTAATTGTTAGTAAGTTCTTTCTGATGCAATCGGATTATTTTTCGTATTGTTTCATATCGTTGAGCTGCATGGTCCGGTTGACTGCAGGACGTTAAAAACTCTATGCCGTCAAACTCTTTTGCTGTAAGAAACAACGCTGGGCAGACTGCTGAGGAGATCTTAATGGAATCACACAAAGAACTGAGAAAAGAAGCACATAAGTGGCTCACCACGACCTGCTCCGCGTACTCATTGATTGCAACGCTGATTGCAACGGTTGGCTTTGCCTCATCATCGACCTTTCCTGGAGAGTACAATGATGATAGGAGACCGGTGAGCCAGCAATATGTTTATATATATGGCAGTCATACAAATGTCACAGACACCTTGATGTGGATATTGTTGGCTATGATCTTACTTGTATTGTTTCAGAGACTTGAAGGGGAAGTCGCATTCACTGTCTTCTCCATCTCTTCGCTCATCGCCTTCTGCACTTCCATGTCTGCCACTGTCTTTTTCATCACCATTCTCACGGCCCAACATGAGCTGGAGGACTTTGGAGAAAGCCTGCCCTGGGTGCTTCGGTTCGCCTGGATCTGTCTTTTTGCATCCATTGCTAGCATAGTGGTCTGTTTCAGCTCTGGATTCTACTTCAATATGGGGAATATCAACAAGCTACACTGTGCTACATACCTGATATTCGCAGCGATGTGCTTGCCAGTGACCCTGTTCGCCATCATTCAATTCCCAGTGTACTTCAACGTACTCTTCATCCCTGCAAGGGGGAAGAAACTACCAGCATTACATTGATGCTCATTAGTTCGATCTGAGTCATATATTGTTCGAAATGCTGATAAAAAATCATCTTGAAGATCTGTTTTGCTTGGAGTGAGTGTTGTCTGATTTGGTGTGAAGATTGAAGAACTCATGTCTATTATGCTCCTTTCTGTTTAAGATTTATACATACACTATTATAATTTTGCAATCAAACATGTGATTCAAATTAACGAGCGGATGCAAAAACTTTTTTTTTTTAAATCCCCGAGTTGTTCATGTTTGATTTATATTACTCACCTTTATTGCAATTTACATTTATATACTATTTCTCCCCTTTATGCCCCTTACATTTTAAATCCCCGAGTTGTCCTTGCTTGGGAGCGGTTGACGGTTGCGCACTCATCTTTGTTTTGGGGTTTCCCTCTGGCCATCGCACCCCCGAAGAAAAGGCTGCCGGAGACGAGGTTAAAGAATTTATAAAAGTTGAAAATGTTTCCAGTGTATTATTAAAAGTGAAGTAATTTCTCATTGAAAGATTAAAAAAGGCCCCTTTACTTATTGTTTTCCCCATATCCTCAAGCATCCACTTGCTAAAAAATTAGTATTTAAACGAGTGAATGCTATAAAATCAAGTTGAATGTCCAAAATACTAGTCCATTACCCGTGCGATGCATGGGCTTTTGGTCTGATTCAACAATTCAAATTTGTACTCAAATCTCTTTAACAGTTGAATATTATAATTGAAATGTTTGCTTTATCATAAGTTTATACTCCAGTTTTTTGTTGAATCATAAGTTCATACTCCAGTTGAAAAATATATGTGTAAATTAAGATCATGGAATTAACATATGGAAAATATGATGATGGAAAAATTGCTTTTTATTCCTTTATGAAATGATTTCTCTAATAAATACACAGTCTTTTCAAGTGAAAATCTTATCATTTACTTAATTAAATCGGTTATATAACATATTCAAGCTAATTTCTAAATAAGTATAATGATAAATAAATAAATAAATATAGTTATAGAGATACATATGGATAGATAGATGGATAGTATAATGAAAATTACCATCGATGTTCAAATAATCTTTTATATGTAATAAATTAGATACGGAAAAATTATTAATATTCTAAATTTTCAACAATAAACTATGAAATCAAATAAATTATACATATGAACTTATTCATTATTATATTATCGATTTAAAAACTATTTGGTCAGTAGTGGATACATGGGGCTTCAAATCAAGGCTTTGGGGCTACTAGGAGGTTATTTAGTAGCTAAACATGTGTAAACAAAGGGAAGATGGGGTAGAGCTCGGTTTGTGTTCATGGAGCTCGATGCTTTGCACACATGTAATGGCGGTCTCCATTTGCTCAATGGTAACCCAGATGCTAATCTGATTGTCCATACTGTTTCATTTGCATTCTTTTGTTCCAGTAGTTAGCAATGAAGCAGCACCCATAATTTGCTTTCATTTCGCATTGATTTACGTTCGTGTCGTGGTGATAAATTATAAATTCATTTTTGTATTTGAAGATTGACTACTTGCTTAAGGTCTGAGACTTTGGTCCGTTTGGTTTCACAAACGATTTTTATAATTTCAACTTTAACTTTAAATCTACTCACTACACAACAAAAGACAACAATATAATTATTACTTTTCTCTTTTTCTTTAATTTTTAAATCATTCAATTCAATTTTTAATACTAAATTATCTCAATTATTCATTACTTTTCAACAATTAAACAATACAATCATTATTTTCTTTCAATTATTAATTACTTTTTCACATTTGTTCTCATAATTCAACAATATAATCATTATAAACCAATTAAAGTCAAGGAGAAGAATGAAGAAGGAAGCAATATGGCGAGGCGGACATCGATAATGAGCTTGTGCATCTTCCCTCATCGAGATCATTGTGATTCATTCACCCTATCGCTGATGAACTCGAGAACAACCTCACGTTTTCATACACTAGTTCTGATTCCCTTCTCTCCCCAAATCCCTTCTTATCAGATTTTCTTAGTTGTGATTGTCGTATTAGAAACTTGAGAAATTTTGGAACATTATTTCAGTAGACAAGTGGACTTTCTTTCTTGTTCGGTTTGCATCTCCAATTTGTTTTTGGTTGCCTTCTTGGTTCAGTGAAAGAGAAAGGAAGGGTAGATCGGACAGAGAACGAAATAGAGAGTGAGAAAAGTAATGACTCATACGAAAATATGAAACAAAAGAAATGTATTAGAGAGAGAATAAAAAGAGAAGGAAATGGTATAAAGAAAGAGTATAGAGGCAATTTCGTCCCTGACTTATTTTTTACATCAATTTTGTCCCCGACTTTGAACTTTTGCATCAATTTCATCCTCGACTTTGCACTTTTGCATCAATTTCATCCCTGCTACATCAAACTAGTCCTCGACTTTGTACGGTTACATCAATTTAATCCTTGACTTTCTGCAGTTACATCAGTTAATGCTACAGTTGCATCAATTTGGTCCTTCTATGGGGTGGTTGCATCGATCAGGTTCCAATGCGACATCAATTTGTTCATTGTCGTTAAGTATTAATGTTGACGATGTTAAATGGTAGAAAATATTACATCAATTTGGTCCTTGTACTACATCAAATTAATCTCCGACTTTTTTTTTAAACCATCTGTCTCTGTTTACTCTTCTTCTTCCTCCTTTCATTCTCATTCTTCTTCGTCGGCATAAATCTCACCTGTTGTGGCCCGGCCATTCCCAAGACTGAGGGAGATTGCCTTCAATCTGACTGATTTTAAGGCAGTAGGTGACGGGGTGACGCTCAACTCCGAAAGCTGAGGTGTAGCTCGTTAAGTTCTAGAGAGAGAAAGCTTGAAGGCGTTAATGGCAGATCGTCGTAACTATGTTATTTGACCGAAATTGCTATATAATTTCATTACTTTGATCAGTAGGATGCTACAGGATCTTACATAACCGAATTTGGTTGAGTTGTTTGAAAAATATCGCATTGTAAATTTGGCTGCAGACATGATGAACTAGAGGATTCGAGCTAGTTTTTTGACCTTTTTTCTCCATATTTTTCAATTCCGTTTGAATCTAAACTATAGCTTGTTGTTTGAGGTTTCCACAAACACCTAGAACACAGAAATCTGAGTCCTGTAGAGATAGAAACACTCTACCGAAGTTGGTCCGATAAACTGTCTAGTGCTGTGCGTGCTTGTGACACCCAACAACTTCGGGAGGCTCGCGTGACACGCTTCGATCTCCATTTTTATTGATTTTTAAGCCTAAGAACTCGCATTTCAATTTTCTATTTTCAGTAATTTTCTGGGATATTTCTCGAAATATAAGTGTTTAACGTATTTTTTGAAATAAATGGAAGTTATCGGGCTTTTGGGTCTCGGGAGAACTGAAACATGAATCTCAAATTCTAAAAAGGTTTCATCTTGTCTTTGGAACTCCGAGGAGACTAGCTTTTTAAAGAATCCGAGTGATTCACTAAAGGGAATTCAATGAGGATGAGGATAAGGAAGATGAAGGTAGATGAGAGAAAAGTCATTTGAAGTGGGACTGTGGGACAAAAAAGAAGGGGAGATAGAGAGAGAGAGAGAGAGAGAGAGAGAGAGAGAGATAGAGGAAGAAGATGATGATTTGGTGTAACATCAATTTGTCCAAACATTACATTAGTTCAGTCACTGAACAAATTTAACGGAATAGTAACGCCATCTGCCCCTATATAACCAGGGATTGATCTGATGTAACGCCAAAACTCAGGGACTTGTGTTGCGAAAATCAGGAATTAAATTGATGTAACTATGCAAAGTTAGGGACTAAATTGATGTAACTGTGCAAAGTCGAGGTCCAATTTGATGTAGTAGGGACGAAATTGATGCAAAAGTGCAAAATCGGGGACGAAATTGATGTGAACAATAAGTCAAGGATGAAATTGGAATAACATACGAAAGTTAGGGACATAATTGCCTATTTACTCTATAAAGAAATGAAAGAGAGAGTAAAGCGCAATGTTATTAGAACCAAATCGGACATTGAACCGGTCGAGATATGGGTTTATGGGTTCGATGGGTCTAATCGGGGTTCGATGGGTTGGACCGCAGATTTAATTAAAAATTATCTAATATATAATTATTATAAAATCAGGCCCAAATTTTTTTTTTAATTTGCAAAAGTAACCCTTCTCTCCTTCTCTCTCCTTGACTCTCTCTGTTGTGTTCTGTGTAGCCACACCCATCTTCCCATTGCCTTGAGTCTCAATAACAATTGAAGCCTCTCTGCCTTAAATCACTGTAGCAAGCATTCAATCGAAGACTTGTTTCTTCGATTCGATAGATGGACAATGGAAGTTACCACTCACCAATTCAATTAAAGCTAGATCGAGAAGAGGAAGAGGAAGGAGAAGAGGAAGCTCGAAGCTACAAAGGATTGCATTTTAGTTGCAAAGCCACTTACGTATATTTCAATTCTTGATGTGATTTTGATTGTCGTGAGCCAGGTCTTAGGGTCCCCAATTCCTTTACTAATTGCATCTTTATTCATCAGTCCTGAGGGTTCTAAATCTGCTCTGATAGATGCTATGGGGCTGTGTTTTGCCAAGAGAGAACTTGAACAGAGGCGAGGAAGCAATGGCTTGGTGGGCGAAGAGATACTGGCCCAAGATGCCCTTCAGTTTCAATTTCTCCCGCTAAGGCCATTTTATAGAAGTGAAATTGTTACATGGCGTATCCAAAATGGAGAAAAGTTGAGATATGGTTGGGTTCCGGAGGATGTCAGTCCTTCGACCGTTCAACAGAGAGAGTAAGGTGCTCGAGAAGCTCGAAGCTGTTGATGGTCGAAGGAGAAGAGGAAGCTCGAATCGAAGCCCTCTACAAAGACTATGCCCGATTAGTTCTAGTGTTCAACAAATTGATGCATGCTCCTCTGCAGCAGAGGCTCTCCTCTAGGGTTTCTTTTAGCCTCCAGTCCATAATCGATTGATAAAGAACAGAAGAAGACTCTAGAGTTTCAAGATTCAATTCTACTCAATGTGCTCGTTTTCAATTCGGGTCGAGGGGGTTTAGGTCGGATCTCCTTTAAAAATCTTGAATCCATACAACCGGCGGGTTCGAATGGATTCCATGGGTTTATTTAAAAACCGGCCGATCTTTTAGGTTTACTTGTCTGTTTATGCATTTTTGGTTTTTAAGCTAACCGGACTACACATAGGTCCGGTTCCCGATCCGATCGATCGAACCGGTCGGTCCGGTCCGGTTTCGATTCAATAAAAGAAGGTAAGAAATAATAAAATAATGCCCCTTCAGTATTTTCAGTTCCTTTTTTAACGGCTGACAGGCTGAGAGGCATATTTAATGTACATTTATGCAGTCAAGGGTGAAAGTGATGTAAAAAATGAGTTTAGGAAGCATTTGATATAACATTCATTTCTTAAGAGCAATTTGTTAATTTACTCCATAAGAGTAACACATAACAAAATCTTTTGACTGCCCTGGAATCAATTGCATAGATACTGAAAGCAGAGATTAATATATATAGATATATCTATATATATATATATTAATGAAAGCAGAGATGGCATGGCTCAACTTGACGGCTTTAAAAAATTATTTAATGAATTGTTTTGAACTTTTGAGTTGACTTTCTAATATATTGCCAAAATTTTAATTCTAAGTGAATCTTCTCGGACAAGATTTCAGATAAAAAGATATATAACCTTAAATTTTTTAAATTAGATCTTATTAGTTGTAGAATATATAATAAGCCATAGACTTTTGCTAGAATCAAGCATTAGGAGGAGATGAGATCGAAAGTGCAACTATGTGACGACTAACATGGTGAGAGAAGCAGAGCAAACGATGTGCGAGGAAAGAATGGGCAAAATGAGAGATGGTTCTCTTGTTTTGGTTACAATTTTCAGCTCTTTCAGAGCTTGAAATTTTTTCTTGAACATGAAATTCCAATTTTCCAAAAAGAATCTTCTTAGGATGGAAATTCCTGGGCCAGGAATATCATATGGGCCCGGAATGTTTGTTGCGAACCCAACAATGGGCGACACGTGACGCAACCTAGAGCTTTTTGTCCAACGCCCAAAGGCTAATCAGAAAGTGGATATCATGGGATTCTTCCCTTAATTATAGATATACGATATCGACATGAGATCCTAAATATCTAGTAAATTTGGTAAAATGATATCTTTTTCTGAGCCTATTAATATAGAGCTACGTCCAACTTTTCTAGAGAGTACGGACGTCCAATATAATTTCTTAGAGCTCTTAATGGCTTGCCCACTGGAAAAAAAAAATTGGGACACCACCCAATCTCCCCTTTGTAGGTGTACGATGTTCATGCTTGAAGATTCTTCATCAGAAGTACTCACAAGGATTGCACTTGGATCCCTCCGATTTCGAGGTTTGTAACATTGGCGTCATTTGTGAGAATCAGCACAAAAGGTCGAAACTTTAGCTAGGTTTCGATTGCTAATTTGTGAGTAGATTTTTCGAGATGGTATTGCCTAGGAGCCAAGAAAATTCTATGGCTAATCAAGGAGTGTAGGGAGTGAAAGCTGACTTAAAAAGTGGTTAGATTAGTCCCGATCTTGGCTTGGGACTCGGATAGGATTGCGTCGCCATTATATTATTTTAATAGATCTGTAAGCCACCAATTTAATTCACTAAAGGGTCTTACTACTAACCTTCTAGGAGATTAAGAATCAATCTTGAACCTATTCTTTGGATTTGGGGGCCCTATTACGAAAGTAAAGCTTGAAAGACATAGTTTCGCCCGAATCAACACCCTATTCACCGATTTGCTTCTAACTTGCCAGGTTTAAACTCCAATTAATGGTCTTAAGGTTTTGACCTTTGCCGTAAAATTATGCATATACTCACCGTTAAGGCTGCTATGATTCACTGAACCACAGGAGTGATGGCTTGGTCAGCGGAGGTTTTTAGGTACAAATAATACAAAAGTGAAGTGAATGTGAAAAATTTGATCTTAACATCCGATGGGAAGATATTTTTTGTCTTGATATTTAGCTTCAGATGATATATTTCAGCATATTGGCCCGGGGTCTCCCCCGCTTGAAACCCTCTGAAAATTTTTTTCTTTTCCCTTATAGGGAAGTTTTATCGTGCTATATTTACTGGAAAGATTGCTGCGATAAGTGTTCTTTATGATTAATCACACTCTCTGTTGCAGATGTCAAATGGTGACATGTTTGAGAAGAACCACGACGAAATTGATTTCGAATTCTTGGGAAACATCAGAGGCAGAGAGTGGAGAGTTCAAACCAATGTTTATGGGAATGGAAGCACGAGCGTCGGCAGAGAAGAGAGATACACAACCTTTGGTATGATCCTTCCGATGATTTTCATCATCAGTACGGCATCCTCTGGACAGACTCTCAGATCATGTAAGATCAAAACTCTTAGTAGTCGTCCCAATTCCCTATTTCCTTCAGTTATTTCTTTTATTTACAGGATGAGCTATGTGTTTATTGATGGGGTTCATGGAAACTATGTTCGAAAACTCACCATCTTTTCATGAATAAAGACGAACAAAGAAGTTTACCATACTATCTGGGCCACTCTTTCTAGTAGCGTTTCCGAACTTTCACTAGATATCCTCCAATAAAATTTACGGCGCTACTTGACGTGTTTGATGAAGGAATGGCAATCTGTTGCTAAGTGTAAAATACGTAGCTCAATCCGTCTTTCTTTGTATATCCCTAAATGCAGTCCTTTTGGTGTTGCTTGTAGATTTTATATCTTATAATGTGCCCATCAGAGAAGTGAAGAGAATGAAAGCCATGCATGGGGCGTTTCCATCCAAACCGATGTCGCTCTATGCAACTATATGGGATGGTTTGGACTGGGCCACGAATGGAGGCAAATACCGCGTGAACTACAAGTACTCTCATTACATTGCCCAGTTCACCGATCTTGTCCTACGTGGTTTTGCAGTGAACCCCATAGAGAAGGTTTCATCTGTCTGTGACGATGCTACCCCCTGTTGGGCTCACGGCTGAGGAGAGAATCGCAATGGAGGGGCTGAGGAAGAAACACATGACTTACTCGTACTGTTATGATCGGACACGGTACCGCGTTCCCCCCTTGGAGTGTGTGATTAATTCCCGAGAAGCTAAAGAGGCTTTGGTGGTTTGATCCTGTCACATTCGATGGTGGTGGGAGGCATTACAGGAAACACCACCACAGGGTGCTGGCATTACAGGAAACACCACCACAGGGTGCGAGCAGCCGGCAGGATGGATGCTAGCTCTTGATGAGGTGGTTGCATTACTCGGTGAAAACACTATCATGGACCCAATCTTTCTAGGCTAGGAGAACAACAAATGTTGGACGTGTTGGGACCAAAACTGCTAGATCCAGCCGTTGTGATTCGCCTAGCCTGTGAGAAGGTCGGATCTGCGATAGAAAATTTCATTTATCTTGATTGAGCACATATATGGGCAGCCGATATCTGATCGAGCATCGTCATTTCGGTTTGTGAATAGAGAGGGGACAGAAAACCACTGTTGTTGAGATTCTCATGTGGGTTCACGGTTTGGTTGGTGGGGGCTATTACGTGTAATGTTCATTGCATTCCAATATTTGTCTCAGACATCATTTTCATTGCTGTTGTGGTTGTCTATGGCTTTTATAGTATTGGAATTAGAGAGAATTTTGTACTTTTGACCGGATGATGATTTTCATTTCAATAAACCATTTCACTGGCTTTTTTTCCCCTTTTTTAATGTACTTTTCATTTCCAGGGAAATTTATTTGGTATTTTTGAATCCTTCAATTTCTCATGAACATCTTCTTTTAGCGATAATGACTATTGAACCTGTTTCAATCAGGCTCTCGATAGCTTTAAGAACTTATAAATTTGAGCCTAACTTAGATCATGGATTAGGGAGGGTGATGAAGAGCTGAGTTATCAAAAGTTATGTCGTCTCATTCATCTTGTGAAGCAATTCAAAACTAATAATTTTTAATTAGGTTTGCGCGATATATACGATTATTCAAAACTACCACGAGAAGGTTAAGGCGACGTTTGAATGAGATTAGACTCAACTAATCAGCTGAATATAGTGTTCCATCTAAATAATAACCTATTTAGTGACGGCCATAGTACCGCTCCCAACAAAATATTTACAATAAAAACAAAGATCTGTATCTTGTAAGTATATATCTCATGTACTTTGAATTTCTTCCCGGATTTGTAATGGTCTTTCTTGAATATTCTTAATTGTAACAATCTTATAGGTTTTTCATCATTACATCATCACGTGAGATTTGCTCATTTAAAGGTTTTCCCTATACTCTTTTATTGGAGCGGTACTATGACCGTCACCCAATACATATATTCGTGTTACTGATAGAACCATCCATACTGTTGAAATGCTTACCGTAAAATCAAACAAGAGACTCCCTTAATTAGCTATTAAGACTGATGAATGGAGGTTAACAAACGAAATCAATAGATTTAACAGACAAAGTACGATAAATTATCAATTCTAGTGGTACCATATCTCGAGCCTGTAAGTATATCATAGGACTAGAAGTGATGAAGGGCAAACTCTTTCGTAGGCATTGTCTTTGCCTGGTCTAGTCTGGGTTCTCTCTACTAATGAAAATGATGAAGTTGGGTATTCATCATTATTTTGAAAAAAAAAAAAACAAAGAAAGTCAATCGGGTATAAAGTTTTCTAATTTTTATCGATCCGATAATCGTAACATTTAAATAAATTAAACACAGCACTTAGAAAATTTTCATAATTATCTAAGTATTTTCTTTTTACAATCTTGACCAGGCGTTTAGAATGTCTTTCAGCGACATGCACATCATTTTTATTTTTATTTTTAAAGCTTTCTCTCCGAAATTTGGTTCTCTTTCATCATAGCCGATGAATGGTTTAATTTGAAATTTGACAATAATTATTTTCTTCGTTGAAAGAAAATAAAAAAGAAAAGAAAGAATATATAATAATATACCTATATGTAAAAGACGTCCAGATTCCTTGTGACCTACATGTTGATGTTCGTCTATTATGTGGGCCCATAGAAATTTGTTTTTTGACTCTAAGTAAAAGAATTTGTCTTCAATCAGAATTCGCTGACCATAGAGGAGCATCAGAATTGATGATATCGAATCCCAGACCAATTGAAGCAAACTGGACCCCATCGTAGGTAAAATTTGTTGTTTTTTCTTTAATCAGCTATTAAGCACCTTCAACAACGGTGGTTAATACAGGTAGGTCGGCATCTATTTATTTTAAGTAAAATTTCGAATTCGATCCTTATTTACAATATATGAATATTAATATAATTTCAACCCTTATCATTTGGTTATTTAAAAAAGAAAACTTAACCTCAGTAATAATATATAGACAAAAACTATTAAGAGCTTATTTGATAACTTAAATTAAGTGTTAAAAATTAACTTTTCAGCCTTAATTAGATTTAGCTTGTTTTGTGAGTGCAAATAAAATTGACTTAATTGATTAAGTTAAGTCAAATTCAGCACTGAAAATTAAGTAGAAAATTTATACTTTGTGATCTAATGCGCTCAGTCCAAGGAAAACTTTTTGATATTTACAGCAGTACCCCTGTACTTTTCTGAATTTTCGATTTGTTCCCCTTTCCCAAATTTCATCAGAAAGTGGGTTTTTTTTTTTGTTCTTTGGGGGGGCGGGGGAGGCAAGGAGCGGCGGCTGCCTCGATCTTGGTCACCCCGCTCAGGCGAGGTCGCCGATGATCCTTTGAGAATCGGGGTTCGACCCCCGTCAAATCGAAGAGATAGATGGGGGGCGAACCCCAATTCCCCAGCAGTGGTGGCCTCGATCCCGACCACCGCCACTCAAGCGAGGTTGTCAATGTCAGCACCCAATTTTGGTCCACCGGCTCCAGAGGGGCAAAATCGCCATTTTTACCACTCGTGAGGGAAGTATTTCCGATTAATTACTCGAGTATTCACGACTTTTTGGGACATTTTTGGAAATAGCAATTTGCCTAATTTAACACTAATTTTATTTGGGACATTTTCGAATTTCGCGTACATCGACGTCAATTTTCAAAATTCGGGACAAAATTCGAGATTGAAAATAAATTCATCGCACAATATCGATCAGCGAATTTTTCTGAACACGATGGCAATCTCGAATTATTTTTTCGACGTCCGATCAAGAAGATGGAATTTTCAATTTATACGCGCGTCAAAAAAAAAAAAAGGGTCAAACGGTCAAAGTCTAACAACTTTGACCGTTGACCAGGCCCCCCTCCCCCCATTTTCCTGTTCTTCTTCTTCATCGTTTCTTCTTCTTCCTGTCTTCTTCTTCTTTTCTTTTTCTTTTCTTTTCTTCTTCTTCTTCCTCCTGGCAGGGACGGACCGGTCTCGGGACCTCTGCTGCCGCTGCGCCCGAGCCTGCCTGCCGCACGCCAACCCCTATGCGCACGCGACTCCTCGAACACGCAAACGCACTCTCTCTCTCTCTCTCTCTCTCTCTCTCTCTCGGTTTTTCTTTTTGGACAAAAACCCGCAGCTCGTCCGGGGGAATGGGGGGGGGAGCTCACAGACAAAAAAGATCCCGGAGCTCACAGACAAACAAGACCCGGAAACCTCCAGCTCGCCTACGACCGAGAAATCCACAGCTCGACGATTTTTCGAAAAATCTCTCAGCCCCTCAGCCCAGAAACCAGGCCAAACAAGGCCAAACCAATCCCGTTTTCCGGCGACCGCCACCCAACCGTAGCCAACTTCAACCAAACTTCATATCCCACATGTATTCGACCTCCCGAGTCCATTTCCGGGGTTAGTTTCGTGATTTGAAGCTTCCAACTTGCCAAACCAACCCTGTCCAGAGGCGGTCCCTTAAGCGTTTTCCCAGTTTCTATGCGAGTTCTTCCCTCTCGACTTAAGCAAACTTCACCAAACTTCATATTCTACATGTTTTCGACCCCCTCTATCCATTTCTGAGCTTAGATTTTAAGTTTGAAGCCTCTAAGCCATAGAACCAGCCTTGAACAAATCTGGACAGATTTGGTCCTTCCCGGGTCAAAACTTCCAGCCCTGTTTTCTCACCTTTTGAGTCGGTCTGAACTTTCAAAACCCATCAAACACCTCCGGGGGTTCGTTAGGAGTCGGGAGCCACCGATCTTGCTCAAAAATTCCATCGGAATCCGCCGTTATGAATTCCGACCCGGAAACTGCTCAGTTGGGCCGGCGTTTCTGACTGTCTGTTCGGTTTTCTTGCAGATCGGGTCGATCCGTGACCCTTTTCGACGAACGACCACTTCGACCACCTCCAGGGGTCAGTTAGGAGTCGGGAGCCACCGACCTCGCTCAAATATTCCATCGGAATCCACCGTTATGAATTCCGACCCGCAAACTGCCCAGTCGGGCTAGTTTCCAGACGTGCTCTGTTTTCGGTGATTTTTGCAGGACTGAACGGGTCGACCCGACAACTCTGGGAACAAACGACCACCACCGTCACCTAGAGGAGTCCCTTGGCTATCCAATGCCGCCGACCTTGCCTCAAAATTCCATCGGAAGCCTCCGTGGCGACGCCCGACCCGACTTGTACCAGTCGGGTCTGTTCTTGTGGTCGTCTTTCCTAACCCAAACTTTGCAGGAACGCACAGGTCAGCTCGGGTTGAATCTCGCTACGAGCCACCTATCACCGTGATCCTCAGTGAGTTAGGAGTCCAATGCCGCCGACCTCGCAGCAAAATACCACCGGGAGCCTCCAGGACAACCATTTCTTCCTGACATGCCCAGTCGGGCCAGTTCCGCCCAGTCGGTTCTGTTTTCTGCTAGCTAACCCGACTTTGTTTTCGATTTTCAGAAAACCTATGCATGCTCTCCTCCCGAAACCACCGCAGACGCGATCCTTGGTCTCTTGGGAATCCAACGCAACTAGCCCCGCACGAAAATTTCATCCCGATCAACCGGTACAGCCCCGACAAGTCGGACTGCCAGTCGGGTCTGTCGCCGACCCGACTTCACTAAATCCAGTAATCCAGCCCGGTCCTCCAGCAATCTGATTTGGCCCAATTCAGCCCAATTCGGCCCAGATCAGAACCCAGTCCAGTTCGGCCCAATCCAGCCCAATTCGGCCCAGATCAGAGCCCAGTCCAGTTCGATCCAATCCAGCCCGGATTTCGGCCCAGTCCAGAGCCCAGTCCAGTTCGGCCCAGCCCAATCCAGCCCGGATCTCGGCCCGGTCCATGTCCATCTGCACAGTTCGGCCCATTCTCCCAACAGCCCAACAGGCCCGGCGATTTTTTTTTTTTTTATATTTACAGATCTGCCCCTATTCTTCTCAAACAAGGTAAATCCTCGACTTAGTGGCATGTTTAGGGCTCCATTTTTAAATATTAATGTTTACTTGACGGTTATAATGTGAAATGAGTGTTCTTGGGTCGCGTGGGTGATCGGATTTGTCCCGAACTCGACTTTACGAACTTTTCGTTTTGTCACATTTCAGTCCAGAGGACGCATTTTATTTTTTTCAGATCTGCTCAGAATTCTAAAAATTATTTCCAATCAACTCCCGATCATTTTACTATTTTTCCATCAGTCCTGAAATTTGCAGAATTTTTCAAGCATCCCAAGGAACGTTCCGAGTTGTTTCAGTTTAGTCCTGGGGCCATTTTTTATTTTTCACATCAGTCCTGATCTTCAATTTCATTTCAAATAAGTTCTAGGACATTTTCAGTAATTTTTTACACAGTCCCCATTTTTTAGAATTTTCAAATCAGTCCCCAATTTTTAGAGTTTTCAAATCAGCACCCCATCTTTTAGAATTTTCAAATCAGTCCCCAATCTTTTGAAGTTTTCAAATCACCCCATGCTCCTTTTTTTAAAATCGTTCAATTCAGTCCCCTGGACATTTTCTAAAATATCCGGCCCTTTTCAACTTAGATCACCCACCGACAATGTATGTGCCCCATTTAAATATTTCAATTTTGTAATTATGTGAACATGTCGGAAATTAGAGTTTATCGGGCGGTCAACTAATGGCTATCTTGACGACTCGAAATTCGTAGACCAAAGCATTCGGCAAATTTCTAATTAACCTAAAATTCCACAAACGGGTTAATCGGGACGCTCATATGACTAAACCCACTTCACACTGATAAAGTTTACACGAGTTGGCCATTAACTGATAATTCGCGTCGATGAGTTGTCAAATGACGTTGGTGCCCTTTTCAAACTTATCAATTTTAAAACCCGAAACGCGCGGTCCGTAGCATGGACGTCTGAAAAGAGCTTTTGTGTCTCAACTTGAATGTTTACCTGACTCCAGGTAACTCAGGTCAGGATACAGAAAATCTTTCTAGATCACTTCCGGGCAGATCGACCGGTTCTTTGGCTTTTCGGGGTTCTTGCACGACCCTGGACGATCCAGGGAATTGGTCGACACCGGCTACAGGCCGAGGTGGCCCGCACTGCGATGTTTCCCCTTTTCTGAAAACAATTTTCAAATAAAGAGCAAAATCATCTTTTCACAATTCAGCGACACCCTTGGGGCTAGCATGACAGAAACACTACAGTACGTGATAAGAATGGGCTACCTGTTCAGGTGCAGGTTCAGCTGCATAGCCTTTTCTTATCCAACTGATGAGTTTCTGTCATCCTAACATAGACTCGGGTAACTAGAACGGTTATCTCTGTCAGAAAACATGCAAAATGCTGATTAACCTTTCACTCGACCTAACCAAACACTAGATAATGGTTAGGAGGAATTCTAGATTCCAAATCTAGAGTCAAAACACAAGTTTGGCCAATTCAGTGGAAATTCAGTGTCACAATACAGAACAACTGTAAAAGCAATCCACACACATGAGATTTGACTCTCTTTGTCAAGTTCTCAAAACAAAGCCGAATGCTAAAACATTAGCACGTGCTTGTTTGTTTAGGGTAAGATTCGTATGCCAAGATACCCCGGTTAATAATTGGTTAATTAACGTAAATTCGACAACAATAAAACCCTATTGTTTGTTTATTTATGTCCGCTTGTTAACATTCTTGCACTTGTTTGTTATGCGGATCGAGCCCGATCCTTTAGGGCACGATTCATAGGAGTCCAACGCCCCAATCGTAGATCACGGGGTTCAATTCCCCTAACACTGAGCGCGCATCTTAATTTCAATTTCGGTCTTTTCAAACCACACGGTGAGCACGAGTGGAATAATATAACCGAACGCGATTCGACCGGGATTCAGTTGTTCTAACTTGTATTTTATTTATTTGAGAGGACAATGTAAGGATTTATGTTGTATACATTTATGTAAGAATCCCGGTCGGAGAGTGGACGGTCGGAGTGTTCCTTCGAATTAACGGTGTCAAAACGCGTAAGATGAGCGGAACTTAATTAAGCGGTAATTAAATTAAAATGGCAAGCCTAGACAAGCTAGAGTACCGATAGGGCATGCGAGATATAGGCTCGCATGTAACAGAACCCCCGAATTCGGAACCTCAGGTTTCGCAGATCATATGCCTTAGCAATTAGGTGTACCCTGTACCCCTAGACCCGGGTAACTTGCCGGCCCTCGACCTTCGGGTCGTAAAATGGCAAGTGGCAACTCCTTCTCACGTGCGTCCGTCGCGCGTCCCCGGGAAGGTGGACACTCCCAAGCCGCGTTGCATAGGCGCGCGCACGCGTGCCCCGACGAGATGAAAATTCAAGTGCGCACAGCTTGGCGACTCCACTGGGGATCATTAGAGGGTTCGGGCTCGTTCTCGCTTGCTTTGTTTGCTTGTTTATTTATCGCTTTCCGCAATTTTTTGCTTATCTACTTTACGCACTTTTATTTTCCGCACACGCATTGCATATCATACTAGCTTATAAGTACCTATGGGTCGCGTCCCACGACCGGTAATAGGAGCATAGGTTAGATAGGGGTTCGAAGTAGGGGTACGGCGCGCAGTTCGACTGCCGCTTAGGCCTTGAAAAGAATCCCGCTCGGTTTCAAGGAATTGACACCCTTGAGTCGGGAACCCCCATCCTTACGTAGCACGGTCCCTGTAGCACTAAAACCATGCATTCTGCAGGAGCTCCATGCCATCCTCCAACCCGGCTTCGACAAACAGTCCGTTGAGTCGGCCTGCGTGCCACTTAAGTCTTTTCTATTTCAAGAGCGATGTACCTTATAATTTGTATTAAACCGTGGGCATTTACTTTTTTCGCACACATGCGTCATCTGTTTTACAAAATTAGGGTGTCATTCATATGGATGAGTCCTAAGTCAGTCTTCATTTCGTCTTGGTAAGAGACGCCTTGCTCGGCCTCTTGTTTGTGCCTCGACAAAGTCCGTCAACACACGAGGTTCCCACCGAATCTCTACAAACCAAGACCGGCACACCTGCCAGGACACCCCCCACTTCTGGCACATCCACCATAGTCGACCTCACCAACAACAGGATCGATCACCTTCGTCGGTAAGCTGCTGAGAAAGATGTGGAACTGGTCGGCCAACCATAACCTCAGAGAGAGCTTACTCCGACCCATGCCAAACTACAAAAATGCAATCAGGAGCTCGCTTAAATTTCGAGTGTGGTGGAAGACTGGCTTAGGGGTTTATTTTACAAAATTTACATTGTACTTTGATCGTTTTGAGTCAATGTGAATGGCGGCATTAGTTTTGAAAAAACTCACGCATCGCATGTATCCTACTCATTTACTATTTTGCATAACAGCTAACGTCCCACCATGCAAGTGAGTGAAGACCTTTTTCGCAGGTAGACTAATCACGACTTTCACGGCAAGGCAAGTCGTGACCCGAGGATCAATGCACCTTCCTTGGCAAAGCCAGCTTCTCACTAATCTCACGCAACTAAGCGTCATCGCGTGATCGCGCACAAGTCCCTTCGCGCAACTGAGCACATCCACCAGCACAACCGAGTGCGTCCTTCCGCGTCGTGCGAGCATGCTTTCACTTTACCCGTGCATACACCCCCGGCACGCTCGCACGACGCCTACCAGGAAATAACCGACAAGAAGGCAACCTGAATTCTAAACGACGCCAATCGTGACAGGAAATGCTTCTCTACTACCTCCTTGAACTTCAAACACTAAAGTCCGGCCGTCCCTCCACGGAAGATCACAGGCAACGGCTCCAACGATCATAGCATGTCCCAGCCCACCCGCCACGAAGCTTCTAACACGATCGCGATGCCGATCGAAGAATGGGCCCAACTCACCCCGCATGACCGGCGGGTCGTGCAAACCTTCGCGGAGAGCATCACCGCGTGATCATATGCACATCTCTCCACAAGACCTTGCGCATCTACTAGCGACTAAGCGCGCCTCACACATGTCCATGCACGTTCACACCAACTCATACACGCATGCTCAACATATCAATGCATGTCTCTTGGTGTGCTCGCACGACACCGACCAGGCCAGTTCGCTTCCCTACACTCTTGCATTGAAATCTTGAACAGTTTATGCTCTTTCATTGTTTTCTTTTCCCATTGCAGGAAATTCTCAACAAGAAGACAGCCTGAATATTGGGCGACCACAATTGAGACAACAAACGTCTCTCATCCAGCTCCTTGGGATTTCAACACTAAGTCCCCATCCTTGCTTCACAAAGCAAGACCGCAAGAAAAATCAGAGTCACCGCTTTGCAATGCCCTACACTGTTCCTCAGCATTGACCTTTGCTTTTGCATCTCTTGCACTTTCTTATCAAGCGCGCATTTACAGCATTGGGCTCCGGCCCCACATTGGGTTTTGGCCCTGCATCGAGCTCCGACCCCGCGTTTACTGTATCGGGCTTCGGCCCCGCATTTGCTGCATCGGGCTTCGGGCCCGCTTTTGGGTTTTGGCCCCTCATCGAGCTCCGGCCCTGCATTTACTTTTGGGTTTCGGCCCTGCATGGGCTCCGGCCCTGCATGGGCTCCGGCCCCACTTTTGGGCTTCGGCCCCTCATCGGGCCTTGGTCCCGCAT
The DNA here is from genome assembly GCF_007655135.1 of Punica granatum. Lineage (NCBI taxonomy): Eukaryota > Viridiplantae > Streptophyta > Magnoliopsida > Myrtales > Lythraceae > Punica > Punica granatum. The sequence continues at coordinate 27,286,599 of NC_045128.1, forward strand.
TTGCTGCTTTTGGGCTCCAGCCCCGCATTTACTGCTTTCAGGTTTTGACACCTCGCGTTTACTGCTTTCAGGCTCATCTGAAATCCAAAATCGACTTGGATTCAAATTCATCCAAGCGATACTTCGAGGAGCAAGTCTAATCCTTCCACTGCAAAGACCAAAAGTGACAGCTCCACAAACAGAGCATGACCCAACTCTCGATCGCAGGAGATACCAGCATGGTCATGCCTCCGATCAAAGAATGGATCTCACCCGTCCTCTGCCGTCGCCGCTGACTAAGCACTGGAACAACATGCGCAGTCTTCTTTAAACTCTCTTTTGCTTTAATTTAAATGCATTCCCACAAATGGGCTCCCGACATGAACAAATCCTTCAACGGAGCATTAGGATGGCCTTTGCGACGCCCTATTAGTTCTGTTGGACCTGTTCGACTAACCTGTCCTCAAGGGACCCGGCTCCTCGAGCCTTCCGTAGGACGGCTGCGCAAGCCTACTCGCAACCAGGGAAAATATGCTTATGTGACCTCAGTCACGGCCTAACCACTCCAGAGTGGTGATGACCAGATTCTCGGAAACAAATGTCGTCTGCACGCGGCACCCCATGGGTTGCGTTCGGGACAAAAAGGGATTTTTCCCATGAGACCACCCCATATTTCTTACTACATATTCCCCAGCATAATCGCCTAATGCATTGTCTCCTTTATCATCCTTCACAGGGGCATATTGACCACAGGCGAAGAGCGATGCGCGAGTTCACGCTTCCCTGAGAACTTGTCTCGGACCCTTTCCTTATACTTTAACAAGGGAGGTGTCCAACGATGAGGTACCCCTTATAAAGTCGAAGATGAGGACAATCGAACGAATCACTCAACATTTATGCAACCGTCTTCTTTGAACAACCAGTGGCTTCAGCAGCGTACACCCTCCAAGAGGCACACGCTGTAAAGAACAACAAAAGATGATCGGAGACATCGCATAAGGCGCCTGCCACAGACCACTTCCACAAAATGAAGACCGGGGCATCCCCGATCAACATCCACACCGGGGCAACCTTGGTTCCCTATTCACGGGGCAATTCTACATTTTCTTTCAAGTCAACAGGGGAAAATTCACATGTAACGCTTGCAATGGCAAATGACACGGAGTTCGACTTCTGAGTGCACGAGAGTCAAACTTCCAAGAAAGCTGGCCCTCACAAAATAGGGCTAGCAACATGTAACAAGTCTCCACGAGGCGAAGCCCACCAAAGTGGCCTCGGCGATGCAAAGTCGAGGAGTTTCAAACAAACCCCAACTGCAAGAAAAAAGAGCGGAAAGAAGCGGGAAAAACCCGCCAATGAAGAGAGAGAGAAAAGACGCGGGAAAAACCCGCCAATGGACAAAACAAGGTACCGCTGAGATTCAATGCACCGGCGCCGCCAATCTTGAGAAATCAACAAAACCCCGACAAAAGGGGAGCAGCAGATACAACTCCTCGACGGAGACAGAAAACAATGCACTCGGAGGTTGAATCCTTCGAATCCTTTGCCCTTGTAAACTCGAGAGATAAAAGAATCGAGCCCGCTAGGTTGAAAACCCATTTTCGGGGCGACCTAGGCAAAGTTAGGGTAAAAGAGAGGCACGACCGGAAACCCTTTGGGGCGGTCGTGGCAAAAGGAGAGTTCTTCCCCTTTAGGTTGAGAGGTACGGCCCCGAGGCGGGTGACCGTAGCAAAAGGAGAGTAAAATGAGAGATAAACAAAATAGTCACCTTGGGCCTGCGCACACTGCACGGACCAAGGATCCCCAAGGGAAATGGCCAGGTTATCTACTCCAACACGATCCCCGATCGGCTCTCTTACCGAACTCAACCATCTAAGGCGGATTCTTCTTCAAGCAAAGCGGGCGACCAAGCACGCATTCCAAACAGTTCAAGACAGCCAACACCAACCGAAGGACGGAAGAGAAGGGGGTACATATCACGGCAAGCGTGAACTCGTGTATCCTTTTAGCCTTGGGCAACGTGCTCCCCAAGCTTTCTCTTTTCTCTTTGTCACTGTGCAACTCTAAAATGGGTCACAGCCACCCTTCAATCGGCTACCACAAAGCCAAAATCCTAGACATTTCTTTCCGGGAGTTTAGTCATAACACTCTGGAAATGACTAGACCGAGGTCTGACCAAATTTGAACAAAAATTCCCCATGCGGGTTACAAATGCAGCCGCCCTACGACACCCTGATGAGAAGGGTCCTAAGTTCACAGGCGCGTCGAACAACCGATAGAGTCGCTTGGGCACCTTTAAGAACGTTTCGATATGCCCATGTAAGGCCAACAGGAGCCTCGGAGGCCTTGCATCGGGGCCTCTGAAAGCGGGACCCCCATTTGCATCACCAAGGCAAAAACTCTTCACAAGTCGCCCAGGCGACCCGAAACTGAAGAGCATGCGTCACAAACACTTCCTTTTACCTGTGCTTACAAATCGCTAGTAATCTCATGACTTACTAATGATGTCAAGATCACAGGTACAACAAACGCGGGAACTACGGCAGACTCTGATTCCCGACTCCACGGGATACGTAGGCACTCTACCCTAGAGTTTGAGTCCCTCATCGCACGACCAGGGCATCTCCAGCGAACTACAATCGCCACTGCGACAGAGCTGACATCCGGTAGAGTAACGAGTCATCGCCCTAGCGGCAAAGCCGGCTTCCGACAGATCAAACACACCACCACCCCAGGGGCAGAGCACCGACGAAGCAACTTCATTGTGGCAGATACGCATGGAACCCCAAGGGGCATCTCCTCCTTGACGGACATGCAATTGACTCATGTAACATATCGCAACCTCGAGCCGAGTGGAGGGCCCTATGGGGGGGCCACTTGACTACGGCTCAAAGATGCAACAAGTGGCATCCTACGTCGCCCGACCAAGCTCGACTTGGAATGGGACAATCTGCCTCTGCCGACGTCCCCGACATACCGCCTAGCATCCATCCCCGCCCTTACCTTCCCTTATACTCCGCGCACTTTACTGCTTTCCGGACTCCGCGTCCAGGACTCCGTGTCCATCTTTACTGCTTTAGGGACTCCGCATCCCCGGACTCCGTGTCCGCATTTACTGCTTTAGGGACTCCGCGTCCCCGGACTCCGTGTCCGCATTTACTGCTTTAGGGACTCCGCGTCCAGGACTCCGTGTCCATCTTTACTGCTTTAGGAACTCCGCGTCCCCGGACTCCGTGTCCGCATTTACTGCTTTCCGGACTCCGCGTCCAGGACTCCGTGTCCATCTTTACTGCTTTAGGGACTCTTCGTCCCCGGACTCCGTGTCCGCATTTACTGCTTTCCGGACTCCGCGTCCAGGACTCCGTGTCCATCTTTACTGCTTTAGGGACTCCGCGTCCCCGGACTCCGTGTCCGCATTTACTGCTTTAGGGACTCCGCGTCCCCGGACTCCGTGTCCGCATTTACTGCTTTCCGGACTCCGCGTCCAGGACTCCGTGTCCATCTTTACTGCTTTAGGGACTCCGCGTCCCCGGACTCCGTGTCCGCATTTACTGCTTTAGGGACTCCGCGTCCCCGGACTCCGTGTCCGCATTTACTGCTTTAGGGACACCGCGTCCCCTGACTCCGTGTCCGCATTTACTGCTTTAGGGACTCCGCGTCCCCGGACTCCGTGTCCGCATTTACTGCTTTCCGGACTCCGCGTCCAGGACTCCGTGTCCATCTTTACTGCTTTAGGGACTCCGCGTCCCCAGACTCCGTGTCCGCATTTACTGCTTTAGGGACTCCGCGTCCCCGGACTCCGTGTCCGCATTTACTGCTTTAGGGACACCGCGTCCCCGGACTCCGTGTCCGCATTTACTGCTTTAGGGACTCCGCGTCCCCGGACTCCGTGTCCGCATTTACTGCTTTCCGGACTCCGCGTCCAGGACTCCGTGTCCATCTTTACTGCTTTAGGGACTCCGCGTCCCCGGAATCCGTGTCCGCATTTACTGCTTTAGGGACTCCGCGTCCCCGGACTCCGTGTCCGCATTTACTGCTTTCCGGACTCCGCGTCCAGGACTCCGCGTCCATCTTTACTGCTTTAGGGACTCTGCGTCCCCGGACTCCGTGTCCGCATTTACTGCTTTAGGGACTCCGCGTCCCCGGACTCCGTGCCCGCATTTACTGCTTTCCGGACTCCGCGTCCAGGACTCCGTGTCCATCTTTACTGCTTTAGGGACTCCGCGTCCCCGGACTCCGTGTCCGCATTTACTGCTTTAGGGACTCCGCGTCCCCGGACTCCGTGTCCGCATTTACTGCTTTAGGGACTCCGCGTCCCCGGACTCCGTGTCCGCATTTACTGCTTTCCGGACTCCGCGTCCAGGACTCCGTGTCCATCTTTACTGCTTTAGGGACTCCGCGTCCCCGGACTCCGTGTCCGCATTTACTGCTTTAGGGACTCCGCGTCCCCGGACTCCGTGCCCGCATTTACTGCTTTCCGGACTCCGCGTCCAGGACTCCGTGTCCATCTTTACTGCTTTAGGGACTCCGCGTCCCCGGACTCCGTGTCCGCATTTACTGCTTTAGGGACTCCGCGTCCCCGGACTCCGTGTCCGCATTTACTGCTTTAGGGACTCCGCGTGCCTGGACTACGTGTCCGCATTTACTGCTTTCCGGACTCCGTGTCCATCTTTACTGCTTTAGGGACTCCACGTCCCCGGACTCTGTGTCCGCATTTACTGCTTTCCGGACTCCGCGTCCAGGACTCCGTGTCCATCTTTACTGCTTTAGGGACTCCGCGTCCCCGGACTCCGTGTCCGCATTTACTGCTTTAGGGACTCCGCGTCCCCGGACTCCGTGTCCGCATTTACTGCTTTAGGGACTCCGCGTCCCCGGACTCCGTGTCCGCATTTACTGCTTTCCGGACTCCGCGTCCAGGACTCCGTGTCCATCTTTACTGCTTTAGGGACTTCGCGTCCCCGGACTCCGTGTCCACATTTACTGCTTTAGGGACTCCGCGTCCCCGGACTCCGTGTCCGCATTTACTGCTTTAGGGACTCCGTGTCCGCATTTACTGCTTTAGGGACTCCGCGTCCCCGGACTCCGTGTCCGCATTTACTGCTTTAGGGACTCCGCGTCCCCGGACTCCGTGTCCGCATTTACTGCTTTCCGGACTCCGCGTCCAGGACTCCGTGTCCATCTTTACTGCTTTAGGGACTCCGCGTCCTCGGACTCCGTGTCCGCATTTACTGCTTTAGGGACTCCGTGTCCGGATTTACTGCTTTAGGGACTCCGCGTCCCCGGACTTCGTGTCCGCATTTATTGCTTTTCGAACTTTAGCCTTGCATTTGCTTTTTCAAGTTACAAATTCACACCGTATCATTTCCTTGCCATGAATCCTTTGTCTTTTTCCTCCCACAAACAGGTCCGTCGCATCTGGGAGAATGGCCAGGTGGTCGTCAAGACCGAACGGGTGCTTCTCATAATCTTTGGCTGCACCCTCTATCCGAGCACGCAACCAAAGAGGGGCAAGCTGTCAGCACCCAATTTTGGTCCACCGGCTCCAGAGGGGCAAAATCGCCATTTTTACCACTCGTGAGGGAAATATTTCCGATTAATTACTCGAGTATTCATGACTTTTTAGGACATTTTTGGAAATAGCAATTTGCCTAATTTAACACTAATTTTATTTGGGACATTTTCTAATTTCGCGTACATCGACGTCAATTTTCAAAATTCGGGACAAAATTCGAGATTGAAAATAAATTCATCGCACAATATCGATCAGCGAATTTTTCTGAACACGATGGCAATCTCGAATTATTTTTTCGACATCCGATCAAGAAGATGGAATTTTCAATTTATACGCGCGTCAAAAAAAAAAAGGGTCAAACGGTCAAAGTCTGACAACTTTGACCGTTGACCAGGCCCCCCTCCCCCCATTTTTCTGTTCTTCTTCTTCATCGTTTCTTCTTCTTCCTGTCTTCTTCTTCTTTTCTTTTTTTTTTTTTCTTCTTCTTCTTCCTCCTGGCAGGGACGGACCGGTCTCGGGACCTCTGCTGCCGCTGTGCCCGAGCCTGCCTGCCGCACGCCAACCCCTATGCGCACGCGACTCCTCGAACACGCAAACGCACTCTCTCTCTCTCTCTCTCTCTCTCTCTCTCTCTCTCTCTCTCTCGGTTTTTCTTTTTGGACAAAAACCCGCAGCTCGTCCGGGGGAATGGGGGGGGGGAGCTCACAGACAAAAAAGATCCCGGAGCTCACAGACAAACAAGACCCGGAAACCTCCAGCTCGCCTACGACCGAGAAATCCACAGCTCGACGATTTTTCGAAAAATCTCTCAGCCCCTCAGCCCAGAAACCAGGCCAAACAAGGCCAAACCAATCCCGTTTTCCGGCGACCGCCACCCAACCGTAGCCAACTTCAACCAAACTTCATATCCCACATGTATTCGACCTCCCGAGTCCATTTCCGGTGTTAGTTTCGTGATTTGAAGCTTCCAGCTTGCCAAACCAACCCTGTCCAGAGGCGGTCCCTTAAGCGTTTTCCCAGTTTCTATGCGAGTTCTTCCCTCTCGACTTAAGCAAACTTCACCAAACTTCATATTCTACATGTTTTCGACCCCCTCTATCCATTTCTGAGCTTAGATTTTAAGTTTGAAGCCTCTAAGCCATAGAACCAGCCTTGAACAAATCTGGACAGATTTGGTCCTTCCCGGGTCAAAACTTCCAGCCCTGTTTTCTCACCTTTTCGAGTCGGTCTGAACTTTCAAAACCCATCAAACACCTCCGGGGGTTCGTTAGGAGTCGGGAGCCACCGATCTTGCTCAAAAATTCCATCGGAATCCGCCGTTATGAATTCCGACCCGGAAACTGCTCAGTTGGGCCGGCGTTTCTGACTGTCTGTTCGGTTTTCTTGCAGATCGGGTCGATCCGTGACCCTTTTCGACGAACGACCACTTCGACCACCTCCAGGGGTCAGTTAGGAGTCGGGAGCCACCGACCTCGCTCAAATATTCCATCGGAATCCACCGTTATGAATTCCGACCCGAAAACTGCCCAGTCGGGCTAGTTTCCAGACGTGCTCTGTTTTCGGTGATTTTTGCAGGACTGTACGGGTCGACCTGACAACTCTGGGAACAAACGACCACCACCGTCACCTAGAGGAGTCCCTTGGCTATCCAATGCCGCCGACCTTGCCTCAAAATTCCATCGGAAGCCTCCGTGGCGACGCCCGACCCGACTTGTACCAGTCGGGTCTGTTCTTGTGGTCGTCTTTCCTAACCCAAATTTTGCAGGAACGCACAGGTCAGCTCGGGTTGAATCTCGCTACGAGCCACCTATCACCGTGATCCTCAGTGAGTTAGGAGTCCAATGCCGCCGACCTCGCAGCAAAATACCACCGGGAGCCTCCGGGACAACCATTTCTTCCTGACATGCCCAGTCGGGCCAGTTCCGCCCAGTCGGTTCTGTTTTCTGCTAGCTAACCCGACTTTGTTTTCGATTTTCAGAAAACCTATGCATGCTCTCCTCCCGAAACCACCGCAGACGCGATCCTTGGTCTCTTGGGAATCCAACGCAACTAGCCCCGCACAAAAATTCCATCCCGATCAACCGGTACAGCCCCGACAAGTCGGACTGCCAGTCGGGTCTGTCGCCGACCCGACTTCACTAAATCCAGTAATCCAGCCCGGTCCTCCAGCAATCTGATTTGGCCCAATTCAGCCCAATTCGGCCCAGATCAGAACCCAGTCCAGTTCGGCCCAATCCACCCCAATTCGGCCCAGATCAGAGCCCAGTCCAGTTCGATCCAATCCAGCCCGGATTTCGGCCCAGTCCAGAGCCCAGTCCAGTTCGGCCCAGCCCAATCCAGCCCGGATCTCGGCCCGGTCCATGTCCATCTGCACAGTTCGGCCCATTCTCCCAACAGCCCAACAGGCCCGGCGATTTTTTTTTTATATTTACAGATCTGCCCCTATTCTTCTCAAACAAGGTAAATCCTCGACTTAGTGGCATGTTTAGGGCTCCATTTTTAAATATTAATGTTTACTTGACGGTTATAATGTGAAATGAGTGTTCTTGGGTCGCGTGGGTGATCGGATTTGTCCCGAACTCGACTTTACGAACTTTCCGTTTTGTCACATTTCAGTCCAGAGGACGCATTTTATTTGTTTCAGATCTGCTCAGAATTCTAAAAATTATTTCCAATCAACTCCCGATCATTTTACTATTTTTCCATCAGTCCTGAAATTTGCAGAATTTTTCAAGCATCCCAAGGAACGTTCCGAGTTGTTTCAGTTTAGTCCTGGGGCCATTTTTTATTTTTCACATCAGTCCTGATCTTCAATTTCATTTCAAATAAGTTCTAGGACATTTTCAGTAATTTTTTACACAGTCCCCATTTTTTAGAATTTTCAAATCAGTCCCCAATTTTTAGAGTTTTCAAATCAGCCCCCATCTTTTAGAATTTGCAAATCAGTCCCCAATCTTTTGAAGTTTTCAAATCAGCCCCTGCTCCTTTTTTTAAAATCGTTCAATTCAGTCCCCTGGACATTTTCTAAAATATCCGGCCCTTTTCAACTTAGATCACCCACCGACAATGTATGTGCCCCATTTAAATATTTCAATTTTGTAATTATGTGAACATGTCGGAAATTAGAGTTTATCGGGCGGTCAACTAATGGCTATCTTGACGACTCGAAATTCGTAGACCAAAGCATTCGGCAAATTTCTAATTAACCTAAAATTCCACAAACGGGTTAATCGGGACGCTCATATGACTAAACCCACTTCACACTGATAAAGTTTACACGAGTTGGCCATTAACTGATAATTCGCGTCGATGAGTTGTCAAATGACGTTGGTGCCCTTTTCAAACTTATCAATTTTAAAACCCGAAACGCGCGGTCCGATGTAGCATGGACGTCTGAAAAGAGCTTTTGTGTCTCAACTTGAATGTTTACCTGACTCCAGGTAACTCAGGTCAGGATACAGAAAATCTTTCTAGATCACTTCCGGGCAGATCGACCGGTTCTTTGGCTTTTCGGGGTTCTTGCACGACCCTGGACGATCCAGGGAATTGGTCGACACCGGCTACAGGCCGAGGTGGCCCGCACTGCGATGTTTCCCCTTTTCTGAAAACAATTTTCAAATAAAGAGCAAAATCGTCTTTTCACAATTCAGCGACACCCTTGGGGCTAGCATGACAGAAACACTACAGTACGTGATAAGAATGGGCTACCTGTTCAGGTGCAGGTTCAGCTGCATAGCCTTTTCTTATCCAACTGATGAGTTTCTGTCATCCTAACATAGACTCGGGTAACTAGAACGGTTATCTCTGTCAGAAAACATGCAAAATGCTGATTAACCTTTCACTCGACCTAACCAAACACTAGATAATGGTTAGGAGGAATTCTAGATTCCAAATCTAGAGTCAAAACACGAGTTTGGCCAATTCAGTGGAAATTCAGTGTCACAATACAGAACAACTGTAAAAGCAATCCACACACATGAGATTTGACTCTCTTTGTCAAGTTCTCAAAACAAAGCCGAATGCTAAAACATTAGCACGTGCTTGTTTGTTTAGGGTAAGATTCGTATGCCAAGATACCCCGGTTAATAATTGGTTAATTAACGTAAATTCGACAACAATAAAACCCTATTGTTTGTTTATTTATGTCCGCTTGTTAACATTCTTGCACTTGTTTGTTATGCGGATCGAGCCCGATCCTTTAGGGCACGATTCATAGGGGTCCAACGCCCCAATCGTAGATCACGGGGTTCAATTCCCCTAACACTGAGCGCGCATCTTAATTTCAATTTCGGTCTTTTCAAACCACACGGTGAGCACGAGTGGAATAATATAACCGAACGCGATTCGACCGGGATTCAGTTGTTCTAACCTGTATTTTATTTATTTGAGAGGACAATGTAAGGATTTATGTTGTATACATTTATGTAAGAATCCCGGTCGGAGAGTGGACGGTCGGAGTGTTCCTTCGAATTAACGGTGTCAAAACGCGTAAGATGAGCGGAACTTAATTAAGCGGTAATTAAATTAAAATGGCAAGCCTAGACAAGCTAGAGTACCGATAGGGCATGCGAGATATAGGCTCGCATGTAACAGAACCCCCGAATTCGGAACCTCAGGTTTCGCTGATCATATGCCTTAGCAATTAGGTGTACCCTGTACCCCTAGACCCGGGTAACTTGCCGGCCCTCGACCTTCGGGTCGTAAAATGGCAAGTGGCGACTCCTTCTCACGTGCGTCCGTCGCGCGTCCCCGGGAAGGTGGACACTCCCAAGCCGCGTTGCATAGGCGCGCGCACGCGTGCCCCGACGAGATGAAAATTCGGGTGCGCACAGTCAATGACCCCTGACGTCGTCGTCGACCTTGATTACGGCGGTGGTGGCCGAAATCGAGGGCCACCACCTCCCCTCCCTCTCCGATTGAAACAAAACCCTCGATCCTTTTTCTTTGCAATTTTTCTTTATAAATTTTCTGAATTTTAAAAAATTAAATAATATGTGGGTACAAGTGAAAAGAAGTTAAAGTACTGGGTATTTATCTAAATGTAATTTCGGTCTTTATAATTTTCATCCAACCAAACACTTTTCACTTAATCAATTAAGCATTTATTATATTTAGATCTTAAATTTTCAACAGTTAAAATTAAGTCCAAACAAACACAACCTAAGTGTGTATTTGTATTTTGAAATTTATATTGTCAAAAGATTTTTGTCTATAGCCAAATTATATTCCTCTTAGTCATTCTTTTCCGTAAAATAAATTTTTTTTTTTTGCGCACCACCTAGTGATTGAAATCTCAATAAATCCAGGCTAATTCTAAGATCTATCATTAAGTTGTAAGGCTCTCTCAATCTTAGATTTTTTCTTTACAAGACTTAAATTCAAGACCCTATGTTAACGAAAATCACCTGAAACAAGCCATGTTGATAAATAAATACTTATTTTTGTAATCTAGTGTCCGGATTATCGCTTTCTGCAGAAGCAAATGATTTATCTATCTCGTTCACATCGGCAATTAATTATTAGGGCGCCGCTAGTTACGGAATATAATACTTGTCTCGGTCAAATTATTAAAAAGAGCAATGCAAGACACGACACTTGCAATAATCCCCGCCTGAAAAATATTTAGATCCTCATATAAATAACGAGATACGGCCTATGTCCACTTCGTTGAATGTACTCCACCGTAAAAGAGCATATGCGAACCGTTACCCATATGTTCCGATATCATGTCAGATTTCATAGAACTGGATGCATTTGAGATCTTTCATTGATGAAAACTGGGCTGAGAGGTTGACATCAGGAGTTCGATATAGCAAAATTAAAGAGAAAACTTTGGTTGTATCATATGCATGGTTGAATTTTTTTCCACATATCATATTAAGTTTTCAGGTTAGATAACCACTCGTCTGTTGTAAGCATATAAAGTTTAAAGTAGTATATTAGAAAAAGGTTTTAAGAGTCTGCGTGACCTCATTCCATGTTAGGACTAAAATTGAGAGCTATGAAATTGTTAAAATGACAGAAAAAGGAACAGTATAATCTTGGGCAACAAAACAAAAATAACAATCAAAATTTTAACGTATGATAGTATAAAATAAAATTTCAGACATCAAAAATTTAATGAAGTACTTTTCTTATGCACATTCATATTACAATATATATATATATAGATATAAAAACATGGAAATCATGTACTACATATATATATATACACACAAACACAATAGCTGTGAACATGAAGGAAAAAGGATAATAGCCCAAACCACAATCAATTTTTGATAATTTACCAGAAAAAGAGAATTAACTTTGGGAAACCTCTATGTAAAATCGCCCGGTATATATGGCGAAGCTGCACTACCAAAGACGGAAAAATAAATGAATTTAAAGAAGAAACATCTAACCATAATCATGGTGCTTCTTTTGTTAAGGAGCACGAATGGAGCTGATCTTGATCTTGTGCTGCGGAACCGGCAACTCGCCTTGGCTAAATCCAACCGGTTAATCAATTATCCTGAAGTGCTCATTAATAATCTGCCCGTTGATCAGGATTGTATGGTCCACGATCTTGGTTTCAGGTGCTTTAACTTCAAGGGCTATTTCAACTCCATTTCAAACCCAATTGGTTCATTGGAAAACACAGTGGATCAGAGCATTTCATCACTACAATGTATATGTTGGGAAGAGGGACATATTTCGGCCCGTCCCATGCGTGTACAGTATATTATCAAATGTGAAATGGCCACTGTCTGTTCGATCCTGTCGATGCCAAGTATGATATCTGCGGTAAATGGAATCCACCATCATTGTCTTGAAGCATGCTGGCTGCTACATGCCGCGTGATATATCTCAAGTGTACGAAAGGGTTTATATTATCATGTTATGTGTTCAATATATATCTTCATGCTTATGTATGCCTAATGCTTGACTGAAAGCCGCGCCGATGAACTTTATGATTTGATTTCATTTCTATCATCGAATCAATTTAGTTTTAATTGAAATTAAAGTCCAATTTATTATAGGATTGCGTATTAATTCATATACACCAAGATAATAAGGAAAATGCATATATTATAATATTGGGAATTTCTATTTTAAAAGAAAAATTCATCGGTATAATTGATTACTAGGCAGAAATTTGCGCGATGCCACGAGTCAATTTTTTTGGTCAATCTTTTAGTTTATCATATTAGTTTATGTAATAATCGATATAGAGTATAATTAAGTTGATGACAACACTATTTGTAAGTAAAAATTACAAACTCTCTATTGTTAATATATGATTAAGATTTCCTAAAAAATTGCATTAATTAATAAAATCATATGGTATAAAAGCTGTCATTTGTTCCACTAAACTTCACTGATTTTTAATATTTCTAATTAGAAAATCATGATTATAGTATAATGACCTTAAGTGGCCTCAATAATTTTAAGTGACGAATTTTACTTGCAATGTACATGTTCAAAATTCATTAAAAGCATTTGTTGGGCATGGTCAAGTGATCAATACCCAAGCAAAGATTAAACTCACTGGTCAATAGGCTGGCGTAACCTCGTCTTTTACTTGAAAAAGTTATTACATATATATTTTCACAAATAAAAAAAAGGTTAATTAAATTGGTGATCAATTGAAATATGTTTTTATGTTTAAATAAAAAAAATTATTATCAATGTAGGTTGGTTCATGTGGTTCAACACTTTTCCCCTTTAAGTCGGATCCTGTATTCAAGTCTCATGAATAGAAAAGATCCACAATTGGAAAAACTTTACCGCTTTCGGCTCGAACGTGGATTTTTCGGGACTTGTTAGACTTCTGATACCAAGTGGGTTCAAATTGGAAAAAAAAATATTTAGATAATTAAAAAATTATTAAAAAATGAACAGGGTAGGTCCCTGTGATGCATTGTTAGTTCAATTGGTTTAGCACCTATTTCCTGAAGTAAGCGGATTCCAATATTATAAATGAAGAAAATTTATGATTGAGACTTGAGAGAGTTGAAACCCCATTGTGAGCCGACCCGGCGCTCGAATGTGGATTAATCGAGACTTGGTAGATTTCGAATACCGGGTGGAGCAAACAAGAAAAAAATATAGTTTAATTGAATTAACAAATGTTAAATTTGAAAATACTAAATTAAAAAAAAAAGAGTTTAACTCCGTTGTGAGCTGATTGGCTTTGAATATGGATTAGCCGATGTGCGCACCCGAATTTCATCTCGTCGGGGCACGCATGCGCGCGCCTATGCAACGCGTCTTGGGAGTGTCCACCTTCTCTGGGACGCGCGACGGACGCACGTGAAAAGGAGTCGCCACTTGCCATTTTACGACCCGAAGGTCGAGGGCCGGCAAGTTACCCGGGTCTAGGGGTACGGAGTACACCTAATTGCTAAGGCATATGGTCTACGAAACCCAAGGTTCCGAATTCGGGGGTTCTGTTACATGCGAGCCTATATCTCACACGCCTTATTGGTACTCTACCTTGTCTAGGTTTGCCATTTTAATTTAATTACCGCTTAATTGAGTTCCGCTCATCTTACGCGTTTTGACACCGTAAATTCGAAGAAACACTCCGACCGTCCACTCTCCGACCGGGATTCTTACATGAATAAATGTACAACACGACCCTTACATTATTTTCTCAAATAAATAAAATACAAATTACAACAACTGAATCCCGATCGGTTCGCGTTCGGTTATTATTCCACTCATGCTCACCGTGTGGTTTGAAAAGACTAAAATTGAAATTAAGATGCGTGCTCAGTGTTGGGGGATTGGACCCCGTGATCTACAATTGGGGCGTTGGACCCCGTATGGATCGTATCCTAAAGGATCGGGCTCGATCCGCATAACAAGTGCAAGAATGTAACAAGCGGGCACAAACGAACAAACAATAGGGTTTTGTTATTGCCGAATTTAGGTGAATTAACCGATTATTAACCGGGGTATCTTGGCATGCAAATCCTACCCTAAAACAGACAAAGTGGGTACAGAGTGTGAATCGATCAAGGATCGCCTCGGGAAGGTATTTCGTATTTGGCATTATTTTTCGAGGACCTGACATACGTGGCGTCTATAGTCAAGTCTTGTGTTTGTGGATTGCTTTTAGGATTGTTTTATGTTGTGACACTACGGTTGTTACGAGTTATTACCAAACAGGGATTCCGCCCGTAAATCCTAGAACCTAGTGCCTACCTCGCTATTGCCCGTTTTTGTCTTAACCAAGTACACAATTAGTCCGGTATTTGTATTTTGAGCCAATCCACCCGAACTAACTACCCGAGACTATGCTAGAATAACAAAAACTCATCGGTCGGATAGAGCGGGCTATGCAGATGAACCTGCGCCGGGACAGGTAGCCCATCCCTATTCTGATACCGTAGTGTTTCTCTCATTCTAACCCTAGGGTGTCGCTAAGCTGCAAATAGACGATTTTGCCCTTGAGGTGAAAATTATTTCGGAAAAGAGAGACTACGCAGTACGGGCCACCTCGGCCTATGACCAGCGCTAACCGATCCCCTGGAACTTCCAGGGTTGTCAAGAACCCTAAAAAGCCAAAGGACCGGTTAATCTATCCGGAAGTTATCTAAGAAGAACTTCCAC
Organism: Punica granatum; assembly: GCF_007655135.1. NCBI lineage: Eukaryota > Viridiplantae > Streptophyta > Magnoliopsida > Myrtales > Lythraceae > Punica > Punica granatum. The sequence goes on from NC_045128.1 coordinate 27,301,687, forward strand.
GCCTCGACTTGAGTTTCCTGAAATCAGGTGAGGCCTCGAGTTAAGACGCGTAAGTCCTTCCTAGACGTCTATGTCACATCGAGCCACGTGTCTCGAGTAGGATAAATTTTGCGGGTTTTGAGAATGGCACCAACGCATGTTTGCAATCTATCGACGCATGTTACCGGTTTATTACCAATTCGTGCAAAACTATTAGCGCCAAGTGAGTTAATTAATCACATGAACGTCCCAATTACCCCGTTAGTGGAATTATTGATTAAATTAATTAATGTTTTGCCAAATGCTCTAAATTTGCGGGTTTCAGACCGTCGAGGCGATCATTGATGGACCGTCCGATGTGAATCCTAATTCCCGACCACCTTGGGATTTAAAAATTAATTTTAGGTCGAGTTTGCATGATTAAACCGATTCATGTGAGGTTTCGATTAAAACGAGAAAATAAAGCATTTAAACACGGATCATGAGCACATTATCACGTCAAGCACGATAAACATATATATTTTACACAATCGGTGCCGCCATGATCATGATAAACACATACAAACATACACAAACATAATATTAACGGAATCGATAAAACGGCATTGACTCATGGAAGCGAAAAATCACGCAAAAGAGCACATATTATCATGTTGTATACATATAATTACAGACACAAAATATTTAAACGGGGCACACACGTTGTCGGTCGGGGATCCAAGTAGGAAAGGGTTGGGTATCTTTAGAAAATGTCCAGGGACTGATTTGAACAATTTTAAAAGAACAGGGACCGATTTGAAAATTCGGATAAAGTTTCAAAGGACTGATTTGAAAATTCTGGAAAAATTGGGGACCGTGTAAAAATTACTGAAAATGTCCCAGGATTTGTTTGAAACTGATTTGAAAATTCGGGCTGATCTGAAAAAGTGAAAAAAATGCCCCAAGGACCAAACTGAAACAACTTTAAAAGTTTTCGGAACTGGTTTAAAAGTCCTAAAAAATTCAGGGACCGATTGGAAAGTACTAAAAATGGCCTGGACTCGACTGAAACTAATTTTAAAATCCGGGGCAGATCTAAAAAAGGTGGAAAATAGCCCCGGGACTAAACTGAAACAACTTAAAAAGTTCTATGGAGTGGTTGGAAAATTCTGGAAAATTCAAGGACTGATTGGAAAATGGTAAAAATGGTTGGGACTTGATTGAAACGAATTTTAAAATTCGGGGCAGATCTGAAAAGGGTGAAAATAGCCCCAGGACTAAACTGAAACAACTTGAAAAGTTCTTTGGATTGGTTGGAAAATTCTGGAAAATTCAAGGACTGATTAGAAAAAGGTAAAAATGGCTGGGACTTGGCTGAAAAGAATTTTAAAATTCGGGGAAGATCTGAAAATAAAAATAAAAATGCATCCTCATGACTGAAATGAGACAAAGCATATAATCGAGCTCGGGGCAAATCCGATCACCCACACAACCCAAGAACGCTCATTTCACATCATATCCATCCAAGCAAACATTAATATTCAGAAATTGAGCCCTGAACATGCCATTAAGTTGAGAATTTACCTAGTTCGGGAAGTTGAGGGGTGGGTCTGTAAATAAAAAACTTTTAAAAAAATTAAAATGCTGGACGAGCTGGGTCGGGCCGTGACAGGCCGAGATTCGATGGGGGTGGACTGGGCCGAGTGGGCCGGCGCGAGTTGGTTGTTAGACTAGGGCCGAACTGGACTGGGTCACGCTGGGCTGCTGGACTGGGGTCGAACTGGGCCGCAAGGCTGGGCCGGGCCGATGGCGCGAGTTGGGCTGCTGGGCGGCGTGCCTGTTCAACCCGGAAACTGCGGAGCCTCGGATAGGAAGAAAAAAACGAAAATAGAGAGACGGAAAAGGGTGGTCCGAACGGGTGCGTTGACGAGTCACGGCGACTTCCGAGCTGAGGGAGTGAGACGAGCCGAGGGAAAGCAGGACGAGCTACCGGCTTTCCTCGTGTGTGAGATGAGGGAGTGTGGGCGTGAGAGCTGAGGGCGAATGGGAGAGCTGCGGGCGAGAGGAGAGGTCTCGAGCTGAGGGTCGTGAGTCCAGCCGAGGGGAAGAGAGTGAGTTCCGAGCTAGGGGGCGTCCGGACGAGCTGGCAGTCTTTTTCGGGAGGAATGAACGAGCTCCGGGAGAGTGTGTGAGCTGTGGTCTTTTTTTCTTTTCGAACGAGCTCTCAGCGGGTTCCTCCCTAGCTGAGGGTTTCATCCTTTTTTCTTCAAACCGAGAGAGAGAGAGATAGAGAGAGAGATCGAGCCAAGAGCCGAGAGCCGCAATCGAGCTGCGGGTTTGAAAAACGAGAGAGACACACAGAGAAAGAGAGAGAGAGAACGAGCCGAGTCGAACTGTGGGGAGGTGTCGTCCACTGAGGGGTGACCGAGCTGCGGGATCCCGAGCCAGGCGAGGAGAGGGAGCCGGTTCGACAGTTTCCGTGCAAGTCGGAGTTAACGTGTGCATAGGAAAGATTGTGGCAGAGGGTAGCGTGCGGAGAAGGAGGAGGGGACGAGAGAGTGGTTGCAGGCTCGGGTTCAGTCGGCAGCAGAGGGAGAAAGGAGGACAACGGAAAAGAAGAAGAAAAAAGAAAAGAAAAAAGGAAGAAGAAGAAAAGGGAAAAAAGAAAGAAAAGGTAACGGTCAGAAGTCTGACTTCTGACTTCTGACCGTTTCTTTTTTTTTTCTTTTTTCTTTTTGAATTCGATGCGCGTACAAATTGAAAATTTCGTCTTCTTGATCGGACATCGAAAAATGATTCGAAACCGCCATCGTGCTCAAAAAAATTCGTTGATCGATATTATGCGATAAAATTATTTTCAATCTCGAATTTTTTCCCGGATTTTGAAAATTGACGTCTATGTACGCGAAATTCGAAAACGTCCCAAATGGTATTATATTTGACAAATCATAAAATTGGTGTTAAATTAGGAAATTTTGCTATTTTCAAAAAGTCGTGAATACTCAAGTAATTAATCGAAAATACTTTCCTCACGAGTGGCAAAAATGACGATTTTGCCCCTCTGAATCCGGTAGACCAAAATTAGGTGCTGACAGCTTGTCTCTCTTTGGTTGCGTGCTCGAATATAGGGTGTAACCAAAGATCATGAGAAGTACCCATTTTGGTTCCGACGACTGTCCTGGTATCACTCTTTGTAGTCGCTTGCTCCTTTGCCTCGGATGTGTGGGAAAAACCGTGCAAGTGCACGGACCTACCACGAAATGGCAACGTGGTTGAGGGGTGGAAATTATGAAACGGTAGATGAGGGGCTTGAGCCCCCAAAGCAGTAAAATGCTAAACCGGAGCCTGTGGAAAGCAGTAAAGTGCTAGACCGGGGCCTGTGGAAAGTAGCAAAGTGCTAGGCCGAGACTCGTGGAAAGTAATAAAGTGCTACGCAGAAGCCCATGGGAAGCAGTAAAATGCTAGGCCGAGGCATGTGGAAGGCAGTAAAGTGCTAGGGCGAAGCCGATGAAATACGGTAAAGTGCTAGGCCGAGGCCCGTGAAAAGCAGTAAAATGCTAGGCCGAAACCCGTGGAAATCAGGCCGAGACCCGTGGGAAGCAGTAAAGTGCTAGGCCGAGGTCCGTGGGATGCAGTAAAGTGCTAGGCCTCGGCCCGTGGAAAGCAGTAAAGTGCTAGGCCGAGGTCCGTGGGATGCAGTAAAGTGCTAGGCCTCGGCCCGTGGAAAGCAGTAAAGTGCTAGGCCGCAGCCCGTGGGAAGCAGTAAAGTGTTAGGCCGAAGCCCGTGGAGAGCAATAAAGTGTTAGGCCGAAGCCTGTGGAAAACTGTAAATGTTATATTAATAGGAAAGCGTAGGGAATGTAGGAGCAGGGTGTTGAAAGAAAAGCGGTTTGCTTGTTGTTGAGTCAGGGTTATGAGCGGGCGACGTAGAATGCCGATCATTGCACGTCGGGTAACCCCCATAGGACCCTCCACTTGATTTGAGATTGCGACCTGCCGCGTGAGGCAAATGTGAGCCCGCCAAGGGGGAGACGCCCCCTAGGGTTCTATGCCGTATCTGCACACAGACGAACAACAGCTAACGGTGGATATCAGCCGCGTAAAACCACTGAAATTGCGATGTGTACAAGAGATCTATGTAAAGATGTTTTGGGGATTCCAACTAGATGACCGTTTGAGGGTGACCGTGTCCCTGAATGAGAAAGGCTTTTCGTAGAACGGGCATGACCTGCGGAGTGTATGCATAAAGGTAAAAGGAGGGATCTTTTGGGATCCTCCAAATCAATGATACGACGATTCGACCCCATTTCGAGGCGTGTCTTGAATCCGGAGAGTCGAAGAGAGTTTGCTTGAGTCGAATACTACCGAACCACTACTCGTTGTAGCTTCACGTGAAGTGCCGCTGTTCTTTCGTGGTCAAGCCGACAATTGCCCTTAATTTTGCCTAGGCCGCAAGATGAGAAACGACCTAGCGGAGTATTTTTATTTGACTTTTCTCACATGAGTGCTCACCTTTTGCTACGATCGCCCCTGTTGGGGTCCGATCGCACCTCTCGGTTCCTCTAACTTTTGCCTAGATCGCCATTTGCGGGTTTTCAGCCTAGCGAGAAATTGATTTGTGCTCTTCTTTTGCCACGACTCCCTTTTGCGGGATTTTAAGCCGTGTGCCTCGTTCCCTAACTTTTGCCTATGCCTCAAGGAGGTTTTCGACCTAGCGGGAAAATTATTATTTTTCTCTCAGAAGTATTCTCAGACGAGAATGATTGAATGGACAAGGCACGTGCATGGAAAATAGAAAATGTGATGAGGTGAAATGGCACGGAGCCCGAAGGAAAGAGAGGAAGATGAAGGTCTGGAGGGTGGCCTGAAGCTTGCGGGAATACAAAAAGACCACCGGATGATAAAGATGGCATCAAGGGTAGTACTTCTTAAGGGCATTGGCGTTGACCGGGAGCGCATTTTCGGTCCCGTCCATGTCGCTTAGGATAATTGCCCCTCCGGAGAAGACTTCCCTGACGACAAAAGGGCTATCGTACTTGTACGCAAACTTGCCCCGAGAGTCAGGTGCAATGTACAGGACCTTTTGCGGAACGAGATCGACGGGGCTGAACTCGCGGTGGCGAACCCTTGCATTGAACGCTCAGGCCATTCTTTGTTGGTAGCATTGGCCGTGGCAGAGCGCTATTAGCCGTTTCTTGTTAATGAGATTGAGCTGCTCGTAGCACTACTTCGCCCATTCTGTTTCTTGGAGCTTGGACTCGTCGAGGACCCTCATTGAGGGAATCTCCACTTCAATTGGGAGGACTGCTTCCATGTCGTAGACCAAGGAGTACGGGGTTGCCCCGATTGAAGTGCGAATGGATGTTCGATATGCTAAGAGCGCAAAAGGGAGCATGTCGTGCCCATCTTTGTAGGTCACCATCATTTTCTCGATGATCCTCTTGATGTTTTTATTCGCAGCCTCCACCGCACCGTTCATTTGGGGACGGTATGGCGTGGAGTTGCGATGGTGTATTTTGAATTGCTCACAGAGCTCGTCGATGATCATGTTGTTCAAGTTCTTGGCATTGTCGGTGATGATTGTCTCGGGGACTCCATATCGGGCGATGATGTCGCGCTTAAGGAAACATGCCACGGCATTTGTGGTGACCGAAGCGAGTGTTATGGCCTCGATCCACTTGGTGAAGTAGTCGATTGCCACCAAAATGAACATGTGTCCATTGGATGCTTTGGGATTGATAGGGCCGATCACATCGATGCCCCACATTGAGAAGGGCCACGGGGCCGCCATCGGGCGTAGCTCATTGGGGGGTGCTTTGATATGATCGGCGTAGACCTGGCACAAGTGGCAGTGTCTAACGTGTTTGGCGCAGTCGACCTCCATGGTAGACCAGAAGTAACCCAGGGGCATGAGTTTCTTGGTGAACATGAGACCGCTCAAGTGGGGTCCGCAGCTCCCTTCGTGTATCTCTCTCATGAGGCGTTGTGCCTCGTTTTCGTAGACACACCGAAGTAGTTTGGCGTCGAAAGAACGGTGGTAGAGAGTCTCTCCGCTCAGGAAGTAATGCGCTGAGAGTCGCTTAAGTGTTTTCCGGGTTCCGACGGTTGGCGAATGTCGGATATTGACCGGTTTGTAGAAAATGTTTGATGTCTTCGTACCATGGCTGTTCATCGGTCGCCTCGATTGTGTCGAAGTAGGCTGGGCCTTTGGCAATCTCGATCTCAAGTGGCTCGATGAGGTTTTCCCTTGTTATGCTCACCATTGATGCCAGTGTCGCTAGTGCGTCTGCAAACTGATTCTTGATGCGTGGCGTGTATGTGAACGAGATTTTCTCGAAGTTTTCCACTAACTCCTCGAGATACTCGTGGTATGGTACTAGCTTCGCGTCTTTCGTCTTCCATTATCCCAGTGTCTGGAATATTGTGAGCATAGAATCCCCGAACACTTCTAGCTCTTTCACTTTGAAATCGATCGCCGCCTGCAGGCCAAGGATGCATGCCTCGTATTCGGCTACGTTGTTGGTGCAGGGAAAATCAACTTTGCCGCAATCGGATAATAACGTCCGTCCGGGGATATCAGCACTGCGCCGATACCAGAATCGGTGGAATTCGCTGCGCCGTCGAAATACATCTTCCACGCAGTCCCATCTTCTTCCTCATCCACTTGGAGGATCCCTTCGTCTGGAAAGTCGGAATTGATTGGTGTGTCATCCTCAATCGGAAATTCCGCCAAATGGTCTGCAATTGCTTGCCCCGTGACTGATGTGCGGGGCACGTACTCGATGTCGTACTCCGTCAGCTGACAACGCCACTTCGCAATGTTCCTCATGGAAGATGGGCTGCCAAGTAGATATTTCAGGGGATCCGCTTTTGTCAACAAGCGGATAGTGTGATAGAGAGTGTACTGTCGAAGTCTCTGCATGACCCACACCAATGCGCAACACATCTTTTCGATCTCTGGGTAATTAGATTCCCCTTCGGTAAACTTCTTGCTCATATAGTAGATAGCATGTTCTGCGCGCGTGGACTCATCCTCTTGCCCCAACATGCACCCCAAGGATTGTCGGCGCACTGTCAGGTAAAGAATGAGAGGTCGACCCGGTGTAAGCGGGATCAACACCAGTGGTTGAACTAAGTATGTCTTGATATCGTCAAAGGCCTTCTGACATTCATCGTCCCATTCAATTGCTGCATTTTTACGAAGCAGGCGGAAGAGGGGTTGACACCTGTCTGAAAGGTTCGCGATGAAGCGCGCGATGTAGTCCAGTCGCCCTAAAAAGCTCCGTACCTCGCGCATTGTCGATGCGGAGGTAGATCCTTGATTGCTTTTACCTTGTCAGGATCGACCTCGATGCCTCGTTCGTTGACCACAAATCCTAGCAGTTTTCCGAATTTTGCGCCGAATGTGCACTTGGCCGAGTTGAGCCTAAGCTTGTACTTTTTCAAATGTTTGAAGAGACGCCTCAGATTGACGAGGTGATCCTTTCCCTCCTTGGACTTAGCGATCATATCATCGACGTAGACCTCGATCTCCTTATGCATCATGTCGTGGAAGAGCGTGACCATTGCCCGTTGGTAGGTTGCCCCGGCATTTTTGAGACCGAAGGGCATGACCTTGTAGTAGAATGTGCCACACATCGTGATGAAAGTCGTTTTGATCTTGTCCTCCTCGGCCATCCGGATTTGTTTATACCTCGAAAAGCCATCCATAAAGGAGAACTGATTGTGGCGTGCAGTGTTGTCGACCAAGACGTCGATGTGAGGCAGAGGGAAGTTGTCTTTAGGACTAGCCTTGTTGAGGTCCCGGTAGTCAACGCAAACCCTGACCCTTCCGTCCTTCTTCTCGACGGGCACAATGTTTGCCACCTATTCGGAGTAATTGCAGGCTTCTAAGAATCTCGCATTTATCTGCTTGACGACCTCCTCCTTAATGCGAAAAAGGAGGCCGGCTCTCTACCGCCGTAGGTGCTGTCGTTTGGGCAGGAAGTTTTTTGTATCGAGCGGGAGAAAGTGCTTGACTATCTATGGATCTAGGTCCGACATGTCAGCGTAGGACCAGGCGAAGACCTCTTGATACTTCTTCAGGAAATCGATCATCCAAGCTCGTTGTGTTGGATTGAGGCTCGTCCCGATCTTTAGAGTGCGGGGTTTCTCTTCGGTGCCCACGTTAATTTCTTCTGTCGACTTGACTGAGGTGAGTTGACGGTTCTCGAGGCGGTGCAAACTCTCCTCTATCTCAAGCACTCGACCGTCCTCGTCGAGCCATTCTCTGAAGTAAATGGGTTGGGGCTCTTCGAGGAGTTCTTCGGATGGGTTCGAATCGACGCGTCGAAGATCTGGATTCGAGTGGAGCCTGGAAATTTAAACAAATCGTCTTAGAAATTTTTAAAGTGCTGCGAATAAGTAAGTAGGAGAACGGGATAGTAGACGCGAAACTTCAAAAAAATGCATGTAGGGATTTCATTGATAGTATGAACGTGAAGCCATAACAAAATCCCTCTTCCGTCGTGCGGCTTATGACTATGCCAACACGTGGAAAACATCGTATACATGGATGACCTTACACATCAGCGATCACAGTCGAATAGCGCGGGACTGAGGTCCAGTTGTCAAGCTCCTCGTTCTTCTGCGCGAGGCGGATGTGAACCCCTGAAGGAGTCTCCTCGGTGACGGTGTACACTGCTGGCGGAGTGTCAGACGCGTTGTCAGAATCCGAGGAAGGGCGATCAAGGGTGTCCCCGACAATGTGCGGCAGTCCGAGGAAGAAATGGAAGAACGGGAGGACCGGAATGCCCCTATTGATCCTCCCATAGTGTGCAGTATGGCCGTGGAGGTGGTTGCCCCTGCGGGCTTCGATGATCTCGTGGCAAGAGGGGCGAAAACCAAGTCCCCTCCTATTCTTGTACTCCTCGACTTTGATGGGGCGGCTGATTCCCTATCCTTGTGCGCCGAGGCCGGTGTCAGGGACGTAATTGTTCCGCAAGATAACCTTTCCGATCATGCGGTCCGCGCGAGACGGGCCAACTTTTCTGTAGTCTAGGATAACAGAGATGGTCTCGAACGAGTGGAAAGGGAGGTTCTCATCATCCCCGATGCTAATGTAGGGGACAGTCGTCTCCTTGTAGATGGCATAGTCTTCCTCCCCTTTTACCGTGATGAGCTTTTCTTCTACAATGAATTTCAGTCTTTGGTGTAGGGAGGAGGGGACGGCGTCGGCCGAGTGGATCCAAGGCCTCCCGAGTAGTAGGCTGAAGGCGTTCGGGATGTCGAGTACTTGGAAGGTGACGCTGAATGAACACGGGCCGACATCTATCAGGAGGTCGATCTCTCCGTTCACTTCCCTCCGTGAACCGTCGAAGGCTCGAACCGCAGTTTTGCTCGAGCGGAGGCTGTTGAGGTCCACGTTCATTTGCTTTAGCATGGTCACCGGGCAAACGTTAAGAGCGGAGCCATTGTCAATCATGACCCGACCAATAATGTAATTGTTGCACTTGCAGACGATGTGCACGCTCGTGAGTGCGCCCACCCCTCGGAGGGAAGCTCGTCGTCCGAGAGCGATATGGTGTTGGAGAAGATCGAGCTAACGGTCTCTTCAATCATGTCCGGGGCTGTCTCCTTAAGGACCTATGCAGTTGTCAGGACCCGTAGGAGGGCTTCTTGGTGTGGCTCCGAGCTAAGGAGGAGAGCGAGTAATGAAATGTAGGCTGGAGACTTGGCCATTTGCTCGACCACTTTGTATTTGCTCGCTTTGATGATCTTCATGAATGCTTCAGCTTCCTCTTTGGTTACTTTCTTTGGTGGGATCGGCGTAACCTCGGGTAATGTACCTACTGCGGCGGCGGGAGCCTTTCCCTTATTCACGGCCTCCGGGTTCTCGTATACGCGACCCGAATGCGTCAGGCCCATGACACTGAACTAGTGTTCAAGACTGCTAGCATCTCCTCCGTAGGCCCATGGGACCTTGTTGTCCAAGTATGGCTCCCGTGCAGGGACGTCTATAACGAAAGGGGTAGGCGAGGCACTAAGCCCCGTGAATCCAACCGTGGCTTCCGCGGGGACATACTCGATCACAAAGGGTGAAGGATCGTCCTATTCGCTCTCGTCCTCCCCTAAGGTACAAACGCTGATCATATTAATGGAGGGTCCAGAGCTCGACCCATAATCAGGGAGGGGATTGACCTGCACATTCGGGGGCCTCACGACATTGAACGAGAGCTCATTCGCATCAATCATCTCTTGGATTCTTTCACGTAGCCTCCAGCAATTATCCAGAGTATGCCCCGGCGCACCCTGATGATATTCACAACGTTTGCTCTAGTCCTAGGCGGTTGGATCGAAGTTAGGGTCGGGCGCTACTTGTTCCGATCTTGTTGCCTGCACGGAGTTGCTGGTATATGTGGGAGAACGGGACCGACAAGGGTGCGTACTGCCTACGCGTACGCCCTGTTGACCCTGCGGAGGCGGGACCTGTTGTGTCGGCTGAGGAGCTCTCGAAGTCGGGGATCTGTATTGTTGGTCCTGAAGCGGAGCGGGAGTATAATGGTGGACGACTGGTTGCGAGGCCGCAGGTAGTGGAGCCGGTGAAGCTGAGTAGTAGATAGGTTGAGCGGGAGGTTGAGGCTGATAATGCGTCGCCGGCGAAGTGTAGGGGGCAATAGAAGGCGGTGCGGGCGTGAAATTCACTGAATACTGTTGAGATCTCGCATGTGTTGGATTAACGGCATTAACCGAGACTTCTTTCCCTCTTCTTCCGCCGAAAGAGGTCGCCGCCGCAGGGGTCCTCTTCGAGAACTCCTCTCCCCTTCCCTTCGTAGGGCCTTTGAGTCTCCTCAACTTGATGCCGAGGTCCACTTGTTTCCCGGCCATGATTATTTCCGAGAAAGTGGACTTGTAGCCCATAAGGTGCGAGTAATAGGCCCCTTTGAGGGTCCCATGGAATATCTGAATTTGCTGCGTCTCGCAAATTGGATAATAGTGCTTTGCCGCCTCCGAACGCCAATTCGTGGCATATTCTTCGAATTTTTGTCCATCCGCCATTTCTATCGTGCTCAACTCGAGGAAGGACGGATGTGTCTCCATGTTGTATTGGTACAGCTCAATGAATCTCCTGGATAGTTTGGCCCAATAGGGAATGTCCTCGGCCTGGAGGGACATAAACCAATTCAAGGCCGGACCCGATAAGCTCTCCTCGAAAGAGGCAACCACAAACTGCTCGTAGTCCCAATAGTTGAGCATCTTCGCGCGGTAATGGCAAAGGTAGTGTCACGGGTTTTTGGTCCCGTCATACTTTTGGAACTCGGGTACCTTGACCTTATGGGGGAGTTGCATGCCAGGGAAGAGAGATGAATCCAGGTAGCTCGTGTTGTAGCGGGGGTCACTAGCTTGGAGGGCCCGATGGTCTCCTCCATCTTCTTCATCCACCTTTCCTGTTCAGTGTCTGCCTCAGGGAGGAAGTGTGTTGGTGGAGCAAAGGGGGCCGCATGGATTGGCGTACCCGATTCTGGAAAGGTGATGTTTATGGGAGGTGTGGCTTGGTAGAGGAAACCGATATGGGATTGTGGAGCTTGGGAAGGGAAAGGTTCAGTTGTGTGAGCAGGAGTGTGGGTGGTCGGTGGCGAGACCGTGAATATCGGGGCCGGGGCCGACGCGGAAACAGGTGGGGGCACGGACATGGGCGGTCCTGATATCGCCGTTGGTGGGAAAGGGGCGACCGTCGGGGCATTAGACGGTTGCGAAAAAAAGGGCGGTATTGGGAGATTGCTAACCAGATAGGCCGCCGGTATATGCGCTGTCGTCGGGGCGAGTGCATCTCTGCTCTCCTGAACAAAGGTCGGCAAGGCCCATGGATTCGGGTCGACTGCTGGCTTGTACCCCGGAGGTGGAGTGGAGCTCGAGGAAGTACGGTTTGGGCCTTTGAGTAGGGCCATGAGCTCGGCCATATTGGTGGCCATATTGGCGGCTAATTGATTGACCGTGCCCTCGAGCGCTGCGTGTGTTATCATCGGATGTGGATGGCACCTGCATTGCCGGTAGTGGAACTCGTGAAAGAGGTGCCCCTGAATACGCCGGGGGCGTGCCTGAGGAAGCAGGTGGCGGATGATGGGTCGAGGGAGCTCCATGATGTGCCAATGGCACCCCTGCGGGGGTCAGCGGTGGTGGCACATGCATTGTTGGTGGTTGAGAATGAACCGGCGTCGGTGGTGTATTCTCCTCGAAGATAGCGAGTTGATTTTCCTCCGCCATTCTTAACTGGAAGCGTGTGGGATACTGGTGCGGCGCCGGTTATGGTTACTTCTATCAACAAGTGTGTAAATTGTAGCGCAAACGAGTTACATTTAAAATAACGCGGAATAATAAATAAGGGGATGACTTGCATGAGATGCATGGATTTGAAAAATAATGTTGCCACTCGCATTGATTCAAAAGGGTTCCAAGATACAATGCAATTTTAAAAAACAAGCCCTAAGTCGTTCTTCCACCGCGCTCAGAGTGCGAGTGATTGTTGCCGTGGAGAGCACCGATTCAGGTGAAGACCTGGTGGAGGCGTTTATCCTAAGGGGTGCGTGGACCTCCACGAGCTCTCTTCTTAAACCTCTCCGGGGCTACATTCGCTCGTGCAAACTCCTGCTCGCGCCTGTGTAGCTCGGCGTGGGCCTAGGCGAGCTCTTTCTGTAATTGCCGCTGATCCACAAGCTGCTCATCTTTCTCTGCGATTTCCCGACAAAGACGATCTCTCTCGACCCTAAGGTTAGCAAGCTCCGCTTGGATGGCCGTGTTCGGGGTGAGAGACGCTCCCGTTGGTTCGCTATCTTCGGCTCGTGGAGAGTCGGCGGAATCCTCGTGTGCTGTCGAACCCCACCGATAAAAACGGAGGACATATTCCTCGGTAGCTTGGAAATCCTGTTCCTTGAGGGTTGGATGCTCGGGGAAATACGGACGCTCGATGACCACGGTTGGCCACGCGTCCAGAACCTGTTCGATGTCACTTTGGCGATTCACGGATGTCTGCTTCATCACTCGCGCCGAAAAATATGTGGTGGACCCCACATGGGTTACGAGTGGGACTCCGTTAAAATCAGGGCACCTAAGGGCTGCGGGTCCAGGTGGCATCCACACGGCTCGCCACTTAAAGCCCCCAGGTGGTATTTCGTGAAAAATTTTGATCCACTCGGAAATCTTGCGCTCTTCCACACGTATCAGATATAATAACTGCGAAATGATCGACCCCGAGCGACTGAAAAACAGGACTGGCCTCACGAGGCCGAAGGGGTTTGCATGACTTTGAAACCAAATTTGTAAGAGGATTGGGGACCCTCTCAACCTACGATCAGCTGTTCGTGCGACGCAGTCGAGGGACCGAATAGTTTCAGCCACTAGGCCTACCTCATACTCACGGCCTCCGACCACTTGGAGGACGACGCTAGCTAAAGCTCCGTCTATACAATCAGTTGCGCAAGGGAATAAAAGAGTCCCAAAAATCAAAAGTAAAATTGCATGACACAAATTCTTTTGAGAAAGATCCCCTCGGACCACACGTGCTTGTGAATCAATAAAACGGAGTAGATTCGCAGTTATTATCTCGGTACCGCCGGAATATGCGAGCTCAGCGTGCAGCGAAGACCTTTGCACCCCGAGTAGGCGTGAAACTAAAGTCGGTCGAGTGATTCGGAGATTGGGCTCTATAATATCGTGGGTGACTGCGGTCCGGCCAATGAGGGTCCATATTCCTTAACAGTGGGCGCGAGCTCGGTGCCCTGGATGTTGAAGACGGCGTGAATTGGATCCCAAAACGTCACGGCTGCTCCAAGGAAATTCCAGTCTACCCGACGAGTGAACAATAAAGGCACATCCCCGACGAAGGTAGTGATGTAGTCCCGATTAATTTGACGCAGACTTATCCATATGCGGTTGATTTCGTCTAGTGGTGGTGTGACCCTGTCGAGGCGCGAGAAGGAGGCCGAGCGCGACATCCCTTACCAAGATGAAAGGAAGATCGGCTTAGGACTTATCAATGCAAGTGACACCCTAATTTTGAAAATTACATTATGTATGCATACGGAAATGTAAATGCCCACGACTTAATTAAATTACAAGGTGTGTGTACATGTCTCTCGAAATGGGAAAAGACTCAAATGGCGCGCAAGTCGACTCAATAGACTGTCGTTAAAGTCGAGTTGAACGCTAGCATGGAGGTTTAGCACGATGCATGGTTTCGGTAATACAAGGACCGTGCTATCTAGGGATGGGGGTCCCCAACTCAAGGGTGTGATATCCTCGAAATCGAGCAGGATTCCTTTCAAGGCCTAAGCAGCAGTCGAACTGCGCGCCGTACCCCTACTTCGAACCCCTATCTAACCTATGCTCCTATTACCGGTCGTGGGACGCGGCCTATAGGTATCTAGAAGCTAGTATGATATGCAATGCGTGTGCGAGAAATAAAAGTGCGTAAAGTATAGAAGCGAAGAATTGCGAGAAGCGGTTAATAAACAAGCAAACAAAGCAAGCGAGAACGAGCCCGAACCTTCTAAGTGTCTCCAGCGGAGTCGCCAAGCTGTACGCATCCGAATTTCATCTCGTCGAGGCACGCATGCACGCGCCTATGCAACGCGGCTTGGGAGTGTCCATCTTCCCAGGGACGCGCGACGGACGCACGTGAGAAGGAATCGCCACTTGCCATTTTACAACCCGAAAGTCGAGGGCCGGCAAGTTACCCGAGTCTAGAGGTACGAAGTACACCTAATTGCTAAGGCATATGGTCTACGAAACCCAAGGTTCCGAATTCGGGGGTTCTATTACATGCGAGCCTATATCTTACTCGCCCTATCGGTACTCTAACTTGTCTAGGTTTGCCATTTTAATTTAATTACCGCTTACTTGAGTTCCGATCATCAAACGCGTTTTGACACTGTAAATTCGAAGAAACACTCCGACCGTCCACTCTCCGACTGTGATTCTTACATGAATAAATGTACAACACGACCCTCACATTGTTCTCTCAAATAAATAAAATACAAATTACAACAACTAAATCCCGGTCGGTTCGCGTTCGGTTATTATTCCATTCATGCTCACCGTGTGGTTTGAAAAGACTGGAATTGAAATTAAGATGCGTGCTCAATGTTGGGGGATTGGACCCCGTGATCTACGATTGGGGCGTTGGACCCCGTAAATCCTAGAACCTAGTGCCTACCCCGCTATTGCCCGTTTTTGTCTTAACCAAATACACAATTAGTCCGGTATTTGTATTTTGAGCCAATCCACCCGAACTAACTACTCGAGACTATGCTATAATAATAAAAACTCATCGGTCGGATAGAGCGGGCTATGCAGATGAACCTGCACCTGGACAGGTAGCCCATCCCTATCCTAATACCGTAGTGTTTTTCTCATTCTAACCCTAGGGGTGTCGCTAAGTTGCAAATAGACGATTTTACCCTTGAGGTGAAAATTATTTCGGAAAAGAGAGACTACTCGGTACGGGCCACCTCGGCCTATGACCGGCGCTAACCGATCCCCTGGAACTTCCAGGGTTGTCAAGAACCCTAATAAGGCAAAGGACCGGTTAATCTATCCGGAAGTGATCTAAGAGGAACTTCCAAGCCTCGACTTGAGTTTCCTGAAATCAGGTGAGGCCTCGAGTTAAGACGCGCAAGTCCTTCCTAGACGTCCATGTCACATCAAGCCACGTGTCTCGGGTTTTATAAAATTTGCGGGTTTTGAGAAGGGTACCAACGCATGTTTGCAACCTATCGACGCATGTTACCGGTTTATTGCCAATTCGTGCAAAATTATTAGCGCCAAGTGAGTTAATTAATCGCATGAACGTCCCAATTACCCCGTTAGTGGAATTATTGATTAAATTAATTAATGTTTTGCTAAATGCTCTAAATTTGCGGATTTCAGACTGTCGAGTCGATCATTGATGGACCGTCCGATGCGAATCCTAATTCCCGACCACCTTGAGATTTAAAAATTAATTTTAGGTCGAGTTTGCATGATTAAACTGATTCATGTGAGGTTTCGATTAAAACGAGAAAATAAAGCGTTTAAACATGGATCAAGAGCACATTATCACGTCAAGCACGACAAACATATATATTTTACACAATCGGTGCCGCCATGATCATGATAAACTCATATAAACATACTCAAACATAATATTAACAGAATCGATAAAACGGCACCGACTCATGAAGCGAAAAATCATGCAAAATAGCACGTATTATCATGTTGTATACATATAATTATAGCAACAAAATATTTAAACGGGGCACACACGCTGTCGGTCGGGGATCCAAGTAGGAAAGGGTTGGGTATCTTTAGAAAATGTCCAGGGACTGATTTGAACAATTTTAAAAGAATAGGGACCGATTTAAAAATTCGGATAAAGTTTCAGAGGACTGATTTGCAAATTCTGGAAAAATTGGGGACTGTGTAAAAATTACTGAAAATGTCCCAAGATTTGTTTGAAACGAATTTGAAAATTCGGGGTGATCTGAAAAAGTGAAAAAATGCCCCAAGGACCAAACTGAAACAACATTAAAAGTTTTCGGAACTGGTTTAAAAGTCCTGAAAAACTCAGGGTCCGATTGGAACGTGCTAAAAATGGCCGGGACTCGACTGAAACGAATTTTAAAATTTGGGGTAGATCTGAAAAGGGTGGAAAATAGCCCCTGGACTAAACTGAAACAACTTGAAAAGTTCTTTGGTGCGGTTGGAAAATTCAATAAAATTCAAGAACTGATTGCAAAATGGTAAAAATGGTTGGGACGTGATTGAAACGAATTTTAAAATTCGGGGCAGATCTGAAAAGGGTGAAAATAGCCCCAGGACTAACTTGAAACAACTTGAAAAGTTCTTTGGAGTGGTTGGAAAATTCTGGAAAATTTAAGGACTGATTAGAAAAAGGAGAGAATGGCTGGGACTTGACTGAAAAGAATTTTAAAATTCGGGGCAGATCTGAAAAAATAAAAATGCATCCTCAGGACTGAAATAAGACAAAGCGTAAAATCGAGCTCGGGACAAATCCGATCACCCACGCAACCCAAGAACGCTCATTTCACATCATATCCATCCAAGCAAACATTTATATTCAGAAATGTAGCCCTAAACATGCCACTAAGTCGAGAATTTACCTAGTTCGAGAAGTTGAGGGGTGGTTCTGTAAATAAAAAAAATTAAAAAAAATTAAAATGCTGGACGAGCTGGGCCGGGCCGTGACAGGTCGAGATTTGGTGGAGGTGGACTGGGCCTAGTAGGCCGGCGCGAGTTGGCTGTTGGACCGGGGACGAACTGGACTGGGTCACGCTGGGCTGCTGGACCGGGGTCGAACTGGGCCGCAAGGCTGAGCCGGGCCGATGGCGCTAGCTGGGCTGTTGGGAGGCGTGCCTGTTCAACCCGAAATCCGCGGAGCCTCGGTTAGGAAAAAAAACGAAAATAGAGAGACGGAAAATGGTGGTCCGAGCGGGTGCGTTGACGAGTCGCGGCGACTTCTGAGCTTGGGGAGTGAGACGAGCCGAGGGAGAGCAGGACAAGCTGCCGGTTTTCCTGGTGTCTGAGATGAGGGAGTGTGGGCATGGGAGTTGAAGGCGAATAGGAGAGCTGCGGGCTAGAGGAGAGGTCTCGAGCTGAGGGTCGAGGATCCAGCCGAGGGGAAGAGAGTGAGTTCCGAGCTAAGGGGCGTCTGGAAGAGCTGCCGGTTTTTTTCGGGAGGATTGAGCGAGCTCCGGGAGAGTGTGTGAGCTGTGGTCTTTTTTTTTTTAATGAGCTCTCGGCGGGGTTCCTCCCGAGCTGAGGGTTTCGTCCTTTTTTCTTCAAACCGAGAGAGAGAAAGGGGGAGATCGAGCCGAGAGCCGAGAGTCGCAATCGAGCTGCGGGTTTGAAAAACGAGAGAGGCACAGAGAGATAGAACGAGCCGAGTCGAGCTGTGGGGAGGAGTCGTCCGCTGAGGGGCGACCGAGCTGCGGGATCCCGAGTCGGGCTAGGAGAGGGAGTCGGTTCGGCAGTTTCCGTGCGAGCCGGAGTTAACGTGTGCAGAGGAACGATCGTGGCAGAAGGTGACGTGCGGAGAAGGAGGAGGGGACGGGAGAGTGGTTGCAGGCTCGGGTTCAATCGGCAGCTGAAGGAGAAAGGAAGAAAACGGAAAAGAAGAAGAAAAAAGAAAAGAAAAGAGGAAGAAGAAGAACAAGGAAAAACGAAAGAAAAGGTAACGGTCAGAAGTCTGACTTCTGACTTCTGACTTCTGACCGTTTCTTTTTTTATTCTTTTTTTTTAATTCGACGCGCGTACAAATTGAGAATTCCGACTTCTTGATCAGACGTTAAAAAAATGATTCGAGACCGCCATCGTGCTCAGAAAAATTCGTTGATCGATATTATGTGATAAAATTGTTTTCAATCTCGAATTTTGTCCCGGATTTTAAAAATTGACGTCGATGTACGCGAAATTCGAAAACGTTCCAAATGGTATTATTTTTGACAAATCATAAAATTGGTGTTAAATTAGGAAAATTTGCTATTTTCAAAAAGTCGTGAATACTCAAGTAATTAATCGGAAATACTTGCCTCACGGGTGGCAAAAATGACGATTTTACCCCTCTGAAGCCGGTAAACTAAAATTGGGTGCTGACAGTCGAGACTCGGTAGACTTTAAATACCAGGGGAGCAAATCATGAAAAATATATATCGTTTAGTTAAATTAAAGAATGTTAATTTAAAAAAAATACTAAAATTAATTTAAAGAAAGAGGAGATGGGGTCCCGCGGGTGAAGAATTTCAAGCCACTCGCCCTAATATAGCAGATAGGGACCCGTAATCACTGTTGTATAAATATCACCGAAAGAAAAAAACTCAGTATATTCATATATTCATGTATGTTGCATTAATACAGGCTAGCGTTGAACCTAAAATCAATTTCAAACTCCATAGAAGAAAATTATGGCTAGTCAAAATTTGAAGACTCTGTTACTTTGTCTTGGTCCAGTTTGACTTTGACCCAAGATGGTCGGGTTAAACGGGTGCATGCGAGATTATTTGAATAGGATTCGGATAAATTTTTTCCGGATTTATACACATTTAAAAATATATGACCATATTTTACACTAATTTTTTGCACTTCGGTCAAAATGAATTTGGAAGTATGAGAGTTCGGACACAAAGGCCGAAGAAATGGAAATGGGTCGAGGCGGGTACACAGCTGAGGAAGGGAGCCAGTTCTAAGATTTTTTTATTTTTATTTTTTATTATTATTTATAGACCAACCCGAACCGACCTGAGGAGGAGGTGGACAGTGCACCCGCTTTAGGGAACATTGCGATTGGGAGTTTCTTCGTTAAAATGAATAGAAATGAAATTTTTTCGGTGTGAACACTGATATTCGGATTTCGGCTAATCCTGTCGAACTGAATTGATCCATTAAATGGTGAAATATTTCCAGTATTGATTTTTTGTATTCACAATGACCCAAATCTGAGACATTACTTAAGCGGAATAAGTACCGAACCGTTTAAATCAACTCACGTCGGTGAATAAATGGATTTACTTTGTACAATTATAAATTTATAACCGTGTAGAATTTTACCTTATTTTCAAATAGAAGATTTACAATTTTTCTTTAATATTTTAGGAATATAAATCTCCAGGTCTGCCATAAATATCTGTAGACACATGTCCTTATATTGTAAAAAATTCCGACGAATATATATAATTAATGCATCCATTAATTAGATGAAAACAATACTCTTTTCTCTTTTCTCTACCTTTATTACCTTTTACTTTTCCATTTCAATCTCGACTGGCTTTAAGGCCGTACTCAACTGGGCTTTTTGGCAGTCCGTTGGCTCATGGGTTGAGCTTAACAGGCTTCCTAGTCCTATGCCCTTACAGATTTATTGAAAAAAGAGTGGCATTTGTATTTCATTGACTTACCCATGGACCTGTCTATGTAATCCAAAAAAGAGTAGCAACAGTGCAAGTGGCTGAACACTCAAAGTCACGTCCATCGACTGATTCATGTTCTCAGCTCTCAGACACAACTGTCAATTAATCCTGCCTAGCCATGGAATACGCATATTTACACGGATGTACGGCTGATATTGCATAGCAACTCACTTGGAACGGCTTCCTGACACCAGAAGTATCACTTATAAAAACTAAACCTGAAATTTCTTGACTTCAAATGAGAACATATCCTGTTGCACTAAGGCTTTTTTTCTTAGGGATTTTTACGCCATATATTCAATGATTTTGCCATTTTATCACTTTAAAATTTATGTAAAAAAGCCTATCATTTACATCTTATTCCAAATCTTTCACGGCCTCAATTTGTTGTGAAATGTAAGTGGGCCTCAAACATATCTCGTGATTTTAATTTTTTTCTCAAATTTATCTTATAGTTTTAATTTTTTTGGCAAATCTATCCCGGGCGAAGGGTCCCTATGGCAATGATGAACCCATTTACGTTCCACGTCATCAGCGTCATTTAATGTTTATGGAGAAATTAATACCATGATAGATTTTGAATCAAATGTAAACCATGATCTTTTATAAGTAATTTTTAAATCATGCGATAGATTTGAGAAACCAGTGAAATAATGAGATATCTAACTTAATAACCCCATTTTTTAAAGATAAATCTTTTTTAATGGAGAAAACGAAAAAAAAAAAAAGAAAAAAAAAACATTTAACTGTAGGAGACTTACCTACCATAATAAATATAAATATGAGAATAACGTTCAAAAATCAAGTATTAACAACTATAACTAAACTGACTTATATAACATAATAATATTAACACTTGCCCTATAAGCAGCAGGTTTTAATTTCATTGACTTGCCCTATATAATTGGATTTATAATTTGAAACAGCTTAAACGAATTTGGAAAACCCACCCCAAGAAAAGAATTGCATTTGAAAATCCTTTCTGCAAAACCCTATGGCCAATTATGGTTAGCCTTTTTTTTCCTTCTTATAAATGGTGAAATTTAAACCATTTCACCCTTAATTTTGAGAAATAAAAGATCATTAGAATGAATTTAAATATGAGGCATCTGATTATATTCACGGTGCTTCTTCTACTCGAGGGCACGAGCGGAGCAGAACCTGGGCTGCGGAGCTTGCACTTCCATTCAGCGCAATCGAAGCGATTCTTGACATATCCCGAGCAACATGTTGTGATAATTAATGATCTTCCATTTGATGCCGATCTTACCGTCCACTGCAAGTCCAAGGATGACGATCTCGGTGTTCAGCTGCTTCGCCCTCAAGGTCGCTTTCAGTTCCATTTCTATCCCAGTTTCTGGAGGAATACGTTGTTCTTCTGTAGCTTTAAGTGGACTGGAGGATTCCATTACTACGATATATATGTCCAGAAAAGAGATGTGGATCGGTGCGCCGCCTGCATGTGGAGTATAGTACCAGATGGTCCATGTCTGTTCAATCCCGTCGACGCCAAGTATGACATCTGCGATAGGTGGAATCCGCCATCTTTGTCTTGAACCATGGCCCCTAACGCACATCTTAAGTAAAATAACGGTTTCAATTATCCTATTGTGCATGTTCAATGTATATCTAGGCATCTGTGCCTGTCCGTTGCACGGATTTGATTTAAAAATTCCTAATAAAGACCTGTTTTGAATATATGGAGCAAATTTTAATAGATATTTAATTTCATTTAGGATCCATAATATATTCGGGGAATTTACCTAAAATGACCCATAATTTACCCGTTTGTCAAATCTATCATATGCTTTTTTTTGTCAAATCTATCACATGGTTCACTTTTTGCATCAAAGTTATCCTGGCATTATTTTTTCCGTCGACATCTAACAGCCGTGCTGACGTGGCGCCCACGTGGCAAGTATGACCCACTATCCATCCACATGACACATCAACACGGCCGTTAGATGTTGACGGAAAAGATAACGTCGGGATAGATTTGATGCAAAAAATAAATCATTTGATAAATTTGACAAAACGGGTAAATCATGGGCCATTTTAAGTAAAAATTCCTAATATATTATTCTAACAAAAGTGATAAAATCGAAATTATAAGACCAGATCAAGAGCTCATTAGCTATTATTTATGGTTGATTTGCATAGGTAAACTTTTTGATGAGGCAAAATAAATTTATTTAATCATTGCAATAGTTAATGTAGAGTATAGATCTCTCTAAATCTATTACTCATGTTTTCGAGTGAACTTTTTCCTCGAACTAATCTATTAACTTTACTTATTGGATGAAAATTGATCACAAAAGTAAATATCAAAAGCTTGGGGTCCATTTTCGTATATTTATTTGGTAGTCCAAAATTTGAAAATATTTCAAAGAAGTATCTCATTCCTTCTTTTTGGGATTTTACTCGATTAAGCCATCTATACAACGCTATAATAATTATATTTTTCAAAAAAGTTGAATAACAAAAAACTGGTACAACTCTCTTAATATATAACTAGGTGATAACCCACGCTTTACGCGAGAATTTTTTTTAATTATTTTACAATAAATGATATTAAATTTTAGTACATTGTGAAATTCTTATTTAGGAAAAATATATTGTGTAAATTTAAATGAGTTCAATACAAAAGTATATTTTACCAACAGTGGAATTTTAATATCCTAAATATATTGTGGAGAAAAGGAAGTTATGTGTCTGTTTTTCAAATATAAGAAAACAAGAATCTTAAATAATTATTTATTAGGAAAACAAATAACTGAAAAAGGTATCGAATCAAAAGTATAATTTTTTCTCTACGACAATGACCATAATCATAATTTTATTTACTTTCAACATACAATCCAGCTCAATTTTTGATAGATCATACAATGACAATTGCCATATTGACAAAATCTACATCTCGCATAACAATCGCAACTCTTCATAATGGAATAAAAAATTTGAATTAAAAAATTCTTCAAACCAATAATAGAGTAGGAGTATGACAACTACCTAAATGTTCAAAGCTCCAACTCTTAACAATTGAAGAGATCACAATAAAATAGAATAACAATTAAATCTTAATGCGGTGCAATAACCTATGAATAAATTTATTGAAAATAAAGGCAAACTCGATTATTGTGAAAAATAAATAAATGAAAACCAATGAAAAAAATATTATTCAACCTCTAATCAATGAAATTATCCCAGAAATAAAGGGTATTGTTATGAACCTTATTGAAAACGAATAAAAAACCTACCTTCAAGTTTGCATGAGCAAAAAATCTACTTTCAAATCTGATTCTTAGTGCGAGACGACTAAAATATATAAATAATTATTTCCCTAATATTTCCCTTCTATTAAGACATCAGACTATAATTATAGTTATGTAATATTACGCTATATCTAAACAATGTACTATATTTCACTATGTATTTCAAATACCCTTACTAGGATATATTTCACTAATATGCCACCATCGAAAATATATTTCGCTATATACTCCACTTTCCCTAATTATGGATATAATATATAAATTAAATAAGAGAATATTACGAATATATATTTTTCAATGGATAAAAAAGAATATTAAAATTTCTGTACTATACAAATGATGATGTGGTATCGCAAGTGAGTTTTATTTTTTATTTTTAATAATGTGGCGATGTGAGAATTTAGTTTGAGACTTTTTTTCATATATATATATATATATATATATATTATATCTTTTACAATAAGGTAGGTCTTAAGTAATTTATATGACAGTTACCACTTTCACTTTTCGTTTAAATTATAGTATCAGATATAAAGACTATTCTAATTTGAACTTCCTAAAATTATATTTATTAATTTAATTTATCGTTATGTACTATATTTATTCTTTGTATCCATAATTAGGCATCATTCAAGTGGCTCACAAATTTCAGTCCCCCTTAATAACTGGCCTTATTAAATCCGTCCCATGTACCGTAATGAATCTGAGTTTTCATATTTTAAGGGGAAAAAATAGAAAACTATGCTTCAATTTCGCCAATGTATACAGTCTAGTGAATAGTTTGTTCCCTTGGATATATTATATTGGACTGTATGCATATAATTTATATATTCTATTGCATATTTAGTGATAAAAGAATATACAAAATTTACTTAATACATTAGCGATGACATGGCATAGCGAGAGCTCCGTTTTTTATTTTTAATGAGGTGGCGGCATGAGAATTTGGCTCGCTCTTTGTTTTCATATATATACATATATATATATAGATTAGCTCATAAAACTCGGTATCGATATCTCTGAAACAAATGAAAACCTCTGAAATTGGAGGAGGAATATTTAGATGGTTAGAAAAATAAAGAAGGGTAAATAAGAATATATATAAACTTTGGAAATATTAGAAGGCACCAACAATAATTATGTCAATTAATTAAATCATAAAGCCTTCAGTTGTTGCAATATTATGCTATATTTATCGTAATAGATTTTTAATTCATGGTTAGAGTTTCACTCTTTACATTGATCTTTTTATAAAAATAAATTGTGCCTTTTAATCAAAGCATAAAGGATCTTTATTGCGATTTTAAGGTATTTCAATTGTAATAGTAATTAATTCACGCGGTTATGATTTTCCCCTCATCGATCAAAGTTAAAAGAATTAGATTGTTAAAAAAAGAAAGAAGGGTACATAAGAATATATATAAACATTGGAAACATTAGAAGGCACCAGCAATAATTATGTCAATTAATTAAATCATAAAGCCTTCAGTTATTGCAATATTATGCTATATTTGTCGTAATAGGTTTTTAATTCATGGTTACTGTTACATTGATCTTTTCATAAAAATAAATTGTGCCTTTTAATCAAAGCATAAAGGATCTTTATTGCGATTTTCAGGTATTTCAATTGTAATAGTAATTAATTCACGCGGTTATGATATTCCCCTCATCGATCAAAGTTAAATTAATTAGATGGTTAGAAAAAGAAAGAAGGGTAAATAAGAATACATATAAACTTTGGAAACATTAGAAGGCACCAACAATAATTATGTCAATTAATTAAATCGTAAAGCCTTCAGTTATTGCAATATTATGCTATATTTATCGTAATAGATTTTTAATTCATGGTTAGAGTTTCACTCTAAGTTACCGTTACATTTAGGAATGTGCACGGGTACTGGGTATATCCAAAACTGATCGGAACCTATCTGTTAGGATAGGGTCCAGGTAACTCGTATTGAAAATAGGATAGGATCCGGGTATTAAAGTAAGAAACCAATGAAAATCGATTCTGATTCCGATTCCTACATATAGGGTATCCAAAACCGGAACTAGAATCGATACCCGGATCCAATTAATAGGTACTAATTAAAAGAAAAGAGTAAATGAACTCTTTCACAAAAATAGAATGCAGATATGGATGTCTGAGTGGACAGTGAAAAAGCTGTTATTTCAGTGTCTACGTGTCTATTGATAATGCAAGCAGCTTCAGCAGACATCTGCCATCTTTTTCCTGATGCGACAGCCAAGTAATTTTCGTCATCTGGATCTTCTTTTGATTAAAATAACTAATTCAACACCGGCTATTTTAATTTTTGTGTTTACTCTCAAAGATTACCTTTGTGTTTTGCTAATTTTGTTTTCAATGTTTGGTTCATGCATGTGTTATAAGGACATATTATTCTTTATTGTGTGAGATCACGGATGTTTAATTGTGGGAATGTATTGATGAGACATATTATTTTTGTTGTAAATGTATTGTAAATTAATCTAAATCTATCGACATTCTGTTTTGTGTGATTATAGATTATGGATGAGACATTTTTAATTTTATTTAGCGAGATAAAAAAAATTTACATGATCCAACGGGGTATTCGAAAGCCGTGATATAATACAGGCTCCAGGTAGGTTTCAGTTCCAGGATTCAACATGGTAGGGTCCGGTTCCAAAATCTTAAAACATGTTCCTTACAGTATAGGATCCGAGTATCGTGAAAAAAAATGGTACCCGGAACCGATCACCCCTAGTTACATTGATCTTTTCATAAAAATAAATTGTGCCTTTTAATCAAAGCATAAAGGATCTTTATTGCGATTTTCAGGTATTTCAATTGTAATAGTATAATTCACACGGTTATGATTTTCCCCTCATCGATCAAAGTTAAATTAATTAGAAGGTTAGGAAAAGAAAGAAGGGTAAACAAGAATATACATAAACATTGGAAACATTAGAAAGCAACAGCAATAATTATGTCAATTAATTAAATCGTCAAGCCTTCAGTTATTGCAATATTATGCTATATTTATCGTAATAGATTTTTAATTCATGGTTAGTGTTTCACTCTAGGTTACCGTTACATTGATCTTTTCGTAAAAATAATTTGTGCCTTTAATCAAAGCATAAAGGATCTTTATTTCGATTTTCAGGTATTTCAATTGTAATAGTAATTAATTCACGCGGTTATGATTTTCCCCTCATCGATTAAAGTTAAATTAGACCTTCTTTCAATTTAATAAATTAACCATACTATATTAATTATTTTACAATTCTACCCTACCTTTTAAGGTTGTAATCAAATTTGCAAAATCACCGAGTAACAAAAATTAATATATAATTTGCTCATAAAACCTAATCAATATCTTTGCTTCCAAAAACAATAAGTCTTAAAATAAAGAAAGGATTTGAAATTGGAGAAATATTAGATGGCTAGAAAAATAAAGAAGGGAGTATATATAAACATTGGAAACATCTGAGGCAATGGAAATTATAGTAACTAGACGAAACGGCCCGCGCAGAGGTGTTGCGATAATTAACAAAACTAAATGCAAGACCCACATGCGCGGACTAGAATAATTAGAAATATTGAACATAATGGTGACCACCTTCCCAATAAATTATAGGTATTTAGCGAGATTCTTCCACATATATTTTTCCCTTAGGAACTCAATTGTTTTAATTTTTTATTTTTTGACAATATATTTGACTAAAATTTATCTCTTATTGATTTTTTTTTGTCTGAACCCTGGTATTCGGAAACCCAATTGGATCCCGACTAATCCGGTCGAGCCGAGTCGCCCACTAAAAAGTAAAGTTCTCCCAGCTTAGATTTTCGGAATCCATAAGGATTTGAAGCCCAAACCTTGCTTAAGCAAAATAAACGCCGAATCACTTAAACCAACCCATGACGGTATTAATCTTATTTTGGTTAAAATTTTATAGTTCTTTTCATACTTCTTGATAATGTTTTGCAAAATCTATACTTTTGTAATTTCAATAAAAATTGGACTTCCCTGACCTTTAGAAAAAAGAGCTTTTGTTTTGGTCTTGTGAAGATGATGAGAATGCACAACTAGTGAGATTTGTTTTACCTCTTAAAGACCATTTATACATTACACATGGGCTTTAGAAATTGAATGACCTTTGAATTCTATAAGTAGTATAGTACGATTATAAGACAACATTTATATTATTTGTAAGAGTTTCAAAAGATCACTCAATGACAGACTACCTATGTCCTATGTGTATATGTTCAATTGCATTCCAATATTTGTCTCCGACATCATTTTCATTGTTGTTGTGGTTGTCTGTGGCTTTTATAGTATTGGCATCACAGAAAATTTTGTACTTTTGACAGGATGATGATTTCTTTTCAATAAACCATTTCATTTTTTTTCCTTTCGTTTTTGATGTAACGTTCATTTCCATAGAAATTCGTTTGTTGTTTTTGAATCCAATTTATTGGGAATTCTAATATGACTTTTGATATGAAGGTGAACTTCGACCCACAGAGCATTCCGCCCGTAATTTTATAGGAACTTCAGCTGGACAAAAAAAGGCCCGAGAAGGCTTGTAAGCCCATGATTGTGGCTCATTCGGTTCATTATCAAGGCCCACTACGTTTTATTTGACACTCATTATCTCCATTCCTCTATAAAAGGGAACCTTAAGGTAATCCTAAATCTCTCCCGCTCGGATATACTCTTCAAAGACACCAGTAACTTGAGTGCTGGAAAGGGCTCTCGGACAACCACCCGAGAATCCTTTTTGCAGGTCACGAAATGGCGGTCGGAGACGAAAAGGAGGACTCGAAGATCCTTTGTGATGGAAATTTTTTTTCCCTCATCAGCGTCAACACTAACACCAGTGACAAGAGCATTTGGCAGATGACAACTTTTCCCTTGACCCAGCCAAAACAAAAAAAAACAAAACAAAACTTTCCCTCTGATTTTTCTGTGGTTTTTTATTTCCGAGGAAAGAAAGGGACAAACATGGAAAAAGGAAGCAGCTTATGTTTAATGTCCAACACAAAATCGTAGAAGCTCACAGGTCAGAACACAGGCAGAATTAGGAATCAAAGCCAGCCCACTGCTGAAAATCATCTTTCAGAGCAACACGAATCAAAATGAAATTCTAATCATACTAGAATAGAGGCGACGAGCAGCACAGTAGCAGCAGTAGTCCAACGGAGGTGACGATCAGAGTAGCAGATTGCAGAGGTTGATTTCGATTAGGTGTGTTAAGGTTTGGTTTTTTATGGTCTCGTAGTCGTTGAAGAGGAAGAGAACAGAAAGGGAGAAACAGAGAACGATTAGATTGTGTTATTAGGTTTTGGTTTTTGTTTTCATTTTTAATTTTAGCAATTTTATTATATTATCAAAATATAAACTATAAGAAACTATAGGGAAAAAAAGCTACATGTTCCGAGAACTCATTCCGATTTCTATTCTGGATATTTTATATGTTGAAATCGAAATTGGAACCGGCTTTCATCAGTTCCATAACTCATTATCCGAACCTTACCCAATTTTTAATTAAATCCACCTAGACTCTACCCTAACTAATAGGTTCTAACCGGTTCTCGGCGTATTAGTATCCACTCACGCTCCTTGTTTCAATTTCTCCCCCGTGTCTAGGCATCTCTTGGTACTTGCTGCCGTTTCAAATGGGCAGCGAATCTTCTTTTTTCTCTTCTTATTCCTTTTTTTATATTATTTTTTCCCTCTATAGTATAGAGCCTATATGCCTCTCAACTGGACATTGAAAAAGACTATGTTCTTCTTTCTCAATTGTCAATTCCACATGAAAGAGACGACGACACTCTATGGTTGCAGAATTGTTTTCCCTTTTTTTTTTTAGTTTGTGATTCTTGATTTAGTACTTCCCTTCCTTTTTGTTTTGTGTTTTTCCCATATAATTGGATGGAAACATAAGGATATATTTTTATATTATTTGTGAAGAACCAAAGTCGTTGAGTTTTACACATATTTAATAATATTTTAAGAGAAACGTTTATTGATGAAACGGTTTGTTTAAAAGCAGGCTATTGGTATAGAAACTCAATCGATATTAAAAAATTGGTCAAACGTACCTGCGCTAATTTGATCGAGGTGGATTTGAGGTCACAAGAATTTTGAAAATGAGCGATAAATAGAAAGAAGTCCCGACAAGCCACTAAACTAAAAGGGTGTGTCAGGAAGTCATAGGGCTCCTTTTGGTATTTTGAAAGCATGCGGCCTAAAAGTTACAAAATCGAAATGGTGTGTTAAAAAGTCATGAGTATATAAGGATATTTTGGGAACAATAAAAATTGGAGAAATACCTTCGTATTTTTATATATACTAGTCGAAAATCACGTGTGTCGCACGTAGCGTGCATTTTCCATGTTATCCATAATGTCAGCACCCCATTTCGGTCCATCGGCTCCAGGGGGGCAAAATCGTCATTTTCCCAATTTATTACCTATTTCATAAAAAATAAAAAAAATTTAAAATTAAAATTAATTAACTAATTAAATTAAAATTAAATTAAATTATATATATATATATTATTTAAAAAAAAGATTTAAATCTCGGACAGGGCTGGGCAGCGTTGACCAGCTGCTCGTGACTTGCCGGCCTTTATTTTTTTTTTTTAAAAAAAAAAACCAATTCGGGCAGGGCTGGGCAGCGCTCGCCGGCTGCCCGCGATCCCCGCCGGCCCCAAGATCCCCAAATTGCGGATTTCCGCGATTTCCTCCAAGATCGGCCGAAATCTCAACGGAAAAGGGGAATGAATCGCAATTAATTAAACAGAAATAGGATTCGAGGGAGAACGAACACGACCCAGGAAAAAGAAACCGAAAATTGGCTCTCGATTTGGCGAATTTTGAAATCGGAGAACTCGGAACTTTCGCCGGAAAACCGAAACTTTTCCCCCCGATTCCGACTGATTAAATGCCGGTGAGGTCCCGATCGACCATGGTGAAGCATCGGCGGCGCCCAGAGCTATCTCCCGCATCCATTCCGGCCCTCGTCGCGGCGTCCAGGGGCGTGAACCGCCGCCCGCAGCGTCGCCGCCGCCGCTGCCCCCCGATCCCGACCGCCTTCGGTTAACGGGCCTCGACCCAGTTCATTTTTTTCGCAGGTCTAACCCAGAAGTTCGGCCCATTTCGGCCCAACATCCCCAGTCCGGCCTAGCGCTTTTTCGAGTGGTTTCTCCTTCGGGCGGGCGATCCGATCAGACCCGATTTCATCCGGCGATTTTTTTAATTTTACAGAGAAGTCCCTCAACTTTCCGGACTAGGTAAATTCTCGACTTAGTGGCATGATTAGGGCTCCTTTCCTGAATATTATTGCTTTCTTGATGGATATAATGTGAAATGAGTGTTCTTGGGTCGCGTGGGTGATCGGATTTGTCCCGAACTCGATTTTACGAACTTTCCGTTTTGTCACATTTCAGTCCAGAGGAAGTATTTTATTTTTTTCAGATCTGCCCCGCACTCTAAAAATTATTTTCAATCAAGTCCCGGTCATTTTACTATTTTTCAATCAGTCCTTGGATTTTTTTCAGAATTTTTCAAGCATCCCAAACAACTTTCCAAGTTGTTTCAGTTTAGTCCCGGGGCCTTTTTCACCTTTTTCAGATCTGCCCCGAATTTCAAATTTTCCTTTCAATCAAGTCCCAGTCATTTTACTATTTTCCAATCAGTCCTGGAATTCTCAGAATTTTTCAAGCATCCCAAGGAACTTTCCAAGTTGTTTCAGTTTAGTCCTGGGGCCATCTTTTCATTTCCAGATCAGTCCAGATTTTCAAATTCATTTCAAACAAGTCCTGGGATATTTTCAGTAATTTTTACGTAGTCCCCAATTTTTTCAGAATTTTCAAATTGGTCCCCGAAACTTCATCCGAATTTTCAAATCAGTCCCTGCTCTTTTAAAATCATTCAATTCAGTCCCCTGGACATTTTCTAAAAATATCCGACCCTTTTCTACTTGGATCACCCACCGACAATGTATGTGTCCCATTTAAATATTTTATTTTTTGTAATTATATGTATACAACGTGACCATGTCGGAAGTTAGAGTTTATCGGACGGTCAACCAAATGGCTATCTCGACGACTCGAAATCCGTAAATCAAAGCATTCGGTAAATTTCTAATTAATCTAAAATTCTACATACGGGGTAATCGGGACGTTAAATTTGGCTAAATTAAATCACTGGACTCTTTTAAATAAATTGTACGAACTGATTAATAATCTGTAATCACGTCGACAGTTCAAGAACTGTTAACCATGCCATTTTCAAATTCACAATTTCAAAAGCACCGAGATACGTGTAACGTAATCTTAATTTTCATACACACACATATTTACCGATTCAAGGGCATGATTACCGGTTCTTGTCCTGCCATCACTCTAGTGTAGGTTTGTGTTTAGAACGGGTTAAAACATGAGAAAACGGATTAATCACAAACTCGGCATAATCAACATGGGCAAATAGTCAAGTAGATGGTTAGGCTTTGGGTTTTAGGTAAAAACACTCTTAATCTGTAAAAGCCACATTGTCACGATACAAAATAATTTAAAAATAACTCACACATTCAGGACTTGACTACAGACATCATGTCTGTCGAGTTCGTTAAAGTAATGCCGAATGCTACATACCCTATCCATAATCTTGTTTGTTTGTTTTAGGGTAGGATTTGTATGCCAAGATACCCCGGATAATAATTGATTAACTCACGTAAATTCGGCAATAACAAAATCTCATTGTTTGTTTATTTGCGCATACTTGTTACATTTTTTACACGTATTTGTTATGCGGGTCGAGCCTGACCCTTTAGGATACGATTCACATGGGGTCCAACGCCTCAATCGTAGATTACGGGATCTAATCCCCTAAACACCGAGTGCGCACCTTAATTTTAATTTCAGTCTTTTCAAACCACACGGTAAGCACGAGTGGGATAATGACCAAACGCGAACTGACCGGGATTCAGTTGTTGTAATTTGTATTTTGTTTATTTGAGAGGACAATGTAAGGATTTATGTTGTACGTTTATTCATGTAAGAATCCCGGTCGGAGAGCGGACGGTCGGAGTGTTTCTTCGAATTTACGGTGTCAAAACGCGTAAGATGAGCGGAACTTAATTAAGCAGTAATTAAATAAAAAATGGCAAGCCTAGACAAGTTAGAGTACCGATAGAGCATGCGAGATATAGGCTCGCATGTAACAAAACCCCCGAATTCGGAACCTCGGGTTTCACAGACCATATGCCTTAGCAATTAGGTGTACCCCGTACCCCTAGACCCGAGCAACTCACCGGCTCTCGACTTTCGGGTCGTAAATAGGTAGTGGCGACTCCTTCTCACGTGCGTCCGTCGCCCGTCCCCGAGAAGGTGGACACTCCCAAGCCGCATTGCATTTTAGGCGTGCGCATGCGTGCCCCGACGAAACGAAATTCGGGCGCGCACACATAATCAATAATTTATTTTTTAAAAATGAAGAATATGTCAACGTTATAACATAGATATATATTCAAACAAAGTAGAACCTCATTTATTTCATTGTAGAATTTTTTATTGCGTGACGTTAATAAAGAGTGCCTGAATGGTATTTTTATAGTTGTCAACGAGAGAGAGACAAATCATGTGAGTGATACCTCCATGAATAAAAATAAACATTATCAATGAAAACAAAAGGAAGTTAATTTGAACCATGTACATAGTATATAAATTGTGCAAATACATAGGAAGCATTTTAGCTAGAAGATTATTGAATCAAAATGAACATTTTGCGAGGAAGTGAAGCACAAAAGCTGTGGCAACATGCAAGGCTACCAAGCAACCGATTGAAGTCTATCATTTTGGACATTGAGGGAGTCGTCTGTCTCCAATATCCCATTCATTACCTCCAAGAAATAATGAAGGAGTCTTCCTCCTTGGTGATGGAAGAAATATGCTTCCTTGAATTTGAAGGTTTCCGCATGCTAAAGCACTTCGGAGGACTGAATTGATCGATTCTCCCATTGTCCCTTTTCAACTTCAAAGGGGCGAGTTCTCTTTTTTTCAAGACTGAGCGTGGCGACGCAAATTATGTCCTTGACGACACTAATATTGGAAGTTGCATCAGTACCTTGACCCAAAAGCAGCACAGTCCAGTAGTTAGCCATTTACGTCTTTTCTGGGGACTATCAATTTTATCCATGAAAATTTGAATATGATATACGAAAAGAAGACGAGCAATCTGACTTCCAAATATATTATTAAACCAAGGCAAGAATTCAAATTCAAATTCAAATTCAAATTCATAAGATTATTCGCACTTTACGAATTGAAACAATTCCAAGCTTGATGAGGCTCCTCATGAAATAATATTGACAATATAGATACGGTCCACCCATTATTAAGTAGTTTCCGCTTTTGAGTTAGGTTGTTACCTTGAGAAGCTTCATGGGCTTGCTTCCCCGAATTTGAACCCTTACAAACTTTTCACGATGTAAATGGTTTTTGGACAGATAAATATTTCCATGTCTGCACTAATCCAACAAGGGTTATAAGCTCATGAATAATAAGCAATAAGTCAATTTAAATCAATTTGAAAAGGTGAATTAGAATGTGACCGTCAAAGCTCTGCATATGGAAAGAAAGAACTAACAATTTTTCATACAATTTCTTCATGTTGAGCAGGAAACACCATGGATGATGAGAAAATATACCTTGGTAAGTACCAATATTTGTGTATTAGTGAGTTCCATCTGGTAGAGGGACTGGCCAAAAGGTATGTTGTTCACAGTAGATCCAACGTTGGAATGCCCATGGCCATATCCACTCGGGTAAGTAAAATGCCATATCCTTGCTGATGGTTCATCCCATAAATGGGAATTAGCACCTCGCACCCTTGCTCGCATTGACCATTTGTAGAACCTAGAATCCAAAATAAAGAATGCATGAAGAACAACTTATATTACAATACCATTACAAGCATGTACAGAAAACAACATAATATGACCGGAGTTCATACTTGTTAGTTAGCTTATCGCTATGATCTATCTTCAGGGCAAAACTTTCATATGAAAGAGATAAGACTATAGAAATTCTAAAATAATAGTACTTTAAAAGCTGATAATAAGTCTGATAGAAGAAGAGCATAATACTTTATCCAAACTGTTTATCGTACCTTATGAAAATTTAGTTTCCCAACTCAAAGGATATAGATTGCCAAACATCAGGAATTTGTAGCACAGTGATAGCCATTATGCGGAAACGCAAAAGGATTGAGAAAGGGGTGTAGTGCAGTGGCTAACACTCTCATCTGGTAACCTAGAGGTTCCGGGTTTGATTCTCATCAGTGAGACTACCCGTGCCACTTTATTTAGATTTCCTTACTATTTCCTTATATTAGACCACGAGCCTCCTATTGTAACCGAAAAAAAAAAGAAACGCAAAAGGATCACCTTGAAAATCGAGCTTGACAGTCTCAGCAAGTGGATGGAACGGCAAAGGTCTGCACACTCTGCTACTCCGCAAACCTATACGTCAAGAGGCCCGAAAGGATCTTGAACTGGCTTAGCGAACAAGAGTCCTTGCAATGCAGGTCCCTATCTTAGTAAGGAAAGCATGCTCTTCCAAGTCAGAGGGTGGGAATCCTCCTAGGTTTTGACAGACTTGTTTGGAGCTTATAGTAATAATACATTCGAGTCGTGAAGCTAATTGAGTGCAGACTACATGTGAGAGTGAATTGAATTAGAAAATTAATGGGCATATGCAGTAGGATATAAGACCTTAAAGGGATTAGATTAAAGAGCTTTCACCGACTTCAATGAAGTCACGAGCATAGTCCTGCAACGGTGGCAAAAGATGACCGGTTTTAGAACATTTTTCGAACTATTGTTTTAAAGCAGCAATGAAAAAAATAATTGATAAGCAGCAATCATGCTAGCTTAATTCACATGTACAACTTGATGTTCGGCCAAACTTTCGCATTAGATGATATATCCAGTTCAAGGGCCTTGATTAAAATAGTTACAACAGGATGCACGAACTTGAAATCCAATGTACGTACAAGGACCGAATATAAGACTAAAGAGTTAAAACAGGGACTAGATTGGACTAATGTCAAAGTAGGACTGTCTAAGCATGGCTTGTGACTTTCTTGTCCAGCCGGGGTAGTTTCGGAAATCAAAGGATGGCTTCTTTGGTATGGAACGTGGGTTTCCCCGCTGTCGCGTCCGGTCTGAGGGAATTGCCCCCCGCTCGTGAGGGCACAGAGGCGAGAGGAATGGGAGGAGGGGTAGTACCGTAATTCTGCCGGTGACTTCGTTGTACAGACTACAGAGAGATTGTCCGCGGAGGGAGGGGGGAGAGAGATTGAGTGCGGAGCTGTATACAGTATACTTGGGAATGAGGCGACTGGAGATGCGGATGGATGAGCGTCACCGTTCGTTAGTACACTCGCGTAGGGCCCACGTCAGCCATCAGTATGGATCCCTTTTTTCCTCATGGGAGACCTCGGAAATGTGGTGTTTCTTAACGTTAGGAAGGAAATTTATCAGTTTAATATAATAAAATATAAATTTTAATAATTAATAAAAAGATTAAAAATAGTGTCCATAGTTTCATCGTAATAATCAAATCTATAAAATTTCTTTTTTTAAGTGAATTACGAGGCAAGACTCAGTAAATCTATAATACCTTAGTTGAGTCGCTATTGCACCGCGTCAGAAAAGTTGGTATTTTAACACATATATCTTTCATAAATGCTCGATGGCCATATTTGGTAACATTAAATAAATTCTTATTTACTATTTGATGAAGGTGCATGAAAAGCTCAATATGTGAAGATGATGGCAATTTATTGGTTATGACTAATAACGTTTGAATAAGGTTATTCTTTTCTAATCTTGGTCGTGCCTCCTCTCGATGTTGTGTATGTTCGGGTGGAGGTTCATTTACTTGGATAATAAGATGTATTAATCCAAGTAGCATTTGAAAAGTTTGATTGTAAATATTGACAATAGCAGTAATCAACATTAATCTCACTTGTAAATAAAACGCGGTGATCATTGCGATTCATCGCCATTTCGGGTTTATCACATGTTATCTGTTTCTATCGGTTACCATCACCTCCGCTTCTTAACTTCTATGTTACGTATCTATTAATGGCTAAAGCCGTAAAGCGCGAGACTGCCCGATAAATATTGAAGGATAGGTTCAATATTAATCTTCCTTTTAACTAGGCCTTCACAAACTTGCTGAAGTCACTTGCCACCTTTTTTGAAATTTATTTACGGAGTAATATTAATTAATTGGTATCTTGCTTCGTCTCCACATCATTTCCATTTGGTTCTGTAAATTGGATAGTAAGATGGATAGCTGTTTGGTTTAATTCGGTAAGGTTTGCTCTGGCTTTACTAACATCGCCCAAATTTTCGCCTAAACCCAGTGGCAATCCATATAACTCGTAGTTCGAGTTTTATTTTTCGTAGGTCCATATCTGCACATCAGGTCTAGTAAGAAATGCACCGGCAATAAGTCCGTTTAATTGTTATACATCCATCTTTGTTGTATATCGCCTAACATGAAATGGCACCCTTTTGAATGTTTGCTAAGTAGATTGAGGAACCAATTCATCAAAACAATCTTATAAGCATAAACTTTAGTCTTTCAACCTCAGAAAAACCGGTCACTAGTTGAACTTATTACCTCCAACTCCTCCAAGGCCCTATGCGTTGGCGCCTGCGTCTGCCAGGAGGTCGCCGCCTACCGCGCCGTCGGCGTCAACTACTCCATCGGGGTCGACCTCATCTCCTACCGCCCCTCGTCGTCGAGGGAGACTTCCACCGCCAGCCCTTCCCCGACGCCACCTTCGACTTCGAGTTCTCTAATGTGTTCGACCACGAGCTCTACCCGGACCGCTTCGTGGGAGATCGAGCGCACCCTCAAGCCTGGCCGCTTCTACGTCCTCCACGTTGCCCTCTCCTGCCGTGCCGACAAGTACTCTGCCTACGACCTCTTCGCCGTCAAGCCGCTGGTGGCCCTGTTTTAGCGCTCCAACGTCGTCCACGTAAGGAAGTTTGACGGCTTCGGCTTGGACACCGAAGTTGTCTTCAGGAAGAAGAAACTCATACGACGTCTTTAGGAAGGATTTTTTGTTGATAATTTTTCCCTTTTTCTTTCCGTAGTATAAATTCTTTTTCTTTTTCTTTTTTCCCAAGAATATTTGTTTGTGACTGGGGGGGGAGAGAGAGAGAGAGAGAGAGAGAGGGAGTAGAATGGTGAAGGGGAGAGGGTAAAATCTAATTCTGTAGAGCAGCACCGTGATTTTTTCCATGGACAGAGTCGAGGGTCGAAGTTTGCGAAAGGTACCAAGGCAGATAAATGAGTGGGGATACCACACTTACGAAATTGAAGAGATACAATTCGTAACTGTAGGTACGTGTGAAAACACTTCATAGAGCTACACATTTTTTATTATAGGAATGGAATAGATATAACCAATACCAAAATCACAATAAAGATAGATAATTTAATGACTTTGTATGGCATTCGGGATGTGAAACCTGATCTGGTCATGAGCTCCAAAAGTGTCCGCATCTGAGGGGAATCACAAGAGAGCTCGGGGTAAACCCCTCAAGAGCAGAGCAATGGCATATAAATCCTTCGATGATTGCACACGTTCAATGCCAAATTATTAGTTAATAAAATGGAAAACGGCAACTCTTCTACACTTGTGGAAGCATGAAACATATAAACCAATTCAAACAATTGATAGTGCCAAAATGAAAATAGATGAACAATAGCATATTAGCAGCACATACGGACAAGAGTGATTGCCATATTTTTTCAGGATGTGAAATATCCAGTGTGTTCCTCCCAAAAAATCTATTATTGGATTAATAGCTATAAACCACTTCAAATTTTGATGAAAAGTCAAACAAAAACATATCTTATATTTCTCTGTTTTTTACCCCATGGAGAAAGTATTGATAAAAAACAAAGAAGGAACATATCGTCGGGACGGAGCATATCTGCATATATATATATATATATATATTTTTTAAAAAGGCTTTTTATCATCTCCAGTGCTTATCACTTATCATAGCATTCATTTGTCTAACCATCCAAATTTTGATAAGACACATCCACACATTGCTGAACCAGGAGAAACACAGAAGGCCAACCTATATTTAAATGAACGTCTAAACAAGGTTTAGCATCAATTTTCCGTTGAAAATTGCTGGTGAAAATCGTTAGTACTGGTTAGAGTTTGTAAGAATTTGATATGTTTCTATTTTCCATGAACAGACAAAGGCTAGAAAAGATAAAAGGAAAAAGAGACAAAAAAAAAATAGTAACTAATCGAACCGGAGCTCTTCAGTGAGTAGCTATAGCCGAGTTAAAAAAAAAAAATCGTGATCGAAGGTCACATCAATTAGAATGATGGGCACTAGAAATGCATATGTACGGGATTGAGGAGGCAATTCATCGAACGGCTTGTAGCCCTTAGAGGGGACGGCTGATTACAAGCGCTCATGAAGATGAAGTGGAGGACCATAAGGCATGAAGAAATGGATGGACCTGCAAACAGAAAAAGAAAAAAAAAAAAAAACGAACTGAAAGAGGATGAGGGACGTAGTTACATGAATAGTTTTATCATGCTCGATGATGGGATCTCCGTTCGTTGAGTGCCCAGGCAAATGGAGTGTGGAAGGAAAGACAGCAAGAGTCCGTCTAATGTGAGGATTGACGCTCTATGTTCAAGTGAACGGGCATGTACAATTAGTTAATAGGGGTTCATATTGTGAGTTCTTTATTTAATAAAGGAATGGCACAAGTGATAATTCCGTAAGTACATGAGGGGCAATTTGGGAAATTGAAAAATCGAGAAACAGTCTTAATAATAAGTTAATTTTGCCCCTTCCTTTTCCCATTTTTAACATTTCTCTATAAAATTTAAATATTTTTCAAGTTTGTTTCCTCTTTTTTTTTCCCCTTCTCACATCGTTCAAAAAAAATTATAATTTAACATATCTTAGCCCCCGTCTTATTTTTACCCATTTTCCCTCATTTCTAACATTTTTTAAAACTTTGAATAATTTTCATATTTGTTCCTTCTTTTGATCTCTTACACATCCTAAAAAAGATTTTCAAACTTAACATATCTTGCAAAAGTAGAGTTGAACATCATTTTTATACTCACATGCATATTTATTTTATTCAAAGTGATACTACGCGTAACTTTTATTTGTATAAAATTAGTGGAAAATGAAACAAAGAGTTTGGCGTTGTTTGAGTGTTATAATATTTTTCCATTATGATGTTTTAGGCTCTAATTGATCTTGCAATTCTTTTTTTCTATTTTTTTCTTTCTTTTTAAGCAAAATTTATCATCATTAAATCCTTCTCTCTACATATATATTTTTAAAACAGCTTAATAAGCATTAAATTTATGAAATTTCAACTAATCAATAAAAAATGAATAATATTGTGAAATCAATTAATTTTATTTAATTTATTGATGAAATCAAGCATCTATATATGTTGGACTAATATTGTGGAAGTAAACTTTGGTTCCTTATGTTACATTTGGCATTTTATACCATAGCATAGATGTTTCACAAAAAATATTATAGTATAATATTGTAATTCAAGAAATAACGATATAAGTGTTGTGAGGATATTTTAGATTTCACAAATCTACAAGTATACGCATCATATCAAGTAATATAGATGTGAGTGCAGTGTCTTTCCCATGGATAATTGATCCTAAATTATAGCTAAGCACTAATAATAACACAGTCAATAGAAGTCAAGTAAATAGGTAGTAATGAAATATGCGACTAAAGAAAGTAATACTAGTAAGCAAGATTACTAAAGAGTTATGTGAAAATCTATGTTTAGAAGACTTAGGGTCTTGATTCACTTGATGTTCATTAAACTTCTTTTTATACACTTCACGACCCGAAATTTCGGCAAAATTTTCCCTATATTTCCGCGATATCCCTTATCCCATAACTATTCATATAAAACATGCTTTCCATAACTCCCAAAAATATAAACTAATCTAGTAAACTCTAATATGTATATACGTCTCAAAAGAGAGTAATTTTCTTTTCTCAATCAATCACTAAACCAAAATAACAAAAATTTCAGGTCGTATCATATTCAAATACATTCTATACAAAAAGAATACATATCAAACAACTAAGGTCCCTACCTAGTCCTCCGAGTTGATCCTCGATATCAAAAGAGTTCTCATGTGCTGCTAATCTAGCTCCTATCTCATCTGAAAAACATATGTAGAGTGTGAACTGCATCTCAGTGAGTATTATATTCCAAAACAAAATGACTTATTATTAAATAAATATTTAATTTCAAATAACCAAATATTCAAATAAATAATACAATCTCATCCACTCTAATTATCAGCTCACCCGCACAATTACCTAGTATATATATATAGATACAAACTACAATAATAATCATATTCGATGCAGTAATTAAATTTAAGTTCTACTAATAACAAATACACACTGCTCTTCCAACTATTTCTTTAATATCAAGTGTCACATAAACATCAAATATCCATTCATTAGTATTTCATAGAACCTCACAATAGAATCACCTGATAGATCAAACTCTAGCAACAACACAGCTTTCACAGAACATCTAAAGACAATCTCAACAATCATCACATCTCCAGGAATCTCAGCAATGATCACATCTCCAACAAACATACCATACAAAAATATACAACACAACCAATCAATATAGCCATAGGATTGCATTTCCTCGCAACTGAGTTAAGACGGTACCGTGACCCCGCACATCTCATTCATATCATCCTCAACTCTCAATATCCATGTCTCATAAGCGGGGGCTGCCCATTATCCTCCGGCAGTAGGAGTCTAGGCGTCCATTTTATATCCCGCCGGATCAGCGGTCTAGACGTCCCTTTTTGTATCCCGCCGGATCAGCAGTCGAAGCGTCCCTTTTTATATCTCGCCGGATTAGCGGTCTAGGCGTCCATTTTTGTATCATGCCGGATCAGCAGTCTAGGCGTCCCTTTTTGTATCCCGCCGGATCAGCGGTCTAGGCGTCTTATTTATAAACCGCCGAATCAGCAGTCCCATGGCTATAATCAAACAACAATCACAAGCACAAATAATTGCAACCATGCCATCGCACCTCATATATCATCATACACGAGCACAATCTCAATCACATTACAATGGCACCACATTATCATCACATATCTCATACACAATCAACATATACAATCATACTGCATATCTCAAATCAAAATAAACATAAAATACAATACCTCTCAAATCATTTCACACCACATAACAAGACCCATTCATTAATCTAACTATCACTATATTCTTCTTAAATAAATTATATAACTATAATACATCATTTTACAA
Organism: Punica granatum; assembly: GCF_007655135.1. Classification (NCBI taxonomy): domain Eukaryota; kingdom Viridiplantae; phylum Streptophyta; class Magnoliopsida; order Myrtales; family Lythraceae; genus Punica; species Punica granatum. The sequence goes on from NC_045128.1 coordinate 27,343,261, forward strand.
GGGAATAGAGTACTCGCATAATATATGTATATATATATATATATATCTCATTTCACAATGGAATGAAGTACTCACCGATAACTCCCAAAAGTAAATCACCAAGTTCAAGCTTTCGAGATACATAGCTTTGGTGTACTCCATTCCTGATATATGTTAAATTTAACAAGAAATCAATTTATAAGCATATATTACACCAGAAAGTAACTAATCATACTCTTTGACAGTACGTTATTCCCCTAAAATTATAGATTATATTGCAAGCTAGTTCTCCATTTCAATATGTCTTAGAGTAGTTTTCATGGAAAAACAGTCCAATACTAGTCTCTAGTATGCTTATCTAACAATAAGAATGATTAACCTCATTAACCCCTATGATCTCTTTATAATTTTATCTTAGAAAAGTCTACAGAATAATGCTTCATGGAATGATGCAACAAACAAGATGGATTCGATTGAGCAAAGAAGCTAATTTTTATCTCAAATCTTTATTTCACATCACAGAAGAATCTGCTGCCTCGACATAATTTTGCACAATCATCCTTACAAGACTCTCAATAACATTTTAAACACTAAAATGAGCAAATTCGTAACTAAAATATCAATAATCATTTTTAACGCTCACTTAATCTCCATTAAAAACTCATTATGAAGTATAAATATGTATATGCTTATACATTGCCAACTTAATCTATCCATAGATTTCTCATGATGAGTTTCAACTTAATGAAGATCGTTCACACCAAAATAGAAAATCTCAACCCAATCTAGATTAGCACAAGGCAGCAACCCAACTCTTTAAATCGAAGTTTCCACTCCAGCCATCTCGATAATTTCCGATTTAAACAAACCTGATTGCTCTTATCAATTTCAAGGTAATTAAGAGACTCACAAAAGACCAAAAATATATAATAGCAGTAACAACAATAGCTAGATAGTACTCCATACAAGGAATCCAACATCATAAAATTCAAGGCAGCAGAGGGTACTCTCCTAACCTTGCCTACCCAATATTATTTATTAAAAAAAACAAATTTATAATAACTCGCTCAAGCAAAAATAGCAATAACTAGAACTTTAATAACTGAATAACAATATATATAATTGAATTTACTAATCATATCTAGTTAATACAAATTGAACAATAATCGTTATTCTTCAGCTACCTTTCCAGCTCACATGCATATAATTCAATTCATATCAACTTGCACAATACATATATTTTAGCTGATCACTATTAAGGAAGCTTAACTGGAGACTTCTGAACATTCATCACAGCAATTCAAGACCTCAATGTCATATTTGAATATAATATTCTACTATAAAACAAACTTCCTATCACAACCGTCAATTAAGCACTCTTATGAGATCACTATCCAACCTTATTATATAATTTCCACCCAAATAGGCCAAGATCAACAAGAAATCAATGCGAAGAATGAATTATTATCCATATAATTTATTAGAAAATTTCAGTCCATTAACCAAAACAACTCAGTATAGTATATTACTATAAAAATAAAAATCATTAAAGCATATAACCTTCCTCATTCCAACATATCCAAGCCATGAAAATTCATATCAATCGGTTGATGCATGCCTACATAGCATAATACTTCATCATGCATTCACTTCCTTGATTTAGCAACACATCCCAATCTAACTTCTCAAGTTCACCCATGCTCTAATTCGAGTAAGAACAAGAATAATCTATACTAGAAGTACTGAATAATGATGCTTAAACTATGAAAGACCAACAATTTGCAAAATTTATATCATTATTGGAACCTTAGACTGAGCTGAGATGTATCTAACCATATCTAGACACGGCGAATAATAGTATTAAGGGTAGGGAAATCAACTTACAGATCAAAACTCTAAGCTTAGTCCTCTTCCTCTTCCGTAAACTTCCCGAGCTCTCAGCTTTATTCACCCCTCCTAGCTCTCTCTCTCTGTTTCTCTCTCACCGCCTCTGTTCTTCTCTGTTTCTTTTTCTTTTAAACCCACCAGCCCCCCAAACGAAAGAAAAGAGGAACAATGGAGAATAATAGAGGGAAAAAAAAAATTGCCGCGGTGGAATGGGTCAGGGGAAATTGAGGCCACGTGGGGCCCATGCCATCACTCTTTTTTTTTCCCTCTTCAGCAAACAAATGTATGATTTATTTATATATATATAAGAATGTAAGTATATGTATATGTATACGTATGCTATTTAAATATAAAAAATTTTAGGTCTCACATATTCTCTTTTCTTTAAACGAACCGAGTATATAATCCAGAGATTTGACGTTCTTCCCCACGTATCTTTCGATTTGTCTAGGCAAGATATCTACTTAAACCAACTTCCTATATCTCTATGGATATTGCCATTTATGGAGACTCATTAAGCAATAATCTCGATTTAAGGTGTCTAAGGCGAGCTATATTCGACAAACGAAACAACTCGACTTTCTTGAGTAGTAAAAGTCGAACATAGGATATTTTGATCCCGTCCAAATCCTACTTACTCTATCGAATTCATATAGATTATTACCACATCAATATAGTTGGTGATCAAGCAACAATTTGTATTAAGCATGGATACAAAATAAATAGCTCGATTAATTCAACAAAAAGATCAAGAGAGTATCAAGATTTAACTACACATCAAGTTCCTTGAAACCCAAGAAACAATCTTAGTTCATGGCCAAAATATACATCATCTCATAAAGATTTATCATGATCAACAAAAGGAGTAACATGAGAAAAATAAAGAGAAAATTTCGAGTGTTATTTGTTTCTCGACTCCCGACTCTGAGCTAGACTCTTCTCCTTTGTTTAAGTGAAGATGGCCTTGCTCTTCCCTTGTCTCCCTTGTTGCTGCAGCCCTCTTCTTCTCCTTTCTTTCGCAAGAACAAGATTGGAAAAGAAGAAAGAAGAGAGGTGATGATCTGAGTGATGGCCCCATTCTCTTTTTCTACCAGCCTCCTTTATATAGGTATAAGCAATCCAAAAAGTGGCTTTTTTGGTTTCACTCTCATTAATAAGGCCTTATCAACAGTGCAAGTTAGCCGTTTAATCACCAAAAAGAAGCCTACAATTTTTCGCCATTAAAAGTAAGTCGGCTCTTGAGGACAAAATGGCAGAACGTCCAGTGTTACAACTCCAGAAGTGAGCGTTGCAACATTGAGCCTATTGACTTCTACTCCATCTCCAACGTTGCAACCTCTAAAAGTGGATGCGTAACCTTGACAAATCTGTTCATTGATTCAATCCGCACCTACCACTACCAAAATGGGACCAAATGAAAACCAAAACCATCAAAATCACTAACAAACTACTTAGACACCATATGACATCATTCTTGACATAAAAACCATCGAAAAATACAAATTTCATCGAAGAACTACCGGAATTCATGCACAAATAGTTCTTTTCTTCTTTTTTCCCAAAATGCACCTAAGATGTGTGCCTACGTTCGTAGGTGATCCGAACGTAGGCACACATCTTAGGTGCATTTTTTTCTAGTCTATTTTCTCTATTTAAAATTTTCTACTTCTTAATATATAAAGCATAGTTAAGAAATTAAATTAGTTTAATTAGATTTCCATCCCAGTATCTAAACACAAATTTTTATGGTACGTTTGATTTCAAAGTTAAAATAACTTTGATTTTGATCGTGGAAAATGATAAATATTGTATAGTGTGTTGAGTTAAAGTTATTGTTAAAATTTTTGACTTGAGAAATGTGTATTTTTGTTATGTAGTGTGTTGAGTTAAAGTTAAAGTTAAATTTTTTTGTAATTTTAACCATAAAAATAAACACGCCATTAATATTTTTAGTATTAAAACATCATTAAAATATAGACACACATATAGATATGTAAATCTTTATTATTTGATCTCGGCCATCGGCTGAAAACGATCTATCTCTACCTCACTCTGGCTCCCTCTTTTATTTATTTATTTTTTCTCGGCAAGAAAAAAACACAAGGAGAAGGGATGTTGTCAAGCCTTCTCAGCTCAACCTTCAAGCCCGCAACTTGCTGCGACTTCGGCTTCGGCTTCTTCCTTTCCCCTGCTGCACCTGCTGGTCTTGGGCGAGCTCCCCGACAGCAGCAGCACTTCCACCGTCTCTCCTTGGCCCTCTCGGCTACACAGACAGCTAACCATCCATCCTTCTCCTCTCCTTCTTGCTGGTAGTCACAGAACCATGACCTGCCATGACACCTTCTCCTTTCTTTCCTCGCAGTCTCCTCCATAAACACCAGCAATCAATAGAGAATGAGACCAGCTTTCTCTCTCGATCTCTCCAGCCCTCTCTTATCCATGTCTCCCTGCTGATCACCATCAACCTTCTTCCTCTTCCTTCCCTCTAGCACTCTCGGTAAAAAAAAAAAAAAAAGGACAGACACCAGCACCCACTTCCCCTCTCTTTCTTCCCGTCTACTGAGCTGCTCGTTATCTTCCCTGAACTGGTGTGTTGCTGCCTCCACGAGCTCCTTACTGAGCTAGCTAGCCGCTGTTCTGCCCCTTTTCTTCACCTGAGCTGAGTCCCTCGTATCCTTGCCCTTTCTTTCTCTTTCTCTCTCCCCGTGGCTATCTATGTTTGTCTGTTTGAGGCTGTTCTGTCGCTCTTTTACTTCTTCCTGCAGGTTCAGGTTCCCGCGCTGAGCTCCCGGGCTACTACTGTGGTTTCCCTCGAGCTCCACGAGCTCCTTTTGAGCTGCTACAGCTTTGCTGCGACCCAGAAACTCAATCCATAAATGAGTGCTAGCTCGTTTGACATGATTTTGACAACTTAAAGTCACGTTTATGCTGTAGGCTGAGTCAGGAGCAGGTTCGTGACTCGATTTCTGACGATTTGTTTTATTTCGATAACTAGAAACTGCACAGATGAAGATGCTGAGTTGTATGGTGATCTCTTGATCAATTCATGGTGTTTTAGCTCAATTTATTGAACTTGATGTTGTCTCTAACTGTGTGGCTGAGTTATGCCACGTCTCCTTCATCGTTTTGAGCTCGTTTAGATGATTTCGTCGATTTTAGGTCGATTCCGAGGTATGGAATGAATGGGACGATGCTTTATTGATCAAGTTGAGCTCCTTTAACATGATATGAATGACTTAGTGATGAGATTACGATATGGGCTGTATTGCTCGATGGTTCGCTGTTCGAAATGTACACATTCGGCTTGATGTCAAAGGCTATATGCTAAACTTAACTATATGGCCGAACTGAACGATTACAGAGGTTGGTTTCTTATCGTTATGGGCAGCCAAAGGTTTATCTATAACTTCGATACTTGCTGATCTGTCTTGATTTTGACCCTTAGAGATTTGTTTTGTCCGCCTTCGAGTCATTGGATGAGTCGCCATTGTGCTTGGATGCTTTAGAATCAATTCTCTCTGCATTTCATGCTATTTTGAATGTTATAGAGTCAACCTAAGGGATTTACGAACTATGACCAGATTTGAGCTAGGGCCATAGAGCTCAGTTCGTTAAGTTTATCTTTCTTGATCTCATTCATGGCTTGAATATTTGCCTTTGGTCTGCTTCTCTCGTGCTTGTTTATTGTCTTGCATGTCTCACGAGAAGAAAGGTAAAGAGATGGGAAGACACTAGGCCAATGCTGGTGGGACTCGAAGACGACGTGGAGACTTACATAGGCTTAGATTGAGTCCCAACTTGAAGGCTGCCTCGGTCTGCAGTGATCGAGGATCTTCCGAGCTAGTTCATCCTTAGAACCTCTTGGGATCATGCATAAATCTCTATCTTAGTATCACGCCATAGGTCTTCCGGTGTTGGATGAGTGAAATTGATGAGATCGATGTGATTGTGTGCAAATGATGCGTGTGTTGCGAAGTATCACTTGTCAATTTATTAGAGCCTCGCACAACCCGGATTAATCACGTAAATTCGGTTCAAAATTGGTTTTAATTCATGGACGGTCGGGGATTAGGATCCCATTCGAGCGATCCATTCATGGTCGACCCGATGGTCTGAAACCCACAAATTCAAAGCATTCGGTAAAAATTCAAATTAATAACTCCACACATGGGGCAATCAAGGCGCTTCACTTGGCTAACTAATCCACTTGGCTCTCTAATAAGTTGCATAAACCGGCCAATAATTTATAATCACATCAACGGTTCATAAACTAATGGTCACGCCCTCTTAAAACCCATAGTTTCACAAAAGCACCGAGACACGTGACACGCATAGCATGGATATGTAGGGAGCACTCGTGTGTCTTGACTCGAGTCTGGGCAAGATTTGAAGCGGCTCAAGTCGGGCTGCATGAGTTCTTCCTAAACCACTTCCGGGCGGAGCGACTGGTTTCTTGGCTCTTTCCCAATCCTTGCGACCCCGATGGATCCAAAGAATCGGTCGACACCGGCTACTGACTTTTGATAGTCCGCGTCACATGGTTTCGATTTTTCATATACATACTCACATATTTTTCCAATTCAAGGGCATGACCATCGGTTCATGATCCTCAACACCCTAGACATTAAGATGATTGAAACATACCGAACAAGGAAATGAGTGGACGCCGGTCAAGGTGCTATTGTCACTCGTTTACCTTCCATTTCTTGTCTCCATGTTTCTGTCACACTAGCGTAGATTCGAGCGCTTAGGGAATTGGACTAGAGGCATGAACGGGGACGACCTGTGAAAGGTTGTCTGGTCCTCCATGGTACATGTCCAGAGATTTTGGCACTCTAGTGGTGTTTCGTGCCCCCATTTCCCTGAGTTTGTGCTTAGATTGTGTTTATCTATCATAAAACACCAAACCGGAATAATCCTATACTCGATACGATAAACACAAGGAAACGGGCTGGACAAAACCCTAGGTTTTAGGTTTCAGGCAAAGCACACTTATGTCATAATCGGTTAATTTGGTAGTATCACAAAACAGAACAACTTAAAAAAAACCCACCTCCTCAGGGCTTGATTGCAAACATCATGTCTGTCAAGTCCTTTCTAAGTAAAGTCGAATGCTATGTACCCTTCAGGGCAGCCCATGGCCGAGTCTTATCACAAGCATTTGTTCTGTTTTGCCTATTTAGGATAGAGGCGTGTCTGTTAAGCAACCCCGGTTTATAATATGATAATCATGTAAACATAATAATTAATCCACATACTTGTCTATTTTATTTGCTTTTGTCCGTTTTTATCTATTTTTATAAGTTTTTAGCTATTTTTATTTGTTTTGTGGCGGTTCAAGCCCGAACCCATAAATATGGTTCACATGGGGTCCAACGCCCCAAATCATCGATCACGGGTTCCAACGCCCCCACACACATTGAGTGCTCGCGATTTGAGTACGGAATGAGGTATAGCCTCGAGTCACCATTTCGACCATAGTAGTATCCGAGTGGAGGATGACTCAGGTCAAGATGCGTGAAATGAGGTTAAACAATCACTTAGGAGCTCAACCAGTCCCATGGTTATCTCAAGGACCACTCGGTCCTCCTGGAATCTATTGGTTCGGTTGGACTCGACCTTCGGCTCTCACGAGCCCGCGTCGCATTAATTTTGATTTCGGTGACCTCACAGTGAGCTAGAACAGAATATTGGCCGAACACGAGTTGATTAGGATCTCGTTGTTGTAATTTGTATTTATTATTTGAGAGTACATTTGTGAAGCATTTATGTGTACATTTATTCTCGTAACGATCCCGGTCAGCAAGCATAAGGTCTGAGAGTCGGAACCAATCTAGTCAGTTTACGGGTCCTCGAGACGAGTGGGCGACCACATGGGTCATGGGCCTGGTATACACGGTGAACTGGCCATCATGGTGTGGTCAACCGAGACGCGAGGACGGTGGATCGATCCCCTGACCTGAGGATCCGCTCTTCTTTTGGTCTCTTAAACCGAATCGATCATTTTCACAATTTACAATGTCCAACTAGGTGAATTAAGCGAAACCTTATCAATGCAGTAAATAAATTAAAAACAACAAACCTTGGATAAATCAGAGTATCGATAGGGCGTGCTGGATATAGGCCGCACGTAACAGAATCTCCGAACTTGGAACCTTCGCTTCTGTAGACCATATACCTTAGTAATTAGATGTGTCCATTACCTTTAGACCCATGTAGCTCATCGACTCTCGACTTCTGGGTTGTAAACAGGTAATGATGACTCCTTCTCACACGTGTCCATCATGCGTTCTCTGGGAAGATGGGCACTTTCAAATCGTGCAATCAACGTGCACGCATGCGGGTCCCGATGAGACGAAACTCGAGTCTGCACAACAATAATACGATCGCATATAACTTTTCAACAAGAATTTTAATACATAGATCTAAAAAACTTTTTAAAGTTTTTTCACCCACTGTCAAGGAAACGAGAAATGAAAATTTTCATTAAGGATGCAAGAGTCGTCATATATATATAGATAAATAAATAATGATGGGCAATAGTGACGACAATCTTGTCGCCCTGCTACGCAATGTTTAGGCTTTCATATTCAACCGTGAACATATTAGACAAATTGAACAATCAGTGCAAACACTGATCCCATCAGCGTAACAGCATCAAAGACTGAGTATAGTTAACAAGAGTCAGTGTCTTCCCCACAAATAACGATTGGTTTTGACAATGCACTATAGTGGATTTGAACTTGGAATATTGCGGTTATCAAAGCACATGGGAGTAAACTTTTTAACCACTAAGTCAACACCTTTGGTGATTTAATTTACTATATATATATATATATATATATAATTTGCTGTAGGCTGGGTTCTATCCACCCTATTTTGGCTAATCCTCTCCCTTTATTGATCATGGTATAAAATGCCCTCAACAACACATTGACTACTCTAATTGGATATGGATAAAACACTTAAATCACTCTTTGGTTTCTCATCTCTTCCTTTATTGATTGTTATCGCATTAAGTATCACAAAAGATTTTTTTTTGGCACTTTACCTTACATATTCATTTTCCTATAATATATACAAAATTTCACATTTACTATAAACTATTGATAACTGAACAAATTTATTCCCCCAATATCCTATTAATTGGTTGAAAATCTTGATTCACAAAAAATAAAAACATAACCAAATATATATTTACAAAAGCAATTTCTTTACACGATATTTAAGGAAATGTGTACTTCTTTTGAAACAGTGTTGTCGCTTCTTGGCCATCTTCAAGGTAGATAGATTGGCAAATGAATTATTAGGAGAAGACAATATACTAGATGCATTTTTTCTTCATTTACTTAGCATGGTGATAATATTTAGCATGGTGATAATATTAATCTTTCATATAATATAGTTAATTTAATGCCACCGTATTATTAGAAATTAAAATTCATGAATAATATTTAAACAATATTTTCACAATTTAAAAAGTTATGTAACTAACTTTTAAGTAAATTAAAAAGTATAATTGTATGAGCACAATTGTGTAAATCTATTCTTTGAAAAAACACGAACTTATCACCTGTATATACATTTTCTTAAAACAAATAACTAACAAACAAGCAAATAAAAAAAAAGGCACAATTAACAAATAATCAACAAGTAAACAAATGATCTTTTTTTTTCCCATTGAAAATCATTTTGTTTGAATACGAAGATTCGGTTCTATGTTTTCATAAGGATTTTTAATTAAGCAATGGAACACTAAACAAATAGGATTTCTGTTTCTAAAGTAATATTATACTTTTCTCTCATTAATTGCTCGAAGTTAAAAAATAGTTTTTTGTAATTGGATATTTAAAATAGAGATGAAAATGTATAAATGAAATAAAATTGTGTGGTGATTAAGAAAGGAAGAAAATAGAATTGAGAGATTTATTTAAGGGTTTGTCCATATGAATTAGAGTAATTAATATGTCTCAGGGTATTTTGGTAAAATAAACTATAAATGGGGTAGATTAGCCAAACAGGGGTGGAAATAGCCCTAGTGTTTACTATACATGTAAATACATAGGAGAAAGGGGGCGGGATTTCTTTCTCATCTCTTGCTTTCACCAATAAGCTGTTGATTGAAGTGGCTAGCACGCTCAAACCCTAAGATGGCGTTTGGTATGTGGATATCCATGGGAATTTCCGGGAAAATTGATTTAAATTTCTTAGGTCTACATGATTCCTATGTTTGGTTTGGACGTGGTTGTTAGTACCCCGTTTTGGTCCATCACGCTTGGAGACTCTCGGAGAGGACGCGACCACATTTTTCATTTATCGACACTCATTGCTTTCGAAATCGGGACATTTTCTTAATTTAATTCTAATTTTAGATTTTCAGAGAAAATACTCTACGGGACATTTTCAAACCCCTACATGCGTCAAATTCGATATGCAAAATTAGAATAAAACTAAGGATTAAAAAATATTTTTCCATGTAATATTAATCCTTGAATTTTTCTGAACACAAAATGGTCTCAAATAATTTTTCGGGTATCTAATTGAAAAGATGAAAATTTCAAGCCTTATGCGTATCAATTTCGATTTTTTTCAAAATTCAGGACGACAATCGAGATTGGAAAATATTTTGTTGCATAATGTCGATCCTCGAAATTTTTTGAGCACGAGGGTGGTCTCGAAATAATTTTTGGATATCTAATTTTAAAGATTGAATTTAGGAAATAATCGAGCAATTACAATCGACACGTGACAGAGATTCAATGTCAATTTTTATCGGGATTCGATCTCCATCGATGCAAATTGGAACTCCCATCAAGCTGATTATTTTTCGAATTTCAAAATTTCAAAATTTTCGTTCCGAAAATGTCTATGGATTTTGAGAAATATTAAAGGAGCATGTAGCTATTGGTTTTAGGGAGATTTAATATTTCGTGCTTAATATAACATATTGGTATTAAACAAAAATAGAGTAATATGACAATACAAGAAATAATAATACATGTGTGTTGTATGCCCCAACGAAGCACGACATTGCTCCTAGTAGTTTCTTAAAACGAAAGCCTATGTTTATTCCAAAGCCCGGTCCCTAACATTTACGAAACGTATATACTCGCGGAATGGCGTGCCGCTTTAATTCCTGTCCATGCTTTTTTAATCAAACAGTCAATGTTCGGAAAAAGAAAAAAGAATATATGCTAGGTGGTGTAAATATTTTTGCTTTTAGTTTTTTTTTTTTGGGGGGTGAGCCCAGCTATAAAAGGGAAAGGAAGCAGAGCCTTGCTGAGCCTGAGTGATATTTTGAGTGTACCCAGCAATCAGCCACGCCCCTCTATCCTTCCAAAATGCCGATGATTGATTCAGGATCGATCGACATTATCAACATTGATAAGCTTTTCGAAACAGCCATGAAAGGCAAGTGGGACAAAGTTGTGTATGCTTATACCAACCTCTCCTGCGAAATCATAGAGCATCATAACAACATGGAGACTGCATTGCACGTTGCTGTAGCATGTGGTGAGACAAAGCATGTACGGGACATAGTCGCAGGGATACCCCAAGGCGATCTTTTGGAGATCCTGAAGATGAAGAATGATCAGGGAGACACACCTCTTCACTTGGCCGCAGCAATCGGGAACTTGGATTTGTGTTGGTGCATATCTTCCCAAGACAAAAGCCTCATTGCTGAAAGAAATAAGGAAGGTTTGTCCGTACGTAGCGAAATATATATAGGAGAAATCAACTGAACATTCACATGATCGATGCATGCAATTCCACTCCAATATAACAAACAATTATCATAATTTTGTCGTATGATCATACCTTCGTTTTATCTCGATCCCATGTCTGGTTCCGAATGATAACGATAAGGTTGTAGCACAGTTAGCGTCAAGAAAGTAGCACTATGTATTAGATGCGTCATTTCAGGCCCAGACCATCGTGTCATAATTATTGTCTCCTCGGCATATCTCGAGCATCTCTTCCACGCGTCTATGAGTTGTCGGCCTCAAAGTTAACTTTGGTCTCTGTTTTTTTTTTTTTTTTTTGATTTTTTAATTATTCGGACTGCTTTTTCGAAACACATTAGGTGAGACTCCGCTTTTTCAAGCTGCCCGCCACGGCCAAGAGAAGGCGTTCTTTTACCTGCGATACCGTTATGGCGAGTCAGACATTCCCCTGGACATGCTGATCAAGAATGGCGATACCATTCTTCACTTTGCCATCAAGGGAGAATACTACGGTGAGCTCGAGTGTCATTGTTGTACATTTAGAGGTGCATTGTCGAGACTGATGATGATATGATGCTTACTTTATGCAAGTGATGTGACATTTTTCTTTTTCCTGGGATTTTTTTCCACAGGGTTTGCACTTCGAATTATACATTGTTACCCAGAACTTGTGGACACCATGAACGAAAATAATCTGACACCTCTACATGTACTGGCGCTTCAGCCCCGCTCGTTCCGATCAATTGGTTCTTTCGATCTAGGCCCATATTCTGTCATCCCATACATATGTACGTAATGTACACCCAATTCTTGCCACCAATCACATCTCTGTAGTTATTCCATTTTCCTTTTCGGTGATCGATAATGAAAACCGCGGTTAATTTCTTGTGGGAAGGCACATACGTCCCAGAACACACATGGGATGAAGAGCAGGACAGAAGAGACTTTGAAGAAACTGGGCAGCGCAGTGGCAATGATGTTTCACAATGCCCACATATCATCAACGATCTCTACCGCCTTATATTCTGTTTGTTCTCTCTCTCTCTCTCTCTCTCTCTGCCATGCATTCTAAACTGAATCATAGAGCGCGGACTCAACCAGGATCTCAACCTAACTCAACCAACCCAGCCCTATTAGCTCGATCGAGTCGGGCAGCCTGGCCTGAAAGCTGCAGTGCTCAAAAGTCTGTTATATATATATATATATATAAATATATTAATATGATACTGAAATTTCACAAATTTTCAGTATTTATTTAAATTTTTCTGACTCTCTCGTATATATATAAAAATTATAACGCATGCTTGTACAACTTCCAGGTCGCGGCCGCAGCAATGCAAGTGGTAGTGCAGATGATGCAGAGAAAAATTTACAAGGTAAGTAAGCCTTATGATCTAGAGACAAGGATCCACTTGCTTCCTTGAAATCAAGATTTATGAAGATTCCGAATTCTAATTGATATTAAAAATGTAATTTGTATGTAGGACCAAATCGAGGATCGATTAATAAGAAAATGGATCATTGCTGCGGACAAACCCTGGCAATTTGCAAAGGACTAATCGAGATTTTGCTCTTCACAACAAGATTTATTTTGTCGTTCATTGCAACCGTGACCTACGTCCCACTCCTTCGTGGCAGTGAGTATTTATCTTATCTGCGATATCAATTATATTCAGAAGTAAGTTAGTTATGGATCAGATAATAAGCCAATATTTGGCATTTTACTTAGTCCATAACGCTCCTTTTGGTTTTACATTCTTATTTTTAAAATTTTAACTCTAACTTTTAACTCTACTCACTGCACAACAAAAATTAATAATACAATTATTACTTTTTCATTTTTTTCAATTTTTTAATCATTCAATTCAATTTTTAATATTAAATCATTTCAACTATTCATTACTTTTTTCACAATTCAACAACATAATCATTATTTTTTTCAACTATTCATTACTTTTTCACACTTTTTCTCATAATTCAACTATATAATCATTACAATCCAATTAAAATCAAAACTCAACTCTATTAACTCTAAAACCAAACACATCAAGATTCTGAAGATTTTGACAAATAGCTTGCAACAATTCCATTTCAATACTTTTTGGTTTTCTTCTACCTTTTCTTCTGCCTTTTCTCTCCATGATTTTGGTGGTTCTCCTAAAATTGGAATTTTGAGACCTTCCCGTTGGGATTCTTTTACTGACGGGCATATTTTTCTAATACTTCAATTCTAAGAATAATATTTTCATGGTATACGCCTAAAAATGGAGAAGGTCTCGTGTCTAACGAATATACCACAATATTACATTACACATAAAAAATATTATTTTTATCAACAATGAATTAATTTTGTTAATAATAGATTTTTTAATGATAGATCTTTTTATTTTTGTTTACATACTAAAAATCAAAATGATAAATTCTTATTGATTTATGATATTGTCACATGGTATACCTGCTACATACAGGACTTTCTCCTAAAAATGGGGGACCCGTAACATTGAATATGTGGCCGCATCTTTAGCTGCTTGTTCAAATTCTATAGTTTAATTGGTTTTGACTTGCAAGAGGTAGTCCCACTTTTAAAATACGCCACTTAGTCCTCGATCTTTTTTTTGTGAAAAATAACACAATAATTAGAAAATTGGAAAAATAAAAAAATAAAATAAATTGAACATATAGAAAATAAAATAAAAGAAAAACAATGAACACAATCGGAGGGGAGGGTAGCCCCTCTCGACGGTGAGGCCAGCGACAGAGTTTCCCCATGTAGGAATTTCTCTCAACCACCAAGGGACGGCCCTTGCGCTAGGCCGAAAAGATCATCACCTTAGATCACAAATATTTAAGCCCATTAAAGGAGAAAATAGTATATTTTATTCATAAAATTATTATATTGTGTTTGTGTATCATAAGTAAGACCCCCACTTTCTAATCTATTTCTTTTTTCTTTATTTTTTTATGGGTACTTCTTAATAAATTTCAATCCATCTTCTTTGCATTAATAGTCAACAATTATTTAATTAATTGTCACAATCCGTATATCTTCCCTCCATGCCCAATTTATTCCTCACTTTTCTTGGAATGCCTCTTCAATATCCTGATATCTCTCAACTAAATATAGTTCTTGCGAATTGCCTTGATTCTCGTAGTCCCACCCCCAATCTAACTGTCCATTTTTCACTTATATATATTAACCAATGGAAAATTACACCAGAAGTCCTATAATTTTAGTGTTCGGCAATTTTAGTCCTATAAGTTTCGTACTTGTTGGACTGGTCCTATATGTTTTGGATTTGGAGATTCTGGAAATGATGATTTCTGATGATGTTCTTCGATGGAGAACTCGGCAGATTTGGGAGGCGATTTAGACATTTTGGAGCTTCTTTTGTTTTAATTTAATTAAAAACCCATATTTCTTACTTTTTTGACTTTTGTCAAGCAAAATGGAAACTTGACAATTAATTTGTGCCACGTAATTCATCAGGATGGCAATTTGAAAAGAATTAACACCAGTGTGTCCACATTGGCAAGGTGTTAACGCCCTTTCACGGAAAGGACTAAATCTGCCTAATCGACCTAACATATAGGACCAGTCCGGCAATATGAAACTTATAGGACCGAAATTTCAAGAACAATAAACTTATGGGACTTACAGTGTAATTTTTCCCATAAAAGAATCTTCTTTCTATATTGTTTTGGGTAAATTGTAATCACCTCCCTTGAGATTTTGAGAAATGACACCCCATTTGTTTGTTGAAAATATAAGCACTTAACCCAATTTGACTTATTTGATCAAATCGTCATTTTTTTGGGAAAAAGACCAATAAGGGTTGTAATTTTCATTTTTCTTTTTTTAAAAAACGTTACATTATTTTCTATTGAACAAGACCCACATTACATAAAATTCTTATCTTTAAAATATTTTATTTTATTTGAGAAATAAAAAATTAAATTAAATAAAAAAAGAGAAGCTAAAAACTTCGAAGAGAGAGAAGTAATGAGAGGAAGGGGCGATTGAGGCGTCAACGGCCGCCATTGCCCTAGGCGATGTTACCAGAGGATGCTAGAAACCTTGTCGTGGGCGGTGGTGGCATGCCTTCGGCCACCAACGATGGAAATAGTACAACAAAAAATGTCATATCCATAGATAAGAGCACCATTTCTTGAATCGTGTAATCACATCAAATAGTTACGGGATGATGGTGGCTGCATTTGATGAATATCGCTTGAAGCAACGTTGCTAGAGGCCTTTTCCCTCTCTCTTCGTCTGGCTTCTTTTCATTTTTTTTTAACTTCGTGTGATTTTTCAATTTGTTATTTCTAAATTTAGAGAGTATATTTTAAAAATAAGAGAGGGCTTACACGAACATTTTATGTAACATGGTGGCCTTGTTCTCTAAAACAATAAACGTGTAAAATTCAAAATTTATGGTTCATATTTATTCAAATGGAGTTAAGTGCTTATTTTTTGATTAGATGGGGTTATGTGTCATTTTTCATACATCAAGGACTGTAAGTGCATTTTACTCCCCCCACCAACCCCCCCCCCCCCCCCCCCCCCCCCCCCCCCCCCCCCCCCCCCCCCCCCCCCACTTTTCTTAATTGTTCTCAACATATCAACAAAGAAAAACTTTTTCTTGTTAACAATAACTTCAAACATGTAAAGCAATCTCTTTTAATCAAGGGAAGTACACCAACTTCCACACATAGGTTCTATCATTTTATTATTCTAATTTATATTAATTTTTAAATTTTAATTTATATTTAACAGTATAAATTGAAAATAAATTTTAGAAGAAATTGATTATAAAAGTTTATATAATAACTTCGCATCCCAGAAAGTTCACGAGTTTATATACAACCAATATTTTGCCTAAAACTTATGTCAGTCTTAATTTATTTACATTGACTCCATTATATTGCAAACTTTTAGAAGTACTATAGCGCTAACCTTATTAAAACTTAATTAAGTGTAAATCTTCCATTGAAGTGATTAGATCATTTCATCTAAAATTATTCAAATTCATTTAACTTGATTTATTTAATGTGAGACAAGTAAAGTGCAAACAAATACTAAAATTATAAAATTATAAATATTCTATAATTATCAATCTTTCACCTAATGAAACAAAAAAATTTGAATTTTTTAGGAATTTGAAATTATGGAAATGACGTATATGAAATTATTATATAGATTCTTTGCATATGAATTGAATATATCCAACATGATAATCTAAAATTTATGTATTTTTTAAAGTTTATAGTTTAAAAAATAAAATTTTGCATATTAATATAAACTATAAATTATTATTAATTATTATTAATTATCATTTTCACATTTAACTAGAAGTTTCTTCATAAAATTTTGGGCAACGCATGGGTTCAAGAATCTAATATATATATATATATATATATTATTTATACATTTACACTTTCAGCATATATTATTTTGATATTTGTCTTTTTAACCCCATTTAATGCGTTGTAAATAACTTTATACATGTGTATATATAAATATATAGCCGCTAACCCTTCATCTTCTCTCACTTAAACATACTAAAGTAACTTATCCAAAAAGAACAAAATACCCTCCTTTTTGGTCCTTTCCCCTTAATATGCATATATAAATAAGGTTAACGTCACCCCGATAAAAGTCAAAGCTTAAACATTTCCTCTCTTTTGGGCCAATCTAGCTCGAACATTAGGCTTCCACATATTACAGTGAAAAACAGAGATTCCTCTCCTCTTCTCCTCCCCTAACCTTATTAAGGAGTTATATCCAAACACACAGTCAGGTGATAAAGACCCCAAAACTGATTGCAAAATATAATATATTGTCGAAGGAAGGAGAGAGATGGGAGCGAATGCGATTATCAGTAGACCGAGTCACAGGAGTAGATGATAATTATTTGTATAGGACGACTCAAGAAATTAAGTTGTGATATATATATATACATATATAGGTTACAAGTAGGAGAATCAAATTTAGAAGTAAATATAAAAATAACAACTCAATCAACGAAGAATGTTAGGGAAAAATATAAACTACCTAAACAATTGATATAATCTTATTTGAAATATTCTATTTGCTAAATGATAGAATGATATCTCCAATACTTCTTCTAAAGAGGAGCATGTAAAATGTACGAGATGCTCATCTTGGACATCTTCATAGAGTAATTCTGATACAATGATGACTTCACATATATTTAGTTTCTTGTTTATATCCCTGCCGGATCAAGCAGCCACAAATCTGTTTTATATCTCACCAATCAAGTAGTTTCAAATCTGTTTTATATTTCGTCAAAAATACGATAAAAAGCCATTTTATATCAGGCTCATATAGCAGTAAAAGGCAATTTTATACTCATCAGAAATGCAATAATAAATGATATCTCACCGGAATAATGGCAACAAAAAGCCATTTTTATATCCCGTGGGGAAAGCGGTAGATACTAGTTTCACAGTTTGAAGGGAAGGCGACAAACAGTTCGTTTTATTATTACGTTGGAAAAGCAGCTTATCAACAACTTCAACAAATCAGCTATTGAATCAAACTGCTCTAATATCATGTAAAATTTAATATAATTTTGAAGGGAGAATAGAGATAGGAGCACACGGAATATTTCTTATGAGGCCGACTCATGTGAGTAGAAGATAATTCTCTGTACTTGGCAATTTCAAAAAATTACATTGCAAACTCGCTTATTTATAATCTACAAGTAGGAGAATCAAATGTCAAAATAACTATAAAAATAACAGTTAAATCAAATCTAGAGAATTTTGAGAATACAACCGGACTAACTATCGATATAGTTATTACAATTGTCCTTCAATTTTCATTTTGCCGTCACATTAGTCCCTGCAAAAAAATTTGGCATTAATTTAGTCTCAACGTCACTGTTTCGTTCAATCAATCTAGTCCAACCATCAACTTCATTAATGGAAAGATAACATGGCCACCGACATGGAATATTATTTTTTAACCAAATTTGTCCAAAATGACACGTTTTTATCCTATTTAATGTCTACTCGGGTGGCGGATTGGCACCTAACGACCTTGTTTGAGGTGGGCGGCAATTGATCAGGTAGCCCCTATGCGGTTTGCCCCTTTCACCTCTCTCTCTCTCTGATTTTTTAAGGTTGGGGGTTTTGTTCTGTGGCTTTCTGGATTTTTGGTTTTGGGAATGATGCGTGGCTACTCGGACCTAACTCGAATGAGCGTACTAGTGCCAGGCCCAGACCCACTATGCGTGGCCGCTAGCAAGGACGCCTTTAGCGGCGTTATCCAAATTTTCAAAGTTTTCATTCCTTAATTTTAGTAAATCAATCATTATTTCATGCCGCTTTTAAGGAGAAAATCATAATAATTATGGTCTTCCACGTCCGAATTTTGTATAGGGATTCGGGCGGCAATTAGGATGAGGAGAAAGCACTGCCTAGCTGCACAACTCGTCAAAAAGCTGCTTGACAAAGGGAAAGCTTCCATGTATCCTGAAGTTAAAGAAGATGCAGCATCAAGTACCTCAAAAGGCACGGGCAATGAACCTACAAAAGGTATACTTCTTTTTTTTTTTTTTAATATCAAACAAAGAAGTTTTCTTTTTGTTTTTTTGACGTACAGCGTTCATGTTTTGTTTTTGGCTATATCTCAGCCTAATACCTGGTCGCCCTGTTTGAGTAAACACTTACAGTATAAATTTTGAAAGCCGTGTTAATCTTTTTTTTTTTTTATAAGCCGTGTTAATCAGTTTTGAAGAACATGTACCAAAAGCTAGGAAATATATAAAAGGTGAAAAGTAATAATTTGTTTCTTTCCTATCTAGGATAAATTGCAGAAAATGCCTCTGTAGTTTCGTAAAACAATTTGATGCATCACTTTTTTCAGTGTGCATCATGGTATATGAAAGTTTAATAGGCCTTTATTAATTCAATTTTAGTCAATTCGGTCCACTCCATGCTAAAACTCTCTCGTCTTAGATTTTCAAAATTATTAAATTCGAACTAAAGATCTTATTTAAAAATAATAAATAACAAATTATTTGAACCATTCCAATCCGCATTCGTTACTAATGCCCCCTTTTACTAATATCAAACTATTTGGTAAGTCCCCTCCCTTTAAAATGGAGGCACTCTCACTATCCTTACTTTTATTGATGCGGCAACTCACTAGACACCATATATACACTATATGTACTGACAAGCCACTTCTGCACACTAAATCCAAACATAAAATAAATCTAAAATTAAAAAAAAAATGCGAGTTTAATTGGGCTGATAGGAGGCGGATCCCGTATATCAAAAAGGCCGACATCATCTGTATCACTTATATTAGAGAAGGCCTTAACATTCTACTTTCAAAAACATCATTGAAAAAATAAAATATAAAATATAAACACTAAGTTATGGATAAAATTGAAAATTAAGACCAACTATTTCGCTGCTATCTTCCTTCTGCAATTACCTCCCTCTATTGTCTAATAGTACATTAAATAATCACTTATAATATCTTAAAATAAGAATTATTTAATGAAGAATAATTATAGTAATTATTCGAGTGATTAGCACCAAATCCTGTATTTCATGCAATTTAATTGATGCTTCATCACGCCATGTGGTGAGGTAGTATCACCTAATAACTTTTCTGCGACAAATTTCCTATTTAACTCCCAACATTGACTCATTAGTTTTTATTTCAATTGTAATTAAGATTTATAAGTTACCTTATGCATAACATAGATTTTCTAAATCCATTGAAACTTATTGGGAAATCATTCTTTTTTGTTTTAGTTTGGGGAAACAATTTATCACAATATGTGAAGGTTACATGAAATTATTTTATACAAGAAACTTTGCACGTTATAAAAACTCTAAAAAATAACTTATCATTAAATTTTAGCACTTTGCATTTTATAAACATAAGTGATTTAATAATATTAAGATGTGTACAAATTGAAAAAGCTTAGAGTATTGTAATAACGTTCAGTGATATAAAGATTCAAAAAGTTTAAAATATTATACGAGATTATAGAAATTAAACGCGTGTTCTATCATTAATAAATTAGATGCTGTTCTATAATTAAGAACAAATTATATAAACTATAATTTGTTGTCTATGCTCAAGAGATTTGATTTTTCAGCGTAAAAAAGCACTGTTATCAGAACTGGACCAGACCAGCTGGTTCGACCGGTCGGTCAAGATCCGACGCCATGACAGGTCTGGTCTCTTAAAGATCGAAGTTGCACATTTAGACCGGTGAGCCCATTCAACCGGACGAAACCCAACGAACCCATATGAACCGGGCGGTTCTATAGGTTTCCTTTTATTGAAAAATTAAATTGCATGAATGAAATCGGACCGAATTGGCAGGTTCGACCGGTTGGACTAGGAACTGGCGCTATGACCGGTCCGGTCTCTTAAAGATTAAAGTTGCACTTTTAGATCGGTGAGCCCATTAATCTGGATGGAACCCAACGAATCCATATGAACCGACCGGTTCTATAGGTTTCCTTTTATTGAAAAATTAAATTGTATGAATGAAAACTTGAACTAAGGACCTAAACCTCCCTATAAGTCATATGCCCAACCTCTTACCCATTTAGGCAATAACCATATTTGTGTCCTTTTGATCATTCCTTTATCTCTTTAAGCATAACAAAGGAAGAAACAACTTCAATAAAAAAAAAAACTTTCTTTCATTCATTATTTCAATTATTTGAATTATTGTGCATATATTTAATATATTATAGTCTTTCTTAATTTTATATGCATTATTTATTATTTAATTAGACGTGTGGATCGGCTTATCGAACCCCCGATTGAACCCATAAATCCGTGAACCCATACCTCGACCGGTTCAATGTCCGATCTAGTTTTAATAACATTGATAAAAAGTGAAGTTCAGGAGTGTGATAGAATAATTTTATCGCCAAGGAATATGTAAGCGAAGTAAAGAATAAGAAGAGCAAATCCTATGAAAATTTCGTCACTTATCATGATATTATAGTTGATATATCTCATTATGATATCGCAGGATAAGAATTTTCTCCTTTAGCTGTAATTAATTTAGGAAAACAATACATATAAGGTAATTTCTACGATATTGATTACAATTGAAATAATAACTAACGGTGTTAACTTTTGGTCTTAATAAAGACACTTGTCGCCTATGGAAAGTGAATTTTTACCGGCGGTGTACGATATAAAAATTCGTTTTCTTAACAAATTTTTCCTATTGGTTTAATTTGTTTTTTCTTTTTTCGACAGATGTTTAATTTGTTATTTAATCACTTAAATTTAATCGTTGTATGATTGTGTATAGTATATTTTCATTCTTTTCATTTTCGTCCGCACATGTAAGGCGAGCACGTTGCTCGAGTAACTAATTATGAGCAAAGAGCGCCTTAACATGGACCGATCTTAAGTCTATAATTCACTTGCTTAAAAGTAAAATTAGGAAAAAAAAACTGCATCAGAAATTGGAAAGGACTAAACTGAGTGCACAATGTAATGGGAGCCAGACTTCCGCCTCCCCCAGGAATGCTTTTGTAATATCAACACCTGAATGCATTATTATTAACTTTGTTTATTTTATGCAGTAAAAAAGTAGGTATATGTCTTTTTCGAGATATAATGGGCTAAATTGAAGGAGGTCCAAGTCCACATTGAATGCTTTATATTACTAGGAAAATGATACAATACTTGTAAAATTTTCACTCAACTTATAAGCGATTGGATCTTATCTCCATTTAAAAGTTTGAATTGATAACTTGGTAGGTCCAATCATTTTTAAGCAACAATCCACTGAACCGTCCAACTGAGGCGAGGTCCGGGATGGATCCAAGGGGGTGGTGCCCCTTGGACTCGAAAAAAGTCACAAATTTTTAATATATCTCAATGAATTTTTCGATTTTTTTCTATAAAATTATTGTATTTCACGCCTTTGCCTTTACGAATTTACTTTTTGTTTACTTGCTCTTTAATTTTGCCCTCCTTAAATTGAATTTCTAGATCTGTCCCTGTGCGAGACTCCACTACTGACAGCGGCAAAGCTGGGGATCTTCGAAATGGTAGACTTGATTCTCGACAGGTTCCCAGAGGCCATTAAAGATATGGACAACAAGAGGAAGAACGTGGTGTTACTGGCAGCGGAGAATCGACACGTGGGAGTCTACATGGCCCTAGAGAGGCTGAAGTGGGTGCACCGGAGCGTCTTCTGCCAAGTCGATGACGATGGCAACAGTGCTCTGCACTTGGCTTCTCGGTACGATGAAAATCGATGTCGGGAACTTCAGCAGCCAGTAATGAAGATGTCAAGCGAATTTCTATGGTATCAGGTAAATAAACCACATGATAGTTAATTGTTAGTAAATTCTTTCTGCTGCAATCGGATTATTTTTCGTATTGTTTCATATCGTTGAACTGCATGGTCCGGTTGACTGCAGTACGTTAAAAACTCTATGCCGTCAAACTCTTTTGCTGTAAGAAACAACGCTAGGCAGACTGCTGAGGAGATCTTAATCGAATCACACAAAGAACTGAGAAAAGAAGCGCATAAGTGGCTCACCACGACCTGCTCTGCGTACTCATTGATCGCAACCCTGACTGCAACGGTTGCCTTTGCCACAATATCGACCATTCCTGGAGAGTACAAGGATGATGGGAGACCGGTGAGCGAGCAATATGTTTATATATATGGCAATCATACAAATGTCAGACACCTTGATGTGGATATTGCTGGCTGTGATCTTACTTGTATTGTTTCAGAGACTTGAAGGGGAAGTCGCATTCAATGTCTTCTCCATCTCTTCGCTCACCGCCTTCTGCACTTCCATGTCTGCCACTGTCTTCTTCATCACCATTCTCACGGCCCGACATGAGCTGGAGGACTTTACAGCAATCCTGCCCTGGCAGCTTCAGTTCGCCTGGACCTCTCTCTTTGTATCCATTGCTAGCATACTTGTCTGTTTCAGCTCGGGATTCTACTTCAATATGGGGAACATCAACAAGCTACACGGTTTTTCATACCTGATATTCGCAGTGATGTGCTTGCCAGTGACCCTGTTCGCCATCATTCAATTCCCAGTGTACTTCCACGTATTCGCCATCCCTTCAAGGAGGAAGAAACTTCCAGCATGACATTGATGCTCATTAGTTCGATCTGAGTCATATATTGTCTGAAATGCTGATAAAAAATCATCTTGAAGATTTGTTTTGCTTGGAGTGAGTGTTGTCTGATTTGGTGTGAAGATTGAAGAACTCATGTCAATTATGCTTCTGTTTAAGATCTATACATGTACTATTATAATTTTGCAATCAAACATGTGAGTCAAATTAACGAGTGGATGCAAAAACTTTTTTTCTTAAATCCCCGAGTTGTTCATGTTTGATTTTTATTACTCACCTTTATTGCAATTTACATTTATATACTATTACTCACCTTTATGCCCCTTACATTTTAAATCCTCGAGTTGTTCTTGCTTGGGAGCGGTTGATGGTTGCGCACTCATCTTTGTTTTGGGGTTTGCCTCTGGCCATCGCACCCCCGAAGAAAAGGCTGCCGGAGACGAGGTTAAAGAATTTATAAAAGTTTAAAATGTTTCCCCTGTATTACTAAAAGTGAAGTAATTTCTCATTGAAAGATTAAAAGGCCCCTTTACTTATTGTTTTCCCCATATCCTCAAGCATCTACTTGCTAAAAAATTAGCATTTAAATGAGTGAATGCTATAAAATCAAGTTGAATATCCAAAATATTAGTCCACTACCCGTGCTATGGGCTTTTTGTCTGATTCAACAATTCAAATTTGTACTCAAATCTCTTTAACAGTTGAATATTATAATTGAAATGTTTGCTTTATCATAAGTTCATACTCCAGTTTTTTGTTGCATCATAAGTTCATACTCCAGTTGAAAAATATATGATGATGGAAAAATTGCTTTTTATTCCTTCATGAAATGATTTTTCTAATAAACACACATAGTCTTTTCAAATGAAGATTATATAATTTACTTAATTAAATCGGTTATATAACATATTCAAGCTAATTTCTAAATAAGTATCATGATAAATAAATAAATATATACAATTATAGAGATACAGATGGATAGATAGATGGATAGTATAATGGAAATTACCGTCGATGTTTAAATAATCTTTTATATGTAATAAATTAGATACTGAAAAATTATTAATATTATAAATTTTCAGCAATAAACTATGAAATCAAATAAATTATACATATGAACTTATTCATTATTATATTATCGATTTAAAAACTATTTGGTCCGTAGTGGATACATGGGGCTTTCAAATCAAGGCTTTGGGGCTACTAGGAGGTTATTTAGTAGCTACACTTGTGTAAACAAAGGGAAGAGGGGTAGAGCTTGGTTGTGTTCATGGAGCTCGATGCTTTGCACACATATAATGGTGGTCTCCATTTGCTCAATGGTAATCCAGATGCTAATGTGATTGTCCATACTGTTTCATTTGCATTCTTCTGTTCCAGCAATTAGCAATGAAGCAGCACACATAATTTGCTTCCATTTCGCATTGATTTACATTCGTGTTGTGGTGATAAATTATAAATTCATTTCTGTATTTGAAGATTGACTGCTAGCTTAAGGTTTGAGACTTTGGTCCGTTTGGTCTCACAAATGATTTTTAAAATTTGAACTTTAACTTTAAATCTACTCACTACACAACAAAAGTCAACAATATAATTATTACTTTTCTCTTTTTCTTTAATTTTTTAACCATTTAATTCAATTTTTAATATTAAATTCGCTCAACTATTCATTACTTTTCCACAATTCAACAATACAATCATTACTTTCTTTCAATTATCCATTACTTTTTCATATTTTTCTTATAATTCAACGATACAATCATTACAAACCAATTAAAATCAAGGAGAAGAACGAAAAAGGAAGCAATATGGCCAGGCGGACTTCGATAATGAGCTTGTGCATCTTCCCTCATCGAGATCATTATGATTCATTCACCCTATCGCTGATGAACTCGAGAACAACCTTGAGTTTTGATACACTAGTTCTGATTCCCTTCTCTCCCCAAATCCCTTCTTATCAGATTTTCTTAGTTGTGATTGTTTTATTAGAAACTTGAGAAATTTTGGAACATTATTTCGGTAGACAAGTGGATTTTCTTTCTTGTTCACTTTGAATCTCCAGTTTGTTTTTTTTGTTGTCTTCTTGTTTCAGTGAAAGAGAAAGGAAGGGTAGATCGGATAGAGAAGGAAATAGAGAGAGAGAAGTAATGACCCATACGAAAATATGAAACAATAGAAATGTATTAGTGAGAGAATAAAAAGAGAAGGAAATAGTATAAAGAAAGAGTAAATAGGCAATTTCGTCTTTGACTTTCACAAGTTATTTCAATTTCGTCACTGACTTATTTTTTATATCAATTTTATCCCGACTTTATACTTTTACATCAATTTCATCCCCGACTTTGCACTTTTGCATCAATTTCATCCCTGCTACATCAAACTGGTCATCGACTTTGCACGGTTACATCAATTTAGTTCCTGACTTTCCCAGTTACATCAGTTAATGCTATAGTTGCATCAATTTGGCTCTTTTGTGGGCTGGTTGCATCGATCAGGTTCCAATACGAAATCAATTTAGTCCCTTGCTACATCAATTTGGTCCCTGTCGTTAACTATTAACGCTGATAGTGTTAAATGGTGGAAAATATTACATCAATTTGGTCCTTATGTTACATCAAATTAATCCCCGACTTTTTTTAACCCATATATCTTTGTTTACTCTTCTTCTTCCTCCTCTCCTTCTCATTCTTCTTCTTCGGTATAAATCTCACATGTTGCGGCCCGACCATTCCCGAGGCTGAGGGAGACTGCGTTCAATCTGATTGATTTTGGGGCGGTAGGCGACGAGGTGACCCTTAACTCCGAAACCTGAGGTGTAGCTCGTTAGGTTCTAGAGAGAGAAAGCTTGAAGGCGTTAATGGTCGTTGTAGCTATGTTATTTGAACGGAATTGCTATATAATTTCATTACTTAGATCAGTATGATGCTACAGGATCTTACATAACCGAGTTTGATTGAGTTGATTGAAAAATATCGCATTCAAAAGTCGGTTGCGGACATGATGAACTAGAGGATTTAAACTAGTTTTTTGACCTTTTTTCTCCATATTTTTCACTTCCGTTTGATTCTAAATGGTAGCTTGTTGTCTAAGGTTTCCACAAACACTTAGAACACATAAATCCGAGTCCTGTGGAGATAAAAACACTCTACCGAAGTTGGCCTGATAAGTTGTACAGTGTTGTGTGTGCTTGTGACGCCCGGCAACTTCGGGAGGCTCGCGTGACACGCTCCGATCTCCATGTTTATTGATTTTTGAGCCTAAGAACTCGCATTTCAATTTCATAGTTTTAGTAATTTTCTGGGGTTTTTCTAGAAATATAAGTATTTAACGTATTTTTTGAAATAAATGGAAGTTGTCGGGTTTTTGAGTCTCAAAAGAACTGAAACATGAATCTCTAGTTCTATAGAGGTTTCATCTTGTCTCTGGAACTCTAACGAGACTAGTTTTTTAAAGAATCCGAGTGACTTACCGAAGGGAATTCAATGAGGAAGAGGATGAGGAAGATAAAGACAGATGAGAGGAAAGTCATTTGAAGTGGGATTGTGGGACGAAAGAGAAGGGTGGAGAGAGAGAACGAGAGAGAAGATAGATAGAGAGAGAGAGAGAGAGAGAAGACAGAGGAAGAAGATGATGATTTCGGGTAATATCAATTTGTCCAAGCATTACACTAGTTCAGTCCCTGAACAAATTTAACGGAATAGTAACACCATTTGCCCCTATGTAACCAGGGATCGATCTGATGTAACGCCAAAACTAATGGACTTGTGTTGCGAAAGTCAAGAACTATATTGATATAACCGTGCATAGTCAGGGACTAAATTGATGTAACTGTGCAAAGTAGAGGTCCAATTTGATGTAGCAAGGACGAAATTGATACAAAAGTGCAAAGTCGGAGACAAAATTGATATAAAAAATAAGTCAGGGACGAAATTGCCTATTTACTCTATAAATAAATGAAAGAGAGAGTAAAACGCAACGTTATTAGAACCAGACCGGATGTTAAACCGGTCGATGTATGGGTTTATGTGTTCGATAGGTTGGACCGCAGATTTAATTAAAAGTTATATAATATATAATTACTATAAAATCAAGCCCAATTTTTTTAAATTTTGTTTTGCAAAAGTAACCCTTCTCTCATTCTCTCTCCTTGACTCTCTCTGTTATGTTCTGTCCAATCACACCCATCTTCCCATTGCCTTGAATCTCAGCAACAATCGAAGCCTCTTTGCCTTAAATCATTGTAGCAAGCGTTCGATCGAAGCCTTGTTTCTTCGATTCGATAGATGGACAATGGAAGTCACCACTCACCGGTTCAATTGAAGCTAGATCGAGAAGAGGAAGAGGAAGGAGAAGAGGAAGCTCGAAGCTGCAAATGATTGCATTTTAGTTGCAGAGCCACTGACCTATATTTCAATTCTTGATGTGATTTTAACTGTCGTGAGCCAGGTCTTAGGGTCCCCAATTTCTTTACCAATTGCATCTTTATTCATCAGTCCAAAGGGTTTTGAATCCGCTCTGATAGATGTTATAGGGCTGTGTTTTGACAAGAGAGAACTTGAACAGAGGCAGGGAAGTAGTGGCTTGGTGGACGAAGAGATACTGGCCCAAGATGCCCTTCAGTTTCAATTTCTCCTGCTGAGGCCATTTTATAGAAGTGAAATTGTTGCATGGCGTATACAAAATGGGGAAATGTTGAGATATGGTTGGGTTCCGGAGGATATCAGTCCTTCGGCCGTTCAACGAAGAGAGTAAGAGAAGGCAGGTGCTCAAGAAGCTCAAAGCTATTGATGGTCGAAGGAGAAGAGGAAGCTCAAATCGAAGCGCTTTACAGAGACTCTGGCTGATCAATTCTAGTGTTCAACAAATTAATGCAAGCTCCTCTGCAGCAGAGGCTCTCCACTAGGGTTTCTTTCAGCCTTTAGTCCATAATCGATCAATAAAGAACAGAAGAAGACTCTAGAGTTTCAAGATTCAATTACGCTCAATGGGCTCATTTTTGATTTGGTTGGGGTAGGGGGGGAGGGGGGGTTGGGTCGGATCTCCTTTAAAAATCCTAGACCCATGCAACCAGCCGATTCGAATAGGTTTCATGGGTTTATTTAAAAACCGATCAATTTTTTGGATTTACCGGTCTGTTTATGCATTTTTTGTTTTTAAGCTAATAGGACTATACATAGGTCTGGTTCCCAGTCCGATTGGTCAAACTGGTCGGTCCGATCCAGTCCCAATAACACTAGTAAAGCGTCAATAAAAAAAGGTAAGAAATAATAAAATAATGCCCCTTCAGTGTTTTCAGTTCATTTTTTAACGGCTGACAAACTGAAGGGCATATTTAATGTACATTTATGCAGTAAAGGGTGAAGGTGATGTAAAAAATGAGTTTAGGAAGCATTTGATGTAACAATCATTTCTCAAGAGCAATTTGTTAATTTACTCCATAAGAGTAAAACATAACAAAATCTTTTGACTGCCCTGGAATCAATTGCATAAATAAATTAATTCGATATATATATATATATATGTATATATATATATTGATGAAAGCAAAGATGGCATGGCTCGACTTGACGGCTTTAAAAAATTATTTAATGAATTTTTTTGAACTTTTGAGTTGACTTTCTAATATATTGCGAAAATTTTAATTCTAAGCGAATCTTCTCGAACAAGATTTTAGATAAAAAGATAATATAACCTTAAATTTTTTAAATTAGATCTTATTAGTTGTAGAATATATAATAAGCCATAGACTTTTGCTAGAATCAAGCATTAGGAGGAGATGAGATCGAAAGTGCAACTATGTGACAACTAACATGGTGAGAGAAGCAGAGCAAACGATGTGCGATGAAAGAATGGGCAACATGAGAGATGGTTCTCTTGTTTTGGTTACAATTTTCAGCTCTATCAGGGCTTGAAATTTTTTCTTGAAGATGAAATTCCAATATTCCAAAAAGAATCTTCTTAGGATGGAAATTCCTGGGCCAGAAATATCATATGGGCCCGGAATGTCTGTTGTGAGCCCAACAATGGGCGACACGTGACGCGACCTAGAGCTTTTGGTCCAACGCCCAAAGGCTAATCATAAGGTGGATATCATGGGATTCTTCCCTTAATTATAGATATACGATATCGACCTAATGGTGCGTTTGGTTTCAGAGTTAAAATAACTTTGATTTTGATTATGAAAAAAAGACAAAATGTTATGTAGTGTGTTGAGTTAAAGTTAAAATTAAAATTTTTGACTTGAGAAATATGTATTTTTGTTGTATAGTGGATTGAGTTAAAGTTAAAGTCAAATTTTTTATGATTTTAATCCTGAAAATAAACGGGCCATAAATATCTGATAAATTTGGTAAAATGATAATCTTTTTCTGAGCCTATTAATATAGAGCTACGTCCAACTTTTCTAGAGAGTACGGACGTCCAATATAATTTTTTAGAGCTCTTAATGGCTTGAGCACTGGAGAGAGAAATTGGGACACCAACCAATCTCCCCTTCTGTAGGTGTACGAGTCTCATGCTTGAAGATTCTTCATCAGAAGTACTCACGGGGATTGCACTCGGATCCCTCCGATTTCGAGGTTTGTAACATTGGTGCCATTTGTGAGAATCAGCACAAAAGGTCGAAACTTTAGCTTGTTTCCGATTGCTAATTTGTGAGTAGATTTTTCGAGATGGTATTGCCTATGAGCCAAGAAAATTCTATTGCTAATCGAGGAGTGTAGGGAGTGAAACCTGACTTAAAAAGTGGTTAGATTAGTCCCGATCTTGGCTTGGGACTCGGATAGGATTGAGTCGTCATTATATTATTTTAATATATCTGTAAGCCACCTATTTAATTCACTAAAGGGTCTTACTACTAACCTCCTAGGAGATTAAGAATCAATCTTGAACCTATTCTTTGGATTCGGGGGCCCTATTACGAAAGTAAAGCTTGAAAGACATAGTTTCGCTCGAATCAACACCCTATTCACCGATTTGCTTCTAACTTGCCAGGTTTAAACTCCAATTAATGTCTTAAGGTTTTGACCTTTGCCGTAAAATTATGCATATACTCACCGTTAAGGCTGCTATGATTCACTGAACCACAGGAGTGATGGCTCGGTCATCGGAAGTTTTTAGGTACAAATAATACAAAAGTGAAGTGAATGTGAAAATTTTGATCTTAACATCCGATGGGAAGATTTTTTTCTACCTTGATATTTAGCTTCAGATGATATATTTCAGCATATTGGTTCGGGGTCTCCCCCGCTTGAAACCCTCTGAAAAGTTTTTTCTTTTCCCTTATAGGGAAGTTTTATCGTGCTATATTTACTGGACTGATTGCTGCGATAAGTGTTCTTTATGATTAATCACACTCTCTGTTGCAGATGTCAAATGGTGACATGTTTGAGAAGAACCATGTCGAAATTGATTTCGATTTCTTGGGAAACATCAGAGGCAGAGAGTGGAGAGTTCAAACCAATGTTTATGGGAATGAAAGCACGAGCGTCGACAGAGAAGAGAGATACACAGCCTTTGGTATGGTCCTTCCGATGATTTTCATCATCAGTACAGCATCCTCTGGACAGACTCTCAGATCATGTAAGATCAAAACTCTTAGTAGTCGTCCCAATTCCCTATTTCCTTCAGTTATTTCTTTTATTTACAGTATGAGCTATGTGTTTATTGATGGGGTTCATGGAAACTATGTTCGAAAACTCACCATCTTTTCATGAATAAAGACGAACAAAGAAGTTTACCATACTATCTGGGCCACTTTTTCTAGTAGTGTTTCCGAACTTTCACTAGATATCCTCCAACAAAATTTACGGCACTACTTGACGCGTTTGATGAAGGAATGGCAATCTGTTGCTAAGTGTAGAATACGTTGCTCAATCCGTCTTTCTTTGTATATCCCTAAATGCAGTCCTTTTGGTGTTGCTTGTAGATTTTATATCTTATAATGTGCCCATCAGAGGAGTGAAGAGAATGAAAGCCATGCATGGGGCGTTTCCATCCAAACCGATGTCGCTCTATGCAACTATATGGGATGGTTTGGACTGGACCACGAATGGAGGCAAATACTGCGTGAACTACAAGTACTCTCCTTGCATTGCCCCTTTCACCGATCTTGTCCTCCGTGGTTTTGCAGTGGACCCCATAGAGAAGGTTTCATCTGTCTGTGACGATGTTACCCCCTGTTGGGCTCACGGCTGAGGAGAGAATCGCAATGGAGGGGCCGAGGAAGAAACACATGACTTCCTCGTACTGTTATGATCGGACACGGTACCGCGTTCCCCCCTTGGAGTGTGTGATTAATTCCCGAGAAGCTAAAGAGGCCTTTGGTGGTTTGATCCTGTCACATTCGACGGTGGTGGGAGGCATTACAAGAAACACCACCACAGGGTGCAAGCAGCCGGCAGGATGGATGCTAGCTCTTGATGAGGTGGTTGCAATACTCGGTGAAAACACTATCATGGACCCAATCTTTCTAGGCTAGGAGAACAACAAATGTTGGACGTGTTGGGACCAAAACTGCTAGATCCAGCCGTTGTGATTCGCCTAGCCTGTGAGAAGGTCGGATCTGCGATAGAAAATTCCTTTTATCTTGTTTGAGCACATACATGGGCAGCCGATATTTGATCGAGCATCGTCATTTCGGTTTGTGAATAGAGAGGGGACAGAAAACCACTGTTGTTGAGATTCTTATGTGGGTTCACGGTTTGGTTGGTGGGGGCTATTACGTGTAATGTTCATTGCATTCCAATATTTGTCTCAGACATCATTTTCATTGCTGTTGTGGTTGTCTATGGCTTTTATAGTATTGGCATCAGAGAGAATTTTGTACTTTTACCAGATGATGATTTTCATTTCAATAAACCATTTCACTGGCTTTTTTTTTCCCTTTTTAATGTACTTTTCATTTCCAGGGAAATTTATTTGGCATTTTTGAATCCTTCAATTTCTTATGAACAACTTCTTTTAGCGATAATGACTATTGAACCTGTTTCAATCAGGCTCTCGATAGCTTTAAGAACTCATAAATTTGAGCCTAACAACTTAGATCACGGATTAGGGAGGGTGATGAAGAGCTGAGTTATCGAAAGTTATGTCGTCTCATTCATCTTGTGAAGCAATTCAAAACTAATAATTTTTAATTAGGTTTGCGTGATATATACGATTATTCAAAACTACCATGACAAGGTTAAGGCGACGTTTGAATGAGATTAGACTCAACTAATCAGCTGAATATAGTGTTCCATCCAAATAATAACCTATTTAGTGACAGCCTTAGTACCGGTCCCAACAAAATATTTACAATAAAAACAAAGATCTGTATCTTGTAAGTATATATCTCATGTACTTTGAATTTCTTCCCGGATTTGTAATGGTCTTTCTTGAATATTCTTAATTGTAACAATCTTATAGGTTTTTCATCATTACATCATCACGTGTGATTTGCTCATTTAAAGGTTTTCCCTACTCTTTTATTGGAGCGGTACTATGACCGTCACCCAATACATATATTCGTGTTACTGATAGAACCATCCATATTGTTGAAATGCTTACCGTAAAATCGAACAAGAGACTCCCTTAATTAGCTATTAAGATTGATGAATGGAGGTTAACAAAGGAAATCAATAGATTTAACAGACAAAGTACGATGAGTTATCAATTCTAGTGATACCATATCTCGAGCCTATAAGTATATTATAGGACTAGAAGTGATGAAGGGCAAACTCTTTCGTAGGCATTGTCTTTGCCTGGTCTAGTCTGGATTCTCTCTACTAATGAAAAGGATGAAGTTGGGTATTCATCATTATTTTGAAAAAAAAAAAAAAGAAAGTCAATCGGGTATAAATTTTTCTAATTTTTATCGATCCGATAATCGTAACATTTAAATAAATTAAACACAGTACTTAGACAATTTTCATAATTATTTAAATATTTTCTTTTTACAATCTTGACCAGGCGTTTAGAATGTCTTTTAACGACATGCACATCATTTTTAATTTTTTTTTAAAGCTTTCTCTCCGAAATTTGGTTCTCTTCCATCATAGCCGATGAATGGTTTAATTTGAAATTTGACGATAATTATTTTCTTCATTGAAAGAAAATAAAAAAGAAAAGAAAGAATACATAATAATATACCTATATGTAAAAGACGTCCAGATTCCTTGTGACCTACATGTTGATGTTCGTCTATTATGTAGGCCCATAGAAATTTGTTTTTTGACTCTAAGTAAAAGAATTTGTCTTCAATCAGAATTTGGCATCAGAATTGATGATATCGAATCCCATACCAATTGAAGCAAACTGGACCCCATCGTAGGTAAAATTTGTTGTTTTTACTTTAACCAGCTATTAAGCACCTTCAACAACTGTGGTTAATACAGGTAGGTCGGCATCTATTTATTTTAAGTAAAATTTCGAATTTGATCCTTCTAAATAAGAAGAATCTATGAATATTAATATAATTTCAACCCTTATCATTTGGTTATTTAAAAAAAAAACTTAATCTCAGTAATAATATATAGACAAAAATTATTAAGAGCTTGTTTGATAACTTAAATTAAGTGTTAAAAATTAATTTTTCAGCCTTAATTAGATTTAGCTTGTTTTGTAAGTGCAAATAAAATTGACTTAATTGATTAAGTTAAGTCAAATTCAGCACTGAAAATTAAGTAGAAAATTTATACTTACTTTCTGATCTAATGCGCTCAGTCCAAGGAAAACTTTTTAATATTTACAGCAGTACCCCTGTACTTTTCTGAATTTCGATTTGGTCCCCTTTCACAAATCTAATCAGAAAGTGGGGTTTTTTTTTTTTTTTTGTTCTTTGGGGTGGGGGGGAGGCAAGGGGTGGCGGCGGCCTCGATCCTGGTCACCCCCGCTCAGGCAAGGTCGCCGATGACCCCTCGAGAATCGGGGTTCGACCCCCCTCAAATCGAAGAGAGAGACGAGGGGCGAACCCCAATTCCCAACAATGGTGGCCTCGATCCCGACCACCGCCACTCAAGCGAGGTTGTCAATGACCCTTGACGTCATCGTCGACCTTGATTACGGCGGTGGTGGCCGAAATCGAGGGCCACCACCTCCCCTCCCTCTCCGATTGAAACAAAACCCTCAATCCTTTTTCTTTGCAATTTTTCTTTATAAATTTTCTGAATTTTAAAAAATTAAATAATATGTGGGTAAAAGTGAAAAGAAGTTAAAGTACTGGGTATTTATCTAAATATAATTTCGGTCTTTATAATTTTCATCCAACCAAACACTTTTCACTTAATCAATTAAGCACTTATTCTATTTAGATTTTAAATTTTCAGCACTTAAAATTAAGTTCAAACAAACACAACCTAAGTGTGTATTTGTATTTTGAAATTTATATTGTCAAAAGATTTTTGTCTATGGCCAAATTATATTCCTCTTAGTCATTCTTTTTCATAAAATAAATATATATATATTTTTTTTTGCGCACCACCTAGTGATTGGATTCTCAATAAATCCAGGCTAATTTAAATTCTAAGATCTATCATTAAGATGTAAGGCTCTCTCAATTTTAGATTTTCTGTGCTTACAAGAATTAAATTCAAGACCCTATGTTAACGAAAATCACCTGAAACAAGCCATGTTGATAAATAAATACTTATTTTTGTAATCTAGTGTCCGGATTATCGCTTTATGCAGAAGCAAATGATTTATCTATCTCGGTCGCATCGGCAATTAATTATTAGTGCGCCGCTAGTTACGGAATATAATACTTGTCACGGTCAAATTATTAAAAAGAGCAATGCATGACAGGACATTTGCAATAATCCCCGCCTGAAAAATATTTAGATCCTCATATAAATAACGAGATACGGCCAATGTCCACTTCGTTGAATGTACTCCACCGTAAAAGAGCATATGCGAACCGTTACCCGTTTGTTCCGATATCATGTCAGATTTCATAGAACTGGATGCATTTGAGATCTTTCATTGATGAAAACTTGGTTGAGAGGTTGACATCAGGAGTTCGATATAGCAAAATTAAAGAGAAAACTTTGGTTGTATCATATGCATGGTTGAATTTTTTCCACATATCAAATTAAGTTTTCAGGTTAGATAATGACTCGTCTTTCGTAAGCATATAAAGTTTAAAGTAGTATATTAGAAAAAGGTTTTAAGAGTCTGCGTGACCTCATTCCATGTTAGGACTAAAGTTGAGAGCTATGAAATTGTTAAAATGACAGAAAAAGGAACAGTATAATCTTGGGCAACAAAACAAAAATAACAATCAAAATTTTAACGTATGATAGTATAAAATAAAATTTCTGTCATCAAAAATTTAATGAAGTACTTTTCTGATGCACATTCAGATTACAATATATATATATATAGATATAGATATAAAAACATGGAAATCATGTACTACATATATATATACACAAACACAATAGCTATGAACATGAAGGAAAAAGGATAATAGTCCAAACCACAATCAATTTTTGATAATTTACCAGAAAAAAGAGAATTAACTTTGGGAAACCTCTATGTAAAATCGCCCGCTGTATATGGCGAAGCTGCATTATCAAAGACGGAAAAATAAATGAATTTAAAGAAGAAGCATCTAACCATAATCATGGTGCTTCTTTTGTTAAGGAGCACGAATGGAGCTGATCTTGATCTTGTGCTGCGTAACCGGCAACTCGCCTTGGCTAAATCCAACCGATTAATCAATTATCCTGAAGTGCTCATTAATAATCTGCCCGATGATCAGGATTGTATGGTCCACGATCTTGGTTTCAGGTTCTTCAACTTCAAGGGCGATTTCAATTTCATTTCAATCCCAATTGGTTCGTCGGAAACACAGTGGATCAGAGCATTTCATCAATACAATGTATCTGTTGGGAAGAGGGACATATATCGGCGCGTCTCATGCGTGTATAGTATAGTATCAAATGTGAAATGGCCACTGTCTGGGATCCTGTCGATTCCAAGTATGATATCTGCGGCAATCATCATATGGGATTAAAAATTACGAAATCTCTATTGTCAATATATGATTAAGATTTCCTAAAAAATTATATTAATTAATATAATCATATGGTATAAATGCCGTCACTTCTCTCACTTAACTTGATTGATTTTTAATATTTCTAATTAAAAAACCATGATTACAATATAATAGACCTTAAGTGGTCTCGATAATTTTAAGGGACTAATTTTACTTGCAATGTCCATGTACAAAATTCATTAAAAGTATTCGTTGGGCATGGTCAAGTGATCAATACCCAAAGCAAAGATTAATCTCATTGGTCAATAGGTTGGCGTAACCTTGTCTTTTACTAGAAAAAGTTAGTACATGTATATTTTCACAAATAAAAAAAGGTTAATTAAATTAGTGATCAATTTTTATGCTTAAATAAAAAAAAATTATTACCAACCCGCTCGCCCTAATATAGCAGATAGGGTCCTGTAGTGTAATCACTGTTGTATAAATATCACCGAAAGAAAAAACTGAGTATATTCATATATTCATGTATGGTGCATAAATACAGGCTAGCATTGAACCTAAAATTAATTTCAAACTCCATAGAAGAAAATTATGGCCAGTCAATGTTTGAAGACCCTATTACCTTGTCTTGGTGCAGTTTGACTTTGACCCAAGATGGTCGGGTTAAACGGGTGCATGCGAGGTTATTTGAGTTGGATTCGGATATGTTTTCCGGATTTATAAACATTTTAAAATATATGACCATATTTTACACTTATTTTTTGCATTTCGGTAAAAATGAATTTGGAAGTATGAGAGTTTGGACACAAAGGCCGAAGAAATAGAAATGGGTCGAGGCAGGCGCACAGCTGACGGGGGCAAGGATGGCCCAAACAGTGCGAGGGCCCGTTTGTATGAGTCACAGCTGTCCGAAAGGAGCCCACTTCCAAGATTTTGTTTTTTAAAACCAACCTGAACCGACCTAAGGAGGAGGTGGATTGTGCACCCGATATAGGGACACTGCGGTTGGGAGTTTCTTCGTTAATCATGTCGAAATGAGTAAAACCACTAATGAGTAAAACTTTCCCAGTATGAATTTTCTGTATTCACAAGAGCTCAAATTTAAGACCTTATTTAAACAAGTACCGAACTGTTTAAACGAACTCATATCGATGAAGAAATGAATTTTAGGAATATAAATCTCCAGATCTCTCATAAATATTTGTCGATACATGTTGTTATATTGTAAAAAATTCCGACGAATATATACAATTGATGCATCCATTAATTAGATGAAAACAATACTCTTCTCTCTTTTCTTTACCTTTGTTGCTTTTTACTTTTCCATTTCAATATCCACTGGCTTTAAGGGTCGATAAGATGGACCCACTTATATTTCACGTCAGCAGCAACATTAAATGTTGACAGAGAAATTAACGTTAGAATAAATTTGAAACCATATGTAAATTATGGACTTTTTTAAGTAATTTTAAAATTATGAAATATATTTGAGAAACAGGTGAAATCATGAGATATTTAGCGTAATAATCTCATTTTCTTAAGATAATTTTTTTTAATTGAGGAGAAAAAAAAAGAAAAAAAACATTTAATTGTAGGAGACTTATCACCCTATCATAATGAATATAAATATGAAAATACCGTTCAAAAATCAAGTATTAGAGACTATCACTAAACTGACATATATAATAATATTACTATTATTATATGCCCTATAAGCAACAGGTTTTTAATTTCATTGACTTGCCCTATATAATTGGATTTATAATATGAAACAGCTTAAATGAATTTGGAAAACTCACCCCAAGAAAAGAATTGCATTTGAAAATCCTTTCTGCAAAACCCTATGGCCAGTTATGGTTAGCCTTTTTTTCCCTTCCTTATAAATGGTGAAATT
Organism: Punica granatum; assembly: GCF_007655135.1. Classification (NCBI taxonomy): domain Eukaryota; kingdom Viridiplantae; phylum Streptophyta; class Magnoliopsida; order Myrtales; family Lythraceae; genus Punica; species Punica granatum. The sequence continues at coordinate 27,381,852 of NC_045128.1, forward strand.
TAAACCATTTCACCCCTAATTTTGAGAAAAAAAAAAAAGATCATTAGAATGAATTTAAATATGAGGCTTCTGATTATATTCACGGTGCTTCTTCTACTCGAGAGCACGAGCGGAGCAGATCTTGGGCTGCGGAAATTGCACTCCCCTTCATCGCAATGGAAGCGATTCTTGACATATCCCGAACAACGCGTTGTGATAATTAATGATCTTCCATTTGATGCCGATCTTACCGTCCACTGCAAGTCCAAGGATGACGATCTCGGTGTTCAGCTGCTTCATCCTCAAGGTCGCTTTCAGTTCCATTTCTATCCCAGTTTCTGGAGGAATACGTTGTTCTTCTGTAGCTTTAAGTGGGATGAAGGATTCCATTACTACGATATATATGTCCAGAAAAGAGATGTAGATCGGTGCGTCGCCTGCATGTGGAGTATAATACCAGATGGTCCATGTCTGTTCAATCCCGTCAACGCCAAGTATGACATCTGCGATAGGTGGAATCCGCCATCTTTGTCTTGAACCATGGCCCCTAACGCACATCTTAAGTAAAATAATGGTTTCGATTATCCCATTGTGCATGTTCAATATATATCTAGGTGTATGTGCCTGTGCATTGCACGTTTTTGATTTAAAGACTCCTAATAAATGCCTGTTTTGAATATATGGAGCAAATCTGAGTAGATATTTAATTTCATTTAGGATCCATAATATATTATTCTAGCAAAAATGATAAAATCGATATTATAAAACCAGATCAAGAGCTCATTAGCTATTATTTATGGTTGATTTGTATAGATAAACTTTTTTTTATGAAGCAAAATGAATTTATTTAATTATTGCAATAGTTAATGTAGAGTATAGATCTCTCTAAATCTATTACTCATATTTTCGAGTGAACTTTTTCCTCGAACTAAAGCTATTAACTTCATTTATCGGATGAAAATTGATCATAAAAGTAAATATCAAACGATTGGGCTACATTTTCGTATATTTATTTGGTAATCCAAGATTTGAAAATATTTCAAATAAGTATCCCATTCCTTCTATTAGGGATTTTACTAGATTAAGCCATACATACAACGTTATAATAATTATATTTTTCAAAAAAGTTGAATAACAAAAAACTGGTATAACTCTCTTAATATATAACTAGGTGATAAACCGCACTTTGCACGGGAATGTTTTTTAATTTTTTACAATAAGTGATATCAAATTTAAATACATTGTGAATTTTTTATTCAGGAAAATTATATTGTGTAAATTTAAATGAGTTCAACAGCAAAGTATATTTTACCAAGAGCGGAATTTTAATATCCTAAATATATTGTGGAGAAAAGGAAATAATGTGTCGGTTTTTCAAAAATAAGAAAATGTAAATCTTAAATAATTATTTATTAGGAAAATAAATAACTGAAAAAGGTATCTAATCAAACGTATAATTTTTTCTCTACGACAATGACCATAATTTTTATTTTATTTACTTTCAATATTCAATTCAACTCAATTTTTGATAAATCACACAATGACAATTGCCATCTTAAAAAAATATATATCTCACATAACAATTGCAACTCTTCATAATGGAATAAAAAATTCTTCCAACCAATAATACAGTAGGAGCATGACAAGTACGTAAATATTCAAAGCTCCAACTCTTAACAATTGAAGAGATCACAAGAAAATAGAATAACAATTAGATCTTAATGCGGTGCAATGACCTATGAATAAATTTATTGAAAATAAGAAAAATTCAATGATTGAGAAAAATAAATAAATAAAAACGAATGAAAAAAATATGATTCAACCTCCAATCAATGAAAGTATCCAAGATATAACGCGTATTGTAATAAACCTTACTGAAAACGAAGAAAAAACCTACCTTCAAGTTTGCATGAGCAAAAAAGATCTACTTTCAAATTTGATTCTTAGTGTGAGATGACTAAAATATATATAATTGTTTCCTTAATATTTCCCCTCTAGTAAGATATCGGACTATAATTATAGTTTTGTTATATTACGCTATATTTAAACGATATACTATATTTCACTATGTATTTCAAAGAGTTAAATGTAGTTTACCCTCTGACCTATTAGGTAAATTTTGTTTTATCCCCTAACTTTACAGAAAAATAAGCAAGGTGCACCCTTGACATAATTCCGGCCAAATTTTCAGTCAAAAGAGACACATGCCCCTCACATGTTATATTAAAAGGGACAAAATTGTCACTCCATTCATTGCAAATAACCAAAAAAAAAGGGAAAAAGAAGAGAATGTTGATTTGGGAGTTAGGGCACCATGGTTTCCACCCACTTTGTCTTCTCGCCAAGCAAGTCCAGAGAAAGATGCATTCACATCTCCTCGGCAGCCCCATCTCCAGTGAGTCACAACTACCATCTCACTAGCGACCCCATCTCCCATGAACAGCTAGGCCCTGTGACCACTTTCCCATCGTTGGTCCAAATCTGTTATGGCGACCTCATCGCCGGTGAGCAAGCAGACCCCATCTTCGTTGGTGCAAGTTATAATGATCAATTTCATGATCGAGAACCGATTTTCCATCAAATGTTATTGAACAACAGCACATATAGAAGGACTCGACTAGTGATAGAACTATTCCTTCCTTGGTCATCAGTGTTGTCCGAGTCTTATCCTTTGCTTGTTTTAGGCACATGAGACAGAGGAATTGAAAAGTTGTGCTTATGATCCTACCACAATTATCATGCTCGGTTAGTCTCATCGAGCCCATAGTATTCGAACTCTCCTGTAAAACATTTCATAATCATTAGTAAATGCTAGTAACGAAGACACGTGCCCTCCATGTGGATTATGTGTTACGTGCTAGGCACCTAGTTAGACTAGCAAGCTATCCTATGGGATCGGTTCGGCATCCATGGGTATCATCCAATAGTAAGACAACATTTGCAAATTCATAAAGAGAAGTGACCATTGGTGTCACCCGTTCGTATGTTTAATTATTGAAAAAAAACCACGCGGTACTGACCGACCCACTTGATGAAGAACTGCCAAAAATTGAGTATTAACTAATGTCTCTGTATCTAATCGATTGTGGCAAAATTGACAGGTTGAGAATAGCTTAAAATCTCCTTCTCAAGCATACTAATTTCCTCTTCCAATATATTTTAAAGAAAATTTTCGCGTCTTTTATATAAGAGTAAATTATCAAATTGGCAGTGGAGAGATTGATTGTAAGTCAAAATTACCTCTAAGTAATTGTTTATATCAATCCAACCCTTGATTATTTCAATGTACATCTGAGGGGCCTTCCGTCCATCTTCTGTCAACAAATAAGCAGAAACACTATGACATGACATTATTCCTTCAATTTTTTATTCTATGTTCTCTTTCCTTCATTTCTTTCCTGAACGTTTTAATTCTTTAAGGTTATGTTTAAACTAAAGCAAAATATTTAAAAGTTGAAAAAAAGAAATGAAGAAACTGCGTTTCAGATTGACGAGGGAATACCGACGGTAAAGCAATCCCACTTGCCACAGCCCGAGGCGACCTCATTGAAGGCATTGGAATCGTCCGGCTAGATTTTTTTTTTTTTTTTTGCGGGGGGGAGGAGGCCTGAGGGGGCTGCCTCCAGGGTCGATCTGCCCCCTCCCTAAAGCAACCTTGTCAGAGCTCATCTGGTGTGCAGCTGCAGCGGGGCTGCCCCCTTCGTCGGTGTTCCCCTTTCCCTCCTTCTCTTTGAAAACTTGACATTCTGCAATTCTTTTTTTTTTTTTAAGGAGAAACGATGGATGATTTGGGGGGTTCTCAGATAAAGTTTCGAGCTTTACTCAACCAGTATATGTATGGGTTAGAAGGCTGATATTGCAGAGCTGGAATAGGGTCATTCAAGTTCAAAAATATGGTTACATGACTAGAATTAGGTTATGGCCGTTGTTGTATTGTCCTTTGGGTGATTCTATGGGTTCATGATGTCTGGTCCCTAGTGGATACAACTTTGGGGCTTCAAATCAAGGCTTTGGGGCTACCAGGAGGTTATTTAGTAACTAAACATGTGTGAACAAAGGGAAGAAGGGGTAGAGCTCGGTTTGTGTTCATGCAGCTCGATGCTTTGCACACATGTAATGGTGGTCTCCATTTGCTCAATGGTAATCCTGATGCTAATCTGATTGTCACTACTGTTTCATTTGCATTCTTGTGTTCCAGTAGTTAGCAATAAAGCAGCACACATAATCTGCTTTCATTTCGCATTGATTTACGTTGGTGTAGTGGTGATAAATTATAAATTAATTTCTGTATTTGAAGATTGACTGCTTGCTTAAGGTCTAAATGTGATCAGTGGATGGGACTTTAACAGTCTGCTCTGCTATTTCGGTTTGTTTTGCAGAAAGTTAGTTCGTGGTGATGATTAGTAGGGTGGGCCCAGTGGGTGGTCCCCCGCTATCTGGCCCTTCGTGAACATTTTAAACAAGGAGAAGAATGAAGAAGGAACCAAGATGGCGAGATGAAGTTCGATAATGAGCTTGTGCATCTTCCCTCATCGAGATCATTATGATTCATTCACCCTATCGCTGATGAACTCGAGAACAATCTCACGTTTTCTAACACTAGTTTTGGTTCCCTTCTCTCCCCAAATCCCTTCTTATCCGATTTTCTTAGCTGTGATTGTTGTATTAGAAACTTGAGAAATTTTGGAACATTATTTTGGTAGAACAATGGATTTTCGTTCATGTTCGCTTTGCATCTCCAGTTTGTTTTTGGTTGTCTTCTTGGTTCAGTGAAAGAGAAAGGAAGGATAGATTGGATAGAGAAGGAAATAGAGAGAGAAAGAAAAGAAATGACTCATACGAAAAAATGAAACAAAAGAAATGTAATAGAGAGAGAAAAAAATAGAGGAGGAAATAGTATAAAGAAATGAAAGAGAGAGTAAAGCGTGAATAATAATAGGTAAGAAGTAATAAAAGAATGCCCCTTCAATGCTTTCAGTTCATTTTTTAATGGCTGGCTGATCGAGCGGCATATTTAATGTACGAGCTGAAAGTGATGTGAAAAATGAGTTGAGGAAGCATTTAATGTAACATGCATATCTCGGGAAACAATTTGTTAATTTACTCTTTACATAAAAAAATCTTTTGACTGCCCTAGGAATAAATTGCATCGATAAGTTAATTCAATATATATATATATATATATATATATATTAATGAAAGCAGAGAAGGGGTGGCTTGGCTTGACCGCCTCAAAAAATTATTAAATGAATTTTTTTGAACTTTTGAGTTGACTTTTCCAATAAATTGTCAAAATTTTAATTCTAAGCAAATCTTCTCGGATAAGATTTCAGCTAAAAAGATAATATAACTTTAATTTTTTAAATGAGATCATGTTAGTTATAGAATATATAATAAGCCATATAATTTTGCTAGAATCAAGCATCGGAAGGAGATGAGATCGAAAGTGCAACTATGTGACGACTAACATCGTGAGAGAAGTAGAGCAAATGATGTGCGAGGAAAGAATGGGCAACATGAGAAATGGTTCCCTTGTTTAGGGTACAATTTTCAGCTTTTTTCAGAGCTTGAAATTTTTGCATGAACATGAAATTCTAATTTTTCAAAAAGGTTCTTCTTAGGGATCGAAATTCTTGAACCTGAAATAGCACATGGGCTTGGAATATCTGTTCAGAGCCCAACAAGGGGCGATAGGTGATGCGGCCTAGAGCTTTTGGTTCAGCACTCAAAGGCTAATAAAAAAGTGGATATCTTGGGATTCTTCCATTAATTGAAGATATATACGATATGGACATGAGATCCTAAATATCTGGTAAATTTGGTAAAATGATATATCTTTGTCCGAGCCTATGTCCAACTTTTCTAGAGAGTATGCACTTGCAATATAATTCCTTAGAGCTCTTAATGGCTTGAACACTGAAGAGAGAAGTTGGAATACCACCCAAATCTCTCATTATGTAGGCGTACGAGGTTCATGCTTGAAGAGTCTTCCTCAGAAGTACTCAGGAGGATTGCACCTGGATCACTCCAATTTCGAAGTTCGTAATATTGGTGTCATTTGTGAGAATCAACACAAAAAGTCGAAACTTTAGCTAGTTTTCAATTGCTAATTTGTGAGTGAATTTTTCAAGATGGAACTGCCTGGGGGCCAATAAAATTCTATGGCTATTCGGGGAGTGTAGGGAGTGAAATATGACTTAAAAAGTGGTTAGATTAGTCCGATCTTAGATTGGGACTCAGATGGGATTGAGTTGCCATTATATTATATTAATAGCTCGGTAAGCCACTCATTTAATTCGCTGAAGGGGTCTTAATACTAACTTCCTGGGAGATTAAGAACCAATCTTGAACCTATTCTCTGGACCTGGGGGCCCTATTACGAAACTAAAGCTTGAAAGACATAGTTTCGCCTGAATCAGCGCCCTATTCACGGATTTGCTTCTACCTTCCCAGATTTAAAGTCCAATTATTGTCTCAATGTGGGTCGGGGGCTCTGCCTAATTAAAGCAAAACGTGTCAAAGGCCCGCGTGGCCGAGTGGATCTAAGTCTAGGACGGGCTTACAGCCCCAAAATCAAAATGGGTGTAAGGTCCCTAATCCTAAAAAACTTCCAAGTCCATCTTTCTATGTCTACCTAAATTTATTCCATTTCTTCATTTTCTCCATTTCATTACAATTTTTATTATACTAGTAATCAAGTTGAAATCCCAGAAAGACTAAAACCTCCTAAGATCCCCCAAGACCTTGAAGGCCTTTTCCATAAAGTCCTAGATTTGACTAGCTAGATCGGTGAGAGTCCTCAACCGTGAAATTAAATGTCGAATTGGCGTGAATATCCAATTAAGACTCAATTTATTTTACTACACACACAAAGCAACACCAATTCCCTTTAAAGCCATACTAGCCGATACCTAAACACATTGCTGGGGACAGGATTCCGAGCCCCCAACTCGATAAGGCCTACAAGGCCCAGCGAGCCATACGAAGCTATTTGAGGCTCAATTTGCTAATAGGCTACGCAGGTTCAGATGCCTCGAGCGAGGCCCATTAGCGAAGGCCATCCTTGCGGCTCATTCGATTAAGGACAATTCCAATAATTATGAGATATACTTTCTATTATATCAAGATATGGGATCTGATGATATATCAAGTATCTCTCCATGTTGGTAACGTAATCTATCTCTAAACCTCTATAAATACATGCTATGCACATGCTGTTACGGTTAATCACATACTTGTATTCTCTTCCCTCGACATAAGACTCAATCTGACAATCGAGACACTCACACGATGTTTTGTATTTAGAGGTAGAAGATAGTTGAGCTTAATCCTATTTGATTGTTTTTTTCCAATAGTGGTATTAGAGCCGCCTTCGCCTTCGATTGAATATGTTAGATGTGCCTAGATTTTGGTGAAGATTACGGATTTATCGAATTTTTTGGGGTTGACGTCGAAACAGACATGTGAACGGTTCTCGTGGCCGACCCTTCTTCACAGGGTCGGTGACAAAACGCGGCTATGGGTGTAGACTCACAGCCACTGAGGATCTCAGTCCACCTGGATGTCTGGCTCGGCAGCGCAATAGCAGCGGTTGATTGGCCACGGCCATCTCGGGGCGATTGTCTTCTTGGCCAGGACACAGCTGAGGCGCGGCGGCTGTCCCATGATAGTGTCGATCGCGTGATGGGCAATTTTTTGATATTTTCGGTAGTTTCCGGAATAATTTCTTACCAAAATTTTATATCTATAAAATCCGATTTTATAGAGATAGAATATTTGATATTCTAGTAAGTTATGGAAACATATTGATATGAGATATCGATAAGAAATTTTGGAGGATTTATTAAATATGAGTTATATGATATCTTTTAAAATAGGAAGTTATCAAATATGTGAAATTTGAGATGTTAACATAATAAAATCCATAAAGATAGATTTCATGGAAACTAAATATGTGATATTTGGTGCATTTTGAAATAAACTAAATATGTGATATTTAGTATTTTCTAAAATAAGAAAAGAAAATCTATGTAACTGAATATTATGTAATCTAAATATAAGATATTGAGACAATCTTAAGATAGATTTTATATGAGGTATTGATTGGATTTTATGGATAGATAGGATATTTGATATTCTATTGGCTTTTATGGGTATCAATATTTGATACGATAGATTTGGAAGATTTACCAGATGTTTGATATTTGGTAACTTTCAAGATTTGGATGTTTCCAAATATATGATATTTGGAGGGTTTTGTAATTATTACATAACAGGCATGATTTTATATTTCTTTCTTACTTTGTTTCCTCATATAAATTTCAAGGCATGAGGATGGTCTTGGGCTTTAGAAAATCAATGTGATTGATTATGTCATTTTTTTTATGTAACTTATTCTGCAATGGGTTGTAATTAATTAAATTTTTTGTTGTAATTTATTTAATTTTCAGTTTTTGGTCTTAGAGAGCTCATTAGCTCTAGGTCTCGCCTTGGCATGCCAATGACTAATTTCTATAGTGTATGGAGGCCCAAAGAAGATTTAGACACTGAGGGAGGCCTAGAAGCCCAAGAATAAAGCCCATGGTGGTGGAGTCCACTTGGAGCTTGAAGTTTGTTAAATTACCTAAAAAGCCCATACTCAATCCTTTTGGCTAAGATTGGGCCCATAGATAAGCCCATGATCAAGCCTTTTATTTTTTGTTTTGATGTGTTGAATGCATGGGATGTGTGATATATATCGAACGGATGATGTGCAAAGTGAAACTTAATAGTAAATAGATTGCTCAGTGAAAATATCCCAAGATTGATACATTAAGTCGAAAAATGGCTTAGGTTTAGGAACCTCTATCATGGCGCTCCCCCAAGCATTCCCTAGGGATTTTTGGTCTATTTCGTTGTCGGTCGTGAATACATAGAGACGAGAGTTAGATTAAGTGATCTTTCCACGTAAGTGTTTAAACATGAGATGTTTTGGACTGTCAACTGCCAATAACTATAGGCACCTGAGGTAGTTGACATCCAAGGTTTGATGGGTTGGACTAAAATATGTACAATGGGCCAATTGGAGCATGCACCTAAGGTTCGGAGTCCTAGGAGTCGAATGCAATTGAACTGCACATGAGATGTGCTAAATAAGGAGTTGTTCACTTATAAAGTGTTACTTTCCAATAATGGCAAGTACTTAAGAGGATTAGTATTTTATAAAAATTCAATCATCCACTTGGAATCAAATCCGCCTATGATTTTCATTTCCCATTTTGGGAATGTAGGATTCAAAAAGTTAGTGGGACATCATTTTGATTAAAAGTTCATAATCATTATGATTGAGATATATATCACTTGACTAATTGAATCTTGTTATTTTTTGTATTTTTTGATATGATATTTATAATCCGCTCGATAGGTACTTAATAATTGTCAGCACCCAATTTTGGTCCACCAGCTCCAGAAAAGCAAAATTGTCATTTTTGCTACCCGTGAGGGAAGTATTTCCGATCAATTACTTGAGTATTCACGACTTTTTGGAAATAACAAATTTTCTTAATTTAACTCCAATTTTATATTTTTTCAAAAATAATACTATTTGGGGACGTTTTCGAATTTCGCGTACATCGACGTTAATTTTCAAAATTCGGGACAAAATTCGAGATTGAAAATAATTTTATCGCATAATATCCATCTACGAATTTTTCTGAACGTGATGGCGATCTCGAATTTTTTTTTCCGACGTCCGATCAAGAAGACAAAATTTTCAATTTTGTACGCGCGTCGAATTCGAAAAAAAAAAAAAAAAAACTTGTCCGACCGTAGCTTTTTCTTTTTCTTTTTACCCTGTGCTTTTCCTTTGTCGGTCCTTTTTGCTTTTACTTTTTCTTCTTTTTTCTTCTTTTCCTCTTTTCTGTCGGGGAACCTTTTTCCTCGTCTTCTTCCTGCAGACAGCACAAGGGATCGGGGGGGCGGACGATCCTCGGCCTTCTTCTCTTCTTCTCTCTCTCAGGGGGAACTGAAAAAAAAAAAAACAAACTCTCAGCTCACGTTCTCTCTCCCTCTCGATTTTCGATGGACGGGGAAACCTCAGCTCCGACTCCCATTCGCCCTCAGCTCCCACGATCCGGACGCCCATAGCTCGGAACCCACCCTTTTTTTTTTCCCGGCCGAACTCAAGACCTTCGGCCCCCCGAAACCCCAAGCTCGTGAACGCCTGCAACTCCCAACCGATCCCGTAGCTCCTCCCACCGCTCGACTCCCCGGCTCTCTCTTCCTCCAGCTCCCCTCTCGCCGCCGCGTCTAGCCGTCATGGCTGCCCGGACCACCCCTCTCTTTCTCTCCATTTTCGTTTTTTTTTCTTTCTTCTAATCGGGTCCAAATCTCCGTTGGACAGACACGCCCAGCAGCCCAACTAGCGGCCTGGTCCAGCGGCACCGGCCCAGTCCAGCAGCGGCCCAGCCCGCCAGCCGCGGCCCAGCCCACATCTGGTCCAATTCAAACTCCAGCAGCCCATTCGGCCCAGTTCGGCCCGTCACGGCCCGGCCCAACTCGTCCAGCATTTTTTGTTTTTACAGAATCATCCCTCAACTTCCCGCTAGGTAAATCCTCTACTTAGTGGCATGTTTAGGGCTCATTTGCTGAATGTCTATGTTTGCTTGGATGAATATGATGTGAAATGAGTGTTATTGGGTCGTGCGGGTGATCGGATTCGTCGCGAACTCGATTTTACGAACTTTTCATTTTATCTCATTTCAGTCCAGAGGGCGCATTTTTATTTTTTTTTTCAGATCTGCCCCGAATTTTGAAATTGTTTCCAGTCAAGTCCCGATCATTCTAATATCTTCAGATCAGTCCTGAACTTTTGGAAATTTTTAAATCAGTCCCTAAACTTTTCGGAATCTCCAGATCAGTCCTGAACTTTTCGGAATTTTTAAATCAGTCCGTAAACCTTTTTGCAATTTTCAAATCAGTCCCTGGATGTTTCGGAATTTTCACATTAGTCCCTGAACCTTTCGAATTTTCAAATCAGTCCCTGACTTTTTCGAATTTTCACATTAGTCCCTGAACTTTTCGAATTTTCACATCAATCCCTGAGCTTTTCGGAATTTGTAAATCAGTCCCTTAACTTTTCGGAATTTTCAAATCAGCCCTGAACATTTTCCAAAGACATCCAGCCCTTTCCTACTTGGATCACCGACCGGCAGCGTTTGTGCCATGTTTAAATATTTTATTCTTGTAATTATATGTATACGGCATGACAACGTGCGTGCTTTGCATGATTTTCCGCTTTCCATGAATCGTGCCGTTTTATCGATTTCGTTGATATCGTGTTTGCGTGCATGTTTGTATGTGTTTATCATGATCATGGCGGCACCGGTTATGTAAATTTGTATGTTCGACGTGCTTGATACTGTGATATGCTCTTGATCTGTGCTTAAAATGCTTTATCGTTTAAAGAAACCTCACATGAATCGGGTTAATAATGCAAACTCGACCTAAAATTAATTTTTAAATCCTAAGGCGATCGGGAATTAGGATTCGCATCGGACGGTCCATCAATGATCGGCTCGACGGTCCGAAACCCGAATATTTAGAGCATTTGGCAAAACATTAATTAATTTAATCAATTATTTCACTAACGGGGTAATGGGATGCTCATGCGATTAATTAATTCACTTGGCCCTAACAATTTTGTACGAATTGGTAATAAACCGGTAACACGCGTCGATAGGTTGCAAACATACGTTGGTGCCCTTCTCAAAACTCGCAAATTTTATAAAACTCGAGACACATAATTCGATGTGACATGGGAAGGACTTGCGCGTCTTGACTCGAGGCATCACCTGATTTCAGGAAACTCGGGTCGAGGCGTGGAAATTCTTCTTAGATCACTTCCGAATAGATTAACCGATCTTTTGGGTTTTCTAGGGTTCTTGACAACCCTGGAAGGTCCAGGGGATCGGTTAGCGCCGGTCACAGGCCGAGGCGGTCCGTACCGTGTAATCTCTTTTTTTTGAAAATATTTTCACCTCAAGGGCAAAATCGTCTGTTTGTAACTTAGCGACACCCCTAGGGTTAGAATAATAGAAGAAACACTACGGTATCAGAGTAGGGACGGGCTACCTGTCTAGGCGCAGTTTCAACTGCATAGCCCGCTCTATCCGATCGATGAGTTTTTGTTATTCTAGCATAGTCTCGGGTAGTTAGTTCGGGTGGGTTGGCTCAAAATACAAATAACGGACTAATTGCGTACTTGGCTAAAACAAAATGGGCAATAGCGGGATAGGCACTAGGCTCTAGGATGTACAGGCGGAATCGATGTTCGGTAATAACCTGTAACAACTGTAGTGTCACAACATAAAACAATCCTAAAAAATAACCTACAAACACAAGACTTGACAACAGACATCACGTGCGTCAAATCCTCGGAAAATAATGCCAAATGCGAAATACCTCCCGAGGCGATCCTTGATCGATTCACACCTTGTACCCACTTTGTCTGTTCAGGGTAGGATTTGCATGCCAAGATACCCTGGTTAATAATTGGTTAATCCACGTAAATTCGGCAATATAAAACCCAATTGTTTGTCTATTTATGCCCGTTTTGTTACATTATTGCACTTGTTTTGATATGCGGATCGAGCCCGATCCCCTAGGATACGATCTATAGGGGGTCCAACGCCCCAACCGTAGATCACGGGGTCTAACCCCCTAACACTGAGCGCGCATCTTAATTTTAGTTCCAGTCTTTCAAACCACACGGTGAGCACGAGTGGAATAATAACCGAATGCGATTCGACCGAGATTCAGTTGTAATTTGTATTTTATTTATTTGAGAGGACAATGTAAGGATTTATGTTGTACATTTATTCATGTAAGAATCCCGGTCGGAGAGTAGATGGTCAGAGTGTTTCTTCGAATTTACGGTGTCAAAACGCGTAAGATGAGCGAAACTTAATCATGTGGTAAATAAATAAAAATGGCAAGCCTAGCAAGTTAGAGTACCGAAAGGGCGTGTGGGATATAGGCCCACACGTAATAGAACCCCCGAATCCGGAATTTTCGGTTCCGTACAAGACCATTGTCTTAGCATTTTAGGTGTACCCCGTACCCCTAGACCCGGGTGACTCACCGGCCCTCGACCCTCGGGTCGTAAACAGGTAGTGGCGACTCCTTCTCACTTGCGTCCGTCGCGCGTCCCAGGGAAGGTGGACACTCCCAAGCCGCGTTGCATTGAGGCGTTTGCTTAGGCGCGCGCATGCGTGCCCCGACGAGACGAAATTCGGGTGCGCACAGCTTGGCGACTCCACTGGGGATCATTAGAGGGTTCGGGCTCGTTCTCGCTTACTTTGTTTGCTTGTTTATTTATCGCTTTCCGTAATTTTTCGCTTATTTACTTTACGCACTTTTATTTCTCGCACACGCATTGCATATCATACTAGCTTATAGTTACCTATGGGTCGCGTCCCACGACCGGTAATAGGAGCATAGGTTAGATAGGGGTTCGAAGTAGGGGTACGGCGCGCAGTTCGACTGCCGCTTAGGCCTTGAAAAGAATCCCGCTCGGTTTCAAGGAATTGACACCCTTGAGTCGGGAGCCCCCATCCTTACGTAGCACGGTCCCTGTAGCACTAAAACCATGCATTCTGCAGGAGATCCATGCCATCCTCCAACCCGGCTTCGACAAACAGTCCGTTGAGTCGGCCTGCGTGCCACTTGAGTCTTTTCTATTTCAAGAGCGATGTATCTTGTAATTTGTATTAAGCCGTGGGCATTCACTTTTTTTTCACACACGCATCATCTGTTTTACAAAATTAGGATGTCATTCATATGGAAGAGTCCTAAGTCAGTCTTCCTTTCGTCTTGGAAAGAGACGTCTTGCTCGGTCTCTTGTTCGTACCTCGACAAAGTCCGTCAATACACGATGTTCCCACCGAATCTCCACAAACCAAGACCGGTACACCTGCCAGGACACCCCCCACTTCAGGCACATCCACCATAGTCGACTTCACCAACAACAGGATCGATCACCTTCGTCGGTCAGCTGCTGAGAAAGATGTGGAACTGGTCAGCCAACCATAATCTCAGAGGGAGCTTACTCCGACCCATGCCAAACTACAAAAATGCAATCAGGAGCTCGCTTAAACTCCGAGTGTGGTGGAAGACTGGCTTAGGGCTTTATTTTACAAAATTTACATTGTACTTTGATCGTTTTGAGTCAATGTGAATGGCGGCATTAGTTTTGAAAAACTCACGCATCGCATGTATCTTACTCATTTACTATTTTGCATAACAGCTAACGTCCCACCATGCAAGTGAGTGAAGACCTTCTTCGCAGGTAGACTAACCACGACTCTCACGGCAAGCCGTGACCCGAGGACCAATCCACCTTCCTTGGCAAAGCTAGCTTCTCACTAGTCTCACGCAACTAAGCGTCATCGCGTGATTGTGCACACGTCCCTTCGTGCAACTGAGCACATCCACCAGCACAACCGAGTGTGTCCTTCCGCGTCGTGCGAGCATGCCTCCACCTTACCCGCGCACACACCCCGGCACGCTCGCACGACGCCTACTAGGCCAGTTCGATCCCCTATGCCCTTGCGTTAAAATTGTGAACATAGTTTGCTCTTTCATCGTTCCCCTTTTCCCATTGCAGGAAATAACCGACAAGAAGGCAACCTGAATTCTAAACGACGCTAATCGTGACAGATAATGCTTCTCTACTACCTCCTTGAACTTCAAACACTAAAGTCCGGCCGTCCCTCCACGGAAGATCACAGGCAACAGCTCCAATGATCTTAGCATGTCCCAGCCCACCCACCACGAAGCTTCTAACACGATCGCGATGCCGATCGAAGAATGGGCCCAACTCACCCCGCATGACCGGCGGGTCGTGCAAACCTTCGCGGAGAGCATCACCGCGTGATCATATGCACATCTCTCCGCAAGACCTTGCGCATCTACTAGCGACTAAGCGCGCCTCACACATGTCCATGCACGTTCACACCAACTCATACACGCATACTCAACATATCAATGCATGTCTCTTGGTGTGCTCGCACGACACCTACCAGGCCAGTTCGCTTCCCTACACTCTTGCATTGAAATCTTGAACAGTTTATGCTCTTTCATTGTTTTCTTTTCCCATTGCAGGAAATTCTCAACAAGAAGACAGCCTGAATACTGGGCGACCGCAATTGAGACAACAAACGTCTCTCAACCAGCTCCTTGGGATTTCAACACTAAGTCCCCATCCTTGCTTCACAAAGCAAGACCGCAAAAAAAATCAGAGTCACCGCTTTGTAGTGCCCTGCACTGTTCCTCAGCATTGACCTTTACTTTTGCATCTCTTGCACTTTCCTATCAATCCCGCATTCATAGCATCGGGTTTCGGCCCCTCATCGGGCTTTGACCCCGCATCGGGCTCCGACCCCGCATTTATTGCATCGGGATTCGGCCCCTCATCGGGTTTTGGCCCCGCATCGGGCTCCAGCCCCGCATTTACTGCATTAGGCTTCGGCCCCGCATCGAGCTCCGGCCCTGCATCGAGCTCCAGCTTTGCATTTACTTTTGGGTTTCGGCCCTCATCGGGCTCCGGCCCCACTTTTGGGCTTCGGCTCCTCATCGGGCCTCGGTCCCGCATTTGCTGCTTTTGGGCTCCGGCCCCGCATTTACTGCTTTCAGGTTTTGACACCTCGCGTTTACTGCTTTCAGGCTCATCTAAAATCCAAAATCGACTTGGATTCAAATTCATCCAAGCGATACTCCGAGGAGCAAGTCTAATCCTTCAACCGCAAAAAGTCACTAGCACGGTCACATCTCCGACCAGAGAATGATCCCTGCCCACCCACCACTGTGGCCATCAACCAGTCACTGGGGCAACATGCACTCTTCCCTAAACTCTCTTTTACATTTATATGCATCCCCAAACAAGCTCCCGGCATGAACGAACCCTTCACGGGCGCACTAGGACAGCCCCGAAGACGCCCTATTGGTTCTGTCGGAATTGTTCGATTCGTCTGTCCTCATGGGATTCGGCTCCTTGGGCCTTCCTTAGGACGGCTGCGCATGCCGACCCGCAATCAGGGAAAGCACACCTATGCGGCCCCTAGCCACAGTCTGCCCACGCCAGGGTGGCGATGACTAGATCTCGGAATTGAGTGTCCCCCACGCGCGGCACCCCATGGGTCGCACGTTGGACAAGGGGATTTTCCTATGGGTCCACTCCACATTTCTTACTGCATATTCCACCGAACAATCGCCTAATGTACCATCTTCTTTGGCATCTCTCATAGGGACACGCCGGTCACAGGCAAAGAACGATACACGGGTTCACACCTCCTCGAGAACTCCTATCGGGTCTTTCTTCCTATACTTCAGTAGGGAAGGGCCCGACAAGGAGGTACCCCCTATGAAGCCGACGACGGAAGCATCCGAACGAGTCGCATGCCTTCAGCGCAACCGTCTCAATCGACAAACAAACATGCCTATCGGCTTCGGGAGCACGCCCCTCCGACGTACAACTGATGCTGGAGCCACAAGCACGATCGGGGACGATGATCGCACAAGGCGCCCGACGCAGATCACAAAGACCGGGGCATCCCCGTCCAACATTCACGCGGAGGCAACCTTGGTCACCCACACTCCTGGGGCAATCTTGTTTTCGTTTTAGACAACAGGGGAAAGGACTTGTAAAGTTTTCAAGGGCAAATGACACGGAGTTCGACTTCTGAGTGCACGAGAGTCAAACTTCCAAGAAAGCCGGCCCTCACAAAATAGGGCTAGCAATATGTAATAAGTCTCCACGAGGCGAAGCGCACCAAAGTGGCCTCGGCGATGCAAAGTCGAGGAGTTTCAAACAAAGACACGGGGCACAAAACAAACCCCAACTGCAAGAAAAAAAAAAGAGCGGAAAGAAGCGGGAAAAACCCGCCAATGAAGAGAGAGAGAAAAGACGCGGGAAAAACCCGCCAATGGACAAAACAAGGTGCCGCTGAGATTCAAAGCACCAGCGCCGCCAATCTTGAGAAATCAACAAACCCCGACAAAAGGGGAGCAGCAGATACAACTCCTCGATGGAGACAGAAAACAATGCACTTGGAGGTTGAATCGTTCGAATCCTTTGCCCTTGTAAACTCGAGAGATAAAAGAATCGAGCCCGCTAGGTTGAAAACCCCTTTTCGGGGCGACCTAGGCAAAAGTTAGGGTAAAAGAGAGGCACGACCGGAAACCCTTTGGGGCGGTCGTGGCAAAAGGAGAGTTCTTCCCCTTTAGGTTGAGAGGTGCGGCCCCGAGGTGGGTGACCGTAGCAAAAGGAGAGCAAAACGAGAGATAGATAAAATTGTCCCATAGTTTCTCACATATCCTGCGGACAAGGGATCCCCAAGGGAAGTAGCCAGTTTATCAATTTCAACACAATCCTCGATCAGCTCTCCAATGCCATTCAACCGCCCAAGAGGGAACCTTCCTCAAGCACAGTGGGCAACCGAATACGCTGTCCAAGCAGTTCAGTACAACCTACACAATAGAAGGACGAAGGAAAATGAGGGTACATCTCGCTGCAGGCGTGAACCCGTGTATCCTTTTGGCTTGGGGCAACGTGCTTCCCAAGCTTTCTCTTTCCTCTTTGTCTTTGCATAACTCCAAACGGGTCACAGCCACCCTTCAATAGGCTATCATAGAACCAAAATCCCAGGCATTCCTCTCCGAGAGTCTAGTCATAACGCTGTGGAAATGGTCAGATTAAGTCTGACCAAATCTGAACAGAAATCCCCAAGCGGGTTGCAATTGCGGTTACCCTATGGCATCCAGATGATAAGGGTCCAAAGCCGACGGACGTGTCGAACAAACAATAGAACTGCTAGGGCATCGTTGGGAAAGTCTTGATATGCCCATGCATGGCTAACGGGAGCCCCTGGAGGCCTCATATCTAGGCCTCCAAGAACGGGACCTACTTGCACTGTCAAAGCAAAAATCTTCATGAGTTGCTCAAGCGACCCGAAACTGAAGATCTGCATATCGCAACAACATTTTCATGCTTACCCGTGTCCATCACTTGTTAGTATTTCTCTTATGATCTACTAATAATGTCAGGATCACAGGTATATCAAACACAAGAACTACGACGGACTCTAGTCTCTGACCCCTCGGGATACGTGTCCCCCTAGAGCTCGTATCCCTCATTGCACGACCGGGGCATTCTCAGCGAAGCAGTCGCCTCAAAGCGAGACTGGTCCTCGACAAGTCTAGGACCTCGGGCTACGCATGACACCATCATCAAACAAGCACCTCGGTCACACGACGATTCGCAAGCCATAATCACAACTGCATCACCCCAGCGTGATCTTGACTTAGTGTCAAGCGAACAGTCCTTTCAGTGCTAAGCGCTATTCCTTAATACTGATCTTTGCTCCTACATTCCATGCACTTCGCTACCACCACCTTGCACCGCACGGGCCCATAAACCCGTGTCTTACTTTCTCGCGCTGCACTGGCCTAGAAACCCGTGTCTTTACTTTTCGCGCACCGCACGGGCCCATAAACCCGTGTCTTTACTTTTCCCGCACCGCACGGGCCCATAAACCCGTGTCTTACTTTTCCTGCACCGCACGGGCCCATAAACCCGTGTCTTACTCTATCACACCGCACGGGCCCATAAACCCGTGTCTTTACTTTTCCCGCACCGCACGGGCCCATAAACCCGTGTCTTTACTTTTCCCGCACCGCACGGGCCCATAAACCCGTGTCTTTACTTTTCCCGCACCGCACGGGCCCATAAACCCGTGTCTTACTTTTCCTGCACCGCACGGGCCCATAAACCCGTGTCTTACTCTATCACACCGCACGGGCCCATAAACCCGTGTCTTTACTTTTCCCGCACCGCACGGGCCCATAAACCCGTGTTTTACTTTTCCTGCACCGCACGGGCCCATAAACCCGTGTCTTACTTTCTCGCACCGCACGGGCCCAAAAACCCGTGTCTTTACTTTCTCGCACCGCACGGGCCCATAAACCCGTGTTCGTACTTTCCCGCACCGCACGGGCCCATAAACCCGTGTCTTTACTTTTCCCGCACCGCACGGGCCCATAAACCCGTGTGTTACTTTTCCTGCACCGCACGGGCCCATAAACCTTTGGCTTACTTTCTCGCACCGCACGGGCCCATAAACCCGTGTCTTACTTTCTCGCACCGCACGGGCCCATAAATCCGTGTCTTTACTTTCTTGCACCGCACGGGCCCATAAACCCGTGTCTTTACTTTCCCCGCACCGCACGGGCCCATAAATCCGTGTTTTACTTTTCCCGCACCGCACGGGCCCATAAACCCGTGTGTTACTTTTCCCGCACCGCACGGGCCCATAAACCCGTGTCTTACTTTCTCGCACTGCACGGGCCCATAAACCCGTGTCTTTACTTTCCGGCACCGCACGGGCCCATAAACCCGTGTCTTTACTTTCCCCGCACCGCACGGGCCCATAAACCCGTGTCTTTACTTTCCCCGCACCGCACGGGCCCATAAACCCGTGTCTTTACTTTCCGGCACCGCACGGGCCCATAAACCCGTGTGTTTACTTTCCGGCACCGCACGGGCCCATAAACCCGTGTCTTTACTTTCCCCGCACCGCACGGGCCCATAAACCCGTGTCTTTACTTTCGCCGCACCGCACGGGCCCATAAACCCGTGTTTTACTTTTCCTGCACCGCACGGGCCCATAAACCCGTGTCTTACTTTCTCGCACCGCACGGGCCCACAAACCCGTGTCTTTACTTTTCACGCACCGCACGGGCCCATAAACCCGTTTCCTTACTTTCCCGCACCGCACGGGCCCATAAACCCGTGTCTTTACTTTTCCCGCACCGCACGGGCCTATAGACCCGTGTTTTACTTTCTCGCACCGCACGGGACCATAAACTCGTGTCTTTACTTTCCTCGCACCGCTCGGGCCCATAAACCCGTGTCTTTACTTTTCGCGCACCGCACGGGCCCATAAACCCGTACCTTACTTTCTCGCACTGCACGGGCCCATAAACCCGTGTCTTTACCTTTCCCACACCGCACGGGTCCATAAACCCGTATCTTACTTTCGCGCACCACTGTCCACATGACTAACGAAGAGTTATGCTATTCTCTACAGCACCGCCTTTCGACGATAACATTCACAATCTACTGAGGCATCCTCGGTGAACACAGCGACCAGACCATTCTCGCCAAGGATAAATTGCAATGCAGCAGCCTCACGCGACTGACATCCACCGTTTGCTATTGTTCTCTCCTACATCCGGATGCGCATGGAACCCCAAGGGGCATCTCCTCTTTAACAGATTCACGATTGCCTCACACGGCCGGTCACAATCTCAAATCGAGTAGATGGTCCTCTGGGGTCACCTGATGTCATTCCCTCGCGACTTTCCCACCACGTAACAGTCGGCATCCCACGTCACCCACACATGACTCCAGTTCAACGTCAAGCGCTATCGTCTAACATGGACTCCTGCCTCCATATTCGCTATCCCCTTCCTACCAAATTTGCATTTCCATCTTTACTGCTTTCTAGACTTCGTATACGCATCCACTGCATTTTGGACTTCGTGTCCATCTTTATCTCTTTTCGGACTTCGCGTCCAGGACTTCGTGTCCACATTTACCGCCTTTCGGACTTCGTGTCCATCTTTACTGCTTTTCGGATTTCGTGTCCATCTTTACTGCTTTTCGGACTCCGCGTCGAGGACTCCGTGTCCTTCTTTACAGCTTTTCGGACTCCGCGTCCAGGACTTCGTGTCCTCATTCACTGCTTTCCGGATTTCGTGTCCGCATTCACTGCATTTTGGACTTCATGTCCGCATACACTGTATTCCGGACTTCATGTCCATGTCTATCGCGTTCCGGACTTCGTGTCCTCATTTATTACTTTCCGGACTTCGTGTCCTCACTTAATGTCTTTCAAGTATGCGTCTACATTTACTAATTTATGGTTTTTACTATTTTGCAACAGGCAAGACGATCGTCGGGACCAAACAAGGTGCTTCTCAAAGTCTTTGGCTGCATCCTCTATTCGAGCACGCAACCAAAGAGGGGCAAGCTGTCAGCATCCAATTTTGGTCCACCAGCTCCAGAAAAGCAAAATTGTCATTTTTGCTACCCGTGAGGGAAGTATTTCCGATTAATTACTTGAGTATTCACGACTTTTTGGAAATAACAAATTTTCTTAATTTAACTCCAATTTTATATTTTTTCAAAAATAATACTATTTGGGGACGTTTTCGAATTTCGCGTACATTGACGTTAATTTTCAAAATTCGGGACAAAATTCGAGATTAAAAATAATTTTATAGCATAATATCCATCTACGAATTTTTCTGAACGTGATGGCGATCTCGAATTTTTTTTTCCGACGTCCGATTAAGAAGACAAAATTTTCAATTTTGTACGCGCGTCGAATTCGAAAAAAAAAAAAAGACTTGTCTGACCGTTGCTTTTTCTTTTTCTTTTTACCCTGTCCTTTTCCTTTGTCGGTCCTTTTTGCTTTTACTTTTTCTTCTTTTTTCTTCTTTTCCTCTTTTCTGTCGGGGAACCTTTTTCCTCGTCTTCTTCCTGCAGACAGCACAAGGGATCGAGGGGGCGGACGATCCTCGGCCTTCTTCTCTTCTTCTCTCTCTCAGGGGGAACTGAAAAAAAAAAAAAACAAACTCTCAGCTCACGTTCTCTCTCCCTCTCGATTTTCGATGGACGGGGAAACCTCAGCTCCGACTCCCATTCGCCCTCAGCTCCCACGATCCGGACGCCCATAGCTCGGAACCCACCCTTTTTTTTTTCCCGGCCGAACTCAAGACCTTCGGTCCCCCGAAACCCCAAGCTCGTGAACGCCTGCAACTCCCAACCGATCCCGTAGCTCCTCCCACCGCTCGACTCCCCGGCTCTCTCTTCCTCCAGCTCCCCTCTCGCCGCCGCGTCTAGCCGTCATGACTGCCCGGACCACCCCTCTCTTTCTCTCCATTTTCGTTTTACGAACTCGATTTTACGAACTTTTCATTTTATCTCATTTCAGTCCAGAGGGCGCATTTTTATTTTTTTTTTCAGATCTGCCCCGAATTTGAAATTGTTTCCAGTCAAGTCCCGATCATTCTAATATCTTCATATCAGTCCTGAACTTTTGGAAATTTTTAAATCAGTCCCTGAACTTTTCAGAATCTCCAGATCAGTCCTGAACTTTTCGGAATTTTTAAATCAGTCCGTAAACCTTTTGCAATTTTCAAATCAGTCCCCGAATTTTTCGGAATTTGTAAATCAGTCCCTTAACTTTTCGGAATTTTCAAATCAGCCCTGAACATTTTCCAAAGACATCCAGCCCTTTCCTACTTGGATCACCGACCGGCAGCGTTTGTGCCATGTTTAAATATTTTATTCTTATAATTATATGTATACGGCATGATAACGTGCGTGCTTTGCATGATTTTCCGCTTTCCATGAATCGGTGCCGTTTTATCGATTTCGTTGATATCGTGTTTGCGTGCATGTTTGTATGTGTTTATCATGATCATGGCGGCACCGGTTATGTAAATTTGTATGTTCGACGTGCTTGATATTGTGATATGCTCTTGATCTGTGCTTAAAATGCTTTATCGTTTAAAGAAACCTCACATGAATCGGGTTAATAATGCAAACTCGACCTAAAATTAATTTTTAAATCCTAAGGCGATCGGGAATTAGGATTCGCATCGGACGGTCCATCAATGATCGGCTCGACGGTCCGAAACCCGAATATTTAGAGCATTTGGCAAAACATTAATTAATTTAATCAATTATTTCACTAACGGGGTAATGGGATGCTCATGCGATTAATTAATTCACTTGGCCCTAACAATTTTGTACGAATTGGTAATAAACCGGTAACACACGTCGATAGGTTGCAAACATACGTTGGTGCCCTTCTCAAAACTCGCAAATTTTATAAAACTCGAGACACATAATTCGATGTGACATGGGAAGGACTTGCGCGTCTTGACTCGAGGCATCACCTGATTTCAGGAAACTCGGGTCGAGGCGTGGAAATTCTTCTTAGATCACTTCCGGATAGATTAACCGATCTTTTGGGTTTTCTAGGGTTCTTGACAACCCTGGAAGGTCCAGGGGATCGGTTAGCGCCGGTCACAGGCCGAGGCGGTCCGTACCGTGTAATCTCTTTTTTTTGAAAATATTTTCACCTCAAGGGCAAAATCGTCTGTTTGTAACTTAGCGACACCCCTAGGGTTAGAATAATAGAAACACTACGGTATCAGAGTAGGGACGGGCTACCTGTCTAGGCGCAGTTTCAACTGCATAGCCCGCTCTATCCGATCGATGAGTTTTTGTTATTCTAGCATAGTCTCGGGTAGTTAGTTCGGGTGGATTGGCTCAAAATACAAATAACGGACTAATTGCGTACTTGGCTAAAACAAAATGGGCAATAGCGGGATAGGCACTAGGCTCTAGGATGTACAGGCGGAATCGATGTTCGGTAATAACCTGTAACAACTGTAGTGTCACAACATAAAACAATCCTAAAAAATAACCTACAAACACAAGACTTGACAACAGACATCACGTGCGTCAAATCCTCGGAAAATAATGCCAAATGCGAAATACCTCCCGAGGCGATCCTTGATCGATTCACACCTTGTACCCACTTTGTCTGTTCAGGGTAGGATTTGCATGCCAAGATACCCTGGTTAATAATTGGTTAATCCACGTAAATTCGGCAATATAAAACCCAATTGTTTGTCTATTTATGCCCGTTTTGTTACATTATTGCACTTGTTTTGATATGCGGATCGAGCCCGATCCCCTAGGATACGATCTATAGGGGGTCCAACGCCCCAACCGTAGATCACGGGGTCTAACCCCCTACCACTGAGCGCGCATCTTAATTTTAGTTCCAGTCTTTCAAACCACACGGTGAGCACGAGTGGAATAATAACCGAATGCGATTCGACCGGGATTCAGTTGTAATTTGTATTTTATTTATTTGAGAGGACAATGTAAGGATTTATGTTGTACATTTATTCATGTAAGAATCCCGGTCGGAGAGTAGATGGTCAGAGTGTTTCTTCGAATTTACGGTGTCAAAACGCGTAAGATGAGCGAAACTTAATCATGTGGTAAATAAATAAAAATGGCAAGCCTAGCAAGCTAGAGTACCGAAAGGGCGTGTGGGATATAGGCCCACACGTAATAGAACCCCCGAATTCGGAATTTTCGGTTCCGTACAAGACCATTGTCTTAGCATTTTAGGTGTACCCCGTACCCCTAGACCCGGGCGACTCACCGGCCCTCGACCCTCGGGTCGTAAACAGGTAGTGGCGACTCCTTCTCACGTGCGTCCGTCGCGCGTCCCAGGGAAGGTGGACACTCCCAAGCCGCGTTGCATTAAGGCGTTTGCTTAGGCGCGCGCATGCATGCCCCGACGAGACGAAATTCGGGTGCGCACAATAATAATAGCTCCACTGGGCCTAAAATGGACCGGTTATAATACCTTGACACTATCTAAGACTAGGAGCGTATGAGATACATTCACTAGACTCTTTCATCCTTAGCTCTTAGTGAAGAGGTCATGGAAGAGAAGTGTGTTGTATTTAAGAGAGAGGCAAATGATAGATGTAGTTGTAAACAAAGAAAATTGTTTTCGTTGTAGCAAGTATGGATATTTAAAATGGGAAATGTTCTCAGTACTTCAAGTAATTGAAGGCAAACAGGGGATAAAGGACAAGCTTTTGGAAGGTAAATCCGTCTCTTGCTTATTCCGATAATCCATATAGCTCATCTACAATATGGGTTCTTAATATAAGTTCAGGTTTGAGAAATCGGTACTTTTATGCAAGAACTAGCCAGCAGTGGGGTCATCGCAATAATTGAAGTCAACTTGAGAATTGACAATGGAGCAAATGTTGCGGCCATGCCTGTAGGGTTGACTTCATTACATTTAGATGGTCATATTTCATTTCTAGATCATGTATTTCTTTTACTAAATGCCTATGAAATATTATTCCATTCTAGTTTGACCAGTAATGGTCATTTATTTGACTTAAGAATAATGTTTGCAATATTTATTTTAATATGATTCAACCAATGAAAACCAATGAAAAAATATGATTCAACCTCCAATCAATGAAAGTATCCAAGATATAACACGTATTGTAATGAACCTTATTGAAAACGAAGAAAAAACCTACCTTCAAGTTTGCATGAGCAAAAAAGATCTACTTTCAAATTTGATTCTTAGTGTGAGATGACTAAAATATATATAATTATTTCCTTAATATTTCCCCTCTAGTAAGACATTGGACTATAATTATAGTTATGTTATATTACGCTATATTTAAACGATATACTATATTTCACTATGTATTTTAATGAGTTAAATGCACTTTGCCCTCTGACCTATTAGGTAAATTTATTTTTACCCCCTAACCTTACAGAAAAATAAGCAAGGTGCACCCTTGACATAATTCCGGCCAAATTTTCAGCTAAAAGAGACACATGCCCCTCACATGTTATATTAAAAGGGACAAAATTGTCACTCCATTCATTGCAAATAACCAAAAAAAAAGGAAAAAGAAGAGAATGTTGATTTGGGAATTAGGGCACCATGGTTTCCACCCACTCTGTCTTCTCGCCAAGCAAGTCCAGAGAAAGATGCATTCACATCTCCTCGGCAACCCCATCTCCAGTGAGTCACAACTAGCATCTCACTGGCGACCCCATCTCCCATGAACAGCTAGGCCCTGTGACCACTTTCCCATCGTTGGTCCAAATCTGTTATGGCGACCTCATCGCCGGTGAGCAAGCAGACCCCATCTTCGTTGGTGCAAGTTATAATGATCAATTTCATGATCGAGAACCGATTTTCCATCAAATGTTATTGAACAACAGCACATATAGAAGGACTCGACTAGTGATAGAACTATTCCTTCCTTGGTCATCAGTGTTGTCCGAGTCTTATCCTTTGCTTGTTTTAGGCACATGAGACAGAGGAATTGAAAAGTTGTGCTTATGATCCTACCACAATTATCATGCTCGGTTAGTCTCATCGAGCCCATAGTATTCGAACTCTCCTGCAAAGTCAGTAAAACATTTCATAATCATTAGTAAATGCTAGTAATGAAGACACGTGCCCTCCATGTGGATTATGTGTTACGTGCTAGGCACCTAGTTAGACTAGCAAGCTATCCTATGGGATCAGTTCGGCATCCATGGGTATCATCCAATAGTAAGACAACATTTCCAAATTCATAAAGAGAAGTGACCATTGGTGTCACCCATTCGTATGTTTAATTATTGAAAAAAAAACCACGCGGTACTGACCAACCCACTTGATGGAGAACTGCCAAAAAACGAGTATTAACTAATGTCTCTGTATCTAATCGATTGCGGCAAAATTGACAGGTTGAGAATCACTTAAAAGCTCATTCTCAAGCATATAAATTTCCTCTTCCTATATATTTTAAAGAAAATTTTCGCGTCTTTTATATAAGAGTAAATTATCAAATTGGCAGTTGAGAGATTGATTGTACGTCAAAATTACCTCTAAGTAATTGTTTATATCAATCCAACGCTTGATTATTTCAATGTACATCTGAGAAGCCTTCCGTCCATCTTCTGTCAACAAATAAGCAGAAACACTATGACATGACATTATTCCTTCAATTTTTTATTCTATGTTCTCTTTCCTTCATTTCTTTCTTGAATGTTTTAATTCTTTAAGGTTATGTTTAAACTAAAGCAAAATATTTAAAAGTTAAAAAAAATGAAGAAACTGCGTTTCAGATTGACGAGGGAATATCGACGGTAAAGCAATCCCGCTTGCCACAATCTAAGGCGACCTCATTGAAGGCATTGGAATCGTCCGGCTAGATTTCCTTCCTCTTTTTTTTTTTTGCGGGGGGGGGGGGGGGGGGGAGGAGGCCTGACGGGGTAGATCCTTGTCAGAGCTCATCTGGTGTGCAACTACAGCGGGGCTGCCCCCTTCGTCGATGT
Source organism: Punica granatum (assembly GCF_007655135.1). Classification (NCBI taxonomy): domain Eukaryota; kingdom Viridiplantae; phylum Streptophyta; class Magnoliopsida; order Myrtales; family Lythraceae; genus Punica; species Punica granatum. The sequence continues at coordinate 27,408,829 of NC_045128.1, forward strand.
TCCCCTCTCCCTCTCTCTCTTTGAAAACTTGACATTCTGCAATTCTTTTTTTTTTAAGGAGAAACGATGGATGATTTGGGGGGTTCTCAGATAAAGTTTCGAGCTTTACTCAACCAGTATATGTATGGGTTAGAAGGCTGATATTGCCAAGCTAGAATAGGGTCATTCAAGTTCAAAAATATTGTTACATGACTAGAATTAGGTTATGGCCGTTGCTGTATTGGCCTTTGGGTGATTCTATGGGTTCATGATGTCTGGTCCCTAGTGGATACAACTTTGGGGCTTCAAATCAAGGCTTTGGGGCTACCAGGAGGTTATTTAGTAACTAAACATGTGTGAACAAAGGGAAGAAGGGGTAGAACTCGGTTTGTGTTCATGCAGCTCGATGCTTTGCACACATGTAATGGTGGTCTCCATTTGCTCAATGGTAATCCAGATGCTAATCTGATTGTCACTACTGTTTCATTTGCATTCTTGTGTTCCAGTAGTTAGCAATAAAGCATCACACATAATCTGCTTTCATTTCGCATTAATTTATGTTGGTGTTGTGGTGATAAATTATAAATTCATTTCTGTATTTGAAGATTGACTGCTTGCTTAAGGTCTAAATGTGATCAGTGGATGTGACTTTAACAGTCTGCTCTGCTATTTCGGTTTGTTTTGCAGAAAGTTAGTTCGTGCTCATGATTAGTAGGGTGGGCTCGATGGGTGTTCCCCCGTTATCCCGCCCTTCGTGAACATTTTAAACAAGGAGAAGAATGAAGAAGGAACCAAGATGGCGAGATGAAGTTCAATAATGAGCTTGTGCATCTTCCCTCATCGAGATCATTATGATTCATTCACCCTATTGCTAATGAACTTGAGAACAATCTCACGTTTTCTAACACTAGTTTTGGTTCCCTTCTCTCCCCAAATCCCTTCTTATCTGATTTTCTTAGCTGTGATTGTTGTATTAGAAACTTGAGAAATTTTGGAACATTATTTTGGTAGAACAGTGGATTTTCATTCTTGTTCGCTTTGCATCTCCAGTTTGTTTTTGGTTGTCTTCTTGGTTTAGTGAAAGAGAAAGGAAGGATAGATTGGACAGAGAAGGAAATAGAGAGAGAAAGAAAAGAAATGACTCATACGAAAAAATGAAACAAAAGAAATGTAATAGAGAGAGAAAAAAAGAGAGGAGGAAATAGTATAAAGAAATGAAAGAGAGAGTAAAGCGTGAATAATAATAGGTAAGAAGTAATAAAAGAATGCCCCTTCAATGTTTTCAGTTCATTTTTTAATGGCTGACTGATCAAGCGGCATATTTAATGTACGCAGTCAAGGGTGAAAGTGATGTGAAAAATGAGTTGAGGAAGCATTTAATGTAACGTGCATATCTCGGAAAACAATTTGTTAATTTACTCTTTACATAAAAAAAATCTTTTGACTGCCCTAGGAATAAATTGCATCGATAAGTTAATTCAATATATATATATATATATATATATTAATGAAAGCAGAGAAGGGGTGGCTTGGCTTGACCGCCTCAAAAAATTATTAAATGAATTTTTTTGAACTTTTGAGTTGACTTTCCAATAAATTGCCAAAATTTTAATTCTAAGCAAATCTTCTCGGACAAGATTTCAGCTAAAAAGATAATATAACCTTAATTTTTTTAAATGAGATCATGTTTTTTTTTTAGGTAAATGGTGAAACTTCATTGATAACAGATGAAATTACATCAGAAATCAATACCATTTTCCTCTATACAGAGTAAAAATTGAAAATAGAAAATACCCAAGAGCTACTCCCAAATCAACTAAGTGCAGTATCAAAATGATGAAACATATGCCTCGCAATGATAGAGTGTACAATTTTGCATGTGAATCGAGGAAGAACAGACAACTTTGCTTTCACATCCGAGAAGATCCTTCGTATTATAATTGTTGGAGATGAGATTTGATTCCGGTAGAGCCTGGCGTTCCTCTCCCTCCAGATGCAGTAAATGTAGTGAGTCTAGAGAAGTTTAAGACAAATAACATCCAGCTTCTTTCCACGGAGAGAGGAGACCCAGCAAAGTTCCGTATTCCAGTCGACATTGTGTTTGTTCAATCCAACACGGTCTAATAAACTTCTCCAAATCCCTTGGGTGATAGGGCATTCAAAAAAGAGGTGATTTCGATTCTCCAATTCCAAACTACAGAATTCGCATTCGGGAGCAGTAATCGAGATCATGTTAGTTATAGAATATATAATAAGCCATATAATTTTGCTAGAATCAAGCATCGGAAGGAGATGAGATCGAAAGTGCAACTATGTGACGACTAACATTGTGAGAGAAGTAGAGCAAATGATGTGCGAGGAAAGAATGGACAACATGAGAAATGGATCCCTTGTTTAGGGTACAATTTTCAGCTTTTTTCAAAGCTTGAAATTTTTGCATGAACATGAAATTCCAATTTTCCAAAAAGGTTCTTCTTAGGGATCGAAATTCCTGAACCTGAAATAGCATATGGGCTTGGAATATCTGTTGAGAGCCCAACAAGGGGCGATAGGTGACGCGGCCTAGAGCTTTTGGTATAGCGCTCAAAGGCTAATAAAAAGTGGATATCTTGGGATTCTTCCATTAATTAAAGATATATACGATATGGACATGAGATCCTAAATATCTGGTAAATTTGGTAAAATGATATATCTTTTTCCGAGCCTATGTCCAACTTTTCTAGAGAGTATGCACTTGCAATATAATTCCTTAGAGCTCTTAATGGCTTAAACGCTGAAGAGAGAAATTGGGATACCACCCAAATCTCTCATTATGTAGGTGTATGAGGTTCATGCTCGAAGAGTCTTCGTCAGAAGTACTCAGGAGGATTGCACTTGGATCACTCCAATTTCGAGGTTCGTAATATTGGTGCCATTTGTGAGAATCAACACAAAAGGTCGAAACTTTAATTAGTTTCCAATTGCTAATTTGTGAGTGGATTTTTCAAGATGGAACTGCTTGGGTGCCAATAAAATTCTATGGCTATTCGGGAAGTATAGGGAGAGAAATCTGACTTAAAAAGAAGTTAGATTAGTCTAATCTTAGATTGAGACTCAGATAGGATTGAGTCGCCATTATATTATTTTAATAGCTCGGTAAGCCACTCATTTAACTCACTGAAGGGGTCTTAATACTAACTTCCTAGGAGATTAACTTGAACCTATTCTCTGGATCTGGGGGCCCTATTACGAAACTAAAGCTTGAAAGACATAGTTCCGCCTGAATCAGCGCCCTATTCACGGATTTGCCTCTAACTTCCCAGATTTAAAGTCCAATTATTGTCTCAATGGGCCATGGCCTTATTCGTTGCATATATACATATATGAGCAAGATACCTAAAATAATCACTTCAGGCCGAGTGGGTCGGGGGCTCTGCCTAATTAAAGCAAAACGTGTCAAAGGCCCGCGTGGCCGAGTGGATCTAAGTCTAGGACGGGCTTACAGCCCCAAAATCAAAATGGGTGTAAGGTCCCTAATCCTAAAAAACTTCCAAGTCCATCTTTCTATGTCTAACTAAATTTATTCCATTTCTTCATTTTCTCCAATTCATTACAATTTTTATTATGCTAGTAATCAAGTTGAAATCCCAGAAAGACTAAAACCTCCTAAGATCCCCCAAGACCTTGAAGGCCTTTTCCATAAAGTCCTAGATTTGACTAGTTAGATCGGTGAGAGTCCTCAACCGTGAAATTAAATGTCGAATTGGCGTGAATATCCAATTAAGACTCAATTTATTTTACCATACGCACAAAGCAACTCCAATTCCCTTTAAAGCCATACTAGCCGAGACCTAAACACATTGCTGGGGACAGGATTCCGAGCCCCCAACTCGGTAAGGCCCACAAGGCCCAGCGAGCCATACGAAGCTATTTGAGGCTCAATTGACTAATAGGCGACGCGGGTTCAGATGCCTCAAGCGAGGCCCATTGGCGAAGGCCATCCTTGCGGCTCATTCGATTAAGGACAATTCCAATAATTACGAGATATACTTTCTATTATATCAAGATATGGGATCTGATGATATGTCGAGTATCTCTCCATGTTGGTAACGTAATCTATCTCTAAACCTCTATAAATACATGCTATGCACATGCTGTTACGGTTAATCACATACTTGTATTCTCTTCCCTCGACATAAGACTCAATCTGACAATCGAGACACTCACACGATATTTTGTATTTAGAGCTAGAAGATAGTTGAGCTTAATCCTATTTGGTTGTGTTTTCCAATAGTGGTATTAGAGCCACCTTCGCCTTCGATTGAATATGTTAGATGTGCCTAGATTTTGGTGAAGATTATGGATTTATCGAATTGTTTGGTGTTGACGTCGAAACGGACATGTGAACGGTTCTCATGGCCGACCCTTCTTCACAGAGTCGGTGACAAAACGCGGCCATGGGTGTAGACTCACAGCCACTGAGGATCTCAGTCCACCTAGATGTCTGGCTCGGCAGCGCAATAGCAGCGGTTGATTGGCCACGGTCATGTCGGGGTGATTGTCTTCTTGGCCAAGACTCAACTGAGGCGCGGCGGCTGTCCCATGATAGTGTCGATCGAGTGATGGGCAATTTTTTGATATTTTCGGTAGTTTCCGGAATAATTTCTTACCAAAATTTTATATCTATAAAATCCGATTTTATAGAGATAGAATATTTGATATTCTATTAAGTTATGGAAACATATTGATAAGAGATATCGATAAGAAATTTTGGAGGATTTATTAAATATGAGTTATATGATATCTTTTAAAATAGGAAGTTATCAAATATGTGAAATTTGTGATGTTAACATAATAAAATCCATAAAGATAGATTTCATGGAAACTAAATATGTGATATTTGGTGTATTTTGAAATAAACTAAATATGTGATATTTAGTATTTTCTAAAATAAGAAAAGAAAATCTATGTAGCTGAATATTATGTAATCTAAATATAAGATATTGAGATAATCTTAAGATAGATTTTATATGAGGTATTGATTGGATTTTATGGATAGATAGGATATTTGATATTCTATTTGATACGATAGATTTGGAAGATTTACCAGATGTTTGATATTTGGTCATTTTCAAGATTTGGATGTTTCCAAATATATGATATTTGGAGGGTTTGTAATTATTACATAACATGCATGATTTTATATTTCTTTTTTACTTTGTTTCCTCATATAAATTTCAAGGCATGAGGATGGTCTTGGGCTTTAGAAAATCAATGTGATTGATTATGTCATTTTTTTGATGTAACTTATTCTGCAATGAGTTGTAATTAATTAAATTTTTTGTTGTAATTTATTTAATTTTCAGTTTTTGGTCTTAGAGAGCACATTAGCTCTAGGTCTCGCCTTGGCATGCCAATGACTAATTTCTATAGTGTATGGAGGCCCAAAGAAGATTTAGACACTGAGGGAGGCCTAGAAGCCCAAGAATAAAGCCCATGGTGGTGGAGTCCACTTGGAGCTTGAAGTTTGTTAAATTACCTAAAAAGCCCATACTCAATCCTTTTGGCTAAGATTGGGCCCATAGATAAGCCCATGATCAAGCCTTTTATTTTTTGTTTTGATGTGTTGAATGCATGGGATGTGTGATATATATCGAACGGATGATGTGCAAAGTGAAACTTAATAGTAAATAGATTGCCCAGTGAAAATATCCCAAGATTGATACATTAAGTCGAAAAATGGCTTAAGTTTAGGAACCTCTGTCATGGCGCTCCCCCAAAGCATTCCCTAGGGATTTTTGGTCTATTTCGTTGTCGGTTGTGAATACACGAAGACGAGAGTTAGATTAAGTGATCTTTCCACGTAAGTGTTTAAACATGAGATGTTTTGGACTGTCAACTGCCAATAACTATAGGCACCTGAGGTAGTTGACATCCAAGGTTTGATGGGTTGGACTAAAATATGTACAATGGGCCAATTAGAGCATGCACCTAAGGTTCGGAGTACTAGGAGTCGAATGCAATTGAGTTGCACATGAGATGTGCTAAATAAGGAGTTGTTCACTTATAAAGTGTTACTTTCCAATAATGGCAAGTACTTAAGAGGATTAGTATTTTATAAAAATTCAATCATCCACTTGGAATCAAACCCGCCTATGATTTTCATTTCCCATTTTGGGAATGTAGGATTCAAAAAGTTAGTGGGAGATCATTTTGATTAAAAGTCCATAATCAGTATGATTGAGATATATATCACTTGACTAATTGAATCTTGTTATTTTTTGTATTTTTTGATATGATATTTATAATCCGCTCGATAGGTACTTAATAATAATAGCTCCACTGGGCCTAAAATGGACCGGTTATAATACCTTGACACTATCTAAGACTAGGAGCGTATGAGATACATTCACTAGACTCTTTCATCCTTAGCTCTTAGTGAAGAGGTCATGGAAGAGAAGTGTGTTGTATTTAAGAGAAAGGCAAATGATAGATGTAGTTGTAAACAAAGAAAATTGTTTCCGTTGTAGCAAGTATGGATATTTAAAATGGGAAATGTTCTCAATACTTCAAGTAATTGAAGGCAAACAGGGGATAAAGGACAAGCTTTTGGAAGGTAAATCCGTCTATTGCTTATTCCGATAATCCATATAGCTCATCTACCGTATGGGTTCTTAATATAAGTTCAGGTTTGAGAAATTGGTACTTTTATGCAAGAACTAGCCAGCAGTAGGGTCATCGCAATAATTGAAGTCAACTTGAGGATTGACAATGGAGCAAATGTTGCGGCCATGCTTGTAGGGTTGACTTCATTACATTTAGATGGTCATATTTCATTTCTAGATCGTGTATTTCTTTTACTAAATGCCTATGAAATATTATTCCATTCTAGTTTGACCAGCAATGGTCATTTATTTGACTTAAGAATAATGTTTGCAATATTTATTTTGGGAATAATATTGGTGCGGGTGTTGGTTACTTACACGATGTTCTCTATTTAGAGTTAGAAATAAAATGCTTCTAGAGATAGCTGAGATTAATACCATGTATGAGTAACACTTAGTCTTAAATGACTTTGGCTACTTAAACTAATTCATTTTGTAGAGGACAAGATAAGCAGGTTGGAGAAGATAGGGCTATTAGCTCCATTAGGTTATGAATCCACTCCGACTTGTGAATAATTCCCTCAAGGCAAGATGACTAGGATTCCATTTGTGAAGCAAGGGAAGAGGGTCGAGGAAGTTTCGGAGCTCGTACGATAGCAATATACAAATTCTATTTAGTGAAATGGATAAGGGCGAGTATTTCTACTTCATTATTTTTACCTAAGATTATTCTAGGTATGAGCATGTTTATTTTTTGAAGTATAAACATGATTTCTTTGAAAGATTCATAGAATTTAAATTTGAAGTAGAAGAGCAAACGAGTAAGAACATTAAGACTCTTTGATAAGATTGATGGGGTGAGTATTTACCTGAATGAGTATGGCATTGTTTCTCAACTTACTCCACCAAGACACTGTTGTTGAACAAAGTTTTTGAGAGGAAGAGTCATACTTTGTTGGACATAGTGCGATCGATGATGAGCTACATAGATCACCCTAATTCATTATGGGGACATGTCGTACTCACTGCATGTTACTTTCTCAAGAGAATTCCATTGAAGTCAGTTTTTTACTACTCCACGTGAGATGTAGACTGGTAGGATGCCTAGTTTTAGAAAGTTAAGATTGTGATATATTGATAAGTTGGAAATCCGATTCGAGAAAAGCAGATTTGTTGGATATTCAAGTGACAACCTTGTAACATATTTCTACATCCCTACCGAGCAAGGAGTTTTTTGTCACTAGAAATGTTATCTTTCTTGAGATGGAGTTCATATAAGAAGGTAGCATGGGACGAGAAATAACCTTGGATGAGTGGTCATTGGGTCAACAAACCAGTCAAATGTCTGAGAAATTGAACGTTGATCAATCAACCGAGCATCCTAGTCGAGTGAGAATGTCACAAAACCTCGAAGGTCAAGTAAGATTATCCGTCATCGCGCGAGATGCATTAATCTCCAAAAGATGTGCAAGAATTGTTCATTTATGGAGATAATGATTATAGGGATGATCTAACATTTTACGAGGAAACTATATCTGATATAGATTCTTTGAGATGACTAGAAGCCATGAAGTCTGAAATGGATTCCGTAAGCAAGATATTGCTAGCTACCATTCCGCACTTTGATTATGATATTTGGTATGAATGTTAAGAACGCCTTTCTTAATGGATACATTGAGAAAAACATATTCATGGACCAATTCAAGGGTTTTCAATCCAAAGGTTATGTCCAAGGTGTGCAAGCTTAAAAGATTCGTTTATGGTCTTAAGCTAACTTTGAGGAGTTTGAATCGTCATTTGGATGAAGTCATAAAATCCTTAATTTCATCAAGAATAAAGACGACCCATGTGTGTACAAGAAGATTAGTGGGAGCGTAGTCACCTTTCTTGAGCTATACATGCATGACATTCTACTGTTGGGCAATGTTATAGGCATGCTAATATCTATAAAAGTCTGGTTGTCCAAAACTTTCCCTATATGCAATTTTTTAAAATAAATAATAATATATAGGAAAAAAAATTCAATCTTAAGATATAATTAAATAAATTAAAGTCAATTTTTTTAAAAAATTTGATCATATCTATCAACTTATATAAGCTTTCCTACCATATGGTTAACAGGGGCAAATATTAAAAAGATTCAACTTTAGGATTTAAACAGATGAATACGAACTACTAATAAAAATTTTATTGTATCCATATATATGTCAACATATATAAGTTTTGCTCCTATGCGATTAATACAATAAATATTTACATAATCATAAACTTAATTTCGTATATATAATTTTAAAATATGTATATATATTAAAATGTCATTATTCATAGTCATTACATCAAATTTCCTTTTCGAATTTTTTGTTTAATTGAACTAATCTTGTTAATTGACATTATATTATAATTAGTTGATTATAAATCTCAATATATCATACATGACCTCCTTTTAACATTTTTTAGTTAAATACATTCCAAAGAATATACTGTACTCATATTTTTTAAGTTAGTACTAAGCTGATTTATATTCTCAATCACATTTCAAATTCTAAGTTTTGTGATTTTTAATAATTTTTGATAAATTGGGTTTGATGTGAGATTTCTTAATTGAACTTTTATAAAGCTAACAAATTTTTGTAAAATTTATTTTAGAATTTTAAATAACTCCCAATTTGATTAAAACTATGAATAATTATTTACTAATGAGAACCTTCAAATTATGAATATTTATTTACTTATGAAACAATGATAAGTGATTTAATATATTTCTTTGGATATATTCTTTTATTTATTTAGAATAATAATTATTTTATTTCTACATTGCATATTAATCTATTAACAAATTTATTAACTATTATACCCATTATTTGGATGGATTCAACTTTATATTAATTATTTCTAAATTTGAAATAACAATGATTATTTAATTTCTATGTTGTATATTAACTTATTAAGACATTTACTATTGACCCGTAAAAAATGACATTTACTATTGCACGTATTTATTTTTTTACTTCGACATATTAAATATACATTGGATATTAATTTATTAAGACATTTATTATTTTATATTGCACATTAATTTATTACTATATTTAAAGGGTGAAAGACAGTAAGCACCGCTTATGGAAAATACACTAAACACCATTTTTTCAGCAAAATACCCACTTGACCCATTCGACTAATTGGGATGTTAAGAGACTAACGGAATGTTCTTTTTAACCATCTATTGTCCCACTAAATTAATCATAAATCAATACTTAGGTAAAAATAATAATAATTCAATTGCAAATTTAACAAATATATATGAAAATAAAGAATTTCTTAAAACTTTCTACGCGAAATTCAAAAAAGGTCAGTTATAGTTTTGTTTATCTATGTTCTTTCTCGTTGGCAATTAAAGGTGTGTTTGGTTTCAGAGTTAAAGTAACTTTGATTTTGATTGTGGAAAAAAACAAATGAGATGGAATTATAAATTTGACTTGGGAAACGCGTGTTTTTGTTGTGTAATGTGTTGAGTTAAAGTTAAAGTTAAAATTTTTGACTTGGGAAATGTGTATTTTTATTGTGTAGTGTGTTGAGTTAAAGTTAAAATTAAAGTTAAAGTTTTTTTATTCCCTATCCAAACAAGGCCGAGAGGAAGAACCCGAGATGATGACTCGTTGGCTTGGACCCGAGAGGAAGAATTTTGTTGCTTCTTTAAAGTTAGAAAGTGCTTAGCGAATTGGTAATGACGTCCACACTGCGCATCTCTTGCATAAGATCGTGCTATCAGTTAGATTAGTAAAAGTGGGTTAAAATAGAAATCGAGAAGAATATATTTTAATTGCTATGGTAACATTCAAAAGGAGTGACTACAAATAAAGTTGTAGCAGCAATATAATTTTAGTCTGAATTGTTTGGATTTTTTTCCTTCAAACGGGAAAAGTGGGTATTTTATTGGAAAAATGGGGTTTAGTGTCTTTCCCATAAACCTCAATAGAGGTTATCATCTTTTACCCATATTTAAAGTTTATATTGCATATTTATGGATTTTTTTATTTGGACATTAAAATCTCTACCTTATATATTAATTTATTAAGAGTTTTATTATTGCATCAATTTATTTCTTTATTTGGTCATTTAAAATATATATTACATGTTAATTTATTAACACATTTATTATTGGATATATGGATATATTGGATATCAACATATTAAAACATTTATTGTCGAATGTACTTAATTCTTTATATAATATTATTATTGTTATTTAAAATCCATATTGCTCATTAATTTTTAAGAGATTTACTATTCTGGTATGGATATAATTTAAATTATAGATATATGACTTGATTATATACAGATCACTACACGGTAAGTGATTTTTCTACTCAATATTATTGCATTTAACTCAATCCGACCTAAGGGCACATTTTGTACATAAATAGCCAGTTTGCGCGAATTCACCATTGGTTTTGCACGAACGGGTAGAGACATCAAAGCTACATAATCTCATTCTGATCCTGGATTCATCAATGAGGCACATCATCATTTTCTCCATGCTTCTCTTACTCTCACCTGAAAGGGTACGTTCACAGTATCCTACAACAAATATACTTATTTTAAATGATCTGCCGGGTGATCTCAATCTCACTATTCACTGCAAATCCAAGGATGATGATCTCGGCTATCATGTCCTTGGTCATACGGGCTACTATCAATTCCATTTCCGCCCAAACTTCTGGGGTAATACACTATTTTTCTGTAGCTTTGAATGGACGGAAGCCTTTCAATATTACGACATATATGTCCAGCAGAGGGATCAAGAACGATGCGTTGTATGTGCTTGGAGCATAAAACCGACTGGTCCGTGCTTGCAGAACTTTAAAACTCTCAAGTTTGATCTTTGTTATAACTGGAACCCACCTTCCTTGTTGTAAAGGTGTCATCGTCGAAGATTCTGTAATATGTGCTGCAGGCATATTCTACTTTATAATGAAATTATTAGTTTTGGCTCCTCTCCTAGCGATAGGACATTTAACCCTCTTTTGGCCCCTCGAAGGCCAAGCCTCGGACTCGATCCAGATCCAGGGTTGGTCATTTCTAACAAGTCTAGAATCTACTTTCAGAATCCAAAAAAACGAGGTAAAGTGACGCAACGGAACCTAGTTGCGATCTGTTGATTCGCGCACGAATACGAGACAACAACCTTCTGTCACCTGTAAATTCTAAGAATACCAGAAAATAGACATCAAACTCGAATCGACTCCGAGATTGGACAAAGAGTACGAAAACTCTGAATTTTATTCACTAATCAAAAGACAACAACTCCAGTCCTAGGGCTTACACAAATCTTAAATAGGATTTAAAAAAACTAAATTGCAAAAAAAGAAATAAATTTTCCTAACATTGCAAAAAAAACACCCTAATTAACATAAAATTGCATGTTTGAGACCCTAAACGATGAGATTCGCCTAAAATATCGAAATTTCACGGCCAAAGGCCGTGAGTTTTGCTCCTGAGGCCGTTTCCTTCGAAATAGGGTCGTCAGAACTTACATTTTTTTTTCAGGTATCGACTTACCATGTCTTCTGCTGCATCATTAACTGACGCAGCGGAAGTAATTGCGATCTGTTGACGTAGCGTACATGCGAGTAACCTATCACAGACCTTTGATTCGCGCACGAATACCAGAATTACAACCTTCTACCACCTGTTGATTTTACGAATATCAGGAAATAGACATCAAACTCAAACAAATCCGAGATTGGGATAAACAGCACGAAAGCTCCAATTTTTATTAACTGATCAAAAGACAACAACTCCAGCCTTAGGGCTTACACTTAGCTTAAATAGGATTTAAAAAAAACTAAATTGCATAAAAAGAAATAAACGTTCCTAAAATTGCAAAAAACACCTTAATTAACATAAAATTGCTTGTTTGAGGCCATAAACGATGAAATTCGCCTAAAATATCGAAATATCATGGCCTAAGGCCATGTATTTTGCTCCTGAGGTCGTTTCCTTCGAAATAGGGTCGTCATAACTTTTTTTTTTCTAGGTATCGACTTGCCAGGTCTTCTGCCGCATCATTCTCCTATGGGTGGAGAGAAATTGCCCTCGAATTTGCCATAGGAGTCCTGAGATAAAATTATCCACACAAACATACACATCTTCCATACTTAACCGGAAACCGATGTCAGCCCACGTTTCAGAACGGATGATTGGAAAAAATCCCGACTCAAAATACTCTGCCGCAGTGATTGGTTCGATAGAGACATCTGACATCCTCGTCCTCTTCTGTTAATTCGAGGAACGGTACTTCTTAATTTCCTGCTTCAGCCTCGTCTCCCTCCTATCTTTTCTTTGTGAGTCCATCCTCTTGTCCATGGCCTCCTAGACCGCATCAACCTCCTTGTCGTCCTCATCATACTTGGTAGAAGCAAAAAGACCCACATCATTCCCCTCAAATTCATCGAATTTCCAGTTTTCGTCATAACCCTTGTTATCTCCCTCATCATCCTCGTCGAAATCGGGCTCTCCATCGCCTCCCACTACAAAAAATGCATCATCAGACGGATCCTTTTCGGAAAACAAAGTCGCGTTCCCTTCAGAATTGGAATCATACTTGATTTCCTCTCGATCTGGGTCAGAATTCGAATTAGGATTTCTCCGATTCTGATTCTCCATAAGTGCAGCCATCTGCTGTGTTAACTACCCCAACATATGATCCATCTTCTGATCCATCTGCTCCAGCCTCTGCTCCAGATGTCGCAGATTGTCACGGTCATGAATATTTTCTACACGATTCCTCCTCCTGGGTGGCATCGCTGATCGAAGATCAACCGTAGGCTCTGATACCAACTGACGCAGTAGAACCTAATTGTGATCTGTTGATTCGTGTACGAATACCAGACAACAACCTTCTATCACCTGTTGATTTTAAGAATACCAAAAAATAGGCATCAAACTCGAATCGACTCCGAGATTGGACAAAGAGCACGAAAACTCTGAATTTTATTCACTAATCAAAAGACAACAACTCCAGTCCTAGGGCTTACACAAATCTTAAATAGGGTTTAAAAAAACTAAATTGCATAAAAAGAAATAAATTTTCCTAACATTGCAAAAAAAACACCCTAATTAACATAAAATTGCATGTTTGAGACCCTAAACGATGGAATTCGCCTAAAATATCGAAATTTCACGGCCAAAGGCCGTGAGTTGTGCTCCTAAGGTCGTTTCCTTCGAAATAGGGTCGTCAGAACTTATATTTTTTTTTTCAAGTATCGACTTGCCAGGTCTTCTGCCGCATCATTAACTGACGCAGCGGAAGTAATTGCGATCTGTTGACGTAGCGTACACGCGAGTAACCTGTCACAGACCTTTGATTCGCATACGAATACCAGAATTACAACCTTTTACCACCTGTTGATTCTACGAATATCAGGAAATAGGCATCAAACTCGAACAAATCCGAGATTGGGATAAACAGCACGAAAGCTCCAATTTTTATTAACTGATCAAAAGACAACAACTCCAGCCTTAGGGCTTACACTAAGCTTAAATAGGGTTTAAAAAAACTAAATTGCATAAAAAGAAATAAACGTTCCTAAAATTGCAAAAAACACCTTAATTAACATAAAATTGCCTGTTTGAGGCCCTAAACGATGAAATTCGCCTAAAATATCGAAATATCATGGCCTAAGGCCATGTATTTTGCTCCTAAGGTCGTTTCCTTCGAAATAGGATCGTCATAACTTTTTTTTTTCTAGGTATCGAATTGCCAGGTCTTCTGCCGCATCATTCTCCTATGGGTGGAGAGAAATCGCCATCGAATTCGCCCTAAGAGTCTTGAGATAAAATTATCCACACAAACATACACATCTTCCATACTTAACCGGAAACCGATGTCAGCCCACGTTTCAGAACGGATGATTGGAAAAAATCTCGACTCAAAATACTCTGCCGCAGTGATTGGTTCGATAGAGACATCTGACATCCTCGTCCTCTTCTGTTAATTCGAGGCACGGTACTTCTTAATTTCCTACTTCAGCCTCGTCTCCCTCCTATCTTTTCTTTGTGAGTCCATCCTCTTGTCGATGGCCTCCTAGACCGCATCAACCTCCTTGTCGTCCTCATCATACTTGGTAGAAGCAAAAAGACCCACATCATTCCCCTCAAATTCATCGAATTTCCAGTTTTCGTCATAACCCTTGTCATCTCCCTCATCATCCTCGTCGAAATCGGGTTCTCCATCGCCTCCCACTACAAAAAATGCATCATCAGATGGATCCTTTTCGGAAAAAAAAGTCGCGTTCCCTTCAGAATTGGAATCATACTCGATTTCCTCTCGATCAGGGTCAGAATTCGGATTAGGATTTCTCCGATTCTGATTCTCCATAAGTGCAGCCATCTGCTGTGTTAACTACCCCAACATACGATCCATCTTCTGATCCATCTGCTCCAGCCTCTGCTCCAGATGTCGCAGATTGTCACGATCATGAATATTTTCTACACGATCCCTCCTCCTGGGTGGCATCGCTGATCTAAGATCAACCGTAGACTCTGATACCAACTGACGCAACAGAACCTAATTGTGATCTGTTGATTCGTGTACGAATACCAGACAACAACCTTCTATCACCTGTTGATTTTAAGAATACCAGAAAATAGGCATCAAACTCGAATCGACTTCGAGATTGGACAAAGAGCACGAAAGCTCTGAATTTCATTCACTAATCAAAAGACAACAACTCCAGCCCTATGGCTCTCACAAAGCTTAAATAGGTTTAAAAAAAACTAAATTGCATAAAAAGAAATAAACTTTACTAAAATTGCAAAAAACACCATAATTAACATAAAATTGTTTGTTTGAGTCCCTAAATGATGGAATTCGCCTAAAATATCGAGATTTCACGGCCAAAGGCCGTGAGTTCTGCTCATGAGATTGTTTCCTTTGAAATAGGGTCGTTAGAACTTACTTTTTTTCAGGTATTGACTTGTCAGGTCTTCTGCCTCATCATAAAGTCTTTTTGTAATATGTTATGCATGTTCTGATGGATGTAGCGTGTTATAACTTTCTCTGAAAGGGGAAAGAGGAGAAATAATTGAGTTCTGAGGCAACACTCGTACCCAAAGATCTTATTTCCATGTCAACCATAATTGCTGACTCCCATATATATTTATTTAAGTCAACCATCATAAAATTACTCTAAATTCGAATCATTTTGGCTATATATATATATATATATATATAGATAGATATTTATTCGTTGTGAGCACTGGCTATATGTCACGGGTTGACAAGTTTGACTCTCCTCAAGTGTGACAAGAGGTACTCTGTCGGTTGTGTATTTGTCTTCAACATGGGTGGGCTAATGTAAAATTAACTATTATACACGTGCTTAGAGTTTTCACATGTATGTTAAGGCAACCCATAAATATCAACAGGTTAAATTCTACGGTTCACATTTGCAGAGGCCGGAGCTGTTAGACCGTGAAATATACAAGGCATCCCTGCTATGCACCCAAGAGTATCAACCATGAACTAAAAATTACAAAGACTAATGTGAATTGCTTCAATCGATTTCATGAGGTTTCAGATTCGAATATTATGAGTAAAGAAAATCCATAATTATGAGAGTTTTATATTTTAGTTGACTAACCCAACTTGAACTAAATTAGTTTCAGGAACCATCGGGTTTTAGGATGCATACCGAATGAAAAATTACAGTTTTCTTTTCTTTTAAATAAGCGTTGACAAGCTTTTGTTTCATTAAATGATTCCATTAAATATTGGTATATTTTAAACAATTCAATTTTTTTAACCTATTCAATTATTTTATTTTTGGTTGGGGAAATAATTCGCATTTTAGATACTTGGTTCATATGTTAGATGCATTTATAAACATTAAATTGTCCCTGGCTGAAGTTAGTTTTATAGTATGACGAAAGACTTGCGCAATCAAACAAGAATATTATTGAGTTTCTTAATTGCTTTCTACACAATCTGTACTTAAAGGCAAAATGTTCTAATACAAGAAAATAAAACTTTTTTTTTTTAAAAAAGCACAGATTATTTGAGGATATTGTTTTTCTGTAAAACCAACTTTTCTACTAAGGGCTACGTAAAGGAGTAATCTCGAGATCATGCATTCACAGCTAAAACATCTGGTCACATTCTCGGTGCTTCTTTTACTCGGAATCAAGAAAGGAGTATCCCAGTATTCCGTGACGCATGTCTTCATAATAAACAATTTTCCAGGAAACATGAATCTCACAATTCACTGTAAATCCAGGGACAAGGACATCGACATCCATCTGATCCCTCCGAGTTCCATTTATGCCCAAACTTGTGGGGAACTACATTGTACTTTTTGTAGCTTTCGGTGGACTGGTGCATTTCACTACTATGACGTCTACGTTGAGAAACGGGAGCAGGAGCAGTGCAATTTTTGCGCATGCATGTGGAGCATAATTCTGGGTGGCCCGTGCCTATTCAACTATGAGACGATCGAATATGATATTTGTGATAAATGGAACCCACCATCGATTTTGTGAAGCCTGATCTAACAACGTGAGATGTTTACCATTTGCTAACCATCCTTCAACCTGCTTCTTATATCATGATATATGTAGGAAAGTATTATATGTATTTGGGAGTTCATAATCCAACTATTATCATCCCAAAAAAATGCAGTGCGGTGACATTTATCCAGGATTTGGAATTAAAAGGTCTTGGAGTATTATATGATTCCGATGCCCATTCATGCGTCTTCCTCCTATCTTGTATGAGACCCAAGAGGTTACTGATTAGATTTGCTTGGAACGTATTCCGCATTTAGTTCTCCAGTCTCTGTTTCAAACTAGACCTACGAGTTTCCCATTTAATAACCTAACAAAAAGTGTTAAGGATCTTGCAATCCCACATCGAAATAATAAAGAGAAACCATTTGATTTATACGATGATTAGGTACTACCACCTAATCAGATTAACCTTTTGGATTCTAAATGAGCTCAATCTCTTATAAACCTAGTGGTACTACCAACATCTTATAAGATGGTATTAAAGTTAGGCCAGGTCCCCGCACAACCGTCCTGTTAATGCATCAAGTCAATCTTCGCGTCCACACCATCCCAAGCGTTCCATCCGGAATCGCCACAAGCCATACCCCGCCAGATTCCCCCCCACCAACCACTCTTTTCCCTATTCCATTCCCCTTTCCTTTCTTTTCCCTACTTTTTTTTTTAAATTTAAAAAATTATAATTGTGTTGGAACAGAAAAATAGACGACCAGACTAACATTGGAAAAAAAAAATGGTGAAAGGTTGAAGACCAGAAAGACGACAAAATAATGGGCCGGTTGAGGAAAATGATAAAAACACCGAAAGTTGAGGACCAAAAGTGCATATGATTTAATCTTTCGATAATATCAAAAGACAAAGGAAGAATAAAGCAAAAGCCAGGGGTAGGAAGAAATAGAAGTAATGTCTGATCTAAGACTAACTTAGAAAAAAGGAGAAGAAACTTGAAGGGTATGCAGACCTGCCGTTCGCTCCGGAAAGGGAGAGAATGTGAAAATGACATAGAAGGAGAAGGAGAAGGAGAAGAGAGAATAAGAGAATCGAGCCGTGACAATCACAGTGGCGAGAGAGTGTAAGACGTAAATTTAATTAGCCTTAATAAGTCACAAAATTGAACGATAATTCAAATAGCTATTCGGACAAATAGAATACTATCAAATTAACTTAATTTCATTAGTATAGGAACTTGGAAATTCAAACCGAAACAAAGGCGAAACCGAAAGATACGAGAGAGAGCCGAGTCCTGTGTTAGATACAAACCCCTTGAAATTGAATTGTCCCCTCCTGGGTGCTTGAGGTTACGTGGACAATCGTTTCCCCGGATAAAACGGCAACAAGCGAAGCAGCAGCACAAACAGCAACGCTTCAGCGAACTCGAAGAGAAGCGTGAACACTTTTGAGGTCGAATTTTCTTCTTGTTTTTCAATCGGCTACAGGAAGCAATGGAAGGCAGGAGGCTTTTTCTCTTGTTCTCTTTCCTTTTTGCCGTGTGCCCCTTTTATAGACTATGGGTTCCATCCGTTATATGACTCTTCCTATTCTCCATTTATGGGGAATAATTCACATATATTCAATATATATGTTAATGACATTTGATTATTCATGAATGCAATCCATTCATTTCTTGTAACCGCCAAGAAAATCAAGAGTCATTAGCTCGTGAGCAATTTCCTCATTCACCCATTAGCCATAATTTCCAACAATCCCCCACATGAATGGAAATTGTTTTGTTTCAACTCGTAGATAGTGTTCACCAGTTGAACCTGTATAGGATAGGTAGGTGTCACCACCCTTGAACCTTCCCTTGTGAAAATGCATGTACTTTACTAGCAGTCCAATAGACACGATGTCCTTGAATTGTTCCGCTGTTTTGTGTAAAGATATTACACACCTCACACAAGATTCAACTGACTTCCTTCGGTTCTCATAGTTGTGTCCATTTTTGCCATGAAACACCGTTCTGGTTCTGTGAGAGTTTCTGAAGAATTAAGTCCATAAAAATTCTTCTCTAAAGCGGCCCCACTTCTCTCTCACATAGGTGATTTCACATATCATTAAAGCAATTTAGATTGCTAGCCTTATCCGTTTATCACTGTTTCATCAAGGAATGATCCAGGGATTTTCTCCCCTACAGTGATTTGATTCGGTTCTATAACTTGGTTGTCCCATTGAACCTAGATCTTGGGATCTCCAGTCAGCTAGGTTGGGTGTCCGCTATAAAACCTTTCCTCTAATGGACTTTAGACCCATTCTCTTTGACAACTTCTCAAACTGCTCTTTACTTAACCCTTTGGTTAGCGGATCCGCTATATTATCCTTTGACCGCACGTAGTCAATAGAGATAATTCCAGTTGAGATCAGTTGTCTAATGGTGTTGTGTCTACGACGTATATGTCTAGACTTACCATTATACATATTACTTTGTGCCCTTCCAATTGCTGTTTGACTGTCACAGTGGATACAAATTGGTGGCACAGGTTTTTCCCATTGAGGAATGTCCTCTAGAAAATGGCGTAGCCATTCAGCTTCTTCTCCACATTTATCCAGAGCAATAAACTCAGATTCCATTGTGGACCTAGCGATAATAGTTTGTTTCGAGGACTTCCATGAAACTGCTGCACCTGCTAGTGTGAACACATATCCACTAGTGGATTTTGAATCCGTTATATCAGATATCCAATTCGCATCACTGTATCCCTCTAGGACAGCTGGATATCTAGTATAGTGCAGCCCGTAATCTCGAGTGTATCTAAGGTATTTGAGTACCCTGACAATTACCTTCCAATGGTCTTCACTCGAATTACTCGTATATCTACTGAGTCTACTAACCGAGTATGCAATATCAGGCCTAGTACAACTCATCAGATACATCAGACTTCCAATGACCCGCGAGTATTCTAACTGAGAAATACTCTCTTTTCTATTCTTTGATAGATGAAGATTATTGTCTATTGGAGTCTTTGAAATTCCAGAATCATTTTTGGTAAATTTTTCCAGAATTTTATCTATGTAGTGTGACTGACTCAAAATTAGTCCATCTGATGTTCTCATGATTTTAATTCCTAAAATCACATCAGCGAGTCCCATATCTTTCATATCAAATCTTGAATTCAACATATTCTTCGTAGATTTGATCATTCTGTCATCACTACCAACAATGAGTATGTCATCCACGTAGAGACATAAAATGACGTAACCATTTTCTGTTTCTTTAATGTATACACATTTATCACACTCATTGATCTTAAATCCTTTGGAAATCATTGTATTATCGAATTTTTCGTGCCACTGTTTTGGCGCTTGTTTTAATCCATAAAATGATTTGACCAATTTACAGACTTTCCTTTCTTTTCCTGGAGCCACGAACCCCTCAGGTTGTTCCATATAGATTTCTTCATCTAAATCTCCATTTAGGAAAGCTGTTTTCACATCCATTTGATGAACTTCCAAATTACGCAATGCCGCAACTGCAAGTAACATCCTAATGGAATTTATTCTTGTCACAGGAGAATAAGTATCAAAATAGTCCAAGCCTTCCTTTTACTTGTATCCCTTAATTACAAGCCTGGCCTTATACTTATCAATGGATCCATCTGCTTTCATTTTCCTTTTAAAGATCCATTTGGATCCTAAGGGTTTACAACTAGTGGGGAGATCCACTAATTCCCAAGTGTGATTTCGCAGAATCGAATTAATTTCACTTTTGATTGCCTCCTTCCAAAGAGGTCCCTCAGAGGAATTCACTGCTTCAGCATAGCTTTGTGGTTCATTTTCTAACAAATATGTCAGAAAATCATTCCCGAATGATTTTTCAATTCTAGCTCTTTTGCTGCGTCTAGGTTCAATCTCTTCATCCGAACCTTGCCTTTCATGATCTACGTCATGAAGTCCATCATTCATAGTGCACGAGGTTCGTTTTGATGAACTCGATGCCTCATTCAATTTACATGGAAATACATCTTCAAAGAACGATGCATTCCTTGATTCCATTATCGTGTTCTTGTGTATATCGGGAATCTTAGATTCATGCACAAGAAATCGATAAGCACTACTGTTATGTGCATAGCCAATAAAGATGCAGTCCACCGTCTTAGGACCGATCTTTACTTTCTTTGGTGCCGGAACGACTACTTTTGCCAAACACCCCCACACTCGCAAGTGATCGTAGGATGATCTCCTACCTCTGAATAATTCATAAGGTGTCTTTTCCCTTTTCTTTCGAGACACCTTATTTAATAGGTAATTGCTTGACAATATTGCTTCACCCCACATATTTTGAGGTAATCCTGAACTTCATATCATCGCATTCATCATGTCTTTCAATGTGCGATTTTTGCGTTCAGCAACACCATTCGATTGAGGTGAATAGGGTGCAGTCACTTCGTGTATAATTCCGTATTGTGCACAGAATTCCCCGAAAGGCGTTACATATTCGCCTCCTCTGTCACTCCTCAATCTCTTGATTTTCTTGTTGAGTTGATTCTCAACTTCATTTTTATAGAGAACAAATTTCTCTATGGCCTCATCTTTGCTTTTCAACAAATATACATAACAGCATTTTGTACTATCATCGATAAAGGTAATAAAATAATTATTACCTCCTCTTGTTGTTGCGAACTTTAAATCGCATACATCACTATGAATTAGATCAAGTGGCTCGGTGTTCCTTTCAATCGTTTGAAAGGGTGACTTTGTCAATTTTGCCTCAACACAAATTTCACATTTGTGCTGTGAATCAATTTGGAATGTAGGTATGTGATTCAAGTTAATTAATCTACGCAAAGTATTATAATTAACATGACCTAGTCTTCCATGCCACAAATCAGGAGACTCAATCAAATACGCAGAAGAACCAGAATTCTTATTGATTATGGTCATTACATTGAGCTTAAAAAGCCCGTCACACACATATCCCTTTCCTACGTACATTCCAGACTTGGACAAAATAACTTTGTCCGACTCAAAAACCATCCTGAACCCATGTTTGTTCAGCAATGACCCGGAGACCAAATTCTTCCAAATCTCAGGTACGTACAATACATTGTTCAGAGTCAACTCCTTTCCTGAAGTCATCTTTAAGACTACCTTTCCTTGACCTTCAACAGCAGAATGGGCAGAGTTTCCCATATAGATCCTCTCCCCAGTGACTGGTTCGAGCATTGTGAATAGGTCTCTGTTTGAGTACACATGTCTGGTGGCACCGGTATCAAGCCACCATTCCTTTGGGTTGGACCCGATGAGGTTCACCTCTGAAACCACAACAGATAGGTTGATATCTGCCACATCTCGAGCCATTTCATTAACCACGTTTGCTTCATGGTCCTTTTTCCTTTTTGGGAGCCTGCAGTCAGCAGATCTGTGACCTTTCTTATCACAGTTGAAGCATTTCCCCTGAAACTTGGGCTTGAAGACTCCTCCATTCGTACCCAGCTTCTTCTTGCCTTTTTTGTTCTTAGAGCTTTGCCCTTGCTCCATGACATTTACCTTAGCAGCAGGGAGGATGAGATCCTTTCCGGAGTTTTTATTGTCTTCTTCAATTCGAAGCTTGACAACAAGATCTTCCATTGTCATCTCCTTTCGCTTATGCTTCAGATAATTCTTGAAATCCTTCCAACCAGAAGGCAGTTTCTCAATGACAACAGCCACTTGGAAGGATTCACTTAGAGCCATTCCCTCAGCCTGAATCTCATGTAAGAGCACTTGCAATTCCTGCACTTGACTCATTACGGTCCTTGAATCCACCATTTTAAAATCGAGGAATCGTCCGACGAGAAATTTCTTCGCACCGGCATCCTCTGATTTATATTTACGGTCCAAGGATTCCTATAGTTCCTTTGCCGTCTTAAACCCCTGATAGACACTATACAGGGAATCATGAAGACTATTCATGATATAATTCCGGCAGAGATAGTCGGAGTGTTTCCAAGCGTCAACCGCACTGAGAGCCTGCACATCTGACTCCCCCACAGATAGGGTTGGAGCATTTTCAGTCAAAAATCTTGCAAGGTTCAGAGTTGTGAGGTAGAATAGCATCTTTTGCTGCCACCTCTTGAAGTTCAACCCATTGAACTTCTCGGGCTTCTCGACATGGTTCACAGGGACCATCGAGGGAGCAGCCACGTTTTGGCTAACCAAATGGTTAGGCAAGATAGGAGCAGGGCCGGAGCCAGTAGTCTGGCTTCCGTTGGTCGTATCTCCATCGTTCCCCGACGCCATTCGAATCGTTCAAATAACAAATTCTGTTTCAAGATTGTAAGACGTAAATTTAATTAGCCTTAATAAGTCACAAAATTGAACGATAATTCAAATAGCTATTCGGACAAATAGAATACTATCAAATTAACTTAATTTCATTAGTATAGGAACTTGGAAATTCAAACCGAAACAAAGGCGAAACCGAAAGATACGAGAGAGAGCCGAGTCCTGTGTTAGACACAAACCCCTTGAAATAGAATTGTCCCCTCCTGGGTGCTTGAGGTTACGTGGACAATCGTTTCCCAGGATAAAACGGCAACAAGCGAAGCAGCAGCACAAACAGCAACGCTTCAGCGAACTCAAAGAGAAGCGTGAACACTTTTGAGGTCGAATTTTCTTCTTGTTTTTCAATCGGCTACAGGAAGCAATGGAAGGCAGGAGGCTTTTTCTCTTGTTCTCTTTCCTTTTTGCCGTGTGCCCCTTTTATAGACTATGGGTTCCATCCGTTATATGACTCTTCCTATTCTCCATTTATGGGGAATAATTCACATATATTCAATATATATGTTAATGACATTTGATTATTCATGAATGCAATCCATTCATTTCTTGTAACCGCCAAGAAAATCAAGAGTCATTAGCTCGTGAGCAATTTCCTCATTCACCCATTAGCCATAATTTCCAACAGAGAGGACCACGCGTTTGGTATTTCTGATGCTCATTACATATGGCTGAGGAAGAATAATGTACTATCGTTTGAACCATGGGCCTAACTAGGCCTTGGCAGGGTGTGGGAGCAGTTAAAGAAACTTGGGGGCGAAAATTTAAAAAATTAAAAATGAAAGGAGACAATTGGTTACTCGGAGATGGCACGAGTGCCAAGTGCAAAAACACATGAGTTTCACAATCTTTTTATGATAGAAGTAGATAGGATTTTTAGTTTTATTTGATGTGAAAGAGAGACAAATATTTATGTTAGAATTATAATTTGGCATTGGAAACGAAATGCCAAAAGAGAATCAAAGGGTGGCTAATGGGAGTGAATATGTGTATGTGCACAGGGCAGATCCATGATTTGGACTTAGGGTGGCAAGATTCTTGAGGGGACCAGCTATAAGATAATTTTGCTGAGTTTGGGGGGGCGAATATGAGAAATTTTATTAAAATTTGAAGAATTATATGTAAATTTCCTCAAGGGGTGAAAATTCTTGAGGGGTGATTGCCACCCTTAACCTCTCTCGGTCCATCCTTGCATGTGCATAAATCCAGGAGGCCCCAAAATATAAGGTTGTAAGAGAAAAGGTATAAGATTGTAAGGCAACTGGTATGTGCCTTTTCTCGTACATAAGGAAAGGGAATTTTTGGAATTTCATATAAAATAAAAGGTATCTTCGAAACATAAAGATCGAAAAATAGTAAAAGATACTTCATACTTATTGTATAGATAAAATTTTATGACATCCTTATTCAAAATATGCGGAATTTTCTATTTTTATTTCCATACTTTACATATTCTTAATAATTTTTATCTTATAATAGAAATTATATTAACATCATATGAAATAATTATTTGTTCGTATGCTTATTTGTCATTTCTTTAAGTTGGGCCATTTTCTAATAGGCTAAAAAGATATTGGATTTTCATGGACAACCTTCATGATAAAACAATTCCATTAATTTTTTGATAAATTATTTTTGAATGGTTCAATAAATATTTTACAACTAATATTTCTTAATTACTGTACATCACATATTTATTTAATTATTTACATATTAGAAATATTTTTTTTGTAGATACTCGCACAAACTTATTATATATTTTTAAAATTTAAAGTTTATATGAAATCCTTATTTCTAGTTTATTTTTATTTTTATGTTACCATTACTTCATATATACTTTACAATTTTAATCCTATAACAAATATTATGCTAACATCCTATGAAATACTTATTTGTTAGTACATGTACTAATCACTTTTGTTTGACGTTGGGCTTTTCTCTAATAGGATGAGAAAATATTGGATTCAAAATGAGCTCCACATGATTCAACTGATTCTCTTAATCTTTTTAATAAATCTATATATATATATATATATATAAAGTTGTAACTCATGCATTAAATAGGGGTAGAAAAGAAAATGTCATAATAATATGGGAGTAAAGTGGTAAAATTTTAAGTAATTGATTGTTAATATACTACATATATTATAAAGAAAATATTAAAAATGTATGGGAAAATATTTCAATCAAAGAACAAGTTATTTAAATATATTCATCATTTTAAGAAAAATAAATAATTATTTAAAATTATATAAATTTAAAATTAATTTTAAAATAAAGTATTATACCTAATCTTAAAAAAATTAATTAGGTAAAACTCTCGTCAAAGTTACTATGTAATTTTATCTAAAAGTGTTACAATTAATAAAACTTGATATATGGAATCTCAACTATAATAATGAAGTTTAAAAGTTTTATGGACTCCGAGTCTCTTATTATTTCATAAAATAAAACTAACAACCTTATCTAAACCTATTCAAATTTTAGATTAATTTTTGTCAGAAATTAATCTGGTAATTGCAATGATGTATATATTACCACTCTTTACTTAAGAACTTTTATATTTATTTAATATATTATAAGTTTGAATTTACTGTATAACTTTTACATAGTAATATAAATTATAAATTCAAATCAATTATTGTTTTTATATGTAAACTTTTATAATGAAATTTCTTTTTAAAATCCATGCGTCCAAAAGCTAGTTATTTTAATAATTTTATTTGGTTAATGAAACGTCATTTAATACTGTAGGAGAATCGAGTTGACGAAGAAATCTTATTGTGGTGGCACAAAACGTTACTACTAGATTTAGTCTGAAGAGGTCTTGTGTTTGTATTCTCACAATGAAACTTTATGCTTTTTATTTTGCTTTATTTTTTATATTTATATTATGTTATTTGCTTCCATTACAGGGAAAAAAA
This sequence comes from Punica granatum, assembly GCF_007655135.1. NCBI lineage: Eukaryota > Viridiplantae > Streptophyta > Magnoliopsida > Myrtales > Lythraceae > Punica > Punica granatum. The sequence goes on from NC_045128.1 coordinate 27,435,134, forward strand.
AACGCATATATATAGTTTGAGAATTTTCCGGAGCAACGTGACACGATTAAGAGCCCTACCAACGACAACAAACGAATCAAGCTTCGCATTTTCCTTTTTATATAAAAGAAGGGTAATAGATTAGGGGATTCGAGCAAACCATGGCCCGTTATACAGCTCGCCGGCAGCTTGACCGGAGATATTTTGGTTCTACTTATAGCTATAGCATGACTGTTACTATCAGGTGGAATTTACCAAATGTCCCATTCGGAACGGCTGCATTTGACTGGCATCATCGCAAAACTTTGGAAGTGACAACGTTGTCTTTTCCACTCATCGATTTATCTTTTATTGGATTAGGGGAAAAAAAAAGAGAAAAATAATTTTCAATCTTTCTTCCAATCATATAAATACAAACGGTTTGTCCATCCTGGCAACGTGTCATGGTGACAACGTTCGTGGCTTTGAATTTTCCAAATTAGCCTCTTCTTTTCTTTTGACTTTGAGTTTGCGTCCCTGGTACTCAAACTTGTATTTTCATGTTTGCGAAAGTTAAACCTACTTACCTTTCTTTTCTATATTTGTTTGATAACCATTTTTCTAATTGTCCCTTTGTAGACTTGTATGACAAGCCCTCCATAAAGGAACGCTGTTTCTTCATGTTTTCTTTTCCAGGAACATAGAAGATAAAAATTATTAAAAGAAATGAGGAACTCCATAGCCACAGAGCTCGAATCCTACCCGATGAACGCAGGGAATGGAAGCTACAGCTACAATAAGAACTCTCACCTTCAGGCAAATTAATTATCATTCCTTTCGTTAGCTCTTTCTTCTTTTTCTTTGCCCGAACTTTGGGATCCGTCTTTTGCTTGTACCAGTTTGGCCAACATTTGAGTTTATTATGAAATTTTGAGATAATCACAACCATACGCTTAAAAGGTTAATTTTATTTGAATATCGGTTGATTGATTCTCCCTCACGTGTGGGTCAACTAATTAGTTTTTTGAGTTGCCCGCTTGTTCTGCCGTATAAGATGAGGTTGTTGAACATCTTTAAACAGAGAGCAGCCGTAAGCGTTGTCAAGGAAAAAATCGATGAGGCAATTGTCACCGTGCTCGACATCAGAAGGTTTTCCTCTGGCCCTCGGGCCTCATTCAGAATCACGGACTTGGGTTGCTCGGTAGGACCGAACACCTTCATTGTTGTGCAAAACATCATCGAGGCTGTCCGGAGCAAGTATGGGTCTCAGGTACCTGACTTCCAAGTGTTCTTCAATGACCATACTGCCAACGACTTCAACACCCTCTTCACCTCCCTCCCTCCAGAGAGGAATTATTATGCCGCTGGAGTTCCGGGGTCCTTCCACGGCCGATTATTCCCCAAGTCATCCCTCCATTTTGTTCACTCTTCGTGCGCACTCCAATGGCTCTCAATGGTGCCCAAGGAGCTGCTCGATAAGGGTTCGCCAGCGTGGAACAAGGGGAGGATTCACTACAGCGGGGCCCCGAAGGAAGTGGGGGATGCCTATAAGTTCCAGTTCGCGAAGGACATGAGAGATTTCATCAATGCTCGGGCGAAAGAGATTGTGAATGGAGGGCTAATGGCATTGATCATGCCGGGAACTCAGGACAGGGTTCCCAATTCGAAAGTGCCCTCGGCATTCATTTTCGATCTTCTCGGCTTTAGCCTAATGGATATGGTCAAGGAGGTAAGAAATTCTCATTTATGTGGTCCATGTGATAAATCGAAAAATGGTGGAGCAGAATGCTCGAATTGCCCCTTAGTACGTGAAATAAAAAGAAAAAGCAATTCGGCGATCATATACTAGCAAAAGAATAAGTCCTATTGTGCAAAACTGAGCACAAGTGTTTTGCAGGGAACAATACGCGAATCCGATGTGGATTCGTTCAACTTGCCCATATATGCAGCCTCTCCCCAGGAAATGACAGAACTCGTCAATGCCAACGGATGTTTCAGCATCGAGCGGATGGAACTAACAGCTTCCAGCTCAAAGTCCAGAGGAAAGATTAGTGGGCAGGCAGTTGTGATGCATCTGAGAGCTGGTCTGGAAGGGATCTTCAGCAAGCATTTCGGTACTGCAGTTATAGATGAACTGTTTGATCGATCTGTGAAGAAAGCCAAAGAATTCGCCGCACGGCTAGACTCTATCTCCAAGGAAAGCCTGCAGTTACTAGTTATTCTCAAACGCAAATGAAGGATATGTGTATCCTAACCTTATTTTTGTACTATGTCTACGTACCTCACTGATCTAAAAACTAGAAATAAACAAATGAATAAATAAATAAATAAAAGGAAAAATCAAACCATACTTCTCTAAAAATATGTTTTCTTATGAAATTCTCAAATCTTAATTGAATGTGTTGTCCGATTTTCCAAATTCAGATATTGAAAATTTTAGATTCGAAGTGAGTTTAATATCACTTAATTCTGTTAATTTCGTACAACAATTATGTGTAAACTAAGTTATTGAACCCGTGTATTGTATGTATTTTATAAAGAAAATATTATTATAAGAATTTAAATATGAAGACACTGATTGCTATTGTTACATAATCTATATTAGTGTATAAAAAATAAAAATTCTAAGCTTTAATTAATTCAAGAATGATAATCATAAAATCTATAATTTGTTAAAGTTAGTATTAAGCTTATTCTTATTCTAATCACATTTTATATGTTAAGCTTCGTATGTTTGAATAATTTTTTATAAAAATGGACTCAATGTCATATTTCTTGATTGAACTTTTATAAAGCTAACATTGATTTTTAAAATTGATTTTTAAATTTTAAATAGTCCCCAATCTACATAAAATTATCAATTATTATATATTTATGAAATCTTTAAAATTATGAATATTTATTTACTTATGTAATAATAATAAGTGATTTATATATTTTTTGGGCATATTTATTTCTTTATTGACAATATTAATGATAATTTAATTTATATATTGTATATTAATTTATTAACGCATTTAGTATTGGATATATTTATTTATTTGTAATTATAATTATTATTTAATTTCTATATTGCATTTTAACTTTATTAAGGAATCGATGATTCTATATCCATTTATTGGTGAGGATACAACTTTAAGTATATATACATATAAGTCAGAATTAATACTTAAAGTTTTTATATAGAATAAAACATTTTTCCTATTAAAAAAAAGAACATTTTGCAGAAAAATAAAACACCCGCAAAAGGCACAGGCCTTCCTAGTTGGCACTTAGTTGAAGGCAATCTATTCAATTATTTTTCAAGCGCAGAGTTTAATGGATTCACACTAATTCAGTTCTAGTTGGATCAATTGACTATGGGCAAAGCACTCCGAACCATAGATTTCACTATTCACTGAACTCAAAATGAGACCTTACTTTTAACCGAACCGTTTGAATCAATTTATATTGGTTCTTTTTAATATTTTAAAGTAAAATGAATAACATCTGTTCAGGTGAAAAACAAACTACCATAAAAGATTATTTGGACGTGTACTCTTTACAATTAGTTCTGATTAATGATAAATTCACAATACTTATCAAAACAAAAGCTACCATAAAAAATATTATAGGGAGAGATATTTCATGCATTCCTTCCATCTAAGTGTAATATAGATGATAAAAATTACTTAATTACAAAATCTAATGGCAATCAAGTGGCATCGTCTATATTCACCCAAAAGTAGCATCGACTATATTTATGCAGATTTTAATTGATTTCTGTCCTATTTAGTAACAGCACCTCCGCCTAACTATAAAAAACATTTGTACCATCTCCCCACTGTTCAAATTGAAATCATAAATGATTAAAAAAAATCATATTACAGCAATGGTTCTATTGAGGAAGCACCCCGTTCTATTCTCAGTGCTTCTCTTATTCGAAATGAAGGGTGGGGTGTTTCTCGCCGTTTCTTATGACATAGGTCCGCGGAAGGGAAGAAAAAAGAAACATATGAAATGAATGGAAGGCGGTGGAAGAGGATTGCAGGGGGAAGTGAGGGCCACGTGGGGCCCTTGCTACTCTTTCTTTTTCTTTTTTTCTTTTTTCCCTCTGGCAACGTATATAATATATATATATATATATAAGCATATGTATGTATAGGTATGCATGTTTGAAAAAATGTTGGCTCTTCCAATCTTCCTCACTAATAAAAATTTGGTCTTTGAAATTTATTTGAGAAACTAGAAAAGATTTTTAAGCTTCATAGCACCTTCAGGTCCCCAAGTAGCTTCTGTACTAATTCCTTCATAGCATCATACTTTCGCTGCCACTTTGATAATTTAGATGTCACGACTCAAAATTTTAGTAGAGTTTCCCCTAAATTTTCTCGATATTCCTTATCACACAAACTATTTATATCAAAATCTGCTTTCCATAAATTTCTATATATATGCATGTATATATATATATATAACCAATCTAGAAAGCCCTCACATATATATATACATTTCAAGAGAGCCACATCATTAAATCAACTAGTTAAAAGTTTCAGGTCGTAACATATTCAATACACTCTATATGACAAGAATACTTATCAACTAACACCAGTCTAACTGCAAAAATCCTTACATTGATCCCTGGTATCTGAAAAGTTCTCATGTCCTGCTAGTCTAGTTCCTAGCTGATCTGGAAACAATTATATGCAGGATGTAAGCTGCATCTCAGTGAGCACAAAATTCATGAAATGAACTATTATTAACTAAAAATATTTTTAAAAATGAACAAAGATAATACCAGCATACCTAAGTCCGTCATTTAATTCACCAGCATAGCATATTATACAACACATACAACTAATTACTAAATTCATTCGTAAACAATCAATTATCTTTATAACCATATAATAATATTACAATTAACCATTAACTCAACACCGCCTAACACTCATACAATGACTAAATCAAGCTTTAACAAACAATACGGTTTTCACAGAATAATTTCAGACAATCTCAACAATCATCACATTTACAGCAATCAAACCAGACAAACAATATACAACACAACCAATCAATATAGCCATAGGGTTGCGTTTCCTCCCAATAAAGTCGTGACGGTACCGTGACCCCTCATATCTCAAATAATTGATTCCCATGTCCTCATAAACATATATCATAAGCCGGGGCCGCCTATTAACCTTTGTCAGGTCTAGCAGCCGATCGAGTCCCTTTTTTTATTCCGTCGGGTCCAGTGACCGATCAGGCCCCTATTTGTATTTCGCCGGGTCCAGTAGCCGATCTGGCCCATTTTATAGTCTGTCGGGTCCAGCAGTCCCATGAATATAATAAACCAAGTCACGTTAACATACACAATCATAATTAATCCACGAAAACAATATATAGCACAACCAAGCAGCATAGCCATAAAGAAACAAGCAATATAAGCATATCACCACCTAATCAATCGCACTCAATAAAAATTATCAAGTATAAATTCAGCATGTAAATTTGAATCCTTTGTCAGAACCCAAAAACTCCATCCAATCATCTAATCGAATTTCTTCAGCTCAAGACACAACTAAATTCGCTCCAACAAGAGAACTCTAGCTTCACTAAATTAATTAGACACCCCGTGCTTAAACTATGGAAAAACTCATTTACTTCAACCAACTAACCTAAATCATATAAGAAAGATTACAACTAAATATATAAACTCAACCCCTTCATCAAAGTTATACAACTATTTTCTCTTCTCATTTTCTCCTCTTGCTCAAGAGACATGCAAAACAAAGAAAGAGAAAGAAAAGAATAAGGGCAAAGGCAAATATAGGAACAATGGAACGAGTTCAAGATAAACTTAACAAAAGTGAGTTCCAAGATCCTCAAATCAACTTTGATCCCAATTCAAATGTCCCTTAATTCAACTATGGAATACTCAAAATGACATGAAAAGTTGGGGAGAATGACCTCAAAGCATATAGGAACGAAGACAACTTACCATATGCCATGAAGGTGACTGAAACGAGCCTCTATAGGCCTTACTCATGACTGGACAACATGCAAGGTTATTTAAATCGATCTCACGGAGACCTAAATATAAGTAATCATGCATCCAAGAGCATCTATAATTTATTTTAGTTTATGCTCCAAATCGAGATTAGCCAAACAGAGGATCAATAAACTAAACAAGCACCCAAAAACTCAACCTGAGACTAAACAAATATCATCTTTCCTCTATTAGTCAATTCAACCACATATTTAGATACAACATAAAATCATCATAAACATGTAGAATCATTTTAAGTCCGACAAAGGATTGATAGGCAACTCAACTTACACCTTAATCACTTCCTTTAGTAATCAAAAGGGTGTCAAAACCCTCAAATCATCCCTTTCATTATCATATAATATAGCTCGTACATAAAGCATAACTTTTAATTGAACAAGCATAAATTGATCAAGAGAACAAGGGATTGATATGGAACCCAGTCTGCAACTTAAACTTAAGATTAAACTGTCAAAATCGAGCTAAAACCTCCTAAATTAAACAAACAAGCATCATATGATTCGGCGCTACTTCAAATCCAACCTCAATTCATCCAAATTGATTATCTAAATCGCCCCCAAATTGCACCAAGAACCATCAAACCAACCCACTCAGCACTCAAGCATGATAATCAATCGTTAAAACCAAGCAAAACATCTTCAAAACAATAGAGATTGCATATCATGTCAGTCCATAAGTGAACGAAAGTACCTGAAAAGGGTAAGAGGGTGAGCTAGAGGCTATCGGGCTTTCGATACCTGCACAATACAGTCGCAAGCAGACAAAACTGAGATGGCAGGATAGAGATACATAGAGACGGAGAAGCAAAGGAAACAAGAAGGTGGTTGAGCTCCATCTCGCACTCCCTCATCCTTGAGCTCAACCTCGAGCTTTGTCGCTCACCCTCTCTGCCTATCGCTCTCTCTTTTTTTCGCTCTCTCTCTTTTTCTTCTTCGTTTCCCCCCAGCCAGAAACAAGACAATGAAGAAGAAAAAAGAAACAATAGAATGGCAGTGAAAAGGAGGGTGGTCTTACGACCACGTGGAGCCCATTCCACCCTCTTTTTTTTTTTTAACTCCAGCCACATAAACGTAATATATATATTTTACATATATAAGTACGTGTATGTATATGTGTGTATACATATTTGCAAAATAAATACCGGGTCTCACATCAGATGATCTGAAGTTTGGAACATACCAAAAAACAATACACAAGGCCTGATGAATATGCTCCCACAAAAATAATTCCTTGCACTTGCCTGTGGAAAATTTTCTTTTGTTCTTCAGAATACCAACCAAAATAGGTAGAGAAAGTCACTGACGTACAACTACAATTCAATTGACTTGTTATGATATGCTGAGTACAAGCACGGAAGCTTGGTGCTATTCGTGAATTCTGAATTGAACATAACTACAATTGAGATTTCTCCTTCAATTTCAGCTCGGTACATGAGGCTTGAGTCTGATGGCCACTTCAGAGTTTATGAGTGGAGCGAAAAATCAGGTAGATGGCATCAAGTACCCCCGATCTTTAACTTGATATTATGGGGATAGTGCTTAACCTACAATCAGCGGGAAGTATGGCATTTGCTGAAATGATAATGCTCTTCTCCAGCCACAGATAATGGCACGGTCTATTTTTGGCAAATTGATAGCAAGCAGTCAGATCTTGGGTGCTCTAAAGTTATTTCATTATCCAGTTCGACATGTCGGTATCAGGATGTTATCTACTTCACTTCGATTCATATCTCCAAGAGAGTGACCCAAAAAGTGGTAAACAAGTCTATGAAAAGAACTATTCGTGCAAAGTCGCTATTTTTCTAAATGGGTCGAACTCATCTACTGGTTCTTGTTACTTACCATCCAAACTGTTCTCATTGGTGAGTAATTATGAGAACTCTACCTCTATCATCTTGTGAAAATGCAAAGAAAAACCAATTTTCTATTATACTAGCGTTGAGCGTTGGTGCCTTATTTGCTTTGGTCATTTGGTTGGAGTCATAATTTGGAAGAGAAGAAGAGTTCATGACGAGGAGGTGGATTATCTAGATCAAGTAGTTAGGATGCCCACTTGATTCTCAATTGACAAATTAAAAGAATCGATCAAGAATTGCAGCGAGAAGCTTGCTGCAAGTGGTTGTTGTTCTGTTTTTGAAGGTACCATGATTGATGGCATGAAAATTGCAGTGATACAGTTTGCGGGTTTAGCCCTGATCAGAGACTCATTTCTAGCTGAAATGAGACTATTGGAAGCATCTGCCATGTCAACTTAGTGAGGTTAGTTTGATTTTGTGCCGAGAAGATGCACATGCATCTAGTTTATGAGTTTATGGCTAATGGATCTCTGGATAGATTTATCTACCACAAGAATAGTCAGCTCGCGCTTGAATGGCAACAGAGGAAAAAGATCATCCTCAACATAGCAAAGGGACTGAACTATCACCAGGAAGATTGTTGGTCGAAGATCATCCATCTCGACATTAAGCCCCTAAATATCCTTCTCAATGAGAATCTTAATGCAAAGGTTTTCAACTTTGGACTATCAAAGCTGATTGATAAGGACCAGAGCTGAGCTGTGACGACCATGAGGGGAACTCTTGGCTATGTAGTTTTGGAGTGGTTAAGTGCAACGATTACTGAAAAAGTAGATGTGTACAGCTTGGGGTTGTAATATTAGAAATAGTGTGTGGAAGGAAAGTACTTGATGGCTATTTGAGTGAGGAAGACATGCATTTCCTCAATCATTTCAAGAGAAAAGCAAAAGAATGGTGACTTCTCGATATGATTGATGAATGCAGCGAGGACATGTAGTTTCATGAACTTGAGGCCATTAACATGATGAGAGTCGTTGCTGGGGGAACCTTCGTAAAGCCTCCGTATTCAAGATTTCCTGTAACAACGAGAATGCGATGTTTGACTTGAATAGATGAAACCTCATCTTCTTCTTCTCCACTTTAGTGATGTGTTCCTTGATCATCTTATGATTTGGGGTCACATAGACCTTCGACAAAGTGCTAAAAAAGACCAGCTCAACGAGAAGCGAGACTTCTCTCCTTTAGGGCCTTTTGTTGCTTCTCTGATGACTCATAGTGCTCAAACTGGACCAAAATCACCCCATGCTCCTAAGCAGTGCCCTGAATACCCAACATCTATTAAAAAACATGCTTGGTAGCCGTGTCCACGAGACGACAAATCATAGCCTGGATTGCCTCCCCTGTGCTAGGAGGGAGAGTCCCAACAACCGCTATTTTGGATCAGGCAGGGGTTGGACATCATCCCTCGCTCCTAGTGTGGGCAATGCCACTTGGTTAACCACAGGGTGGCTGGGGCCCGATCATTCGTGCTATTCCCTCGACTGTACATGGAGTTTGCCTAATATCTCGCTGAAACCATCAAGACTAACCTCTCAATAAAAGATGATTGGAAACCGTTTAAAGCCCTGACCTTTTGCATAGGTTCCAAAGACAATGCCAATGTTACGGATGTGATCCGTCCCTCACATGTGTGATCTACGTGTGGATGACGATCAATCCACTAGCTCGAACAATAAACATTTACATTTAAAAAACGTACGAAAACTCTCTTTTAATTAAATTTACAATGCTATGGATAGACATATAGATAGATAGATAGATAGATAGATAGATAGATAGATACAGTAAGCTGTTATGTCAACGAACCAGAGGCCTTCATGCAAGCCTTTTAGTGGTTTCTCCAACTCATAGCTGATCATCCTTTCGCATGCTTTATTATTAATTTAATAAAATTTATATTGTTTAATATGTAATGTTATTTAGATGCTATATTTTGGTCCTTTCTAGTTCTACTGCATCATCTATTTATCTATATCGATCAAAATATTAAAAAATAAATTATTATCCATAGAAAAAATTTAATTATTATAATTTATTACATCCTAACCAAACAAATGAAATATTTTACAGAATATAATACTCCTCAATTCCATTCTAATTAACCAGTCCTGCTGTGCCTTTAATTTCTTTTTTTCCCAGTGAACCAAAACTTCCGGATCAGACAGATGCATTTGACTGGCACCAAAGCCGAAAAATTAGAAATTTGTTTCCTATTTTTCTTAGAATAATATAATACATCGCCAACCTTTTTTGACCAGACTTTGACTTATCTCAGCAGCAATATATTATAGATTAACCCCTTGTTCTTTTCTTATTGCTAAGCATCCCCTTGTTCTTTTTCCTCTGTTCCCTTGCTTTATTTATTTATTTTTTCTTTTTTATGACCGGCATATCGGGGATTCCTGCAACAAATCCCCCGAGTCCCTGCCTCAAGGCACACACAAATGGGTAAGAATGACAAGACATAATAGGTAACCTTAGGAGGATTTGAACTGAGGATTGGGTGGATACTGACACGTCAGCATTCCCTTGCTTTATTTGTCTCTGTACTCGTATTTTTAAAGCAACAAAACTCTCCACTCTCTTCTTGCCCTCATTAAAGGACCAGACTTTATAATTCTGCATAAACGGAGATCTCTGTTCCCTTGAGTTCATTTTATTCAGGAAAATGAGGAACTCCTCAGTTACAGAGCCCGACTCGCACCCGATGAATGCAGGAGACGGAAACTACAGCTACCACAAGAACTCTTACTTCCAGGCACCAATCTTACGTTGGATTCACTCATTTTTCTGTACTTTGCTTTAACATCATGATTAATTTCTGCTCATGCAATCTTATCCATCTTTAATCAGAAAGCAGCCACAAGTGTCACCAAGGAAAAGATCGACGAGGCAATTGCCACCGTGCTTGACATCACACGGTTTTCCACGGAGGCACTGGCCTCGTTCACAATCGCTGACTTGGGCTGCTCCGTGGGACCAAACACCTTCATAGTCGTGCAAAACATCATCGAGGCTGTCCGGTGCAAGTACGGGTCTCAAGTACCCGATTTCCAAGTGTTCTTCAATGACCATACTGCCAATGACTTTAACACCCTCTTTACCTCCTTTCCCCCGGAGAAGAATTACTATGCCGCAGGAGTCCCAGGGTCCTTCCATGGCCGATTATTCCCCGAGTCGTCCCTCCATTTCGTGCACTCTTCCTATGCAATCCATTGGCTCTCAAGGGTGCCCAAGGAGCTGCTCGATGAGGGCTCGCCTGCATGGAACAAAGGGAGGATCCACTACACCAGTGCCCCGGAGAATGTGGGGGATGCCTATAAGTCCCAGTTTGCGAAGGACATGCGAGATTTCTTCAACGCTCGGGGGAAAGAGATTGTGAGCGGAGGGTTAATGGCACTGATCATGCCGGGAACTCAGGACGGGGTTCCCCATTCCCAAGTTCCATCGGGTGTCAATTACGATCTTCTCGGCTTTAGCCTAATGGATATGGCAAAGGAGGTAAGATGTTCAGGCTTATGTTGTCAATGTGACTAGAATGTAAATCAAAGTGGGTGATCAACCACGTAAAATACTAGGATTGCCCCCTCGATCGGTAGGTTAAACAAACAGTAAAAGCAATTTGATTATAATAAGAATGTGTGAGACAGTCGTTGCGCGTTGATATTTATCTGGCCTTGGGAACTTAGGCTCGATGTTTTGCAGGGGATAATAAGGGAATCCGATGTGGACTCGTTCAACTTGCCCGTGTATGCACCCACTCCTCAGGAAATGACAGAACTAGTCAATGCCAACGGATGCTTTGGTATCGAGCGGATGGAACTAACAGCTCCAAGATCAAAGATCAAAGGATTGATCGATGGGCAGGCGTGTATGATGCATCTGAGAGCTGGCATGGAAGGGATCATCAGCAAGCATTTCGGTAGTGAGATCATAGATGAACTGTTCGATCGGTTTCTGAAGAAAGCGGATGATGAATTCGCTGAACGGCTCGAAGCGAGCTTCCAGAATAGCACTCAGCTGCTAGTTGTTCTCAAACGCAAATAAAGGGCTTCTGTACGCTTCGGTCCACTTGCCAAGACCTGCCGAATAATTTAATGAAATCATAATAGCCGATAATAAATCTCTCTTAGAAGACGTGATTCGTCAAATTCATGTGTCATTTTTTTTTTTCGGTGATCTATGCATGTGTCATTTGTGATAGACTATTCATGTATCAGTGCATGTATGCATGTATATGATACGCGTTTTCTCAATAATCCTCAAGTTAAATATGCGTATGTTTACCAACGAAGTGAATGGTTGAGGGTAAACAGTTCTAACCAGTGTTATTTGAACCAGACCGAATGATGAACTGGAAGAGGTATGAGTTCATGGATTTATGGGTCCAACCGGGAGTTTGATAGTTCAGATTGCACGTTTAATTAAAATAAATAAATAAATATTCATATTATTAAAAAATTATGATAATTAAGATAGAAGTATAATGATTTCAAGGAAATATAAGAATAGTGTAAGAAAATATCTATATTTAATATTTTTTACACCAAAATAAATATTGGATTTTAATAAGTACTTAAAATGAGAGTTTAAAGAACAAGAAAGTAGTGATTGCTTGGTTGGTAGTATATTAGTATGAAAAGTAAGAGGTCATGATTTCAAATCCTTACACAACCAATTAATCTTTACACTAAATAAAACACTCATAAAACCGGCTGGTTCAATGGAATTTTGCTCAAAACCGATCGGTTTAATGGGTCTGGCGGTTCAAATTTGCAATTTGGGTTTTTAGGCAAACCGGATCGGACATGCTGCAGATTCTCAATCCGACTAATCCAACCGCCCGATCCGGTCCGGTTTTGATAATAATGGTTCTAACCCACGTAAGGAGGAGAGCACAAGTTCGAGTCCCAAGAAATGCACTTGTTGGGAAGGAGAATAACATTAATGCTGGATCTCCCGACTAGATTAGCTAGAGTCCATTGGACTTCTTCATACCGGGGTTTACACTGGTAAAAAAAAGTGCATATTTGAGAAAGGGGAATTTGATGCAATGACAAACCACCCTCTAAATGAGACCAAAAGATAATGAGTTTGGTACTCATTAGTGGAATTAATGTGACCCCATATATATATTCCTTTCTAAATCCATAGGCCTCTTTTATAACAAGAAAAGATATGCATATCTCTATTATCAGTTCATATATACACCTCTACTGTATATAAAATTGATGAATGCCCAAGTTGTAGTATTATAAAGGTCTTGCCCCATAAGTAACCGTTCCCTCAACTCATGGTCGATCATATCCTTTCGCGTGCTCAATATTAATTTAAAGATAACAGCGTTTGAATATGTAAAGTTATTTAGATGCTCTTCATAGGATATTTTGGTCCTACTCATCAAAAAAAAAAAGTTTGGTCCCTTCTTATTTAATTCTACCGCATCATCTGTTTATCCAAATAAATCAAATATGCAGATTTTCAGTATTATATCCATGAAAAAATTAATTAGTGTAATGTATTACATTTGAACCAAAAAATAAAATATTATTAAAACATAATGCTCTCAATTCTATTCTAATTGCCCAGTTCTTTTGTGCCCTAATTTTTTTTTCCCCCATTGAACCAGACTTCCGGATCAGAAAGTTGCATGTTAATATGGAACCAAAGCCGAAAAATTGGGATATTTTCTCCTATTTCATCTTAAAATAATATTTCAATCAAGGAAGAAGTGTATCCTAGTAGCTCACGTTATTACCTAGAAACTAATAGGTATCAGATTCGATACTTATATGAGACTATTCGTGTCCCATAAATAAATATTTAAAATTTTTATTTTATTATATGAAGTGTATGTGCCTCTCTGTAAATAAAAAAATAATATTCCAACCAATTTTGATCTGACTTTGACTAGTCTCTCTCAGCAGCAGTTATATTATAGAAATTTTTTTCCTATTTTCCTTATTGGTAAGTACAACCCTCGTTATTTTTCCTTTTTTTCTAAACGTTCCCTTGCTTTATATGTTCTCTCCGAACTATTACTGGTAAGTACTTTCCACTCTCTTCTTGCCCTCATCATTCTGCATAAACAGAGATCTCTGTCTCTTTAAGTTCATCTTATTCCAGAAACTGAGGAACTCCTCAGTTACACAGCCCGAGTTTTACCCGATGAACGCGGGAGATGAAAGCTACAGCTACCAGAAGAACTCTTACTCTCCGGCAACAATCTTTCGTTGGATTGGCTAATTTTCCTGCTTTAACTTGGCTTTAACTTCGTGATTAATTTCTGCTCATACTATTTTGTCCATCTTAAACCAGGGAGCAGCCACAAGCGTCACCAAGGAAACGATCGACGAGGCAGTTGATGCCGTGCTCGACATCACACGGTTTTCCTCACAGGCCTCGCTCAAAATCCCTGACATGGGCTGCTCGGAGGGACCAAACACCTTCATTATTGTGCAAAACATCATTGAGTCTATCCAGCGCAAGTACGGGTCTTAGGTACCCGACTTCCAAGTGTTCTTCAATGACCATACTACCAATGACTTCAACACCCTCTTCGTCTCCCTCCCTCCGGAGAGGAATTACTATGCCGCAGGAGTTCTGACGTAGCGAAATTAAAGAACAATTGTAATATATTGATTCGCGCATGAATGCCAGAAAATAATCTTTTATAACGTGTTGATTCTACGAATACCAGGGAATATGCATCAAATTCGTTAATTCAATCACTGCCAAATTTGGCAAAATAGAGAAAATACTCTCTTAAAATTTTGTTCATCCAAAAACTACTTTATCCCTAGGGCTTACATCGCTTAAATAGGAAGAAACCAAATGGCAACAAAGGAAATAAACTATTTTTGGACCAAGGAAATAAACGATTATAGGAAATTACAACGAAATAAATAAACTTTTCCTAAAAAATACAAAAACCCCCAAATAACATAAAATTGTCTGTTTGAGACCTTAAAATTTCCTGTTTGGCTCCGGATGCTGTTTCCCTCGAGACAAGGTCGTCAAAACCTGTTTTTCTCGAGATATCGAGGGAAACAGCCTCCAGAGCCAAACGGGAAATTTTAGGGTCTCAAACAGACAATTTTATGTTATTTGAGCATTTTTGCATATTTTACTATAAGTTTATTTCTTTCGTTGCAATTTCATAAAATAGTTTATTTCCTTTGTCCTAAAATAATTTATTTCCTTTGTTGCAATTTCGTTTTTTCCTATTTAAGCGATATAAGCCCTAGGGCTAAAGTAGTTTTTGGATGAATAAAATTTCGAGAGAGTATTTTCTCTATTTTCCCAAATTCGGCATTGATTGAATCAACGAATTTGATGCATATTTCCTGATATTCGTAAAATTAACAAGTTATAGAAGATTATTTTCTGACATTCGTGTGCGAATCAACAGATTACAATTGTTCTTTAATTTCGCTGGCCCATCATTCTTGAAGACGAAGACTTTCCTCACGAGATCGAGAAGGTCATTTCTCCTGCCTTCTTACAGACTAATGCCGCCTTTGCCAAAGCATGCTCATTAGATGCAGCCCTCGCTTCTGGAACCACAGCATTGGCAGCAACAGTCATGGGAGATTATTAGTGGTGGCTAATGCTGGAGATTGTAGAGTAATCCTATGTCGCCGAGGGAAAGCAATTGAGATGTCGAGGGACCACAAGCCGGTATGCACCAAAGAACGGAAATGGATTGGGGCTTCCGAGGGTTATGTCTATGACGGGTACCTCAATGGGCAACTGAACGCAATTTTATCTCTTGGACACAATTTTATCTCTGGACTCCTAGGACGAATTCTCTCCACCTAGGGGAGAATGATGTGGTAGAAGACGTGGCAAATCGATATCTTGAGAAAAACAGGTTTTGACGACCCTGTCTCGAGGGAAACGGCCTCCAAAGCCAAACGAGAAATTTTAGAGCCTCAAATAGACAATTTTATATTATTTGGGTGTTTTTGCATATTTTAGGAAAAATTTATTTCTTTCGTTGCAATTTCCAAAAATGGTTTATTTCCTTTGTCCTAAAATAATTTATTTCCTTTATTGCAATTTCGTTTCTTCCTATTTAAGCGATATAATTCCTAAGACTAAAGTAGTTTTTGGATGAATAAAATTTCAAGAGAGTATTTTCTCTATTTTCCCAAATTCAGCATTGACTGAATCAACGAATTTGATGCGTATTCCCTGGTATTCGCAGAATCAATAGGTTATAGAACATTGGTTTCTGGCATTCGTGCGCGAATCAACTGATTACAATTGTTCTTTAATTTATGCGTCAAGTTTCCGGGTCCTTCCATGGCCGACTATTCCCCGAATCATCGCTCCATTTCGTGCACTCTTCCTATGCAATTGATTGGCTTTCAAGGGTTCCCATGGAGCTGCTCAATGAGGGCTCGCCTGCTTGGAAGAAAGGGAGGAGGATCCATTACACCAGCGCCCCGAAGGAAGTACGGGATGCCTATAATTCACAATTCACCAAGGACATGCTAGATTTCTTCAACGCTCGGGCGAAAGAGGTTGTGAGCAGAGGGATAATGGCATTTATCATGCTAGGAACTCCGGAAGAAGTTCCTTATTCTCAAGTGCCATTGGGAGTTAGTTTGGATATTCTCGGCTTTAGCCTAATGGATATGGCAAAGGAGGCAAGGAATACTGGCTTGTGTGGTCATTGTGACTAATGTAATTCAAAGTAGTGATCAGATCAACCACAATCCTTTGATTGCCCGCTCGATTGGTGCGTTACATGATGAAAAACAACAGCAGTTTGACAATTATAGTACGAGTAAGAAAATCGTTGCGCATTGATAGTTCTCTGGCCTTGACAAACTAAAATCAATGTTAATTTACAGGGAATAATAAAGGAATCTGATGTGGACTCGTTCAACTTGCCCATATATACAGCCACTCCCCAGGAAATGACGGAACTAGTCAATACCAACAGGTGCTTCAATATCGAGCGGATGGAATTGACTGCTTCAAGGTCAAAGATCAAAGGATCGATCAATGCGCAGGCGTGGATGATGCATCTAAGAGCCGGCTTGGAAGGGATCATCAGCAAGCATTTCGGTACTGAGATCACTACATTTGATGCTGAGAAAACATACCCATACCGAATACTAGGGTCTTGCAGTAAATGCCGCCAACACTCTCACGAAATTACGGGCGACTATTTTCACGGTTTATAACATCGGCCCCATAGTAAGATTTTAAATGTCCTAATTTAAGATGTCAATGTTACAAGTAGAGCCTTGTCAATGGCAAAGATCCACCATAAGTAATCAAACCCCTTAATGATCAAAGATGATCTCGAATAGAGTAGTTACAAGCATTATTTTTCTTTTTTCTATGCATAATCTTATTTTCAAACTTTTTTCATCCACAAAAAATTTGCATGTCAATAAAACTTATTGATGATTTAAATAATATGACCCAAACGTGGACTAACTATGTCACCTTGAAACAATATTGTGAAATGGTATGAATTAGGACAAAATTGAAAAATGAGCTAAAGATTAAAGACTAAAAGAATTTTTTTCAATTAGGTCAAAGTCGGGTGGATCATCAATTTTAGGATTATGAATGGGGGTGTAGTGTCTATTTTGATTAAGATTGGGTTGGAGTGTCATTAGGCAAAACTTCAAGGGAGGGGAGTGTATTTTACCAAAAAAACGATGTAAATATTTTATATTAAGAACGGAAGGTAGGGATAAAATAGAATATATAATCAACTGTGATAATTTTTCATAGTTAACTTTGCCTTCTTACTAGAGCTAGTGTCATAAAGGCATAGATGAATTGTAATAAGAATTATATATCATGGATATATGTATCAATTTAGAAATGCAAGAATGGTTTTTTTCAGTAGTAACTTAGAAAAATATACTTTACTCTTATCCTGTAAAAATCTTATTCCGTATTCTTTTCATGACACAGGTGCAAGTAGGGTCTTGGTGCATTTATACTGACTAGTATAGAAGCACGCTGATTTTACGTGCAAGATGTCAAAAGAATTATCAAGTTAAAATGGTATCGCGTCACTAATAAAGTCTTAACGGAATAATATTTGATGTCTCACTGAAATAATAGAATGTAAATAATGTACAACTTGGACACTTTATTGTTATTGGTATAAAATTGAAAAGGCATATACAATCTACAGTACTCAAATATATATATATATATATATATAAAATTGATCTTTGACTTATTTTGAGATGGTCAGCGACACAGTTTATCAACCAACAAAAAGATATGTAAATCAAAGAGTAAAAATAAAAAGGTTATACATGAAAAAAGCTATAAAAAAATTTATTGGTATCAGAATAGAACAAAATAATTATAGTTCATTCGCAAAGCCAAAAATACAACTCTAATTAACAATAGCTCTGAAATACTCTCATATATACATAGAGAGATTAGAGGACCTATTTCTGGGTAAGAAGAGATAAGGGCACATGCTACGCCATAATTTGAAATTTTTATTTTTGTGATCCATTCTCAATCGATGATATTAATGCAATACTGCTTGCAAAAAAAAAAAGAACAATTTTTTCTGATAGTTTGCCTACAAAACATTAATTATCACATATTGCTTGAGAATCAATGAAATCGGATGAAAATATCTATTAATAAGCGATGTCTCAGTCTCTAGTAATGGGAGGATAAAAAAGTGGAACAAAAGGTATTAATAGAATGTCACGTGCCTCTCAAAGTGGTTGTACGTAGCAGCTACAAGATCCCGAACTCTTCGCTTGGCCAAATTCAACAGGTTGCTTCTCTATGTACAAACCATTGAATCTTGGTGTCTTTAGAAACCTTATAAAATAAACTTTTGTTTCAGAAATTAACAGGATTTCACAATGTGAATGAATCGGATAAAAATATAGGTCAAAGTTCGTTACTTACCATAATCATAGAAGATTCATATCGCCATAACTCTTGAATTGTTCAATGAAAATGAGTTATGTGCATTCATACGTCTTCCTTGTGATCATAGGAGTCTAAATAAATAAGACTTTCATAAAATGAGCATCTTTACAACAAGTTGCCATTCATGGCCCACAAACTGAGTTTTCTCCCCCTAACTCTAGAAATCATGTGTGTTTAACCATATAGAGTGTTCGGCCTGTTTGGATTGTAAGTTAAAAAACTTTAACTTTAACTCAACACACTACACAACAAAAACATACATTTTCCAAGTCAAAATTTTTAACTTTAACTTTAACTCAATACACTACACAATAAAAACACACGTTTCTCAAGTCAAATTTATACTCTCATCTCATTTGTCCTTTTCTACAATTAAAATCAAAATCAAAGTTACTTTAACTCTGAAACCAAACGCACCCTATGTGTCAATTTCCATATCTCAAAAGACCGTATGACTTAGTCCTAACTATCACTTTTAGAGTCACCTTCACCGCCTCTTTGTTCCTCTTTTTCTCACTCTTCTGTGGTGCTTTACAGTGCTTTATGCTTATGGCTCATTGTTTCAGAAAAGAAAAGTCTCCCATTTTTTGCAATTTGTTGATTAATCAAAGACTGATTCACCACAGTTTGGAGTCGCAGTCATGCACAATTGATTGGTGTAATTTGTGTAAACCAGGAATTTCGTCCAATTTGGGGATGAAAAGTAGAGAGAGAAAGAGGATGCAAGAGAAGGAAGGTGAAAATATAGAACTAGGTAGTATGACTGTGGGAAGGGATGTATATAGCAATAGAGAACGATCACCATTGCCGACCGTCAATGGGAATGGAAAAAGAGTAGGGAATTGGCTAGAAGTGAAAGCCTTGAAGAAGCATTAGAGCAAAACAAATAAATTAGGGATAAAAAGTAAGAATTTATGAAATGACACAATTAACATTTTCAAGCAAAAACACTTCAAACTATTTCACATTTTTTTATAGTTATTTGTGGATTTTGAATTTCTTCTATGTTCAAACTTTAATTTTGAATTTCCTATCTTTTTTGAATTTTATTTAGAATTATACTAATTTTTATTTTTAATTTAATTTTCTAATTCTTTATCTTTAATTTTATTTTTCTAAATTATTTTTTCTTGAATTTTATGAGTTTTTCCCTTTTTATTTTTTAGCAATTTATTATTTTACTTTTAATATTTTTCTGGTGCCATATAACTAATTGATTATTTTGTCATGTAAAAATCGACGAATGTTAGAGTTGAAAACCCGTCATAAGAAGATAATTATATCATACCGAAGAATAATAAATTAGATAAACTAAAGTGGCATGCATGCATCCTTTGGTCAATATGCATAGACTAAATGAAGGGACGTGTCTTTATGTATGAAAAAACATTTTTTGTCACTCTAGATGTGAAGAAGCATGCCTCTATGTGGTAAGATACATGATAAATTAAAATTTATCTAGATACGATGAATGTGTAAAAAGTAGTTAGATTCGTCGAATTGGTATAATATAAATTAAAATATATCTAGATTCATTGAAAGGGTAAAACTAAAATTAAGAAAAATCGAGAAACACTTTATCAAACTCTGTACTTTTATGATAGTAATATATTAATTTTAAGGTTTAATTATACTGGTGGTTCAAAAAGTTTTAATAATGTATCGGGTTGGTCCAAAAAGTTTTTTTTTGCTACTTAATGGTACAAAATGTTTTAAAGTTGTAACATGATAGTACAAACCGTCAACTCGCCATTGACGCCGTCAAGTCGTCCTTTACAAGACTATAAATTTTACACCATCATGTAACTTACGTAAAACATTTTGTACTATTAAGTTACAACTTCAAAACATTTTGCACCATCATGTAACGTCCCACAAAAATCGATTTTGCACCATCAGCGTCGGCTTGACGACGTCAATGGCGAGATGACGGTTTGTACTATCATGTTACAACTTTGAAACATTTTGTACCATCAAGTAGCAAAATAACTTTTTTTGGACCAACTTGATATATTATTAAAACTTTTTGGACCACCAGTGTAATTTACCTTAATTTTAATTGATCATGTATAAAGTATCTTGGCAAATCACATCACAATAAAAAAACATATATATATATATATTCATCATATTTCTAAATTATTATAATATATAACTTTTTTTTCTTAATAGACACTATTATAAAGAAGCGTGTTTCATCATAATTGAAATATTAATTGAAAATATGTCTAAATACATTGGAGGAATTGATAGAGTTTCTGGAATGTCCAGATACATCGAATGGACAAAATAGGAATTATAAAAATTGTCTACAAACATTGAAGGGTAAAACGAGAATTATGAAAAATCGAGAAATATAATATTTAGCTTTACAGTTTTACATATGTAGTAGTAATAATAACAATAATAATGTAATGTAATAGATTCATGTAAGAATCACTCTTTCTTTAAGGTGAGAAATGGTGCTATTCACTATAATGGTACTAAATTTTAATTAGAAATCAAGAGATCTTAAATTTAGATTTTACAAATGATATATTTTTGTACCCTTTTATTTCTCCTTCATTGGCTAATAACAGCCATTTTTTATTAGATGGAAGCACCACATCAGCTGTCCCACATCAGCTATGATATATTTCATTTTTTATGAAATGACACAATTGATATATTCAAGCAAAAACACTTCAAACTATTTCACATTTTTTTATAGGTGTAAATTTAAATTCCTTTCTCCTTTTATTTTTTGCAGATTTTGAATTTCTTTTATATTCAAACTTTATTTTAAATTTCCTCACTTTTTTGAAATTTATTTAGAACTATACTAATTTTCTAATTTTTTTTAATATTTTATTTATTTTTCTAAATTAAAATTTTTCCTGAATTTTATAAGTTTTTCCCTTTTTATTTTTTAGCCATTTATTATTTTACTTTTAATATTTTTCTGGTGCCATATAACTAACTATTACATTGTCATGTAAAAATTGACGAATGTTAGAGTTAAAAAATGAGTATTAGCTTATTTATATAAAATCATCATGCTAGATTTGAAAGACTAAGTAAGGTTCGTGATTGTCGACGCACTTATCCAGATTTGAAAGGATAACTGAAATTAAGAAAAATCGATAAACACTTTATCCAACTTCGCTTTTTTTATGGTGGTAATAGATTAATTTTAGTTGATGATGTATAAAGTATCTTGGCAAATCACAAGAAGTAAAAAGACAAATATATATTCATCATACTTCTAAATTATTACAATATATAACTTTTTTTCTTAATAGACACTATTATAAAGAGTCGTGTTTCATCACAATTGAAATATTAATAGAAAATATGTCTAAATACATTGGAAGAATTAATAGAGTTTTTGGGATGTTCAGATACATTGAATGGATGAAATATGAATTATAATAATTGGTTACATACATTGAAGGATAAAACGGGAATTATAAAAAATTGAGAAACACAATGTTGAGCTTCACACTTTTATCTAGATACAACAAACGCGTAAAAAGTGGCTAGATTCGTCGAATCAATATAGTGTAAATTAAAATATGTCTAGATTTATTGAAAGGGTAACTGAAATTAAGAAAAATCGAGAAACACTTTATCTAACTTTGCTTTTTTATGGTGGTAATAGATTAATTTTAGTTGATGATGTATAAAGTATCTTGTCAATTACAACAAGTAAAATGTCAAATATATATTTATCATACTTCTAATTTATTACAATATATAACTTTTTTTTTCTTAATAGACACTATTATAAAGAGTCGTGTTTCATCACAATTGAAATATTAATAGAAAATATGTCTAAATACATTGGAAGAATTGATAGAGTTTTTGGGATGTCCAGATACATCGAATGGACGAAATGGGAATTATAATAATTGGCTACATACATTGATGGGTAAAACGGGAATTATAAAAAATTGAGAAACACAATGTTGAGCTTCACACTTTTATATATGTAGTAGTAGTAGTAATAATAATAATAATAATAATAATGTAATAGGTTCATGTAAGAATCACACTTTCTTTACAGCGAGAGATGGTGGTATTCGCTATAATGGTACTAACTTTTAATTAGGAAGCAAGAGAACTCAAATTTAGATTTTACAAATGATATATTTTTGTACCCTTTTAGTTCTCCTTCATTGGCTAACAACTGCCATTTTTTATTAAATGTAAGCACCACATCAGCTGTGCCAGCTGTGCCACCCGGTCGCACAGCTTCACTGAAGACTTTCTCGTAGTACAATATTAGGAAACTATCAAAAGAAAAGATTCTACACATTGAATCATATCCGTAAAATATCGCCACTCTAGTCAAGCGAGATTTGTTGCATCGGAATGTAAAGGTGATTTGCCTTTCTTTATCTAATTTATCTCCTTGATTTGTTTCCCTTGCTGCTCAAATCTGAATAAATGGAAGTCAAGCGGGGACCTCTTAATCTCAAACTTTATATCCTTGTTTCCAACCAAATGAATTTATTATGCAGGCAGCTGGTCATAACTAAATTGCCATGGGTGGAAAGATTTATACATTTATATCCTTGTTTCCAACCAAATGAATGTTTTCTCATTTCCCTCCTTTTGTCAATACATAATCAAAGATTAATATATTTTAATGACATGCATAATCAAAATTGAAATGACACCAAAAATATTTATTCTGACAATTAATGCCTTTCCTATGTAGAGTAATAGCAACTTTCCCCATTCTCATATAAATATCACCAATCTATACAATATTTTCCAGCTTCTCATTAGACCAAGGAAAATTATCAAAGCAAATTATATCATGATAATGGTTTCCTCTAAAGTGCATTTCATCCTATTCATTATCTGGTTTATAATCGGGATGAAGGGGGGAGCATCGCAGTATTCTAGAACATATGTTACGATTAAAAACTTTTTGCGTGGAGGGCCAGACCTCACGGTGCACTGCAAGTCCAGGGATGACGATCTCGGCTCGCACCTACTTCATCAAGGTGACTCTTACCAGTTTAGTTTCCGTCCAAATATTTGGGGGACAACATTGTTCTTCTGCAGCTTTGCATGGACTGATCTATCATATTATTACGACATATATGTTCAAGACAGGGACCAACAACGATGTGATGTCTGCGTATGGGGCATAACATCGGTAGGCCCGTGCTTGCTTAATCCTGAAACTGGGACGTACAATCTTTGTGATCAGTGGAACCCGTCATTGAAGTTTTGATTATGCTCTGAATATAAATTTTCATCTTTCCGGTAAAACTATGATAATTCACTTCATCATTGAATATTGAGAATTATGAGTTAAGAAGTGTACCAGGATTGCAAAACGACTTTCAATCGATGGAATGGTCAGATTTATAGTTTCCATGCAAGATTTTGACTCGTTAGACTAGTCTGAACGATGATGTCAATCCCGAAACTTTCATTGCTAGGCACTCTGTTCTAATATTTCGGTAACAAGGAAGGGCTACCGGTCTAGTATGGGATGGGCAAACGCCCAAAACCCAATCAAAAGAACAGGAAATATAATCTAATAATCAAGTGAAGCATTAATTAGGATCTTATTTGAAGATAAAATAGACATTCGTGAGAGATGCTATCACGATTGGCTAGCAAAAACAACCACCATTTTTGTTCTTCCTTTAGCAGTTAAATCACGTTATGTAAGATACGGGCCGTGCACGTGTTCAAGATCTATTTACTTTAAGATTCATCCCCTCATAACTTGAATATCAATATTTTCGATCATGCATATTCTCGACAGTGCTCTGTCAGGCCCGTGAACGAGTCGATTAGATCCGATTCAATTAGATATGAGACCAAACTGAAATCTACCGATTCAATCAAATAAATGAAAATTTTATATTAAAACTTTAAAAACAAAGAAGAAAAGAAAGAACAAATAATGAAACAATAAAATAAACAATTCGATACAAATGGACAAACAAATATTATATATATATATATATATATATATGTACACTCCAACACCAACAAATAAAACGACCCACCACGAGCTTTTATCTCGCGTCTAAATAATCCCCTCTGAAGCCTCAA
Organism: Punica granatum; assembly: GCF_007655135.1. Lineage (NCBI taxonomy): Eukaryota > Viridiplantae > Streptophyta > Magnoliopsida > Myrtales > Lythraceae > Punica > Punica granatum. The sequence goes on from NC_045128.1 coordinate 27,459,997, forward strand.
ATTTCAGGCCTCGTGCTTCGTTCTCGCGATTTCCCCGCAAACATGAATTTTCCTGTGGTCCGGCAGCATTCCATCGGCTCGTGCCATAGGACAGTAGGAGTAGCCCTCGGCAAACTCTAATTCGATGCAAATCAGTTGTTCCGTTCTAGCTCTTCTGATATATTTTTTTTTAATGTTCAATCGAATTGCTAATTCTCTCTTTAGGTTGGAAGTCAATTCGAGGATGAGCTTGGATGTTCAGCTCGTGTTTGAGCTCTTTCCAGTGGTGTGGTCTTTGATGGAAGAAGTTTAGGATTTGCGGAGTCAGTGGATTCTCAAGTTTTCCGTATTTCTCAAGATCATGGGCATCGTCGAGCATTGTTGAGAAGATGCGTGCGCGAAAATATTGATAATCAAATTATGAGGGGTGAATCTTAAAGTAAAAATATCTTGGACGTGTGTACAATTCGGATCTTCCCTAATGAGATCTAACGGCTGAAAATAAAGCAACTGTGGTGGTTATTTTGCTAGTCAACTGCTGTAAAATCTCTATAATATTTAATATGTAATGTTATTTTAGTGATGCTACCATGGTTGACTGAGAAAACAACCATCACGGTAGTTTTTTTTTAAGCCATTAGATCCCCTCAGTTAAGATTTGGATTGTACACGTATCCGGAATATTTATACCATAAGATTCACTTCTCATAGTTTGAGCATTGATATTTTTCATCACACATATTCTCCATGACGTTTGATCACGCCCGTGAACTAGTCGAATTCGCTTCGATATTAAAATGGACCGAAATCTACCGGTTCAATTAAATAAAATATAACACAATTTAATAACTTAAAAAGAAAAAGAAAAAAACAAATAATAGAAAAACTCTAAAGCCATCTGATTGTTCATTGTACCATCAATTGAATAGAGAACAAAATCCCAAAATTCAATCACGTGAACCAGAAAGAAAGAAGGCCTTGTCAACGAATTTATGTGTGGACCCCCACCCTCCCACACAATCCGTTCACCGACAAGTTCAGCGTGCCCACGCACGAGGGGATCGGCCATATCAAATCATCATGGGAGAGATCCACTATATGAAGCTCGGTAACTCACAGATTTAGGGAGGTATTTCCCCGGAGAATAAATTCGATCGCAGCCGCAAGATTAATAGATTTGGCATGCCTTCTTGAGATCCATCTGGGGATTTTCTAAAGAATCTGTTCTCACCAAGGCTGAGGCTCAAAATCAAGCAATTCGTTAATGAGGACGGAAGCTCGCCTAAGAGATTGTTGTTGCTGAGCACAAAGAACTGGAGAGAGTTCCAGAAGCCTATTGAGGTCGGGATCGTGCCCATTAGACGTAAATTTTAAGAGTTTAATGAACGATCGGATAGTTTTCGTATTTGTGTATTATTTATCTTCTTTTTTCTTTTCTTAAGTTATTAAACTGTATTTTATTTGATTGAAGCGCTAGATTTCGATTCGATTTAATATCGAAGAGGATCCAACTAGTTCACGGGCATGATTGATTGGTGGATAATATTGATACTCAAATTACGAGGAGTGAATCTTAAGGTAAAAAGATCTTAAACATTTATACTGTTGGAATCTTACGTTATGAGATCTAATGGCTAGGAAGAAAATATTAGTGTTGGTTGTTTTTATTAAGCAACTGTGGTAGAATCTCCAAATGTTATTTAGATGCTCTTAATAGGATATTTTGGTCCTTTCATTTTTTCGGTAATTTTATTTTATTTTTTTGGGTAATTTATTTTGGTCCTTTCCTATTTAGTTCTACTGCATCACCTGTTTATACAGATTATTAATTATTATAAGGCTAAGGCTATTTCCACCCCTAGATGACTAATAGCATATTAATTACTTTTACCTAAAAATGCCCCTAGTAACATATTAATTACTTTTACCTAATATGGATAGAACGCTTAAATCTCTCTTCTATCTTTATTTATTGATCATACTACTATTTATTTTTATTTGAGTATCTCTCCTCTATATTTATTTATTGATCATACTGCTATCTGTTTTTATTTGAGTATTTTTCTTCTCTTTATTCTAAATATTCACTACTCAAAAAATATTTTTTTAAGAAATCATGTTTCTCCTTAATTTCTGAAATAAATGAGAGTAAATTTAATGTAAGTCAAGAAATCAAAATTTTATTTGTTTTGTGGTTCATTACTATTAAAGTCTTGACGTCAAAAGAAAAAGAATCCAAACTCCATATTCGAATAAAATTATTTTCAAGACAAAAGTAAAAGCAATATCACCAAAATTAATCAAAAATCTATTTTAAATTTTTCAAAGTTTATATGAATTGTGATTTTTTTCGTTGACGATTATATTTCTTGTTTAAATGCATATAAGTAATGAGCTTGTGTTTTTAAACAATATATTACATTGTTGTACACATATAATTGTACTTTTCAATTTTTATTTATTTAGATGATAATTTTTAAATAATAATATATCAATTTTAATAATATTAATGAAGTTTGTAATTCTAAAAATTTGTGCACGCTAAGTTAGATATTATAGGCGAAATGAACATTACATATATCGTTCCTCTACAAAGTAAGGACAAAAAAGATAGCATCGAATTCATCGTATTCAACAAGTACCCATTTGAAAATTTATCTTCGTTGGAATTATTATTAAGGAGCTGGAACATTGCCTCATGAAGAGCATACATGTTATAAATATATATATTTTTGTGTTTTACAATAATAACGAAATTTCTTTGCGGATATATATATATATATATTTGGTTGTGTTTTCATTTTTCTACTTCGAGATTTTTTTCCGAGTAATAAATATACCATAAAAAGATTTAGGACTTTACAGATCAAATCATTTTCTTCTCACCCCTTATACAAAGGTATGAAATTTCTTTTAATTAATATTATGTTTTGAGTAGATATGTATAGTATAGAGAATATTTCCAAATGAGAAAGTTATACACTGACTCAGAAAAGAATGAATGAGAAATTAGATAGGGATTTAAGAGTTTTATCCATAACTAGTTAGAACAATTAATGTGCCATTGAGGGTATTATGGTACCCTGAACAACAAATAGAATGGATTAGCTAAATAGGGGTGGAAATCGGCCTAACCTTATTATAATTTATTGCTTTTGAACCAAATATATATATATATATATATTTAAAAACATATCCTCAATTTTGTGCCTTAATTCCTAAACCCCCCACCCCCACAAAAAAAAAAAAAAAACAAAACAAAACCAGAACCAGACTTCCGGATCAGAAAGTTGCATTAATTTTTTTTCCCCCTATTTTCCTGAAAATGATATCATCGCCAGCCTCTTTTGATCCGACTTTGACTAATCTCTGCAGCAATATATTATATATTACCCCCTTGTTCTTTTTGCTCTTTTTTTAAGCGTCCCCCTGCTTTATTTGTCTCTCTGTACTATTTTCGTAGCAAGCAATGTCACTCTCCACTCTCTTCTTTCGTAGCAAGCAATCTGCATAAACAGAGATCTGTGTTCTCTTACGCTCATCTTTTCCCAGAAAATGAGGAACGCCGCAGTTACGGAGCCCCCCGAGTCCTACCCGATGAACGCAGGAGATGGAAGCTACAGCTACAACAAGAACTCCTACTTCCAGGCAACAATTGTTCTTCCTACATATATGCTCATTTTACTTTTTCTTTGCTTTAACTTTGGGATCAGTTTCCTCTGCTGATACTAATTCGTCCTTCTTTAAACAGAGAGCAGCCACGAGCACTGCCAAGGAAAAGATCGACGAGGCAATCGCCACCGTGCTTGACATCACGCTATTTTCCTCTGGGCCACGGGCCTCGTTCACAATCGCTGATTTGGGCTGCTCAGTGGGACCGAACACCTTCATTGCCGTGCAAAACATCATCGAGGCTGTCCGGAAAAAGTATGGGTCTCAGGCACCCGACTTCCAAGTGTTTTTCAATGACCATACTGCCAATGACTTCAACACCCTCTTCGCCTCCCTCCCTCCGGAAAGGAATTACTACGCCAGGAGTTCCCGGGTCCTTCCATGGTCAATTATTCCCCGAGTCGTCCCTCCATTTCGTGCACTCTTCCTATGCGATCCATTGGCTCTCAAGGGAGCCCAAGGAGCTGCTCGATGAGGGCTCGCCTGCTTGGAACAAAGGGAGGATCCATTACACCAGCGCCCCGAAGGAAGTAGGGGATGCCTATAAGTCCCAATTCACCAAAGACATGCGAGATTTCTTCAACGCTCGGGCAAAAGAGATTGTGAGCGGAGAATTAATGGCATTTATCATGCCGCGAACTCAGGACGGGGTTCCTCATTCTCAAGAGCCATTGGGAGTTAGTTTGGATATTCTCGGCTTTAGCCTAATGGATATGGCAAAGGAGGTAAGGAATTCTGGCTTGTGTGGTCAATGTGACTAATGTAAATCAAAAGTAGTGATCAGATCAACCACAATCCTTTGATTGCTCGCTCGATTGGTACGTTACATGATGAAAAACAACAGCAGTTTGACAATTATAGCACGAGTAAGAAAATCGTTGCGCGTTGATAGTTCTCTGGCGTTGACAAACTAAAATCAATGTTAATTTGCAGGGAATAATAAAGGAATCTGATGTGGACTCGCTCAACTTGCCCATATATACAGCCACTCCTCAGGAAATGACCGAACTAGTCAATACAAATGGGTGCTTCGATATCGAGCGGATGGAATTAACTGCTTCAAGGTCAAAGATCAAAGGACCAATCAATGCGCAGGCATGGATGATGCATCTAAGAGCCGGCTTGGAAGGGATCATCAGCAAGCATTTCGGTACTGAGATCATAGATGAACTGTTCAATCGGTTTCTGCAGAAAGTCGCTGGACGGCTCGAAGGGAGCTTCCAGGAAAGAGCTCAGCTGCTTGCTGTTCTCAAACGGAAGTGAAGGGCATCTACATCCTAAACTCACACTTCGGACTAATGGGCAAGACCTGCCAAATAATTTAATTAAATCATAATAGCCGATAGCATAAATTTCTCTAAGAAGACACGATTCATCAAATTCATGTAGGTATGTACGTGTCATTTTTTTTAGACTACTTGTGTATCAGTGGACGTATGCATGTATGTGATACATGTTTGCTTGATAATGCTCAAGTTAAATACGATATATGCCACTATATTATATCCCTTCTTTTCCGGGAAATGAATTTATTATGCAGGCAGCAGGTCATAACTAAACTTCTATGGCTGGGAAGTTAGTTGCACATTTAATATTTTAGGCCATGGAAGTTAGTTGTACATTTAATATTTTTTCATTTGCCTCCTAGCGTCAATACCGGATCAATGATTCACATTTTAATGACAAACATTGTCACAATTCAAATGGCACCAAAAATATTTACTCTGACAATTAATCCCTTTCCTATATAGTAATATCACTTCTCGCCATTCATATATACATATCATCAATCTGTATAATATTTTCCAGCTCTTCATTAGACCAAGGAAAATCATCAAGGCAAATAATATCATGATATGATAATGGTTTCCTCTGTGACATCTCAAATTTTTTACGTGCTTATTCACGTGTGCTTTCCCATTTTCCCAATCTTCACTGAATTTGTTTACTGAATGATCATTATAACTTTAATTTGATTCTTTAATTATAAAGATAAGATTAAGAAATCAACTTTCCATGTGTCCTTTCTTCTTGAAGCTTACTCACATAATTTTAATGTGTCTTTCTTCCACGCGGGCCACTAATTTTCCTTGACTTCCACCACCTTCTTTTATGCTTCCTTATATATTATTGCATTCTCTATTCATCCTTCCATTCAGATTTCAAAATAGAGGGAGAGGGGTCAACAATGGAGAGGAACTGGGAGTTCTTTGATGTTTCATAGGGCTTGTCAAGGTGGGACCTATTCTTAATCTAGTAATTTTATTATCGTTACATCAGTATTTTTAGAAATGCATTTTCATGGTCATTTCAATGTTTCATATCATGCATGTATTTTTATACGACCAATTATGATATTTGTGAATAAGTTAGTGAGGTTTCGAGATGTGGACTGAGATTGATGGAATTGGTAAGTCCTGTGACACACTGAGCTAGTTGTAAGTCGAGCAGTAGGAAAGAGCTGCTTGCAGCAGAGAAGTTGTCAGTATAGAGCCATCACTGTGATTGGGAGTTGGGAAAGAGGCACAAGGATGATCATAGTTCTAGATGTCTCGATGATATCTTTATGATATTGCTAAACTCGTGCTATGATTCGGCTAGTTTAGATTGTGGTTACTCACTGAGCGTCAAACTCACCTCCCGAAATATTTTCTCTTAGTTGTTTATACAAGTCAAGATGGCCGTGGATTCAGGGCATTTTATTGGGATTTTATTCATTCGGTCAAAATTGTAATTTTTGAAGTATTCCTTGTTTGTATGGAAATTCATATGTATTTATAGATTTTCATTGAATAAAATTTCGGATTTTACATCCTCCAAGGGACATTATCTTGTTCTTTATGCTGTTTATATTCGGAATGAAGGAGGGAGCCTCACGGTATCCTATAACATATGTTACGATTAAAAACTTCTTGCGTGGAGGGATGGACCTCATGGTCCACTGCAAGTACAAGGATGACGATCTCTGCTCGCACCAACTTCATCAAGGTGACTCTTACTAGTTTAGTTTCCATCCGAATATTTTGGGGATGACATTGTTCTTTTGCAACTTCGCATGGACTGATCAATTTTACTATTACGACATATATCTCCAGGACAGGGAGTTGTACAGATGTGATGCCTGCGTATGGAGCATAACATCAGCAGGCCCGTGCTTGCTCAATCCTAAAACGAGAACGTACAATCTCTGTGGTTAGTGGAACCCGCCATCTAAGTTTTGATCCATGCTTCAAATATAAATTATCATCTATCTCGTGTAACAATGATCATGCACTTCATCATTGAATATCGAGATTTGTGAGTTAAGAAGCGTACTAGGATTGTAAAACGATTATGAATCCATGGAAAGGGTCAGATTTATTGCTTCCATGCAAGATTTTGACTCATTATATTAGTTTGGACGATGACGTCGATCTGATTGAGTTTATGAGTATTTATAGTCCAAACAATACCATCCCGCAGTTTCTCCTGTTGTAAGGCTCTGACACATTTTAGAATGCTGCTTCAAGGGACTCAAAACTTTCATTGTCTAAGTGTGCGAACCCAAATTTCGTCTCGTTGACGCCCGCATGCGCTCGACCGATCGCACGGCTTAGGGGTGTTCACTTTCACGTGGGACGCGTGACGGATACGCGTGAAATGGAGTCGTCACTACATGTTTACGACCCGAAGGTCGAAGGCCAGTGAGTTGCCTGGGTCTAGGGGTATGGAATACACCTAGTTTGCTAAGGCATTGGTCTTGCAGAATCAGAAATTTCCGATTCGGGGGTTATGTTACGTGCGGGCCTATATCCCGCACGCCCTATCGGTACTCTATTTACCTAGGGCGCACTTTTATTTATTTATCGCATGATTAGGTTGCGCTCGTTTTGCCCGTTTTGACATCGTAAACTCAAAGAAAACGGTCGATTCGGACTAAGAACCCCGAGAGAGGAGTAGGCCCATACATCGAGGAATCGGTTCGCTATCCTTGCGTAATGGTTCATCAGACCGTGATGGTTGATGTCCCGTGCAAACTGAATCCGCAAAGCATTTGGGATTTACTCGTCCCTAGGTAAGTAGATCGACTCGATCGATTCAGCACTCGAACTGTTCACTCTCCAACCGGGATTATTATATGAATAAATATACAAAATAAATCCTTACACTTTTCTCTCAAATAAATAAAAATACAAATTACAACGACTAGATCTTGGTCAGTTCACGTTCGGTCATTATTTCACTCAGGCTCAACATATGTTTAGGAAAAACCGAAACTGAAATTAAAACGACGCGGACTAATGAGAGTCGGGGATCGGGTCTGATTGGACCGATGGAATTTCAAGAGGACAGAATGGTCCTCGAGATAGCTGTGGGAACGGTCGAGCTCTCGGGTGATTGTCCAATCTCGTTTCACGTGCCTTGACTCGAGTCATCCTCGGCATGGATACTAAACGGATCAAGACGGTGACCCAAGGCAAGACCCCATATCTCACTCAGGTCGCGCGTGCTCATGTGTATGGGGCATTAGACCTCGTGATCGATGATTAGGGGCATTGGACGTCATGTAAATCGCATTTTAAAGGATCTGGCTCGACCCGCAAGAAAACAGAGAAAAACAGACAAAAGCATATCAATGCAAAAGAAAACAGACAAGTTGTGTATTATCATCGGGTTTACGTGATTTATCAGGTTATAAACCGGATTCACTTGGCAAGCAAATTCCTACCCTAAATAGTCAAATGGGGTGATGGAGAGGGTATGAAGCATTTGGCGGTTTTAGCGGACCTGATAGACATGATGTCCGTAATCTAGTCTCGAATATGTAGGTTGTTTTTAGATTTTTCTGTATCGTGACTATGTGGCTTTTACAAATCGTGACAAGGGTGTTTTCACCTAAAACCCGAAACCTAACCATTTGCTTGACTATTTACCCGTGTTTGATTAAGCCGAGTTTGAGATTAATCCATTTTTTTATATATATTTTAACTCGTTTTAAGCATAAACTTAGAGAAAATGGGGCACGAAACACCGTAAAGGTGCCAAGATCCTTGCATATATCCCATGAGGGAATGGGCAACCTTTAAGAGGTCATCCCCGCTCGTGCCTCTAATCCAATTCCCTAAGCACCTGAATCTACACTAGGGTGACAGAAACATACAAACAGAAAAAAGGGTGCATACGAGTGACAATCATACCTTGACAAGTGCCCACCTGTTTCCTATTCGGTATGTTTCAGTCATCCTAATGCCTAGAGTGTCGGCAGGTCAAGAACTGGTGGTCATGCTCTTGAACCGGCAAATATGTGTGCGCATGAAAAATCAAGATCACGTGACACTGACTATTGAAAATCGGTAGTCGGTGTCGACCGATCCCTCGGATCCGCCGGGGTCGTGAGGACCCCGAAAGAGCTGAAAAACCGGTCGCTCCACCCGGAAGTGGTCTAAAGAAGACTCGTGCACACTAACTTGAGCCGCCTCAAATCGGGCTCTGACTCGAGTCAAGATACATGAGTACTCCCTGGATATCCATGTTATGCATGATACGTAACTCGGTACTTTTGAAATTATGAGTTTAAAAGGACATGGCCAACAGCTCTTGAACTGTCGACGCGATTACAAATTATTGATAGGTCCGTGCAATTTATTTTAAAAGGCAGGTGGATTAATTTTAGCCAAGTTTAATGTCCCAATTGCCCCGTATGTGAATTTTTAAGTTAATTAAAATTTTGCTGAATTCTTTAGTTTAAGGGTTTCAAGCCGTTGGGACGGCCATTGGTGGACCGCCCAATAAAAGCCCAAATTCCCGACTATCTTGAAATTAGTTCCGATTTTTTTAGCTGACTTTATGTGACTAATCCAGATTCGTGTGATGTCTTTATCAAATGATGAGGAACACGTCTAAATACAGATCAAGAGCACACGATCACATTAAGCACATCGAATCCACTCATCAAACATCGAAAGACCTATCTCATGATGCTAAGGTGGAGACTTATACTTGATCCCAAGAGGTTATTAGGATAAGCTAGTACGGAAGATCCTCGACTACTGTGGATCGAGGCGGTCTTCAAGTCCCAACCTAGGCCTAGGTAAGTCTCCACGTCGTCTTCGAGCCCCACCGGCATCGGCCTATTATCTTCTTGTCCCCCCAACTTTCTCCTCCGCTCATGAGACATGCAAGAAAACAAGAAGAACACGAGAGAAATATGATACAAGGAGCAATATACAAGTACCATCATCGATCTTGATACTAATAAGTCCATTTCAACATCAATATTCGCAAATCTCATTTCACTATTGACACAAAATATAATCAAGAATAGCCTAGGAGAAAGTAAGCACCAAAGAACTTTCTTTACATCACATGCATGATCAAGATGAGCTTCTTCACTCACATGTCAGATCTGATCGGAGCTTGAAATCACACTAACTTGATCCTAAGACGCCCGGAATCGGAAAAAATGCGAGACAAAGGAATCCTATAGCATCTAGGCATAAGAGCAATCACACTAACTTGATCCTAAGACGCCCCGGAATGGGAAAAAATGCGAGACAAAGGAATCCTATAGCATCTAGGCATGAGAGCGACTCATTCCATGACTTGAGAATGACAAAAAATGAGCCTCTAAGGCCGTTAACAAAGGCTGATCAGCATGCTAGAATTCTTCAGATCGACTTTGGAGAGGTAGAAAAGCGAAGAAACGTAAGAAAAGGAAGTCCTAAACCACTTAGCTATGAAAGCCACCATATTATCATATGTAGATCACCACAACAAGCAAACAAGACCACTAATTAAACCACGCATTTACACATATTATCAACCCTTCAAGATCATGCCAAAACCATCCCAAATCATACATGAATCATCACGCATCTCAGCCACTAATTCAAACTCGAATTCAAGCCATGAAAACTGAGCGAAACATATCCAAACAAATCAAATAACCATATTACTGCTCAGCCACTAATTCACGAGCTGCTTCCTGGAGGAAGGGGATCACCTAGCCCTCTTTAATGAGTGATGTCGAGCTGCCGAACGGACAACACAAGGAGACGGCTTTGGTGGCTTGTCAACGGGGACTGGACTGCAAGTGGAAATAAAAGGAAAGCACAATAGGAAAAGTCAAAGACACGCACACAGAGAGAAAACGCCGAGCAAGAGAAAAAAAAGTGGAAAGGGAAAGGGGGACTTAGCTCGTGATTTTGTCGTGGCTGCAGTTGGAAAGCTCGAAGAGAAGCTGTAACTGTTCTGCTAGTCGAGAGGAAGAGGGTGGGGAAGGTCGCATGCAGGTCACGGCTGAGGAGAAGGGCTCAAGGATTGCTAGTCTGTGAACTCTGAGCCGGCTAGGGAAGGGAAGGGAAGGAAGAATGGTTGAACGGGTCTTGAGCTGAGGTGAGGAAAAAGACACCAGCTGAGGGAGAAAGAGAGGTCGAGCTGTGGGGTTGGTCTCTAAAAGCCCGAGCTGAAGAGGGGTGTCCGTGAAAAAGACAGGTGAGTGAGTGGTGTCAGCTGAGGGGAAAAGAAGTCGAGTTGAGGGTGAGAGTTGAGGGGGAACGGGAGTTAAGCTGAGGGGAGTAGGAGAGCCGAGAGAAGGAGTCCAGCTGAGGATTTCTTTTTTTTTTTTTTTACGTCCAAAAGGGCTCAACTCCGGGACGGATCTTTTTGCTGGCCGAGAGATTAGTGAGCTGAGCCAGAGGTTCCAGAGTGAGAGGGGAGCTGTCAGCAGCTGAGAGTCGTGAGGGAGAGCTCCGATGGTCTGTTCAGTGCTGGTAGGCCGACAGAAAAAGTGAACCGAAGTGAACAGGGATATTGGCCTGTCGATTTGCAGAAGAAACAAAAGAAAGGAAAGGAAAGGAATAAAGAAAGGAAAGAAAAAAGGCCGGGCGGGAAAAAATCCAAAAAGGGTTGACCCCTCTGTCGACACTTTTTCTCTGTTTTTTTTTAAAATTAATTATTCGTACGGGAGTTTTATGGTACGAAAAATCGATTTCTCATGATCCATCGACATTTTCGGAAAGGGAATTTCGAAATCGTGAAATTTGAGAAATAATCGACTTATTAGAATTTCAATTTGTGTCAATGGAGACCAAATCTCGATAAAATCGATACTGAACCTCTGACACGCGTCGATCGTAATTACTCGATTATCTCCGAAATTTCATCTTTAAAATTAAATATCCAAAAAATAATCTGAAAACATCATTGTGTTCAGAAATATTTCAGGATCAATATTATATGGAAAAATACATTTCAATCCCGAGCATTGACTCGAATTTCGAAAAATATCAAAATTGATACACGTAAGGCTTGAAATTCTTATATTCTCAACCGGGCATCCGAAAAATCATTCGGGGCCGCCGTTGTGTCTGAAAAAATTCAGGGATCGATATTGTGTAGAAAAATATTTTTCGACCTCGAGTTTTGTTCCGAATTTTGAAAATTGAAGTTGGTGCACGTGAAATCCAATAACGACCAATAGAAATTTTTTTTTTCCTGAAAATTGTAAAATTTGCATTAAATTAGGAAAATATCTCATTTTTAACAATCCTGAATGCTCGAGCAATCAATTAAAAATACTTTCCTTTGATGGATAACAAAAATGTCGATTTTGCCCCTCCTTAAAGTCGGTGAACCAAAATCGGGTGCTGACATCGGGCACTCTATGTTCTAATATTTCGATAACAAGGAAGGGCTAGGAGTCAAGTATTGGATGGGCGAACGCCCAAAAACCAACCAAAAAAAAGCAAGAAACATACTGATCAAGTGAATCATTAACTATGATCTTGTTTGAAGATAAAATAAAGTTGGACATTCAATGATTTTGAGAAAGGGGTGTATTGTAGTGGTTAACGCCTCGCTTGGTAATTTAGAGATTTCAGGTTTGTTTCTCATTGTGGGACTACTTTTATTTAGATTTTCTTTCCATTTCTTGTATTAGATTATCAACCTCCTCTTGTAACCCAAAACATTCAACGATTTTAATATTATATCTAAAAAGATTGGTTTGGAGCACGAAATAATGTCTTGTGCTTATTATTTAGCATAAATGATGAAATTATATCACAATATTGAGTGGTAAAGAATAATTAAAATTTAAAATTTCATGCCCTTATATCTCTCGTAGTTCATTCTTATTATTTAACAATTAAGGGCAATTCGTGAGATTTCCTCACAGATAACAATCACTCTCACAAAATATATTCTAACACAATAAACACTTGATCTTTTTCCTATTAAGTGGGTGATAATTCGTAGAGATTTCCTCACGAATGATAACCATGAGTAACACACACACGGGTAAGTGGCTAGTAACATTTTAAGTCTCCGCTAGAGCTATAGATCAATGCATGGTTACAAAGGAGGCTCAATGTCTATTATAATGAAAGATAAATCTAAATAACTAATAAATTGGCATGAATAGTCTCATTAAGTATCGAATTTACGATTTTCAGGTCAATAGGCGAGGACTAACGTCACTGCACTACACCTCTTCTGAGATAATTCCTTAAACTTTTACTGCTTATATTTTTCTTGCTTAAACTATAAAATACGAAACTCAAATATAATGATAAAATTCTATTGAACAGTCGATCCATGAAGATATACAAGCCTTAATATATAGTTTTGCCCATAAAGGGCCACAATCAGTACTTTCCATAGGGAAAGCTCATCTTGAAAGAGAATTACTAGCGGCAAACCTCACACATCAGTAACAACGTACAATAAATATAATACAAATCAAACCCGAGACGAGGCAATATCAAGACAAGCTGAGTTCACGAGTGAAGATATCTTCAAGAGACCGAGCAGACCTCCTCGTGTTGATCTTCTCCTTCTTGATATTGATCAGCCTATCATAGACACACCAAGGGAAGCTCAGGTAATGGTCCCGCTTCAGACCCTCGTTATAGGCCCCCCAGTAGCTTGGGTGATATGTGACATAGTACCAAGCCGATGCCTTTGCGTCCAAATTCTCATGTTCCAAACCGTCTGAACCTGTTGCCTTCTCATTGAACCATGTCATTGCTTCCTTCCTCAGGGCCTTCACAGCCATAGTGATCGACTCCAAGTCCTTCCTCTTACTGAATGACTTTGACAACTTCATGATGTTTCCACTAAGTATCTCCGCCTCAGTCCTGATCCCATAGTAGTCCATGATGTTGCCCAATTTGAAGTCGTAGTTGCCCTTGTAATAGAAAGCATCATCCACGTAATCCTCGAAGCCCTCAACTTCCATATCAGGATCATAGGACCAACTAGCATCTTCCTTCATGAAGGTCCGGAGGGAAGGGGAATCAGGAGCCATGTCTCTCACCTCTCGGAAAAGCTTCCCAATTACATTCTTGGATTCATAGGTGGACTTGTCGAGCTTCTCCATGAAGTCAGGATATTCTTTAGCATACAGATTGCGAGGGATCTCAGCAGGCACGCCTGTTTTGGGGAAATCAACGGCAACAGAGAATAGCCTTGCTAGTGCGATACACTTTGGGCATCTTGCCTTTGCACTGCTCTGGTCAGCAAACACAGTGTGAGCATTGGCTATTATTCCCAGGCTGTCATTGAGAAGGTAGTTCACGAAGTACTCTTCCACTTCCTGCTCAAGCAACAACCCGGACTACAAATAAGTAGAATGTTCATGATTGATTTTTGTGACTCCCAACAGTCAAAACTATAAATGATCACATACTATTCCCTGTTTTCTAATCTTGTACACCTCAGGATATGTAACAAAGTGCATTTACAATGATTTACAATCAGTTGATTAACTGAACCAAATCACAACATGCAAATTTATGACTCTACACCAATTACATGAATGATTCCATGAAGCTACGTCTAAGTGATATGCAGTATCATGTGACCAGAGGGCAAACTACCTATGGGATCAATTGTAACTATCTTCAAGAATGTCAGATGGAGGAGCTAATTAAATATAAAAAGTCAAGGGTACCTCAATCCGAACATCGTGGTCTAATTCAACTGTCGGCGCTGCTGTATAGTCCATAGGCTGATCTTGAACAGGCGGAATCAATTCGGAGTCCCAAGAGACAAAATAAATATCTCCATCCAGATCACTCCCAGAGCATTCATTTGGGTGAGGCCTGAACTCAAAATCCAGTTCAAAAGGCATAGTTGATTATCAACCCATTTCGTATATTGGCACAAGAAGCAAAGTATATGACCATCTCAGCAACTCTAACATATAATTTCCCAGCTAATAACTTTCAGCCCAGCATATCATCTAAATTGTCATAAAGCTCAACTTTTGGTCTCTACATCCAGTGAGGTTATCTGTTTCATGGTCAAAGAACAAAGAGTGGATTCTTTCTTTTGGCTGATCCAGAGACTTACATACTCAGAAAAAAGTATACAAGAAGATTACAAGAGGGACTGATAAAACAGAAATGTTAAACAGAGGCATAACGATCTCAAAGAGGGACTGATAATTTTGCAATGACTGAATAACTATAGGCTCCAAGTAGAAAGTCTGTTCCAACACATCATATACATAACATAAAAAAGAAAAGAGACATGCAACCAAAGTAC
This sequence comes from Punica granatum, assembly GCF_007655135.1. Classification (NCBI taxonomy): domain Eukaryota; kingdom Viridiplantae; phylum Streptophyta; class Magnoliopsida; order Myrtales; family Lythraceae; genus Punica; species Punica granatum. The sequence goes on from NC_045128.1 coordinate 27,475,177, forward strand.
CTCATTCCTTTCTGGGGGAAAACAACGCAATCCACCATATGGTGCAAAGCAGGTACATTCACAGCTCTGAGAACTCGGACATCACCAGGATGCAGGCAAGGGTTCTTTGCGACCACTACTTGTCCCTGGACGACAAAAGATTCATCTGATGCTGTTCCAGTGTGCATGTAGATATTATCCTGCAACTGTCCCAGTTTTCGACACGAAAACTGCACAAATACCTGTCCATACTCTAAGGTCTGGGTCTCGTCCAGGCAACCCATCATTGATCTCCCTTCAGGTATAAAAATCCTGGTCTTTGTCCTCAGGTCAAACAGCTTCGAAGCACGGAAAGTAAGAAGCATCATTGACAGGAATGGTTCCTCGTCCGGCTCATACCCACACACAAGCATCTGCTTGAGGACCTTAGTATTCTCACCAGGAGCCATGAGATCTAGAGCTTCCTGCGCCTTCAATGGATCTGTTAGAATGGAGTCTAACTGATCCACAGCTTCTCTCTGTTTTTGCTCAAAAACGCCATCGGGAACGCCAAGAGTTGAGAGGAGAGTGATGATCTGTCTGTTTAGAAAGCAGGGTTGGTACTTGCTCCATGCCAAGACATTCAGTTTCGTGTCTGAGGATTCATACTTTCTCATGCTCCTGCGCAGTGATAACTTCACGGGCAAGGTCGGGTCAATGGCCACAACACCTTTATATCCCCCGTATCGTATCTGAAACGCTGATGGAGTATAACCTTTAAAGCCGCATTTTTTTGCCACTTTCTTTGCAAAATCATCAGATATTTTCCCAATCCCATCAGAAAAAATATAGCGCTTGTTGCCACAAATAACCTCAATATCCGGAATTTCTTCAGTTTCATACCATTCCACAGAAAGAGTTTCAGTGGATGAGCTTAAGGATAGGCCTAGTCGTGCAGCATATTTTGCCACGTTCCTGATTTGATGGAACTTACCCAGGGATTCCCTAATAGTATCAGCTGTGCATCCATCTGTAGGAGCAAACATCCATGCAGAATTTTCACGCAGCTGACTGGAGGAGAAAGCAAGGAAATCAAACTTCTTATCACCTATGGTTATTCCATTCTGAAGGGTAGACAGAATTCTTGTAAAAATTTCTGTTCTCATACCACTGCCGGCCACAGAATCACGAGGAGATAAAACTGTGGGATGGATTTTTTCGAGATCTTCGTCCACGAAAGAGATCCGGAGGAAATTATCAGAATACTCAGAGTACCTCCGCAGAACTCGATTTGACAAATTAACTTCTGGACCGAAAAAGTACACTTTGCAAGGAGTTATCTGAACCCTGTGAACATACATCAGGCCCTCATCTAAAGATATCAAAGGCGACCGCATATGATGCTGCCGTATCAGATTCTTATTCTTCATGCACATCACGTACTGCTCCTCCAGCCACCTCTTCGGATGGTAACAACATTCTTTTAGATGACGCAGCTTCTCTAGAGCATATTCTATGAAAGTGATGTCAACTCTGCTCGGATCGACCAATCGATAGAAGGAGGAGTCAAGACAGGGTCCTGGCAGACACCCATTCTGTATCAACAGATTGATCTTGAATAGTATCTTGTAGGGAATATCAACATCTATGGGGGGGCCCACGATAGGGACTAGGTTGAAATCACGAGAGAAACTGGAGCCACTCTTCATAGCAAATATGCCTTTAATTTCCTTATAAGCAGCGAAATTCTCCTGAAAATCTGGGAGATTAGACGCATGAGAGATCTCCAGGCACATTGCTGAAGATTGCCCGATACAAGCAGACGGAGTAAAATCGATTGTTCTCACCCATTGGTCATCTGAACCATTCCTGAAATAGTTGTAAAAAAGACTCTCCAGTACATTCCTTGAAGGGTATGCATCTTTTCTGAAAATACGAGGAGCACCGAACAGCTGAAAATCATCAAACAAGAGAGGGTTACAACAGCATTTCCTGATCTCCATTAATATACATACCAGCCAAATACCATCTAAACGATCTAAAGTAAGAAATGTGTCTACTGGGCCAATGCCATTCCTAATCACAAACAAATGAAAAGCTACAATCATTTGTAAAGAAGTTGGCCAGAACCATAACATTACAAGAAATATAATGGGTTTTCTTCTCACAATGTCATGCATCACTACGCTTTATATGGCTCCACAAAATTAAAAAGCTGCAAAATTATTACACAATAGGTGATGAAAAGAGACTGTGCATGACCTACGGTAGCAACTGAGATTATTGCTCAGCAAATAAACAAAACTAAGAATAGTAACTATTCAAAACCATGAAAGAACCTGAATGAGCAGAAAAATTTTGCGACGGCGCCATCGTTGTCGATGAAGCTTAATTTGCCAGATGTTCTCATATGAAAGGTCAAGCTTATATTCCTCTTGATTATAGAGCAAAACAAAGTAGAATCTTCTCAATCCAACCCCAAAATCAACAGAAACATTCTGCTCTTTCCACAGGGTGGAGAAATTCTGCTCGGAAAGCTGATACCCAAAGTGCAACGTTACACCTTGTATACTATGTGACAGCATTCTCGGTTCGGGCACGATATCTCGGTCTGCCTCACTAGCAGTCAGATATGATTTTCCGTACCACAGTCGTCTACTGGCCAAACGGACTATTCTGTCAGCATCTTCAACTGTCATGAACTGCACGATTGCGTATAATCGACTGCTGCTTTTCTCTTGTCTGACTTTAATGGCACAAACCCTTCCCTTGCCTATTATATTTTCTAAAAATTCCTTAACTCTTTCTGCTGACGTAGAAGAAGGGAAGCCGTGTAAACGAATTGTCTTTTCCATAATTACTGTGCAGGCATATACTTGCACTTTGTTTGCACCCTACCAAGAAGAACCAAAACGAGATGATAGTCAACCTCCCTGTTACAGTAAACTAATTGTCTTTCCCATAATTACTGTGCAGGCATTTAATATGGATATGTTGATGAATGAATAGAATGGTCCATAATACACGCACACGCGTTGGATGTTTAATTATATGCACACATATATAGATATGATCAACTACCCAAAGAAAAAACTAATGTCCGTTGGTTTAAGCAGTCCGGTGCTTATTCCACTTAATGTATTATTTGTAAGATTGTCATTGGACTTATTCTTGATACATTATATAATGAATCAAAATTTAAATTTCATGGACAAAAAAAATTAGAGTTTAAACAATGATTTTCATCTCATACAAAAAGTATAAATAAAAATATGAAAATAAATTTAACCATTTTTCATTTAGATTAGATAATTGATAGATATACATAATAAGCATTACGTAACGAACTTCTTCTGTCAATGTTTACATTACATAATTATATACTGTTCTTTTTGTAGAAATTGAAGACTCGATGATTACAACGAAATTAGAAACGTCTTAAATTTTTCAACAATGTAAATTTTAAACAATAAAACTAAATAAAAATTTAATACATCAGATTCTTCATTATTACATTATTAATGTGAAATATATAAGTAAATATACTTGTATCGTAGCAATTCTAAGATACGAGTAAAAGAACTTAATACAATATCTATTTATAATTTTTTAAAGCATGAACGTCTATTATGAAAAGATACATCATTCGAGGCGTAGAAAATTCGGAAGGTCCTTATATGAAGTATTTCCTAAAAATTAAGAAGAAAATTTTAAAATCTTTGTAGAAAATAATATTAAATTTTAAAATTGATACTTTTAGAGCATATTAACTATATATTACTATATGTATCTATAGATGACATGTAAATTATATTAATTCTATTGTACTTTAATGATGGGAAGTCAATGACGATCAATAACGGTTAAGCATATGCCCAAATTCTTACATAGAAGACTCCCAACAAGCAACTCATAAAATAAATGTAAGGCTCTTAGTAAGAAACTTAAGCAAATAACATAAATGTTGGTTGTTATTAAATATATATTAAATAATTAATAAGTAAAATATTTAATATTTTAATATATATGTTTAAAATTTAAATCTTAGCGTGAAGCTTAAGCTCTAAAATTTTTTTCCATAAAATTTAAATTTAGATTCATGGTAATACAATTTAAGAGCATGTATAATGACAAACTTGTAAATAATTCATTAATGATAATAGATAGAAGACCTAATTTCAAGAGGGATTTAAATGAAACAAATAAAAAGGTTTAGGGAATGAAGAATAATTAAGAAAATAACACGTCTACTTTGGGAAATATATTTTGGGAAGATTATTGTGGAAATTAATTTCAAAAAGAAGACCATTTTGGTCGAAAGCTCTAATGAAAGAGCAGTAAAGTATATCAATGGCGACCTACGACCGAAAAAAATAAAGGGTGTATATGGCGATAACATTATGTTGGTCCTTCAAGTCCTGAGACAGGTATATTAAATTGATCCTTAGGCCCTGTTTGGTTTTAGGGTGTTATTTTATAATTACAATTCTAACTTAACTCTACCCACTATAAAACAAAATAACTCATACAAAGTCAAAGAGTGAGCCCCATTTATACTATTTTTTTCACAACAAAACAACATAACTCATACAAAGTCAAAGGGTGGGCCCCATTTATACCACTCTTTTTCAAAATCAAAATATGATTTTAAAATTCTACTATGAAACCAAACGCAACCTCAGTCTCAATTAACTACTAGGGATGTAGGCACGAAGTCCAACCAACGTGGAATTCTAGAATATTTTCCAAACATTCTTTTTTTTTTCTTTTGGTTCTTTTTGGGAAAAGTAATATTCATTTTTAATAATAGTAATAGAAAAAAGAATTTCACTATTTTCAGGATTAAAGGTTAACAGTTCTTAAAATTAAAGAGACTAAATCAATATAAGGAAAAAAATAAAAATGGAGAAACAATGGAACCATAAAATTGGCCGCTCACCCAAAGCCTGGTGGCTTGGTATCATAGAAAACAGGCCTGGCCATCAGTAGTGATGGGACACTAGCGACCCATCACATGACTTCTCTGCAATGGGGCAGCCGGGGTGCGTCAAAGCGCATCCCCTTGAGGCACCCCATACATGGAGGCTAATTCCAAGGCTGCCCCACCGATCACTACTTGAGTATCTCGTATTAGAGTCACACACGTTCGTAATTTCAGAAAACACCTTAACGGAAACTTGTCTCCATGTAGTTCTTCGTAAAGGTGAGAGGTACTCCTTACATACATGCAGATGCTACTCAATTGTCTCTCTGATTTTCTCTATTTTATTTTATTTTTTATTATTTTTTTTGGAGTGTTTGTTCATTATGCCCACTAATTCTTCGAGCAACAATGACAAGTTTATGCTTACATTTACCCCTTTCCGCAATAGAAAATGGTAGGCAAGTAAAATTTTGTTGAGTTTCCTTAAGTTGTAAGTTTTCAGCCAATGAACTTCCTTTCATGTCTGCAAAACTATATACCATTCCTCTGCTAACTTCTGCACAGCTCTGGCAAATTTGATCTCTTGTACATACATAATTGACAGGCACTGGTTTGAAGTTATACCACTTGAATCTACAAGATATAAATACTATCCGCTTAACAAATATGCAATTTCCATTTCAACCCAACCGATATTCGAAAAAAGGTAGTGACTATGGTGCTAGCTTATATCTTACTAATCTCCAAAACCAGCGCAAGTTTTAAAACAGATCCGCGTCTTTCATAATCACAAGGTATCAAAAGGAGAGAAGCTCAAACCGAAAAATTAAGCAAATTCTGGGTACATTTGGCATCAGCTGCAAAAATGATGCTTCATTTAAATGGAATGATAATGGGGAGAAATAGAATTATCAGTCCACAAGAATGCACCCTGCCGCTCTTAGTCCAATGTGATTGAACACAGTCGATCATCGAACTAAAGCATGATCATCTAACGCAGTCGCTACTGGTTCACAGTCAAAGAAGTGGCAACCATAGAGACTAAAGCATAAGGGTCAAGCCTCTTCATTCACTCTGTCAGTACTATATATATACAGTGACAGGCTAGGATTCCGAGTTAAAGAATATTACCAGCTCAAGAAGGGGAGCCCTCACCGGTGTACGGTGAAGCTCAGGAGGGGAGGATAATGCCGGTTACGAAGAGGAAGAGGCGGACTCCGAGTCAAGGATGAGTCCACTCTCTCGCTTGACTCGCTGCTTCTTCCAGCCTTCTAAGGAGAGACAGCATCTTAAACCGTTATCAAATGCTTCTCTCTGAGTCAACTTCCCAAGCAAGTTAATGAGCTTAGCTTCTCAGCGGCGTCTATTGATTATATTCTTTCTTGGAAGGGCAAAAGTCGGGATTCCCTCCCTGGGCCCCAGCCCTTCTGCCATGTGATCCATAAGTTTGTGATCCTCATCCATTGATCCTCATACTTTTAAATATTATGATTTGATCCTTGAATATTGAGAACATCCCGCAATGCCCCCAAATTGTTATAGCCTGTTATTTCAGAGAATATCCGGAAAAATTGATAACCTGAGCATCACACCATGTGGCAATTAGGATCCATAATCCTTGAAGTTCGAGAATGTTTTATTTTACCATATTTACACCGAAATTATGCAAATGTTCTCCCCATTTATGTAATTTAGTGATTCCAAACTTATATTTTTCATTTTATTTCACCATCTATGTAAATAGAACTAACTAGATGTACGACTTGGCTGAAAGCATGTCCAGTACAATTTCTATCGCTATTATCTCGTGGTTTATGGCAAGAATATAAGCTCGACAGACAAAAATAGAGATTTATAGGTCCCACCTTCTGGAGAGGCTAAACCTAGCTAGGTCTCCTATGTTGGGTTCTTTTTGGGTCTCATGTAAAACTTATGTCTTATCAGTTATACATAGTAGTGTCAACGGCCCGAATTAGTTTTTAAGGTATAAATTCGGACAGGACTTCACCATGTTTATACTGAAATTATACAAATATTCTCACTATCCATCTAACTAAGTGCTTTCAAACTTGTATTTTCCATTATTTCACCATTAAGATTAATAGGACCGAGTAGATATCCAATTTGGCCGAAAGCATGTTTAGATCAATTTCTATCGCTATCACCCTGTAATTTAGAGCAAGAATATATAACTTGAAACTGAAACCCAACATTTAGGGATCCCATCACAGCTGCTAAAGTCAGGTCTCTTGTGTTGTGTTCTTTTGTCGGGCTCACTTGAAAACTCTGCCATTTCAAATATATATAGTAGTGTCAACAGATGCAAGCTAGATTTCAGGGAGTAAACTCGAACAAATGAAATTGTATGGAGCAGGTCGATATAATAGCATCTTTATGGGGCAAATTACAATTACCCTTTTATAAATGTTCTGTCAATTACGATTATATCAGTATTACGCGTATTGGTGAGATCATCTTTCCCAATCATTCCAATTGTCTCTTTAGGGGAAAAAGTCAAGCAATTAAAAAAAATTGAGATTATCGACGTGAGTTGGTTCAAGCGGTTCGACGCGCTTGTTTCCCTTAAGTGAGATTTCAAGTTTGAGTAATGTAAGTGGAGAAAATCCACGTAGAGGGAGTTTTACTTCTCAGTAGGCTGACCTGAATCTACTAGATTAGTAAAGACCCAATTAATATCAAAATTCACACAAAAAATAATTGAGATTAAAAAAAGAAAACCCTCGGGAGTCCACCCATTCGAAAGAACTTCTTGAAACTATTCTATTTGTTTATAAAAAAAAAAGGAGGAAAAAAAAGTCTTTCTCAATCTCGCTTCGCAGACGTTATATTTACATTGAAGAAAAATCGAAATTGCTTATCAATAATGACTCCACCAAATAGAGAAAGCAGATTCACGTTCTCATTATAGCTTCTGGCAAAGAGGCGGAGCGAGGACGTCGTGATCGCCAAGCTCCGAGTCAAGGCTGAGTCCACTCTCTCGCTTGACTCGCCGCTTCTGCTTCTCTCTGGGTCAACTTCCCAATCTAGTCAATGAGCTCCTCGGCAGCCTCTTTGATTAATATTCTTTGTCGGGAGGACAAAAGTCGAGATTCCCTCCGGCGGCCCCCATGCACTTCTACTATGTGAGATCTCCAAGTTTGTGATCCTCATCTATTGATCCTCGTACTTCAATTTATTATGATTTGATCCTGAATATTGAGAACATCCCGCGATGCCCCCAAATCGTTAACGTGTTATGTTAAAAGAATTTCCTTAAAAATAGATAACATGAGCAATTAAGTGATTCAAAACTTATGTTTCCATTTATTTCACCATCTACATAAATAGAACTAATCAAATGTACGATTTCACTAAAAATATATCCACATCGATTTTTGTCGCTATTGTCTCGTGGTTTATCGCAAGAATATAAGCTCGAGAGACTGAAATAGATAATCATGGATCCCACCATAAAGGCTAAACCAAGTCTCTAGTGTTGTGTTCCTATGTGGAGCTGTGAAAACTTTTTTCATTTCAAATATAACAGTAGTGTCAACAGGCCCAACTATGTTTCAAGAAAGTAACTCGGACAGGACTTTTACCATGTTTATACCAAAATCATGAAGATATGCTCACTATCCATGTAATTAAGTGATCCATTATTTCACCACCTACATAAATAGAACAGACTAGATGTCCATTTCGACTAAAAGCTTGCTTAGATCAATTTCCATCTCTATGACGCACCTTGTTGTTTATCTCAAGACAATTAGCTCTTGGGACTTAAACTGAGATTTTTGGATCCCACAATCCATAGAGGCTAATCCTAGGTCTCTTGTGTTGTGTTCCTTGTGGGTGTCATGTAAAACTTCTATAAAATATAGATAATAGTGTCGATGGCCTGAGCTAGATTTCAAGGTATAAGCTCAGACAGGACTTGTATCATGTTAACACTAAACTACACAAATCTTTGCACTGTTCGGATAATTAAGTGATTCCAAACAAGGCCGACTAGATGTTCAATTTAGCTGAAAATTGGTTGAGATCAATTTTTGTTGCAATCTACTTGTAGTTTACAACAAGAACATAAGCGCATGAAACTCAAACAGAGAATCATAGATCCCATCATAGAGGCTAATTTCAGGTATCTTGTGTTGTGTTCCTATGTGGGGCTCAAGTAAAAGCTTCTGCCGTGTCAAATATAAATAGTAATGTCGACAGCCCAAGCTAGATTTCAGGGAGTGAACTCGAACAAATGAAGCTGGAGGGAGCAGGTTGATATAATATCATGTTTAGGGGGCAAATTACATTTTCCCTTTTACCTATGTTCTGTTAATTACGTTTACATAACGCTTATTGGTGAGATCTTTCCCAATCATTGTAACTAGCCACTTACCCGTGCATTGCACAGGGTTATTATCTATAAGGAAATCTCTCCGAATCATCGCCTACTTGATAGGAAAAAGGTAAGTGCTTATTTTGTTAACAAATATTTTATGACTTTTTCCTAAGATAATCTGCGATATCTTCGAAAATGTTAATATTAAGAATGAATCATCTAATTGATGAATAGGAGATCAAACAACGAATCCTCATTTGTCTTCACAAATTCCAAATCTAAATTTAGACATTACAATATCTTGTGATACTTGAAATAACAATTTTTCAAAAATATTACGTAATAAGTTTCATTTTTAAGTTTAAGCACAACTTCTCATTTATCTTTTTGTGTAAGTTATTTAAATAGAATATCAAATTAACATTATCATTAGAGTAGAAAATTTAAATGTGAATAGTTTTGAATATGAAAAACAATGATTAAGAGTTTTATAAAATAGTAAGGAGAGTTTTTAAAACTCAAAAATTATTAAATAATTACGTTTTCCCCCAGTAATCACCCATTTGATGAAAGTTGTGAAACTTTTAATGACGATAATAATAATAATAATAATAATAATAATAATAATAATAATAATAATGATAATGATAATGATAATGATAATGATAATGATAATGATAATGATAATAATATTATTATTTTGTCCCCACCAATTATTCAATTTGGTGAAAGCTATGAAAATATTTGATAATAATAATTATTATTATTATTTTTCTCTTCAGCAATTATTTATGTCCACATTTGATATTATAATGATAATAATAATAACAATAATAATATTATTATTATGAATATTTATGCCATTAAAATTATGTTACTCATAATAGGTACTACGTGCATATAATTAATTAATATGGACGATTACAAACGCTTGAGAAGGCATTATTTTGGCAAATTTCCGGTGATTGCTCCATTCTTCATACATTATATATAAATATAAAGATTTGGTGAATTCGTAAATTTTAGCGAATATAGTGAATTGCTAAATCCCGTTTGGTTTATTATAGATTTTGTCCCCAGCAATTTTCTCATTTCGTGCATTGGTAAATTTATTGAATGCAGAGAAAGTTATTATTAATTTTTTTATCCCCGTTGTTATTATCCCGTTAATATTGTTACTATTTATTAAAAAACAAAAAAAACTATTAATATTATTAATTTCGCTTAGAACATGATTCGTCAGATTCATGTTGGCATGTGTGTGTCATTTTTGTTATACTATTCATATATCAGTGAACGGATGCATGTATGTGATAAGCGTTGCTTGATGACGCTCAAAGTTAAATACATGTGTATCTGACATGGGGTATTTGGTTGAGTGACGTCACTTTCTATCCGAGACCAAAAGATAATAAGTTCGATGCTCATTAGCGAATCTAATGTACCCCAAATATTCTCTTAATTATCTATTTCTTTCTAAGTCTACACATCTCTTTTATTGCAAAATAGATACATATATCTCTACTATGAGAAAAACGGATAATTGAATGGTGAGCTCACTATTATGTTTTGACCTTCAATATACTAGCAGTTTTACCACGTGTTTTGCACGGTATTATTATTGATTGATAATGTAATCTGGTATATTCATCATCCGTCCTTCATATAGTAATTTTATATATTCAATAAATTTATCAACTTTTTTGAAAAATTTTATAGGAGTACATTTATCTTTTAATTTTTTGTTAACTTACTTTTTGAAAAAATTAGTTTATGTTGCTGGAATTAACTTTTAAATTTTTTTTATATATTTCAAATAGTAATTAGATTTTATCTCTGAATTTTTATTTTAAACTATAACTGTATTTATTATACTTATGTTTAAATTGTTACTTTACATGACTTATGTCATAATTAATTATGTAAAATTAGATATTTCTTGGAACATGAGGCTATACTTTACAAGAGTTTTGGAATTTGGTCACCGGGGTTCAGAGCTTATACTTGGAATTTGAATCTTGATCTGTTTGAAGGATGCTCGTCAGGTTTCGTTACTCTAAATTCATTTTACGTCTCGATATAATAGAGCATTTCTAGAGTTTAAGGCGTCAGTTCAAACTGGTAAAAATTTGTTTATTATTTTTATTAGATTTAACATAGTCTATTCTTGCATGCATACATTGTATGGTCTGGATCATGAAAGTGTGTTGATTGAGAACACCTGCATTTATTTCTAAATTTCTCTATAACATTTTGTCTTTTCATATCATTTGTTAATATTCTTATTTAATTATTGTATATAAGAAATAATGTTTCATTAAATCAATGCTTATTGTTCAAGGCTGTTAAAATACCTAAAAATTGATTAAAGATGTATTAAAATGATTTTCTCTCTACTATTTTTAATATTGTTAAGTATAATTGTTAGTAATTGTTACACAATTAATTATTTTATAATAAATATTTTAATTTTAAATATACTTATATATCGACATTTAAACAAAAAAATTCATTTTAATACTTGCATTCTTTAAGTTTTAATTTTAACTTAAATTTTTTCCAAAGAGTCAAGTGTACAATTTTTAAAAGAATCGGTCAATTCTGAAAAATACATTAAACTATTTTATATTAAATCAAATATAGATTGTTAGATAATAATTTTAGTGAACTACAATTATATTGAATATTAATTAGAATTATATTAACTTTTGTTAATTTTTATGGTTTAACTAGTTAGAAGGCCACATGCTATGCACGTGGAGCATATCTCTAATTTTTTACGAATTACACAGTTATGCAAGCGGAAGGACAATGCAACAAAAAAGCATATCCGAACCGATAATAATTATGAAATTTGCTACTCCAGAGATAAATTGACCTTTGAAAGTGAGCAAAGGGAAGGTTTCTTAGGCATATACATTTGCCCGCTTATGTTTTGATCATTGAACAATAAAGCCTTGTAAGTTTAAGAGATTAGTAAATTAGCTATTCTTTGAAAATAAATAATTAAGCGATATCGCATGTTTGAGTGAAAATTTTGCATTCCATTCAAGTATATAACTATATATCCGACGTTAGATATGGGCTTAAACATATATAAAAAAAAGAAGCTAAATACATTCAATGCATATTAAATTTTCTGACAGCTCCTCAGTGTAGACACAACAAATTTATCATATATATATCTATATATATATATCCAACAGATAATAAAATATTAGCAAAAAATATAGATAATAAAGTAAATAGTGACCAAATAAAATAGATCAATGAGAATGAAACGATCGAGTACAATTACAATATTATCGTATATATGAATATAAAATTGAAGAGCAGAACATTTTGTCAAGAGAAAATAAAACAAGTTATTCATAATAGAGTCTTCATATATCATAGCCATGTACAATAGTAGATCTTCCCTACTTAATCCTTTTTAGCTAATTTCCACTATTTAATTCATAGCATGTAGTTGTTTGAAATACCGACCCATATAAGGAAAAATTATGTAATATATAATATATAGAAATGTGTAACTTTTCAGCAAAAAAATATAGAAATATATAACCATAGTGCAATCACAACATAGAACAACATAGAAGTAAAAGGAGCAATGTTAAACCTTAATAGCATAGGTTTCTATTCAGCCAATATAATTCAGTAGAAATATATGGAGACATGAGATTATGGGAGCAGAGTTTATGGAAAAATCTAGTTAGATAGTTCAAAAACCCCATTTTCAAAAAACATGATAATTTTTTAGATAAAACGCGAAGATTCTTCAGATATCATGATCACATATCACGAATGATAGGGAAAGAATACTTACAACGACAATAAAAAATCGTTTATGCATCATACCAACTAGCACTTGTAATGTAAAGAAGAAAAGGAAAAGTATATAAAACAATATTAAAGAAATCAATATCAGTGTCAAAGTCAGAATTTTTCGGCATGTGCTTCACAAAATCCGGCTAGATGATACAGGTTTCTACACTACATGTTGAGATACAGTCAAGTATAAACTAAATCAAATAGAAGTAATCCAAAAGTTTGGATAGATGGCTTATGGTGGCAACTTGGATGCTGAAGAGCCGAGTGTCTTTTGTAGATGTTGAATGCTGAAAATGATTGAACTTGGGGATATTCATCCAATACATAGAGGTCTGCTCCATACATGTAGAAATAATTAATAAGTTTGCCATGGCAACCCTTTGGTTTTTTTTTTTTTTTTTTGCTGCTGCAAATACCTAATAAGGCCATATCGGGCTAATGTACATTCCTTTCGCTGGACCTTCGGAACAGAATGATCCATACCTCTCCTTAATTAACATCTATATAAATACCAAAGAAAAATAATAAAATTGCAAGCAAAACAATACAGAGCTAGCAAAAAGTTACAAATGGAGGCCCTTATCTGCTTCTATATTTATATATATATATATATATTAATGAACTTAAAAAGCAGCTCAAAATCCCAAAAAAGGGGATGTAAACAGCAGGAAAGTAATTTTAAGAATATGATGTTAAACAAAAAGACCAGAACAATAACCTGAAGGACAATCAAAGTCACAGTCATCCTTCTCTTTATGCCACTAAGTAGGAAGTTCAAATGAGCGAAATGAGAAATGGGTCCTCCAATAGGCAAGCGATATCACAAGCAAAAATTTGATACAGTGGGGAAGAAGATGCTGCAATGATTCAGTATCCGATTCAGAGAGAGAGACGCACAATAGAGTGAAAGGGAGGCGTACAACGGTTAAGCAACAGTCATCTGAAAGAGCACAAGTGAGGAGGGGGCAATTCGACGATTAGACTGAGACGGTGAGACCATGCGCGAAAGGATCCGCCAGGGCGAGAATATAATATGATGATATTCGGGGGAGTGAGCTGTGCAGCCGGACCAAGGAGGCCGTCAGCTCTGCACTGTGAAGGCTGAGCAGAGGGGCATAAGCGGTTGCACTCTCCGCCTCCGAGCAAAGGGGTAAGGATTGGCCGGTTATGGCTGAAAAATGGCAGGCATTTGTGCTCATGAAAAGAGACGGTTATTGGGAAAGGGTCATACGAACACTGAAAAAATCTTGGAGAAGCGAAATGTTCCGTACAAAAGCCACCACCGTGAAAACACACTATATGAGTATTGCATTTTTTATATAGGGTATAGATTAATGTAATTGTTTAATAAATGTCAACTATACAATTAATGTCCTGGTGTCAACACCTGTTTTGGTCCCTAGCTCTTGAGGCCATCAAAGGGTTCCTAGCTATGACCTTGCAGAACTGACAGAAATCAACTGGCAAATCCCGGATCACTTTTTATAGTCAGGTCAATAAGGTCAATTAGATGACCCTGGAGAATAACCATGCAGAAAGTCCCAGAAATCCCCCATAGATCTCGGAGGGCAACCAGGGAGTCCGAACGACGCGCGATCTCAGAACTAGCATAAGCCGACTCCAGCAATGTTATTCATGGCCGGCTCACCGTAAGTCATCCCCACCTTATTGATGCACAAAGAATATTCTGCCATGACGTCCAAACCACGTGCCTAATTGGCAACTTAGGTTTTCTAATGAATAGGTCCAGTAAGTCCTAGTGACCCCAAGGACCAGGGAGGACATTTTAAGATCAGACTGCATAAATGATTTAGGCTCCCTAACCAGCTCCGAAAGAGTTCCAAATGTGACCCAGCAAACCTTCGGGGTCTGATTTCAACAAACGGAGAACACTGTGAGTTCCGGATACCTTAGGACATTTACGAAACTACTAGAAAGATCCGACTGCGAGGCCTCTGGTCTTCTTCTAATTGCCATTTTAGTAGAGGTCGCGAAGTCAACTGTTTCGCCCCTACAACAAAGCATATCAAAACGATCGGCATAGAACACTGACACGTGGGAAGTCCAGAGATACAGTTAACTTCTCTCAGATCACCCGAATCAATCAAGAGCGACTCCCAAGCCTCCGAACCTTCGGTTTATCGGGATAAGTAAAACACGTTGATATTGGGCTCAATGAAATCCTCTCCTCGTCGACATCGACAATGCGCCATCCATTTGAGTCACAAAAATCGAATGCGCAGCCGACCGAGACTCGAGCCTCCTCAACTCCCAAGCTCACTCATGGAGCCCACAACTCAAGCCAGTGGTCGGCCCCTCTCTCACCTTGTCTTCTTCTTCTTTTCCTCAATTCATGGACTCTTGTTCCATATCTTGGTCACCAAAGGACCATCTCACATCTATCCCATCTCACATCTATCACATCTCCTCGTCTCCATAATATGTGGATCTAGTTCCCTTCCTCCCCCTCTCAATCTCGACAACCCTACTCTTCTCCTCTCTTCATTCTTTTCATTTTTATTTTCAAAATCACAATACAAGAAGAGAAGGGAAGGAAGGAAGCAAGGACTCTCGAAAATCTACTTTCTCTCTAAACTCTCAACTCCCTCGTTTGCTCTCAAATCTCAAGCTCCCTCCATCCCTCAAGCATCCAAGCATTTGGTTGCCTCTCCTCAAGGCCGAGATCCCCCACGCCGCAACAACCCAATCCTCCTCCTCTACTACTAGGCGAGTCGTGCCTACCACCACGAAAGGGCCACCCGCGGCTCTCATTCTCCCCCATGACAAGGAGGTTGCGGGCTGAGAGCCATTGCAACCTTCTCAGAGGTTCGGAGTTAGCCGACTCTCTCCCCGACACCCGACAAGCCTTCTCGGTTTACTGTGTGCACCAACTATTCCGATCATTAAATGACTACTTCGATGGCCTCCTTCCCTCTCTCCTTTACCTTTCCTTGCAGGTCATAGGGCCCCAAAACCAACGCTTGCACCCGTGAGGCTCGACGAACCTAACCACCACCCGAAAGCCTTCTCGACTCCACTGTTCTGTTCAGTTTTGTCCTGACCAATCCTTGTACCACCCGCCTACTCCGAGCGCTCAACTACCTCACCTAGAGAAGGTATAACACCCCTCGACTTAGAGAAATTTGGACTTTTTATTTACAAGTACTTATGGGGTGATAAGGCGGACCCAATTCGACATAACTTTCATATTCTAAGTTTTATATCTGTTTGCGTGTAAATATCAATTTAGTGTGTGTGTGTGTTTACTGTTGGACTGTTGAATGCTTGTTTTAGACTCATTTCTCACGTTTTTCCTTAGATCTCGGGTATGGCCTTAATAAATTTGAATATCAATGGACTTCAAAACGAGTTGAAATTTTTACCACATTCTTGATGTTGTTTTAGGGCCCCACACAAAAATTTTCAGATTTTTCTGGGCACTGGATCTTCAGATAAAAAATGTTTACCAGTCCTTATGGTGTTTCGATATGATTTTGATAATTTTTGTGAACCATCTAACATCAAAACGAGCTGAAATTTTTACCACAAGTTTCTAATGTTATTTTACGGCCCTACACAAAATTTCATATTTTTGTAGATGCTGTATCTTTAGATAAAAAAATGTATACCCGTCTTTTCGGTGTTTTCGGTTTGATTTTGATAGCTTTCGTGAACCATCTAACTTCAAAACGAGCTGAAATTTTTACCGCATGTCCTTGATATTATTTTAAGGCCCTACACAAAATTTCACATTTTTCTGGGTGCTGCAACTCCGAATAAAAATGTTTACCGAACTTTTTATCTATATAACAGATTAGATCAAACGTGATTTTAGGTGCTTTCACACCTCAAAACCGACTAAAAACAACACCAATGGTCTTAAAACTTGTTTTTCAGTCCAAAAAACTCATTTTCGCTATTTCCTAACTTATTTATCAAAAATTACAAATTAGTCCTTGAATTCTCAAATATTATGAATTGGTCCCCAATATTTCCCGAGCAAGGATTCGGCCTCATCACACATGGGATGTCCCCACGAATGTTACCTGGCCAATAGCTATGGGTTTTGGGACACTCCAATAATTTTTTTTCTAGATTTTCACAAATCATCCCCATGTTTAAATTGATTCTTTTGAGAAAAAACCCAAAACACCAAACTTGCTTTGATGGAGACATTTGCACGCGATTCATTTTTAATAATTAAAACGGATGGGGATTATGATTCAAATCAAACGGTTCACCAATAACTAACTCAACGATTCAAAGCCCATAAATCCAAAAGCATTCGGCGATTCACTTAAATTAATTAATTCCACACATGTAGTAAACGAGACAAGTCACTTGAGTAATTAACTCACTCAAATTTTAAATAAATCGCATGGACCGACTATTAATCTGTAATCGAGTCGACAAACCACGAACTGATAATCATGCCCTTTTCAAAAACCACAATTTTTAACAAACCATTAAGACACGTGGTCCCTGTAGCATGGACATTTAGGAAGGATTCGCACGTCCCGACTCAATACTAGGCCCGATTTGAGGCGACTCTAGTCGGGACATGGGAGTTCTCCTTGGACTACTTCCTGGCAGATCGATCGGTCTCTCGGCTCGCTCAAAGTCTACATGACCCTGGAGGATTCAGGAAACTGGTTGACATCAGCTACCGACCTCAGTGGTCCGAATCACACAGTTTTGATCCCGTTTCAAAACTAATTTTCTGGTACAAGGGTACAATAATCGTTTCTTGGTTTACTGACAACCTTAGAGTCAAAGTGATCGAAACACACCGAGCCATGGGGAGAGATGGGCAGCCTGTGCGGGTGCAGCTCTCATATGGATAGCTCTCTTTATTCGACTAATGTATTTCGATCATTCTAACATGGACCAGGGCGCTCAGGAGTGTGGATTAGAGACGCTAGTGGGGAAACCTGTAAAAGGTTGTTCGATCTTTCATACAACATGAGCAAAGACCTTGACACCCTGTGGTGTTTTTGTTTTCCTCACCTCTTAAGTCAATGCATTAGATCGGATTTTGTCTGTCATAAAACACTAAAAAACGAACTAATCACATATCAAATACAATTAAATACACGGGAACGGGTGAGCCAGACCCTAGGCTTAGGCTTCTAGTAAAAGTCAAGCTCTATCATAATCGGTTAATCTATCAATGTCGTTTATCAGATAAATTTAAAACGAATTTACACGTTATCGTACTCGAGGAAGGGACTTCGTGTCCTTCGAGTTGTCTTTAAACAAAAAACCGAATGCAACATTCCCTTCGGGGAGGCCCATGGTTGGTTCTTAATTGTATGTGCCCAAATGAGGCTCCCATGTTTAGAATAGAGACTTGTATGCCAAGTAATCGAGAATCAGAACCTGATAATTACGTAAATTTGACAAATAACTCACCAATTGTCTATTTTATTATGTTTTTATTTGGATCGAGTCTGAACCCACAGGACATTATCAACACGTGGTCCAACACCTTCAATCATCGATCATGGGGTCTAACGCCCTCACACACTGAGTACGCGCAACCTGAGCGCGACATGGGATCTAACTTTGAGTCACCATTTCAACCCGAGTAGCATCCAACTAGATGATGACTCGGGTCATGGCGCACAAAACGAGGTTAGACAACCACCCCAAAGCTCGGCTAATCCAGTGAAAATCTTGAGGACCGTTCGGCCCTCTTGGGACTTGTTGGTTTGGTCCGACCTAAACCCCGTTTCTCATGAGCCCTCGTTGCATTTATTTCCATTCTCGTCTTTCAAACTCTCGGTGAGCATGAGCGAAATATTGGCCGAACGTGAACCGACTGTGATCCGCTTGATTACTTGTATTTTTTTGAGAGTACAGTGCGAGAAATTTATCTGTATATTTATTCATGTAATAATCCCGGTTAGCAAGCAAACGGTCTAAGTGTTGAACCGGTCGAATCGACCTAAGTCCTTTAAGGATGAGTAAGCTTTACGTCTCTTGGTTTTGGCCCGAGTGGAGAACCAGTCATCATGGCCTGGCGAACAGTGACGCAAGGAAGGCGGGTTAAACCCTCGACACAAGGGTTACCCCTATCTCAGACTTTTAGTCCGAATCAATCGCTTCTCAACGAATTTACAGTGTCAAACCGAGCAAGACAAGCAAAACCTAATCAACACGATAAACAAATTAAAAATGACAAACCTTAGGCAAAGTAGAGCACCGATAGGACGTGTGGGATATAGGCTCATACGTAATAGAACCTCCGAACTCGGAACTCCTAGTTCCGAAAAACCATAGAGGCCTTAGTAAATTAGGTGTATTTCCTCCCCTCTAGACCCAGCAACTCACCAGCCCTCGACTTTCGGGTCGTAAACAGGTAGTAACGACTCATTCTCCCGCGCATATGTTTGTGTTCCACGGGAAGGTGGATACTCTCAAGTCTCGCGATCTTTCTCCGCACACATGCGGGCCGCGATGAGATGAAATTTAGGTCCGCACTCTTGGGGTACTTGAAGCTTCCTTGTTGGTCAAGCTATGTTCTTAGGGAAATAAGAAGTCACGCAAGATAGAGTTGAGAGTTGGAGATTTGAGGTATGTCATAAATGCTCATTCTCCATTTGGCAATTATATATTATATATAGACTAGCGCGGGATACTTGAAACTAAAACCATAAGTTATTTCCAACAACTAATCAATACGTAAGCTGCCTATATATATATATATATATATTGAATTATAGAAACTCTAATATGTCATTTATATAAAGGAAGACTGTTAGCCTAACGATCATAATATCATGCACGAATATATCCTACTCAATTTTAGTATTCTTTGCAATATATTGTATAATCTCATGATGATATGTATTGAGCAACTGGTTCATATCATCCACATGCTTTCAATATATGCATAACATTAGATAAAATATTAACATAAGTAGAAATAGTCTCACCACGATAACTAAGCAACCCAATTTACACCATCCATAAAACTCCAAATATATGCACAAGATTGCATTAAAAATTATATAGGTTGAAAAAAAAACTAGATATTTCATTTCAAAAGAGAAAAAATTCAAGAGGTCATGAGTGATGTTACGCTATCCGAATATAGGTTTTTATAGGCATAGTATGTTAGAAAAATGAAGCATCTACCACATACATTCTATTATGCGAATATGAATTGAATATGGACAATAAACGAATAGTAACATGTATACAAAGTATCCACTGATCTTTTTATTAGATATTTAATTTTTCGAGCAGGCTAAGAGATGATTAACCAAGAGATGAATGTTTGTAAAATTGACGTCTCATAAGTGCTTTTCAACTTTTATATATTATAATATATTTAGACATACTTCATTATTCCTTAATTAGCTCTTTTAGTATACTAGTCATTTAATCCGCGCATTGCTTTGACTTTTTTGTGGTTTTTATTATATGTTGATATTTTTGTATTTACGATTTTTATAATAACATAAAACTTGAAATAAATAATCTTTGCACTTTTCGACTTTTATATATTACAATATATTTGGACACACTTCATTATTCCTTACTTAGCTCTTTTAGTGTACTAGTCATTTAATCCACACATTGCTTCGACTTTTTTGTGGTTTTTATTATATGTTGATATTTTTGTATTTACGAATTTTATAATAACATAAAACTTGAAATAAATAATCTCCGCACTTTTCGACTTTTATATATTACAATATATTTGGCCACTTCATTATTCCTTACTTAGCTCTTTTAGTGTACTAGTCATTTAATCCACGCGTTGCTTCGACTTTTTTGTGGTTTTTATTATATGTTGATATTTTTGTATTTACGAATTTTATAATAACATAAAACTTGAAATAAATAATCTCCTAAAAAATATCTGATATATAAATACATTGTGAAAATTCGAAAATTCGAAAATTATTATCTTCTTGTCTCCCCAACTTTCTCCTCCTCTCGTGAGACATACAAGAAAACAAGAAGAAAACGAGAGAAATACAATACAAGTAGCAATATACAAGTACCATCATCGATCTTAATACTAATAAGTCCATTTCAACATCAATATTCGCTAATCTCATTTCACTATTGACACAAAATATAATCAAGAATAACCTAGGAGAAAGTAAACACCAAAGAACTTTCTTTACATCACATACATGATCTAGATGAGCTTCTTCACTCACATGTCAGATCTGATCGGAGCTTGAAATCACACTAACTTGATCCTAAGACGCCCGGAATGGGAAAAAATGCGAGACAAAGGAATCCTATAGCATCTAGGCATAAGAGCGATTCATTCCATGACTTGAAAATGACCAAAAACGAGCCTCTATGGCCATTAACAAAGGCTGATCAGCATGCTAGAATTCTTCATATCGACTTTGGAGAGGTAGAAAAGCCAAGAAACGTAAGTAAAGGAAGTCCTAAACCACATAGCTATGAAAGCCACCAAATTATCATATGTAGATCACCGCAACAAGCAAACAAGACCGCTAATTAAACCACGCATTTACACATATCATCAACCCTTCAAGATCATGCCAAAACCATCCCAAATCATACATGAATCATCACGCATCTCACCCACTAATTCAAACTCGAATTCAAGCCATGAAAACTGAGCGAAACATATCCAAACAAATCAAATAACCATATTACTTCTCAGCCACTAATTCACGAGCTGTTTCCAGGAGGAAGGGGATCACCTAGCCCTCTTTATTGAGTGATGTCGAGCTGCCGAACGGACAACACAAGGAAACGGCTTTGGTGGCTTGTCAACGGGGACTGGACTGCAAATGGAAATAAAAGGAAAGCACAATAGGAAAAGTCAAAGACACGCACACAGAGAGAAAACGCCGAGCAAGAGAACAAGAGTGGAAAGGGAAATGGGGACTTGGCTCGTGATTTTGTCGTGGCTGCAATTGGGAAAGCTCAAAGAGAAGCTGTAACTGTTCGGCTAGTCGAGAGGAAAAGGATGGGGAAGGTGGCATGCAGGTCAGGGCTGAGGAGAAGGGCTCGAGGATTGCTGGTCTGTGAACTCTGAGCCGGCTAGGGAAGGGAAGGGAAGGAAGAATGGTTGGACGGGGTCTTGAGCTGAGGTGAGGAAAAAGACACCAGCTGAGGGAGAGAGAGAGGTCGAGCTGTGGGGTTGGTCTCTAAAAGCCCGAGCTGAAGAGGGGTGTCCGTGAAAAAGACAGGTGAGTGAGTGGTGTCAGCTGAGGGGAAAAGAAATCGAGTTGAGGGTGAGAGCCGAGAGGAGTCCAGCTGAGGATTTCTTTTCTTCTTCTTTTTACGTCCAAAAGGGCTCAACTCCGGGACGGATCTTTTTGCTGGCCGAGAGATTAGTGAGCTGAGCCAGTGGTTCCAGAGTGAGAGGGGAGCTGTCAGCAGCTGAGAGTCGTGAGGGAGAGTTCCGATGGTCTGTTCCCTGCAGACCAGAGCTGAGAGGGACAGGTCCTGGTCCGTCTGAGCTGAGAGGAAGAAGAAGAAAAGGAGAGGTTCGTCAGAGGTGTGAGCTGGTAGGCAGACAGAAAAAATGAACCGAAGTGAACAGAGAAGAAATAAGGGATATTGGCCTGTCGATTTGCAGAAGAAAGAAAAAGAAAGCAAGCTCGGGCAGGGAAGCAGGAAGGGAGAGCAGGGGAAGAAAAGGATACGGAAAGGAATAAAGAAAGGAAAGAAAAAGGGCAGGGCGGGAAAAAACCCAAAAAGGGTTGATCCCTCTGTCGAAACTTTTTCTCTGTTTTTTTTTTAAATTAATAATTCGTACGGGAGTTTTTTGGTACGAAAAATCGATTTCTCAGAATCCATCGACATTTTCGGAACGGGAATTTCGAATTTGTGAAATTTGAGAAATAATCGACTTTATGAGAATTTCAATTTGTGTCAATGGACACCAAATCTTGATAAAATCGATACTGAATCTCTGACACGCGTCAATTGTAATTACTCGATTATCAACGAAATTTCATCTTTAAAATTAGATATCCGAAAAATAATCTGAAAACATCATTGTCCTCAGAAATATTGCAGGATCAAGATTATATGGAAACATACATTTCAATCCCGAGCATTGACTCGAATTTCGAAAAATATCAAAATTAATATACGTAAAGCTTGAAATTCTTATCTTATCAACCGGGCATCCGAAAAATCATTCGGGGCCGCCGTTGTGTTTGAAAAAAAATCAGGAATTGATATTGTATAGAAAAATATTTTTCAACCTCGAGTTTTGTTCCAGATTTTGAAAATTGAAGTTAGTGCACGTGAAATTCAAAAACGACCCGTAGAAATTTTTTTTCCTAAAAATTGTAAAATTTGCGTTAAATTAGGAAAATGTCCCATTTTCAAAAATCGTGAATGCTCAAGAAATCAATTGAAAATACTTTTCTCTGATGGATAACAGAAATGACGATTTTGTCCCTCCTTAAAGACGGTGAACCAAAACAAAATGTTGACATCAGGCACTCTATGTTCTAATATTTCGGTAACAAGGAAGGGCTAGGAGTCTAGTATTGGATGGGCGAACCCCCAAAAACTAACCAAAAAAAGCAAGAAACATACTGATAAAGTGAAGCATTAACTATGATCTTGTTTGAAGATAAAATAAAGTTGGACATTCAATGATTTTGAGAAAGGGGTGTATTGTAATGGTTAACGCCTCACCTGGTAATTTAGAGATTTTAGGTTTGTTTCTCATCGTGGAGCTACCTTTATTTAGATTTGCTTTTCATTTCTTGTACTAGGTCATCAACCTTCTCTTGTAACCCAAAACATTCAACGATGTTAATATTATATCTAAAAAGATTGGTTTGGAGCACGAAATAATGTCTTGTGCTTATTATTTAGCATAAATGATGAAATTATATCACAATATTGAGTGGTAAAGAATAATTAAAATTCAAAATTTCATGCCCTTATATCTCTCATAGTTCATTCTTATTATTTAACAATTAAGGGCAATTCCTGAGATTTCCTCACAGATAACAATCACTCTCGCAAAATATATTCTAACACAATAAACACTTCATCTTTTTCCTATTAAGTGGGCGATAATTCGTAGAGATTTCCTCACAGATGACAACCATGAGTAATGCACACACGGGTAAGTGGCTAGTAATATTTTAAGTCTCAGCTAGAGCTGTAGATCAATGCATGGTTGCAAAGGAGGCTCAATGTCTAGTATAACGAAAGAGAAATCTAAATAACTAATAAATGGATATGAATAGTCTCACTAAGTATCAAATTTGCGATTTTCATGTCAATAGGCAAGGGCTAGCGTCACTGCACTACACCTCTTCTGAGATCATTCCTTAAACTTTTACTGCTTATATTTTTCATGCTTAAATTATAAAATACGAAACTCAAATATAATGATAAAATTCTATTAAACAGTCAATCCATGCTGATATACAAGTCTTAATATATAGTTTTGCCCATAAAGGGCCACAAATCAGTACTTCCCATAGGGAAAGCTCATCTTGAAAGAGAATTACCGGCGGCAAACCTCACACATCAGTAACAACGTACGATAAATATAATACAAATCAAACCCAAGACGAATATCAAGACAAGCTGAGTTCACGAGTGAAGATATCTTCACGAGACCGAGACCTCCTCGATTTGATCTTCTCCTTCTTGATTTTGATCAGCCTACCATAGACACACCAAGGGAAGCTCAGGTAATGGTCCCGCTTCAGACCCTCGTTATAGGCCCCCCAGTAGCTCGGGTGATATGTGACATAGTACCAAGCCGATGCCTTTGCGTCCAAATTCTCATGTTCCGAACCGTCTGAACCTGTTGCCTTCTCATTGAACCATGTCATTGCTTCCTTCCTCAGGGCCTTCACAGCCATAGAGATCGACTCCGAGTCCTTCCTCTTACTGAATGACTTTGACAACTTCATGATGTTTCCACTAAGTATCTCCGCCTCAGTCCTGATCCCATAGTAGTCCATGAAGTTGCCCAATTTGAAGTCGTAGTTGCCCTTGTAATAGAAAGCATCATCCACGTAATCCTTGAAGCCCTCAACTTCCATATCAGGATCATAGGACCAACTAGCTTCTTCCTTCGTGAAGGTCCGGAGGGAAGGGGAATCGGGAGTCATGTCTCTCACCTCTCGGAAAAGCTTCCCAATTACATTCTTGGATTTATAGGTGGACTTGTCGAGCTTCTTCATGAAGTCAGGATATTTTTTAGCATACAGATTGGGAGGGATCTCAGCAGGCACGCCTGTTTTGGGGAAATCAACGGCAACAGAGAATAGCTTTGCGAGTTTGATACACTTTGGGCATCTTGCCTTTGCACTGCTCCGGTCAGCAAACACAGTGTGAGCATTAGCTATTATTCCCAGGCTGTCATTGAGAAGGTAGTTCACGAAGTACTCTTCCACTTCCTGCTCAAGCAACAACCCGGACTACAGATTGATTTTTGTGACTCTCAACGGTCAAACTATAATGCTGCGTTTGGTTTCAAAATATGATTTTAAAATCATATTTTGATTTTGAAAAAGAATGGTATAAATGGGGCCCACCATTTGACTTTGTATGTGTTATTTTATTTTGTTGTAGAAAAAGAGTGATATAAATGGAGTCCACCCTTTGATTTTGTATGAGTTATTTTGTTTTATTGTGAGTAGAATTAAGTTAAAGTGTGATTTTAAAATCACGTACTATTCCCTGTTTTCTAATCTTGTACACCTCAGGATACGTAACAAAGTGCATTTACAATGATTTCCTGATTAGTTGATCAACAGAACCAAATCACAACGTGCCAATTTATGACTCTACACCAATTACATGAATGATTCCATGAAGCTACGTCTAAGTGATATGCAATATCATGTAACCAGAGGGCAAACTACCTATGGGATCAATTGTAAAGACCTTCAAGATCGTCAGATGGAGGAGCTAGTTAAATAGAAAAAGTCAGTGGTACCTCAATCCGAACATCATGGTCTAATTCAACCGTCGGCGCTGCTGTATAGTCCATAGGCTGATCTTGAACCGGAGGAATCAATTTGGAGTCCCAAGAAACAAAATAAAAATCTCCATCCAGATCACTCCCGGAGCATTCATTTGGGTGAGGCCTGAACTCAAAATCCAGTTCAAAAGGCATAGTTGATTACCAACCCATTTCGTATATAGACACAAGAAGCAAAGTATATGACCATCTCAGCTACTCTTAACATATAATTTTGATTCCGCTAATAACTTTCAGCTCAGCATATCATCTAAATTGTCATAAAGCTCAACTTTTGGCCTCTACATCCAGTGAGGTTATCTGTTTCATGGTCAAAGAACAAAGAGTGGATTCTTTCTTTTGGCTGATCCAGAGACTTACATACTCAGAAAAAGGTATACAAGAAGATTACAAGAGGGACTGATAAAACAGAAATGTTAACCAGAGGCATAACGATCTCAAAGAGGGACTGATAATTTTGCAATGACTGAATGACTATAGGCTCCAAGTAGAAAGTCTGTTCCAACACATCATATACATAACATAAAAAGAAAAGAGACATGCAACCAAAGTACCTCATTCCTTTCTGGGGGAAAACAACGCAATCCACCATATGGTGCAAAGCTGGTACATTCACAGCTCTGAGAACTCGGACATCACCAGGATGTAGGCAAGGGTTCTTTGCGACCACTACTTGTCCCTGGACGACAAAAGATTCATCTGATGCTGTACCAGTGTGCATGTAGGTATTATCCTGCAACTGTCCCAGTTTTCGACGCGAAAACTGCACAAATACCTGTCCATACTCTAAGGTCTGGGTCTCGTCCAGGCAACCCATCATTGATCTCCCTTCAGGTATAAAAATCCCGGTCTTTTTCCTCAGGACAAACAGCTTCGAAGCACGGAAAGTACGAAGCATCATTGACAGGAATGGTTCCTTGTCCGGCTCATACCCACACACAAGCATCTGCTTGAGGACCTCAGTATTCTCACCAGGAGCCATGAGATCTAGAGCTTCCTGCGCCTTCAGTGGATCTGTTAGAATGGAGTCTAACTGGTCCACAGCTTCTCTCTGTTTTTGCTCAAAAACGCCATCGGGAACGCCAAGAGTTGAGAGGAGAGTGATGATCTGTCTGTTTAGAAAGCAGGGTTGGTACTTGCTCCATGCCAAGACATTCAGTTTCGTGTCTGAGGATTCATACTTTCTCATGCTCCTGCGCAGTGATAACTTCACAGGCGAGGTCGGGTCAATGGCCACAACACCTTTATATCCCCCGTATTGTATTTGAAACGCTGATGGATTATAACCTTTAAAGCCGCATTTTTTTGCCACTTTCTTTGCAAAATCATCAGATATTTTCCCGATCCCATCAGAAAAAATATAGCGCTTGTTGCCACAAATAACCTCAATATCCGGAATTTCTTCAGTTTCATACCATTCCACAGAAAGAGTTTCAGTGGATGAGCTTAAGGATTGGCCTAGTCGTGCAGCATATTTTGCCACGTTCCTGATTTGATGGAACTCACCCAGGGATTCCCTAATAGTATCAGCTGTGCATCCATCTACAGGAGCAAACATCCATGCAGAATTTTCACGCAGCTGACTGGAGGAGAAAGCAAGGAAATCAAACTTCTTATCACCTATGGTTATTCCATTCTGAAGGGTAGACAGAATTCTCCTAAAAATTTCTGTTCTCATACCACTGCCGGCCACAGAACCACGAGATAAAACTGTGGAATGGATTCTATCGTGATCTTCGTCCACGAAAGAGATCCGGAGGAAATTATCAGCATACTCAGAGTACCTCCGCAGAACTCGATTTGACACATTAACTTCTGGACCGGAAAAGTACACTTTGCAAGGAGTTATCTGAACCCTGTGAACATACATCAGGCCCTCATCTAAAGATATCAAAGGCGACCGCATATGATGCTGCCGTATCAGATTCATATTCATCATGCACATCACGTACTGCTCCTCCAGCCACCTCTTCGGATGGTAACAACATTCTTTTAGATAACACAGCTTCTCTAGAGCATATTCTATGAAAGTGATGTCAATTCTGTGCGGATTGACCAATCGATAGAAGGCAGAGTCAAGACAGGGTCCTGGAAGACACCCCTTCTGCACCAACAGATTGATCTTGAATAGTATCTTGTAGGGAATATCAACATCTACGGGGGGCTCCACGATAGGGACTAGGTTGAAATCACGAGAGAAACTGGAGCCACTCTTCATAGCAAATATGCCTTTAATTTCCTTATAAGCAGCGAAATTTTCCTGAAAATCTGGGAGATCAGACGCATGATAGATCTCCAGGCACATTGCTGAAGATTGCCCGATACAAGCAGACGGAGTAAAATCGGTTGTTCTCACCCATTGGTCATCTGAACCATTCCTGAAATAGCTGTAAAAAAGACTCTCCAGTACATTACGTGAAGGGTTTGCAGCTTTTCTGAATATACGAGGAGCACCGAGCAGCTGAAAATCATCAAACAAGGGAGGGTTACAACAGCATTTCCTAATCTCCATTAATATACATACCAGCCAAATATCATCTAAACGATCTAAAGTAAGAAATGTGTCTACTTGGCCAATCCCATTCCTAATCACAAACAAAAGAAAAGCTACAATCATTTGTAAAGAAGTTGGCCAGAGCCATAACATTACAATCATTTCTCACCATGTCATGCATCGCTACGCTTTACATGGCTCCACAAAATTAAAAAGCTGCAAAATTATTACACTATAGGTGATGAAAAGAGACTGTGCATGACCTACGGTAGTAACTGGGATTATTATACCATGATTTATCCTCAGCAAATAAAGAAAACTAAGAATAGTAACTATTCAAAACCATGAAAGAACCTGAATGAGCAGATAAATTGTGCGACGGCGCCATCGTTGTTGATGAAGCTTAATTTGCCAGATGTTCCCATGTGAAAGGTCAAGCTTATATTCCTCTTGATTATAGAGCAAAACAAAGTAGAATCTTCTCAATCCAACCCCAAAATCAACAGAAACATTCTGCTCTTTCCACAGGGTGGAGAAATTCTGCTCGGAAAGCTGATACCCAAAGTGCAACGTTACACCTTGTATACTATGTGACGGCATTCTCCGTTCGGGCACGATATCTCGGTCTGCCTCACTAGCAGTCAGATATGATTTTCTGTACCACAGTCGTCTACTGGCCAAACGGACTATTCTGTCAGCATCTTCAACTGTCATGAACTGCACGATTGCGTATAATCGACTGCTGCTTTTCTCTTGTCTGACTTTAATGGCACAAACCCTTCCCTTGCCTATTATATTTTCTAAAAATTCCTTAACTCTTTCTGCTGACGTAGAAGAAGGGAAGCCGTGTAAACGAATTGTCTTTTCCATAATTACTGTGCAGGCATATACTTGCACTTTGTTTGCACCCTACCAAGAAGAACCAAAACGAGATGATAGTCAACCTCCCTGTTACAGTAAACTAATTGTCTTTCCCATAATTACTGTGCAGGCATTTAATATGGATATGTTGATGAATGAATAGAATGGTCCATAATACAGGCACACGCGTTGTATGTTTAATTATATGCACACATATATAGATATGATCAACTACCAAAGAAAAAACTAATGTCTGTTGGTTTAAGTAGTCCGACGCTTGTTCCACTTAACGTATTATTTGTTAGATTGTCATTGGACTTATTCTTGATACATTATATAATGAATCAAAATTTAAATTTCATGGACAAAAATTATTAGAGTTTAAACAATGATTTTCATCACGTACAAAAAGTATAAATAAAAATATGAAAATAAATTTAACCATTTTTCATTTAGATTAGATAATTGATAGATATACATAATAAGCATTACGTAACGAACTTCTTCTGTCAATGTGTACATTACATAATTATATACTGTTCTTTTTGTAGAAATTCAAGACTCGATGATTACAACGAAATTAGAAACGTCTTAAATTTTTCAACAATGTAAATTTTAAACAATAAAACTAAATAAAAATTTAATACATCAGATTCTTCATTATTACATTATTAATGTGAAATATATAAGTAAATATACTTGTATCGTAGCAATTCTAAGATACGAGTAAAAGAACTTAATACAATATCTATTTATAATTTTTTAAAGCATGAACATCTATTATGAAAAGATACATCATTCGAGGCGTAGAAAAATCGGATGGTCCTTATATGAAGTATTTCCTAAAAATTAAGAAGAAAATTTAAAAATCTTTGTAGAAAATAATATTAAATTTTAAAATTGATACTTTTAGAGCATATTAACTATATATTACTATATGTATCTATAGATGACATGTAAATTATATTAATCCTACTGTACTTTAATGATGGGAAGTCAATGACGATCAATCACGGTTAAGCATATGCCCAAATTCTTACATAGAAGACTCCCAACAAGCAACTCATCAAATAAATGCAAGGCTCTTAGTAAGAAACTTAAGCTAATAACATAAATGTTGGTTGTTATTAAATATATATTAAATAATTAATAAGTAAAATATTTAATATTTTAATATATATGTTTAAAATTTAAATCTTAGCGTGAAGCTTAAGCTCTAAAATTTTTTTTCCATAAAATTTAAATTTAGATTCATGGTAATACAATTTAAGAGCATGTATAATGACAAACTTGTAAATAATTCATTAATGCTAATAAATAGAAGACCTAATTTCAAGAGGGATTTAAATGAAACAAATAAAAACGTTTAGGGAATGAAGAATAATTAAGAAAATAACACGTCTACTTTGGGAAATATATTTTGGGAAGATTATTGTGGAAATTAATTTCAAAAAGAAGACCATTTTGGTCGAAAGCTCTAATGAAAGAGCAGTAAAGTATATCAATGACTACCTACCGAAAAAAATAAAGGGTGTATATGGCGATAACATTATGTTGGTCCTTCAAGTCCTGAGACAGGTATATTAATTGATCCTTAGTCTCAATTAACTACTAGGGATGTAGGCACAAAGTCCAACCAACGTGGAATTCTAGAATATTTTCCAAACATTCTTTTTTTTTTCTTTTGGTTCTTTTTGGGAAAAGTAATATTCATTTTTAATAATAGTAATAGAAAAAAGAATTTCACTATTTTCAGGATTAAAGGTTAACAGTTCTTAAAATTAAAGAGACTAAATCAATATAAGGAAAAAAATAAAAAAGGAGAAACAATGGAACCATAAAATTGGCCGCCCACCCAAAGCCTGGTGGTTTGGTATCATAGAAAACAGGCCTGGCCATCAGTAGTGATGGGACACTAGCGACCCATCACAGGACTTCTCTGCAATGGGGCAGCCGGGGTGCGTCGAAGTGCATCCCCTTGAGGCACCCCATACATGGAGGCTAATTCCAAGGCTGCCCCACCGATCACTACTTGAATATCTCGTATTAGAGTCACACACGTTCTTAATTTCAGAAAACACCTTAACGGAAACTTGTCTCCATGCAGTTCTTCGTAAAGGTGAGAGGTACTCCTTACATACATGCAGATGCTACTCAATTGTCTCTCTGATTTTCTCTATTTTATTTTATATTTTATTATTTTTTTTGGAGTGTTTGTTCATTATGCCCACTAATTCTTCGAGCAACAATGACAAGTTTATGCTTACATTTACCCCTTTCTGCAATAGAAAATGGTAGGCAAGTAAAATTTTGTTGAGTTTCCTTAAGTTGTAAGTTTTCAGCCAATGAACTTCCTTTCATGTCTGCAAAACGATATACCATTCCTCTGCTAACTTCTGCACAGCTCTGGCAAATTTGATCTCTTGTACATACATAATTGACAGGCACCGGTTTGAAGTTATACCACTTGAATCTACAAGATATAAATACTATCCGCTTAACAAATATGCAATTTCCATTTCAACCCAACCGATATTCGAAAAAAGGTAGTGACTATGGTGCTAGCTTATATCTTACTAATCTCCAAAACCAGCGCAAGTTTTAAAACAGATCCGCGTCTTTCATAATCACAAGGTATCAAAAGGAGAGAAGCTCAAACCGAAAAATTAAGCAAATTCTGGGTACATTTGGCATCAGCTGCAAAAATGATGCTTCATTTAAATGGAATGATAATGGGGAGAAATAGAATTATCAGTCCTCAAAAATGTCATCCCCCAGAACTATATTTATCGGACATTTCAGCAATAAAGAACTAGAACGTATGCACCCTGCCGCTCTTAGTCCAATGTGATTGAACACAGTCGATCATCGAACTAAAGCATGATCATCTAACGCGGTCGCTACTGGTTCACAGTCAAAGAAGTGGCAACCATAGAGACTAAAGCATAAGGGTCAAGCCTCTTCATTCACTCTGTCAGTACTATATATCTACAGTGACAGGCTAGGGTTCCGAGTTAAAGAAGATTACCAGCTCAAGAAGGGGAGCCCTCACCGGTGTACGGTGAAGCTCAGGAGGGGGAGGATAATGCCGGTTACGGAGAGGAAGAGACGGACTCCGAGTCAAGAAAGAGTCCCCTCTCTCGCTTGACTTGCTGCTTCTTCCAGCCTTCTAAGGAGAGACAGCATCTTAAACCGTTAACAGATGCTTCTCTCTGAGTCAACTTCCCAAGCAAGTTAATGAGCTTAGCTTCTCAGCGGCGTCTATTGATTATATTCTTTCTTGGAAGGGCAAAACTCGGGATTCCCTCCGTGGGCCCCAGCCCTTCTGCTATGTGATCCACAAGTTTGTGGTCCTCATCCAATGATCCTCATACTTTTAAATATTATGATCTGATCCCTGAATATTGAGAACATCCCGCAGTGCCCTCAAATCGTTATAGCGTGTTATTTCAGAGAATATCCGGAAAAATAGATAACCTGAGCATCACACCATGTGGCAATGAGGATCCACAATCCTTGAAGTTCGAGAATGTTTCATTTTACCTTATTTACACCGAAATTATACAAATGTTCTCCCCATTTATGTAATTTAGTGATTCCAAACTTATATTTTTCATTTTATTTCATCATCTATATAAATAGAACTAGCTAGATGTACGACTTGGCTGAAAGCATGCCCAGTACAATTTCTATCGCTATTACCTCCTGGTTTATCGCAAGAATATTAGCTTGACAGACAAAAATAGAGATTTATAGGTCCCATCATCTGGAGAGGCTAAACCTAACTAGGTCTCCTATGTTGGGTTCTTTTTGGGTCTCATGTAAAACTTATGTCTTATAATAGTGTCAACGGCCCGGATTAGTTTATAAGGTATAAATTCGGATAGGACTTCACCATGTTTATACTAAAATTATACAAATATTCTCACTATCCATCTAACTAAGTGGTTTCAAACTTGTATTTTCCATTATTTCACCATTAAGATTAATAGGACCGAGTAGATATCCAATTTGGCCGAAAGCATGTTTAGATCAATTTCTATCGCTATCACCCTGTAATTTACAGCAAGAATATATAACTTGAAACTGAAACCCAGCATTTATGGATCCCATCACAGCTGCTAAAGTCAGGTCTCTACTGTTGTGTTCTTGTGTCGGGCTCACTTGAAAACTCTGCCATTTCAAATATATGTAGTAGTGTCAACAGATGCAAGCTAGATTTCAGGGAGTAAACTCGAACAAATGAAATTGTAGGGAGCAGGTTGATATAATAGCATCTTTATGGGGCAAATTACAATTACCCTTTTATAAACGTTCTGTTGATTACGATTATGTTAGTATTACGCGTATTGGTGAGATCATCTTTCCCAATCATTCCAATTGTCTCTTTAGGGGGAAAAGGTCAAGCAATTAAAAAAAATTGAGATTACCAATGTGAGTTGGTTCAAGCGGTTCGGAGCGTTTGTTTCCCTTAAACGAGATCTCAAGTATGAGCCTTGTAAATGGAAAAAATTCACGTAGAGGGCGTTTTATCTCTCAGTAGACTGATCTGATTCTACTAGATTAGCAAGGGTCCAATTAATATCAAAATTCACACCAAAAATAATTGAGATTAAAAAGAGAAAACCCTCGGGGGTCCACCCATTCGAAAGAACTTCTTGAAACTATTCTATTTGTTTATAAAAAAAAAAGGGGAGAAAAAAGTCTTTCTCAATCTCGCTTCGCAGGCATTATATTTACATTGGAAAAAAATTGAAATTGCTTATCAATAATGACTCCACCAAATAGAGAAAGCAGATTCACGTTCTCATTATAGCTTCTGGCAAAGAGGCGGAGCGAGGACGTCGTGATCGCCAAGCTCCGAGTCAAGGCTGAGTCCACTCTCTCGCTTGACTCGCCGCTTCTGCTTCTCTCTGGGTCAACTTCCCAATCAAGTCAATGAGCTTCTCGGCAGCCTCTTTGATTAAAGACCAAGCATTGACGAACTTGATTATGGACTGATTAGTAGAAGCGAAACGGACATTGACCCAAAGAACATTAAACCACCGGGCTTTAAATCGCGGTGGACCTGTGGTAAACCAGAAGATGAGTGCATCATCAGCGGCTTGAAGATACGTAGGAGGTGTTGCTTGTGACTTACAGCGCATGAAATCAAGCATTCTG
Source organism: Punica granatum (assembly GCF_007655135.1). Lineage (NCBI taxonomy): Eukaryota > Viridiplantae > Streptophyta > Magnoliopsida > Myrtales > Lythraceae > Punica > Punica granatum. The sequence continues at coordinate 27,509,723 of NC_045128.1, forward strand.
CCAATGTTCCAGCCTGGAACTGGAAGCCCCCGAGCAAAAGGAGATTCCAAAGAGGAGAAGAAGAAAATTTGATACAGTGGGGAAGAAGATGCTGCAATGATTCAGTATCCGATTCAGAGAGAGAGACGCACAATAGAGGGAAAGGGAGGCGTACAACGGGTAAGCAACAGTCATCTGAAAGAGCACAAGTGAGGAGGGGGCAATTCGACGATTAGACTGAGACAGTGAGACCATGCGCGAAAGGATCCGCCAGGGCGAGAAGATATTATGATGATATTCGGGGGAGTGGGCTGTGCAGCCGGACCAAGGAGGCCGTCAGCTCTGCACTGTGAAGGCTGAGCAGAGGGGCATAAGCGGTTGCACTCTCCGCCTCCGAGCAAAGGGGTAAGGATTGGCCGGTTATGGCTGAAAAATGGCAGGCATTTGTGCTCATGAAAAGAGACGGTTATTGGGAAAGGGTCATGCGAACACTGAAAAAATCTTGGAGAAGCGAAATGTTACGTTCAAAAGCCACCACTGTGAAAACACACTATATGAGTTTTGCATTTTTTACATAGGGTATAGATTAATGTAATTGTTTAATATATGTCAACTATATAATTAATGTCCTGGTGTCAGCACCTGTTTTGGTTCCTAGCTCTTGAGGCCATCAAAGGGTTCCCGACTATGACCTTGCAGAACTGACAAAAATCAACTGGCAAATCCCGAATCACTTTTTATAGTCGGGTCAATAAGGTCAATTAGATGACCTTGGAGAACAACCATGCAGAAAGTCCCAGAAATCCCCCACAGATCTCGGAGGGCAACCAGGGAGTCCGAACGACGCGTGATCTCAGGGCTAGCAGAAGCCGACTCCAGCAACGTTATTCATGGCTGGCTCACTGGGCTATCAAAAGGTATCTAATAGTGCCAAACTGATGAAGAGCTCCTTCGAGCATATTCCATAAATCTGCTTGAGCTTGAGACTCCCTAGTAATCACAGGCTGCTTCTAGCAGCACTATTTATTGTCGGCTCACCGAGCAATCGGAAAGTATCCAATTTGGGGTTTCAAAAATCTCTCATGACTCCAAATAGAGGATGAGCCTCTCATATCGATCTCCGTAAGTCATCCCCACCTTCTTGCTGCACAAAGAACATTCTGCCACGACGTCCAAACCACTTGCCTAATTGGCAACTTAGGTTTTCTAATGAATAGGTCCAGTAAGTCCTAGTGACCCCAAGGACCAGGGAGGACATTTTCAGATCAGACTGCATAAATAATTTAGGCTCCCTAACCAGCTCCAAAAGAGTTCCAAATGTCACCCAGCAAACTTTCGGGGTCTGATTTCAACAAACGGAAAACACTGTGAGTTCCAGATACCTTAGGACATTTACGAAACTACCAGAAAGGTCCGACTGCGAGGCCTCTTCTAATTGCCATTTGTAGTAGAGGTCGCGAAGTCAACTGTTCCGCCCCTACAGCAAAGCATATCAAAACGATCGGCATAGAACACTGACACATGAGAAGTCCAGAGATACAGTTAACTTCTCTCAAATCACCCGAATCAATCAAGAGCGACTCTCGAGCCTCCGAACCTTCGGTTTATCTGGATAAGTAAAACACGTCGATATTGGGCTCAATGGAATCCTCTCCCGATGACATCGACAATGCGCCATCCATTTGAGTCACAAAAATCGAATGCGCAGCTGACCGAGACCCGAGCCTCCTCAACTCCCAAGCTCACTCGTGGAGCCCACAGCTCAAGCCAATGGTCGGCCCCTCTCTCACCCTGTCTTCTTCTTCTTTTCCTCAATTCATGGACTCTTGTTCCATATCTTGGTCACTAAAGGACCACCTCACATCTATCCCATCTCACATCTATCACATCTCCTCCTCTCCATAATATGTGGATCTAGTTCCCTTCCTTCCCTTTCAATCTCGACAAACCACCTCTTCTCCTCTTTTCATTCTTTTCATTTTTATTTTCAAAATCACAATACAAGAAGAGAAGGGAAGGAAGGAAGGAAGGAAGCAAGGACTCTCGAAAATCCACTTTCTCTCTAAACTCTCAACTCCCTCGTTTGCTCTCAAGTTTCAAGCTCCCTCCATCCCTCAAGCATCCAAGCATTTGGTTGCCTCTCCTCAAGGCCGAGATCCCCCACGCCGCAACAACCCAATCCTCCTCCTTCTACTACTAGGCGAGTTGTGCCTACCACCACGAAAGGGCCACCCCCGGCTCTCACTCTCCCCCATGACAAGGAGGTTACGGGCTAAGAGCCATTGCAACCTTCTTGGAGGTCCGGAGTTAGCCGACTCTCTCCCTAACGCCCGACGAGCCTTCTCGGTTTACCGTGTGCACCAACTATTCCGACCATTAAACGACTACTTTGATGGCCTCCTTCCCTCTCTCCTTTACCTTTCCTTGTAGGTCATAGGCCCCCAAAACCAACGATTGCTCCCGTAAGGCTCGACGAACCCAACCACCACCCGAAAGCCCTCTCGACTCCACTGTTCTGTTCAGTTCTATCCTGACCAGTCCTTGTACCTCCCGCCTACTCCGAGCGCTCAACTACCTCACCTGGAGAAGGTATAACACCCATCGACTTAGAGAAATTTGGACTTTTTATTTACAAGTACTTATGGGGTGATAAGGCAGACCCGATCCAACATAACTTTCATATTCTAAGTTTTATATCTGTTTGCGTGTAAATATCAATTTAGTGTGTGTGTGTGTGTTTACTGTTGGATTGTCGAATACTTGTTTTGGACTCATTTCTCACGTTTTTCCTTAGATCCCGGGTTTGGCCTTAATAAATTTGAATATCACTGGACTTCAAAACGAGTTAAAATTTTTACCACATTCTTGATGTTGTTTTAGGGCCCTACACAAAAATTTTCAGATTTTTCTGGGCACTGGATCTTCAGATAAAAAAAATTTACCAGTCCTTTTGGTGTTTCGTTATGATTTTGATAATTTTCGTGAACCATCTAACATTAAAACGAGCTGAAATTTTTACCACAAGTTTCTAATGTTATTTAACGACCCTACACAAAATTTCATATTTTTGTAGATGCTGTATCTTTAGATAAAAAATGTATACCAGTCTTTTCGGTGTTTTCGTTTGATTTTGATAGCTTTCATGAAAAATCTAACTTCAAAACGAGCTGAAATTTTTACTGCATATCCTTGATATTATTTTAAGACCCTACACAAAATTTCACATTTTTCTGGGTGCTGCAACTCCGAATAAAAATGTTTACCGAACTTTTTATCTATATAACAGATCAGATCAAACGTGATTTCAGGTGCTTTCACTCCTCAAAACCGATAAAAAACAACACCAATGGTCTTAAAACTTGTTTTTCAGTCCAGAAAACTCATTTCCGCGATTTCCTAACTTATTTATCGAAAATTAAAAATTAGTCCTTGATTTCTCAAAAATTACGAATTGGTCCCCAATATTTCCCGAGCAAGGATTCGGCCTCATCACACATGGGATGTCCCCACGAATGTTACCTAGCCAACAGCTATGGGTTTTGGGACATTCCAATAATTTTTTTTTTCAGTTTTTCACAAATCATCCCCATGTTTAAATTGATTCTTTTGAAAAAAAACCCAAAACACCAAACTTGCTTTGATGGAGACATTTGCACGCGATTCATTTTTAATAATTAAAACGGATGGGGATTAGGATTCAAATCGAACGGTTCACCAATAACTAACTCGATGATTTGAAGCCCATAAATGCAAAAGCACTCGGAGATTCACTTAAATTAATTAATTCCACACATGTAGTAAACGAGACAAGTCACTCGAGTAATTAACTCACTCAACTTTTAAATAAATCACATGGACCGACTATTAATCTGTAATCGATTCGACAAACCAGGAACTGATAATCGTGTCCTTTTCAAAAACCACAATTTTTAACAAACCATTAAGACACGTGGTCCCCGTAGCATGGACATCTAGGAAGGATTCGCACGTCCCGACTCAATTCTAGGCCCGATTTGTGGCGACTCTAGTCAGGACGTGGGAGTTCTCCTTGGACTACTTCCCGACAGAACAATCAGTCTCTCAGCTCGCTCAAAGTCTACATGACTCTGGAGGATCCATGAAACTGGTTGACGCTAGCTACCGACCTCAGTGGTCTGAATCACACAGTTTCGATCCCTTTTCAGAAATAATTTTCTGGTACAAGGGTACAATAATCATTTCTTGGTTTACTGACAACCTTAGAGTCAAAGTGATCGAAACACACCGAGCCACGGGGAGAGATGGGCAGCCCGTGCGGGTGCAGCTCTCATATGGATAGCCCTCTTTATTCGACTAATGTGTTTCGATCATTCTAACATGGACCAGGGCGCTTAGGAGTGTGGATTAGAGACGCTAGCGGGGAAACCCGTGAAAGGTTGTCTGATCTTTCATACAACATAAGCAGAGACCTTGGCACCCCGTGGTGTTTTTGCTTTCCTCACCTCTTAAGTCAATGCATTAGATCGGATTTTTTCTGTCATAAAACACTAAAAAACGGACTAATCACATATCAAATACAATTAAATACACGGAAACGGACGAGCCAGACCCTAGGCTTAGGCTTCTAGTAAAAGTCAAGCTCTGATCATAATCAGTTAATCTCTCAATGCCGTTTATCAGATAAATTAAAACGAATTTACACGTTATCGTACTCGACGAAGGGACTTTGTGTCCTTCGAGTTGTCTTTAAACAAAAAACCGAATTCAACATTCCCTCCGGGGAGGCCCATGGTTGGTTCTTAATTGTATGTACCCAAATGAGGCTTCCATGTTTAGAATAGAGACTTGTATGCCAAGTAATCGAGAATCAGAGCCTGATAATTACGTAAATTTGACAAATAACTCACCAATTGTCTGTTTTATTCTTTTATTTGGGTCGAGTTTGAACCCATAGGACAATATCAACCTGTGGTCCAACACCTCCAATCATCGATCATGGGGTCTAATGCCCCCACACACCGAGTACGCGCAACCTGAGCGCGACATGGGATCTAATTTTGAGTCACCATGTCAACCCGAGTAGCATCCAACTAGATGATGACTCGAGTCAGGGTGCACAAAATGAGGTTAGACGACTACCCCAATCCTGTGAAAATCTCGAGGACCGTTCGGCCCTCTTGGGACTTGTTGGTTTGGTCCGACCTAAACCCCGTTTCTCATGAGCCCTCGTTGCATTTATTTCCATTCCAGTCTTTCAAACTCTCGGTGAGCATGAGCGAAATATTGGCCGAACATGAACCAACTGTGATCCACTTGATTATTTGTATTTTTTTTAGAGTACAGTGCGAGAAATTTATTTGTATATTTATTCATGTAATCATCCCGGTTAACAAGCGAACGGTCTAAGTGTTGAACCGGTCGAGTCGACCTAAGTCCTTTAAGGATGAGTAAGCTTTACGTCTCTTGGTTTTGGCACGAGCGGAGAACCAGTCATCATGGCCTGGCGAACAGTAACGCAAGGAAGGCGGGTTGAACCCTCAACACAAGGGTTACCCCTATCTCAGGCTTTTAGCCTAAATCAATCGCTTCTCAATGAATTTACAGTGTCAAACCGAGCAAGACGAGCAAAACCTAATGAATGCGGTAAACAAATTAAAAATGACAAACCTTAGACAAAGTAGAGCACCGATAGGGCGTGGGGGATGTAGGCCCATACTTAATAGAATCCCTGAACTCGGAACTCTTGGTTCCGGAAGGCCATAGGCCTTAGTAAACTAGGTGTATTCCTTCCCTCTAGACCCAGCAACTCACCAGCTCTCAACCTTCGGGTCGTAAACTAATAGTGATGACTTCTTCTCACCCGCATCTATTTGTGTTCCACAGGAAGGTGGATACTCCTAAGCCCCGCGATCTTTCTCCGCACACATGCGTGCCGTGATGAGATGAAATTCAGGTTCACACTCTTGGGGTACTTGAAGCTTCCTTGTTGGTCAAGCTGTGTTCATAGGTAAATAAGAAGTCACGCAAGATAGAGCTAAGAGTTTGGAGATTTGAGGTATGTCATAAATGCTCATTCTCCATTTTGCAGTTATATATTATATATAGACTAGCGCGGGATACTTGAAACTAAAACCATAAGTTATTTCCAACAACTAATCAATACGTAAGCTGCCTATATATATATATATATATATTGAATTATAGACACTCTAATATGTCATTTATATAAAGAAAGACTGTTAGCCTAACGATCATAATATCTTGCACGAATATATCCTACTCAATTTTAGTATTCTTTGCAATATATTGTATAATCTCATGATGATATGTATTGAGCAACCGGTTCATATCATCCACATGCTTCCATTATATGCATAACATTACATAAAATATTAACATAAGTAGAAATAGTCTCACCACGATAACTAAGCAACCCAATTTACACCATCCATAAAACTCCAAATATATGCACAAGATTGCATTAAAAATTATATAGGTTGAAAAAAAAACTAGATATTTCATTTCAAAAAAGAAAAAATTCAAGAGGTCATGAGTGATGTTACGCTATCCGAATACAGGTTTTTATAGCCATAGTATGTTAGAAAAATGAAGCATCTACAAAATACATTCTATTATGTGAATATGAATTGAATATGGACAATAAACGAATAGTAACATGTATACAAAGTATCCACTGATCTTTTTATTAGATATTTAATTTTTCGAGCAGGTTAAGAGATGATTAACCAAGAGATGAGGGTTTGTAAAATTGACGTCTCATAAGTGCTTTTCGACTTTTATATATTATAATATATTTAGACATACTTCATTATTCCTTAATTAGCTCTTTTAGTATACTAGTCATTTAATCCGCGCATTACTTGGACTTTTTTGTGGTTTTTATTATATGTTGATATTTTTGTATTTACGAATTTTATAATAACATAAAACTTGAAATAAATAATCTTCGCGCTTTTCGAATTTTATATATTACAATATATTTGGACATACTTCATTATTCCTTACTTAGCTCTTTTAGTGTACTAGTAATTTAATCCACACGTTGCTTCGACTTTTTTGTGGTTTTTATTATATGTTGATATTTTTGTATTTACGAATTTTATAATAACATAGAACTTGAAATAAATAATCTCCGCCCTTTTCGACTTTTATATATTACAATATATTTGGACATACTTCATTATTCCTTACTTAGCTCTTTTAGTGTACTAGTCATTTAATCCACGCATTGCTTCAACTTTTTTGTGGTTTTTATTATATGTTGATATTTTTGTATTTACAAATTTTATAATTACATAAAACTTGAAATAAATAATCTCCTCAAAAATATCTGATATATAAATACATTGTGAAAATTCGAAAAAATAAATTATAAAAATGTGAAAAAATCAAAATATATATTAATGTCCAGTTGATGCTAATGGAATTGTCCAAGAACTGAGGGCTAATTACGAACGAAAGCTCGTCATCAATCGGATGAAATGCTCTTGTGAGTTCTCGTAGGAAAAGTTTAAATTGAATAATATATATATATATATATATATATGGGATGAACTCCTGACAGAGTGTATTGAAATGTTTCATATGTCCTTTGGAAACTAAAAGATTTATATGAGTGTGGACACAACTCTTCGAACAATTATGTTCCTCTAAGCAAAAATAATGTTCTTTTTAAAGGAAATCATGTCCCTTCAAAAATTGAAATAATGGTTTTTCTATGACAAAATCATATGTCTGTGTGACCCATTAAATTTCAATTACATCAAAATTTCCTGAAAGACCAATTTACTTATGCGATTCTTTTGTAAGGAACGCTTAGATTGTTTTTGTCGCAATGTATATTTTTATGGTGCATATAAATAATTATGCGGTAGAATTACAGTAGGGTACCAAAAATACAATGAGAAGGGAATAAATCTTGGTGAATATTAAGACTCATCTTGGTGAACTGAGGTGTTTTAATTGATAGTGAGTACATACATGGGCATAAATCGAAGATACACAAAATAAAAGAAAATTGTAAGCGAATGTATACGTGTATATTCTCACACATAAGAGATAAGAGCAATTTTGAAATTTAATATAAAATAGAAGGTATTTTCCGAACTAAAAAGTCAAAAAATAACTAAAGAAGTTGCATATTTTTATATAGGGTAAATTACAAAAAAAAATCCAAATTTTGTAAAAAGTCTCAGTTTTGTCTTAAATTTTGTTTTGTAACTGAAAAAATCATAAGTTTTCTAAAATATCTCAAAAATGATTTCCGTTATAAATTCCGTCAATTTTTGCCTACGTGTGACCTACGTGGACTGTTAAAGGGACCCATCATCAGCAACAAAAATTGACGGAAGTTATAACAGAGGTCATTTTTGAGACATTTTAGAAAACTTATGGTTTTTTTGTTACAAAATAAAATTTATGACAAAACTGAGACATTTTACAAAACTTGGGTTTTTTTTTGTAATTTTCCCTTTTATATATTGTATAGATTGTTGTTCAGAAAAATAAAGTAAGCAATAGTGTAAAGATTGCGGACCATAGCCGATGGAATAAGGATTTGAATCCATGTATGGATGTCTTTACTTCGGGGAAAAAAAAAACCGTCATAGATGGCCAACGTCCACACTATCCCAGGGAGGTTTTACAGTTTTATATGGAACAGATTCGGAAAATTTTGAAAGGATTGACTTTTCAAGATTCGAATACGAGGGAAGGACCCATGATTTGAATCAAGAGAGTAGAGAGTTCTTTCGGTGTAACTTTTTCAAGTTAGTGAGCAAACTAACATAAGTGATTTCATTAAAAATAAAATCAAAGAATAAGGTGTAAACTTTTGAAAATGTCAAAACTTTGGAAGGATTGACTGCCTTGTTTAGACAGCAGTCTATCACGTAAAATGATTTCCACCCTCAGTCCCCGTTCACCACCCGGGAAAAAAAAGAAGAAGAAAATTCCACCATCAGACCTGCCGAATGTGAGGGACCAATAATTAACTGCCCATGCTTTACACAAAAATCACATGATCTGCCACGATCTCTTGTTTCATCAATTTGTCGGAAGATTCTTCGGTTCAAATAGTGATTCTCAATAGGAAAAAGATGAAAGAAAACACGAAAGTTTCTGAAAAATGGCCAAAATAATTTATTACTGGCAATAAAATCAGAGAAAAAGGCAAGATGACATACAACCCAAAACTGAAATATATGGGAAGTTTCGATTGGTGGCTTGTGAAAGTCGACAAACCAAACGGTGTGATTGAATTTTTCGAATCCTATTTTTTTATTTGATTTTGCGCAGGCTGTGTTTGATTTTAAAGTTGAGTATAATTTAATTTTGATTTTAATTACTTTGTAATGATTGTGTTATTAAATTATGAGAAAAAAATGTCAAAAAGTAATAAATAATTGAGAGAAAGTAATGATTGTGTTGTTGAATTATAAAAAAAAGTAATGATTATATTGTTAAATTGTGAAAAAAAATAATGAATAGTTGAGAGAATTTAATATTAAAAATTAAATTGAATAATTAAAAAAAATTGAAGAAAAAAAGAAAAGTAATAATTGTATTGTTGAATTGAAGATAAATGGAGTTAAAATGGAATATAATAGAGTAAAGTTAAAAAAACTTTAAAAACCAAACAGGTCCAGTTTTAATTATAAAAACCAAACAGTCAGCACAAAAAGCGTACCTTGCATAGGAAACCTAAATTATAAGGGCATTTTTTGAATTTTTTAATTACTGTGAGGGTATTGTGGGAATAAAAATGTGGAGAAACAAAATGTGAATTGCAATAATTTTCTAATTATTGGAATTTTCAAGAGCAACATTTATTTGATGAAAATGTGCGTTTTAAAAACTAGCAATTGGTGCATGGGTTATGTATGAGAAAGTGCAAGCGGTCATTCTTATAAAAGGGGCAAATTATCCCATATATTTTATAGTTTTATATTTTTTTCAAATATATCATATGCTTTAAAATGACTTAAAATATCTCATGGCTTACATTTTTTTTCCAAATCTATCTCCCCGTTATATTTCCGTCAACATTTAACGGTTGCCACTGTGGTCCTTTTACCTGGGATAGATTTGAAAAAAATTTAAAACCATAAGGATGTAGTTGTATGTAAGAAAAGTAAGTAATGGGAAACACAATAATGAGTTCCACACTTTTATATATGTCATATATATAGATTACTTTTTAGAAAAAGCGTGCTCATTATTATCCCTAATTATATATGTAAAAGCATGAAAAATCATTCAATTAATATCCCCTAATTATGATTATTTCAATTATCATTTTCTGTAAATTTTTAATATTTTATAATTTTCTTTTGATTCCATTTTAATTTTTTAAATTTGAGTTTTATTTGATTCCTTGCAATAGATAATGCTTTCGAACCACTATGGGTCCATGTGCACTCCTTTAGCTTTCACATTGGCAGTTAGATTGGAAATCGTCACAGTCACAGGCGTCCAAGGGCAAAGTAGAATCGAGAGGAGGAAAAAAAAAGATGTGTATTTTTTTTTTCTATATTGAGAACGGAAGGTAGTGATAAAATTAAAGATATAATCAAATGTGATAAACTTTCATGTAACTTTGCCCTCTAAGTAGGACTAGGTCATAAAGGCATACATGAATTTCAATAATAATTATCATGGATATATGTATCAATTTGGAAATGCAATGATAATTGTTGTAATCAGTAATAACTTAGAAAAATTTCCGTTACCCTTATCCAGTAAAATCTTATCCCGTATTCTTTTTTCCTTTTTTTAAGGGAAATGAATTTACTATGCAGGCGGCAAGTCATAACTATGCCTCGTTTGAATTCAAAGTAAGATTTTAAAATCTTACTTTAACTTAATTCTACCCATAACAAAATAAAATAACTCATACAAGTCAAAGGGTGGGCCTCATTTATACCACTCTTTTTCAAAATCAAAATCACATAACTCATACAAAGTCAAAGGGTGAGCCACATACATAACCATTTATACCACTCTTTTTCAAAATCAAAATCTGATTTTAAAATATTATTTACAAACCAAACGCAGCATTAACTACCGTTGGTGGGAAGTTTATTGTGCATTTTTTATGTTTTCTCATTTGACTCCTTTCATCAATACCGAATCAAAGATCAACATATTCTAATGACAAACATAATTACAATTAAAAGGGCACATAAAATATTTATTCTGGCAATTAATCTCTTTCCTATATAGCAATTGGAGATTCTCCCATGATTAATAGTAAAAGAAACCATCACGGTTTCTTTTTTCTTAACAGTTAGATTCCCTTACATAATATATATTAGTTGTACACATGTCCAAGATTTTTTACATTGAGATTCACCCCTTCATAGTTTGACTATCAATATTTGTGACCACGCAACTTCTCAACGACACTCGGTCTCGCTCTTTAATGAGCCGAATCCGCTTCGATATTAAACTAAACTGAAATGTATCGATTCAATCAAATAAAAACAATTTAATTACTTTAAAAAAAAGAAAAAAATCTTATGTTCGTATATTCCCAATTGAACAAGGATTGAATCTCCCAAATCGAACCAAAAATTCATTCTCCTTAAATCCCTCAAATTGAAAGCAAATTCAATCTCGTCAATGCTTGCACTGCCTCTCGACCGCCCGCTCCGAGCCCGACTCCTCCCCGTTCCCTCCCGGCGATGTCAGTCGAGTTGTTTGTCTCCCTGCCTGTCATGATAGATCATATTCAATCTTACTCCGATGCTCTGGATCATAATACTATAAGCAGATCAGGACGGAATTCTATGTTTTCGTAAATTTTCTGTCATGCAAATTTCAGATCAGATCGCCATGGATCCAACAAATTACATGGATAAAATTTGTTTTCTTTGATTAATTCTATTGAAATCTTGAGTGGTGATAAATAATTTTGATCTTCGGTGATGATCTCTTCACTGATTGTTTGGTGTTGTGTGTGGATTTTATTAACAGAATCGAATCTTTTCACTGATTGCTTCGGCGTTGTTTTATTGGGATCGTGATTTTCAGGGCAAAGGAAGATGATGGAGTTTAATTGATGTTTTTTTCTTTTCTTTTCTTTCTTTAAAGAATCAAATTATTATTTGATTTACTAAATTGTTCGATCCATTTTGATTTAATGTCAAATCAGAAATCGGATTTGATTCGTTCACGGGCGCGATTGAGCGTAGTCAAGAAGACAAGTAGTCGAAAATATCAAGAGTCCTAGTATGAGTGGTGAATCTTTAAATGAAAAAATAATAGATATGTGTACGGTCTCGATCATAACTAATAAAATCTAACAGCTAAAAAGAAGATAATCACGGTGGTTATTTTTTCAACCAACTGTGGTGCAGCATCACTCATATAACAGCACCTCTCCCCATTCATATATACATATCAGCAATTTGTACAATATTTTGCAGCTCTTCATTAGACCAAGGAAAATCATCAAAGCAAATTATATCATGATAATGATTTCCTCCAAAGGACATTTCACCCTATTCATTATCTTGTTTATAATCAGGATGAAGGAGGGAGCCTCGCTGTATCCTAAAACATATGTTACGATTAAAAACTTTTTGCGTGGAGGGCCAAACCTCACGATCCATTGCAAGTCCAAGGATGACGATCTCAGCTCACACCTACTTCGTCAAGGTGACTCTTACCAGTTTAGTTTCCATCCGAATATTTGGGGGATGACATTGTTCTTCTGCAGCTTTGCATGGACTGATCAATTATACTATTACGACATATATGTTCAAGACAGGGACCAATACCGATGTGATGTCTGCGTATGGGGCATAACATCGGCTGGCCCGTGCTTGGTCAATTTTGAAACCGGGACGTACAATCCTTGTGATAAGTGGAACCCGTCATCTAAGTTTTGTTTATGCTCTGAATATAAATTTTCATCTTTCTTGTAAAACTATGATAATGCACTTCATCATTGAATATCGAGATTTATGAGTTAAGAAGCGTACTAGGATTGTAAAACGATTATCAATCGTGGAAGGGTCAGATTTATAGTTTCCATGCCAGATTTTGACTCGTTAGACTAGTCTGGACGGTGACGTCAATCCCGAAACTTTCATTGGCCGACACTCTATGTTCTATTATTTCGGTAACAAGGAAGGGCTACCAGTCTAGTATTGGATAGGCGAACGCCCAAAACCCAACCAAAAGAACGGGAAACATAATCTACTAATCAAGTGAAGCATTAATTAGGATCTTATTTGAAGATAAAATAAACATTCATGAGTGATGCTATCACGGTTAGTTAGCAAAAACAACTATCATGGTTGTTCTTTCCTCGGCTGTTAGATCCCGTTAAGTAAGATCGGTACCATTCACTTGTCCAAAATCATTTCACTTTAAAATTCACCCCTCATAACTTGACTATTAATATTTTTGATCGCGCATCTTATCGACAGCGCTCGGTCAAGCTCGTGAACGAGTCGATCGGATCCGGTTCGATTTGATAGGAAACTGAACTGAAATCTACCGACTCAATCAAACAAATAATTTTTTTTTAACTTTAAAAACAAAGAAGAAAAGGAAGAACAAATAATGAAACAATAAAATAAACAATTTGATGCAAATGCGACAAAAAAATATATGTATAAATATATATGTACACTCAAAACACCAACAAATAAAACGACCCACAACGAGCTTTCATCCCGCGGCCAAATAATCCCCCCTGAAGCCTCAAATTTCAGGCCTCGTGCTTTCTTCTCGCGATTTCCCCGCAAACATGAATTTTCGTGTGGTCCGGCAGAATTTGATCGGCTCGTGCCATGGGAATCAGTTGTTCCGTTCCAGTTCTGCTGATTTTTTTGATGCTGTATCGATTTGCTAATTCTCTCTTTAGGTTGGAAGTCAATACGAGGATGAGCTTGGCTGTTCAGCCCGTGTTTGAGCTCTTTCCAGTGGTGTGGTATTTGATTGAAGAAGTTGAGGATTTGTGGAGTCAGCGGATTCTCAAGTTTCCATATTTCTCGAGTTCACGGGCGTGATCGAGCATTGTCGAGGAGATACGTGCACGAAAATATTAATGATCAAATTATGAGAGGCGAATCTTAAAGTAAAAATATCTTAGACGGGTGTACAACTTGGATATTACCTAACTTGATTTAACGGCTGAAAATAAAGCAATTGTGATGGTTATTTTTACTAATTAATCACTGTAGAATCTTTATAATGTTTAAATATGTAATGTTATTTTAGTGTTGGTTGGTTGAGAAAACAATCATCAATTTTTTTTTTAACCGTTAGATCTCCTTAAGTAAAATTTGTGTTGTATATGTGGCTAGGATATTTTTACATTAAGATTTATCTATCATAATTTGAGCATTAATATTTTTCATCGCACATATTCTCAACAACGTTTGATCACACCCACGAACTAGCCTAATCCGTTTCGATATTAAAATGGACCGAAATCTGCCGATTCAATTAAATAAAATACAATACAATTTAATAACTTACAAAAAGAAAAATAAAAAAACAAATTTAAAAAAAAAAAACTCTAAAACCATCTGACCGTTCATTGAACCACCAATTGAATATCGTACAAAATCCCTAAAGTCAATCACGTGAACCACACAGAAAAAAGGCCTGTCAATCCGTTCAGTGTGGACCCTCACCCTCCCACACAATCCGTTCATCGACAAGTTTTCAGCGTGCCCACGCTCGAGGGATCGGCCATCTCAAATCATTATGGTAGAGATCCAGTATATGAAGCTCGGATAACTCACAGATTTAGGATAAAATTTTGAATGATCCTACCACGTAATGATGTGGTGAGAAAGAACTAATAAGATTACTTCAATTAAGGAGACTTATCACAATTAATCAAATAATTAACACTTATTTTTTAATTTATTGCAATTTAATTGATTCTTTCTCATGACATGTGATGAGCTAGAATCATCCAATAATCATACTTTTCCATAGAGTAAATTCGATCGCAGCCGCAAGATTAGTAGATTTAGCATGCCTTCTGAGATCCATCTTGGGATTTTCCATAAATTTTTTAGAGAGTAATGAACGATGAGGTGGTTTTAGTATTTGTTTATCATTTATTTTCTTTTCCTTTTTTTTAAGTTATTAAACTGTATTTTATTTGATTGAACCACTAGATTTCGATTCGATTTAATATTGAGGAGGATCCGATTAGTTCACGAACGTGATTGGATGTCATAAGAAGATGGGTGGTGGAAAATATCGAAACTCAAATTATGAGGGGTGAATCTTAAGGTAAAAAGATTTTGGACATGTGTAATGTCCAAATCTTACGTAAGGAGATCTAACGACTAAGAAGAAAACATTAGTCGTGGTTGTTTCTGCTAAGTAACCGTAGTGGAATTTCCTTCGGTATTTTTTTTTGGGTAAGTTATTTTGGGCCTTTCCTATTTAATTCTACTGCATCATCTGTTAATCCAGATTATTCATTATTATAAGACTGGGGCTATTTCCACCCATTTATTAATCATCTTATAAAATGCCCCTAATAGCATATTAATTACTTTTACCTAATATACAAAATCAAAGGGTATGCCCCATTTATACCACTCTTTTTTCACAACAAAATAAAATAACTCATACAAAGTCAAATGGTGGACCCCATTTATACCACTCTTTTTCAAAATTTGATTTTAAAATTTTACTTTGAAATCAAACGCAACATAAATCTCTCTTCTTTATTTATTTATTGATCATACTACTATTTATATTTATTTGAATATCTCTCCTCTATCTTTATTTATTAATCATACTACTATCTATTTTTATTTGAGTATTTTTCTTCTCTTTATTCTAAATATCCACTACTCAAATATTATTATTTTTTTAAATCATGTTTCTCCTTAATTTCTAAAAATAAATGAGAGTAAATATAATGTAAGTCAAGAAACCAACATTTTATTTGTTATGTGGTTCATTACTATTAAAGTCTTGATGTTAAAAGAAAAAGAACCCAAAGTCCATATTCGAATAAAATTATTTTAAGACAAAAATAAAAGCAATATCACCTAAATTAATCAAAAATATATTTTAATTTTTTCAAAGTTTATATGAATTGTGATTTTTTTCGTTGACGATTATATTTCTTTTTTAAATGCATATAAGTAATGAGCTTGTGTTTTTAAACAATAGATTTACGTGAAATCGTACTTTTCAATTATTTATTTATTTAGATTATAATTTTTAAATTATGATATATCAATTTTAATAATATTAACGAAGTTTGTAATTCTAAAAATTAGTGCACACTAAGTTAGATATTCTAGGTAAAATAAACATTACCTGTATTGCTCCTCTAGAAAGTAAGGATAAAAAAGATAGCAGTGGATTCATCATATTTAACAAATACCATTTGAAAAATTGTCTTCGTTGGAATCATTAGTCAAGGAGCTGGAGCTTTGCCTCACGAAGAGCATACATATTATAAATATTTATTTTTTGTGTTTTACAATAATAACGAAATTAATTTGTATGTATATATATATATATATATGGTTGTATTTTCATTTTCCCACTTCAAGATTTTTCACCGAGTAATAAATATACTATAAAAAGATTTAGGTCTTTACAAATTAAATCATTTTCTTCTCATCCCTTGTACAAAGGTATGAAATTTCTTTTAATTAATATTATGTTTTGAGTAGATATATATAGTATAGCGAATATTTCCAAATGAGAAAGTTTTAATACATTGATTCAGAAAAGAAGGAATGAGAAATTAGATGGGGATTTAAGAGCTTTATCCATAACCAGTTAGAACAATCAATGTGCTATTGAGGGTATTATGGTACCATGAACAACAGATAGAGTGGATTAGTTAAATCGGGGATGGAAATAAGCCTAGCCTTATTATAATTTATTACATTTGAACCAAAAACATATATATATATATATATATAATTTTTTTTAAACATATCCTCAATTCTGTTCTAATTACCCAGTTCTTTTTGCATTTTTTTTAAGCGTCCCCCTGCTTTATTTGTCTCTCTGTACTATTTTCATAGCAAGCAATATCACTCTCCACTCTCTGGTTTCCCTCGTTAAATAACCAGACTTCCATGGCCCGTTTGATTTGTAAGTTAAAATTACTTTGATTTTAACTTTAATTTTAAGTTAACACACTACATAATAAAAATATATATTTCCCAAGTAAAAAATTTTAACTTTAATTTTAACTCAACACACTACACAATAAAAACACACGTTTCTCAAGTCAAATTTATAAACTCAACTCATTTGTCATTTTTCACTATTAAAATCAAAATTACTTTTAACTCTGAAACCAAACGCACCATCAAATTCTGCATAAAGAGATATTTGTGTTCTCTTACGCTCATCTTTTCCCAGAAAATGAGGAACTCCTCTGTTACGGAGCCCCCCGAGTCCTACCTGATGAACGCAGGAGATGGAAGCTACAGCTACAACAAGAACTCCTACTTCCAGGCAACAATTGGTCTTCCAATATATATGCTTACTTTACTTTTTCTTTGCTTTAACTTTGTGATCAGTCTCCCCTGCTGATAGTAATTCATCCTTCTTTAAACAGAGAGCAGCCACGAGCACCGCCAAGGAAAAGATCGACGAGGCAATCGCCACCGTGCTCGACATCAAGCGGTTTTCCTCTGGGCCACGGGCCTCGTTCACAATCGCTGACTTGGGCTGCTCAGTGGGACCGAACACCTTCATCGCTGTGCAAAACATCATCGAGGCTGTCCGGCACAAGTACGGGTCTCAGGTACCCGACTTCCAAGTGTTCTTCAATGACCATACGGCCAATGACTTCAACGCCCTCTTCGCCTCCCTTCCTCCAGAGAGGAATTACTACGCTGCAGGAGTTCCGGGGTCCTTCCATGGCCAATTATTCCCCGAGTCGTCCCTCCATTTCGTGCACTCTTCCTATGCAATCCATTGGCTCTCAAGGGTGCCCAAGGAGCTGCTCGATGAGGGCTCACCTGCTTGGAACAAAGGGAAGATCCATTACACCAGCACCCCGAAGGAAGTAGGGGATGCCTATAAGTCCCAATTCACCAAGGACATGCGAGATTTCTTCAACGCTCGGGTGCAAGAGATTGTGAGCGGAGGGATAATGGCATTTATCGTGCCGGGAACTCAGGACGGGGTTCCTCATTCTCAAGTGCCATTGGGAGTTAATTTGGATATCCTCGGCCTTAGCCTAATGGATATGGCAAAGGAGGTAAGGAATTCTGGCTTGTGTGGTCAATGTGACTAATGTAAATCAAAGTAGTGATCAGATCAACAACAATCCTTTGATTGCCCTCTCGATTGGTACGTTACATGATGAAAAACAACAGCAGTTTGACAATTATAGTACGAGTAAGAAAATCGTTGCGCGTTGATAGTTCTCTGGCCTTGACAAACAAAAATCAATGTTAATTTGCAGGGAATAATAAAGGAATCTGATGTGGACTCGCTCAACTTGCCCATATATACAGCCACTCCCCAGGAAATGACGGAACTAGTCAATACCAACGGGTGCTTCGATATCGAGCGGATGGAATTAACTGCTTCAAGGTCAAAGATCAGAGGATCGATCAATGCGCAGGCATGGATGATGCATCTAAGAGCCGGCTTGGAAGGGATCATCAGCAAGCATTTCGGTACTGAGATCATTGATGAACTGTTTGATCGGTTTCTGCAGAAAGTCGCCGGACGGCTCGAATGGAGCTTCCAGGAAATAACTCAGCTGCTCGTTGTTCTCAAACGGAAATGAAGGCATCTACATCCTAAACTCAAACTTCGTACGATGGCCAAGACCTGTCAAATAATTTAATTAAATCATAATAGCCGATGGCATAAATTTCTCTAAGAAGACATGATTCATCAAATTCATGTTGGTATGTACGTGTCATTTTTGTTAGACTACTTGTGTATCAGTGCACGTATGCATGTATGTGATACGTGTTTGCTCGATAATGCTCAAGTTAAATACGACATATGCCACTATATTATATCCCTTCTTTTCGGGGAAATGAATTTATTACGCAGGCAGCAGGTCATAACTAAATTTCCATGGGTGGGAAGTCAGTTGTACATTTAATATTCTCATTTGCCTCCTAGCGTCAGTACCGAATCAAAGATTCATATTTTAATGACAAACATTATCACAATTCAAATGGCACCTAAAATATTTATTCTGACAATTAATCCCTTTCCTATATAGTAACAGCACCTCTCGCCATTCATATATACATATCACCAATCTGTACAATATTTTCCAGCTCTTCATTTGACCAAGGAAAATCATCAAAGCAAATAATATCATGATATGATAATGGTTTCCTCTGTAACATCTTTTTTTACGTGCTTGTTCACATGTGCTTTCCCATTTTCCCAATCTTCACTGAATTTGTTTCCTGAATGATCATTATAATTTTTATTTGATTATTTAATTATAAAGATAAGATTAAGAAATCAACTTTCCATGTGTCCTTTCTTCTTGAAGCGTACTCACATAATATTAACGTGTGGATTCGGGGCATTATATCAGGATTTTATTTGTTCGGTCGAAATTGTAATTTTTTAAGTATTCCTCGTTTGTATGGAAATTCATATGTATTTTTCATCTTATAAATTTTCCAATTTTACATTCTTCAAGGGACATTTCACCCTATTCTCTATCTTGTTTATATTCGGAATGAAGGAGAGAGCCTCACAGTATCCTAGAACATATGTTACGATTAAAAACTTCTCGTGTGGAGGGCCCGACCTCACGGTCCACTGTAAGTCCAAGGATGACGATCTCAGCTCGCACCTACAAGGTGACTCTTATCTGTTTAGTTTCCATCCGAATATTTGGGGGACGACATTGTTCTTCTGCAGCTTTACATGGACTGACCAATTTTACTATTATGACATATATGTCCAGAAAGGGACTTGTACCGATGTGATGTCTGCGTATGGGGCATAACATCAGCAGGCCCGTGCTTGCTCAATCCTGAAACGGGAACGTACAATCTTTGTGATTAGTGGAACCTGCCATCTAAGTTTTGATCTATGCTCCGAATATAAATTTTCATCTATCTTGTAAAACAATGATCATGCACTTCATCATTGGATATCGAGATTTATGAGCTAAGAACCGTACTAGGATTGTAAAACGATAATGAAACGATGGAAAGGGTCAGATTTATAGTTTTGATGCAAGATTTTGACACGTTAGATTGGTCTGGACGATGACGTCGATCTGATTGAGTTTATGAGTATTTAGAGTCCAAACCTTACCATCCCACAGTTTCTCCCGTTGTAAGGCTCTGACCCACTTTCAGAATGCTGCTTCTTGGGACCCAAAACTTTCATTGCCGGGCGCTCTATGTTCTAATATATCGGTAACAAGGAAGGGCTAGGAGTCTAGTACTGGATGGGCTAACGAACAAAAACCAACCAAAAAAGCAGGAAACATACTAATCAAGTGAAGCATGAATTATGATCTTGTTTGAAGATAAAATAAAGTTGGGCGTTCAATGATTTTGAGAAAGGAGTGTACTGTAGCAGCTAGCACTCACGTCTGGTAATTTAAAGGTTTCAGGTTTATTTTTCATCAATGAGACTACATGTGCTCATTTATTTAGAATTCCTTTCTATTTCTTATACTAGGTCATGAGCCTCCTATTATAACCGAAAACATTCAATGATTTTAATATTATATCTAAAAAGATTGGTTTTTAGCACGAAATAATGTCTACTAATTGTTATTTAGCATAAATGATGAAATTATATCATAATATTGATGATTGGTAAAGAATAATTAAAATTTAAAATTTCATGTCCTTATATCTCTCATAGTCCATTCTTATTATTTAACAATTAAGGACAATTCATGAGATTTCCTCACAGATAATGTGAGACCTGATATTTTTGTTTAATGTCAAATGGCATATGTATAAATACACATATACATACATATGCTTATATATATATAGATTACACAAACACATGCTGGAAGAAGAGATAGAAAAAAAAAAAAGAGAGAAAGGGGTGAAAGGGCCCCACGTGGCCTTATTTCCCCTGAAAACTCCTTCCACAGCCACACATTTCTTTCTTCTTTCTTTTGTTCCTTTCCTTTACTTCTGTGTTTTGTTTGGGTGCTGGAGAAACTGAGAAACAGAGGATGAGATAAAAGAGAGACAGAACAGAGCGAGCTGAGGAAGAAACGAAGCAGGAGAGGAAGGCTAGGCTCGGGTTCTTGAAGTAAGTTGACTCTTCTCACCTTAGACGTTCTTATTCATTAGTCTAGATGCGGATTGAGCCGGTTTTTCTTCATTCTAGGTCGATTGGGGTTTCGACTAGTGATGTGGAATTTGATGTGGGTCGGTTGTTTATGGCTTAGGTATTTCTATTAATCAGGTTTACAAGCAAATTAAGGTTTAATTTGATTGATTTCAGCTTAGTTAAGTTATGAACTATTGATCGAATAACTCGAGGAATGAACTGTCAGTGAGTTGGTTAGGGTTCCGATTATTGATATTGAATTGAAGTGTTCGGCTTCTCCAATTGCTATTGGATATATTGTTTGATTGATTGAGTTATATTTTATACTCTTGAGTGCTGTATTAAGGAATTTTATGGTGCTTTGTTGTGTACTAATATCATTGGACTATTATATTATGCTATGTGCTGAAAAATGAAATTAAATGAGGATATTTTTCCTGTTTTGAGATTTAATTCCGTCTTAGGGTATTTGTAGTGATATATGCTTGATGATTATATGTTTGTATATCCTATTTCTTGATTTTTGCTGTCTTTGGTTGATGGTAAAGACAATACAGCAAGCTGAATATCATTAGTAAATGAGTTTATGTCGAAGCCCAACTAATGGTTATAAGGAAAGATTTAAGTGCTTGCTGATTTAATGGTTGTACTGAGAGTTGGTTTTCCATTAAAGTTGTTGCTCGTATGTGTTTTGCTAAATTGTCAGATGGAAGTGTGAAAAGCTAGATATACACATGGGTTGTGAGACTAGTAGGGGATGATCTATTGTTGTCTTTCTCTGTGTATTTGGATGTGGCCACTAAAACATTATACCTATTTGTGGATTATCAACATTCTAAGTTAGTATTTAGCTTAGACATGTTATTATAAATTTTTATAAATAATATTGGGTGGGCAATGCTAGAAGATTATGCTTTGTTGCCTTGAGTTTCATGATGTCGGATTTCTTGCATAGAGTATTAACTGGTTGTTGCTATTACTATGATTATATATTTTTGGTCTTTTATGAATATCTCATTTACCTAGAAATTGACAAGAACAATGAGGATTATTTAAATGGGAATTATGGAGATTGTTTAAGTAGTTTTTGACATAGAATCGACATAATGAATATAATATAAATCGGAACTTATTGGAAATAATAGGTTCTAAAGAAGATTGTGGCAGGTACAAGAAGCCGTAATGGTGTTATATTAATTATTTTCTAAATTTATATTTGCAAATCATAGGGATCGAGGAGATTGAATTCTTGCACTCTGAAGGTTCGACCCAGTGAGTATCTTTCTTGGAGTTGTCGACGAGTACTTCATTCTATTGTGAAATGATATATATAGATATATATGTTATGTGAGTTCTTTATCCATTGTGAAATAATATATATATATGTACATATATGTTGTACTTCATTCCATTGTGAAATGATATATATATATATATATATGTTATGTGAGTACTCTATTCTCTTGTGAAATGATGTATTATAGTTATATAAATTATTTAAGAAGAATATTGTGATAGTTAAATTAATGAATTGGTCTTGCTATGTTGTGTGAAGGGATTTGAGAGATATTGTCTTTTATGTTTCACTTTGACTTGAGTATGCGATGTGATTATGCATGCTGATTGTGTATGAGATATGTGATGATAATATGCTGCCATTGTAATGTGATTGGGATTGTGCTTGTGTAAAAAATATATGTCAGCCGCTAGACCCGGCGGAATATAAATTGAGGTCAACTTTTACCGCTAGAGATTAATAGGCGGCCCCCGCTTATGAGATATGGATATTGGGAGTTAAGGATGATATGAGTAAGACATGCGGGGTCACGGTACTGTCATAACTCTGATGCGAGGAAATGCAACCCTAGGGCTATATTGGTTGTTTGTGTTGTATATTGTTTGTTTGGTATGATTGTTGGAGATGTGATGATTGTTATGATTGCTATAAATGTGATGATTGTTGAAGTTGTTTGAAGTTATTCTGTAAAAGCCGTGTTGTTGTTAGAGTTTGATCTGTCAAGTGAATGTGTTGTGAGTTGCTATGGAAAGCTAATGAATGGATATTTGATATCTATGTGATATTAGATATTAGAAAAATAATTGGAAGAGTTGTATGTATGTGTTAGTAGAACTTAAATTTAGTTACTATATTGGATAAAATTATATTTTTATATAATATATATATATATATACACACACCATATATGTATGTGAGTGAGCGGATAGTTGGATTGGATGTAATTGTATTGTTTATTTGAATATTTGGTTGTTAGTAAATAAATATTTATTAAATAATAATTCATTTTGTTTTGTAATATAGTACTCACTGAGATACAGCTCACACCTTGCATATATTTTTTAGATGAGCTAGGAGTTAAACTAGCAGCACAAGATAACTTTTTACACATCGGGGATCAGCTTGAAGGAATAGGTAGGGGCCTTTGTTATTTGATAGGAATTCTTTTTGTATAGAATATATTTGAATACGTTACGACTTGAAACTTTTGTTTAGTCGGTTTAGTGATGTGGCTCTTTTGGAATATATATATATATATATATATATGAGAACTTACTGGATTTGTTATATATAATTTGGAGTTTATGGAAAGCAGGTTGTCATATGAGTAATTATATGATAATGGATTCGAGGGAAATAAAGAGGAAACTCTGCTAAAAATTTCAAGTCGTGTACCACTTTCATAAAATATAGTCTAACAGAACAAACACTTGGATCTTTTTCCTATTAAGTGGGTGATAATTCATAGCGATCGTCACAGATGATAAGTATGCGTAACACATGCACGGGTAAGTGGCTAGAAACATTTTAAGTCTCAACTAGAGCTGCAGATCAATGCATGGTAACAAAGGAGACTCAAAACCTAGTATAATGAAAGAGAAATCTAAATAATTAATAAAATGGTACAAATAGTCTTACTAGGTATTGGATCTGCGATCTCCAGGTCAATAGGCGATGGTGAGTGTCACTGCATTATAAGAGATATAATTCCTTAACCTTTTACTGCTTATATTTTTCTTTCTTAAATTATAAAATAGGAAACTCAAATATAATGATAAAATTTTATTAAGCAGTCAATCCATGCAGATATACAAGCCTTAATATATAGTTTTGCCTATAAAGGGCCACAAATCAGTACTTACATAGGGAAAGCTCATCTTGAAAGAGAATTACTAGCGGCAAACCTCACATATCAGTAACAACGTAAGATAAATATAATACAAATCAAACCTAAGACGAGGCAATATCAAGATAAGCGCAGTTCACGAGTGAAGATATCTTCAGGAGACCGAGCATACCTCCTCGTGTTGATCTTCTTCTCCTTGATTTCGATCAGTCTATCATAGACACACCAAGGGAAGCTCAGGTAATGGTCCCGCTTCGGGCCCTCGTTATAGACCCCCCAGTAGCTCGGGTGATATGTGACATAGTACCAAGCTGATGCCTTCGCGTCCAGGTTCTCAGGTTCCGAACTGTCTGAACCTGTCGCCTTCTCATTGAACCATGTCTTTGCTTCCTTCCTCAGTGCCTTGACAGCCATAGTTATCGACTCCGAGTCCCTCCTCTTACTGAATGACTTCGACAACTTCATGATGTTTCCACTAAGTATCTCCGCCTCAGTCCTGATCCCATAGTAGTCCATGATGTTGCCCAATTTGAAGTCATAGTTGCCCTTGTAATAGAAAGCATCATCCACGTAATCCTCGGAGCCCTCAACTTCCATATCAGGATCGTAGGACCAACTAGCATCTTCCTTCGTGAAGGTCCAGAGGGAAGTGGAATCGGGAGCCATGTCTCTCACCTCTCGGAAAAGCTTCCCGATTACATTTTTGGATTCATAGGTGGGCTTGTCGGGCTTCTCCATGAAGTCAGGATATTCTTTAGCATACAGATTGGGAGGGATCTCAGCAGGCACGCCTGTTTTTGGGAAATCAACGGCAATAGAGAATAGCTCCGCGAGTTCGATGCACTTTGGGCATCTTGCCTTTGCACTGCTTCGGTCGGCAAACACAGTGTGGGCATTAGCTATTATTCCCAAGCTGTCATTGAGAAGGTAGTTCACGAAGTACTCTTCCACTTCCTGCTCAAGCAACAACCCGGACTACAAATAAGTAAAGCATTGATGATTGATTTTTGTAACTCCCGACAGTAATCACATACTATTCCCTGTTTTCTAATCTTGTACACCTCAGGATACATAACAATGTGCATTTACAATGATGGACTGATTAGTTGATTAACTGAACCAAATCACAACTTGCCAATTTATTACTCTATACCAATTACATGAATGATTCCATGAAGCAACGTCTAAGTGATATGCTGTATCATGCGACCAGAGGGAAAACTACCTATGGGATCAATTGTAAAGATCTTCAAGATTGTCAGATGGAGGAGTTAATTAAATATAAAAAGTCAGTGGTACCTCAATCCGAACATCGTGGTCTAATTCAATCGGCGGCGCTGCAGTATAGTCCATAGGCTGATCTTGAACAGGCGGAATCAATTCGGAGTCCCAAGAGACAAAATAAATATCTCCATCCAGATCACTTCCGGAGCATTCATTTGGGTGAGGCCTGAACTCAAAATCCAGTTCAAAAGGCATAGTTGATTACCAAACCATTTCACACTATAGGCAGAAGAAACTAAGCATATGACCATCTCATCAACTTTAACATATACTTATCCAGCTAATAACTTTCAGCTCAGCATATCATCTAAATTGTCATAAAGCTCAACTTTTGGTCTCTACTTCCAGTGAGGTTATCCGTTTCCTGGTTGAAGAGCAAAGACTGGATTCTTTCTTTTGGCCGGTCCAGAGACTGACATATTCGGAAGGAAGTATACACTATAGCAAGCATATTAATGCTAGCTCCTGATAAAACAGATAGATTAAACAGATGCATAAAGATCTCAAAGAGGGAATGACAATATTGCAATGGCTGAATGACTACAGGCTCCAAGTAGAAAGTCTGTGCCAACGCGTCATATACATAACATAAGAAGAAAAGAGACATGCAACCAAAGTACGTACCTCATTCCTTTCTGGGGGAAAACAACACAATCCACCATATGGTGCAAAGCTGGTACATTCACAGCTCTGAGAACTCGGACATCACCAGGATGCAGGCAAGGGTTCTTTGCGACCACTACTCGTCCCTGGACGACAAAAGATTTTTCTGATCGTGTACCAGTGTGCATGTAGGTATTATCCTGCAACTGTCCCAGTTTTCGACCCGAAAACTGCACAAATACCTGTCCATACTCTAAGGTCCGGGTCTCATCCAGGCAACCCATCATTGATCTCCCTCCAGGTATAAAAATCCTGGTCTTTGTCCTCAGGTCAAACAACTTCGAAGCACGGAAAGTACGAAGCATCATTGACAGGAATGGTTCCTTGTCCGGCTCATATCCACACACAAGCATCTGCTTGAGGACCTGAGTATTCTCACCAGGAGACATGAGATCTAGAGCTTCCTGTGCCTTCAAAGGATCTGTTAGAATAGAGTCTAACTGATCCACAGCTTCTCTCTGTTTTCGCTCAAAAACTTCATCAGGAACACCTAGAGTTGATAGGAGAGTGATGATCTGTCGGTTCAGAAAGCAGGGTTGGTACTTGCTCCATGCCAAGACATTCAATTTTGTGTCTGAAGATTCGTACTTTCTCATGCTCTTGCGCAGTGACAACTTCACTGGCAAGGTCGGGTCAATGGCCACAACACCTTTATATCCTCTGTACCGTATCTGAAATGCTGACGGAGGATAACCTTTAAAGCCGCATTTTTTGGCCACTTTCTTTGCAAAATCTTCAGATATTTTCCCAATCCCATCAGAAAAAATATAGTGCTTGTTGCCACGAATAACCTCAATATCAGGAATTTCTTCGGTTTCATACCATTCCACAGAAAGAGTTTCAGTGGATGAGCTTAAGGATTGGCCTAGTCGTGCAGCATATTTTGCCACATTCCTGATCTGACGGAACTCACCCAGGGATTCCCTTATAGAATCAGCTGTGCATCCATCTATTGGAGCAAACATCCATGCAGAATTTTCACGCAGCTGACTGGAGGAGAAAGCAAGGAATTCAAACTTCTTATCACCTATGGTTATTCCATTCTGAAGGGTAGACAGAATTCTTGTAAAAATTTCTGTTCTCATACCACTGTCGGCCAAAGAACCACGAGGAGATAAAATTTTGGAATGAACTTTATCGAGATCTTCGTCCACGAAAGAGATCCGGAGGAAATTATCTATATAATCAGAGTACCTCCGCAGAACTCGATTTGACACATTAACTTCTGGACCGGAAAAGTACACTCTGCAAGGAGTTATCTGAACCTTGTGAACATACATCAGGCCCTCATCCAAAGATATCAAAGGCGACCGCATACGATGCTGCCGTATGAGATTCTTATTCATCATGCACATCACGTACTGCTCCTCCAGCCACCTCTTCGGATGGTAACAACATTCTTTTAGATAACACAGCTTCTCTAGAGCATATTCTATGAAAGTGATGTCAACTCTGTGCGGATTGACCAATCGATAGAAGGAAGAGTCAAGACAGGGTCCTGGAAGACACCCCTTCTGCACCAACAGATTGATCTTGAATAGGATCTTGTATGGAATATCAACTCCCATGGAGAACTCCACAGTAGGTGCTAGGTTCAGATTGCGAGAGAAACTGGAGCCACTCTTCATAGCAAATGTGCCTTTATAAGTAGCGAAATTCTCCGGAAAATCTCGGAGATCAGACGCACGAGAGATCTCCAGGCACATTGCTGAAGATTGCCCGATACTAGCAGATGGAGTAAAATCGGTTGTTCTCACCCATTGGTCATCTGAACCATCCCAGCAATAGTTGTAAAAAAGACGCTCCGATACATTACTTGAAGAGTATGCATCTTTTCTGAAAATACGAGGAGCGCCGAACAGCTGAAAATCGTCAAACAAGAAAGGGTTAGAACAGCATTTCCTGATCTCCATTAACATACATAGCAGCCAAATACAATCTAAACGATCTAAAATAAGAATTGTGTCTATTTGGCCAATGCCATTCCTAATCACAAACAAAAGAAAAGCTAAAATCATTTGTAAAGAAGCTGGCCAGAACCATAATATTACAAGATATTATATGGCTCCACAAAATTAAAAAGCTGCAAAATTATTACACTATAGGTGATGAAAAGAGACTATGCATGACCAACGGTAGTAACTGAGATTATACCATAATTTATGCTCAGCAAATAAAGAAAACTAGAATAGTAACTATTCAAAACCGTGAAAGAACCTGAATGAGCAGATAAATTGTGCCACGGCGCCATCGTTGTCGGTGAAGCTCAATTTGCCAGATATTCTCATCTGACAGGTCAAGCTTATATTCCACTTGGTTATAGAGCAAAACAAAGTAGAATCTTCTCAATTCAACCCAAAAATCAACGGAAACATTCTGCTCTTTCCACAGGGTGGAGAAATTCTTCTCGGAAAGCTGATACCCAAAGTACAACGTTACACCTTGTATACTATGTGACGGCATTCTCGGTTTCGGCACGATATCTTGGTCCACCTTGCAAGCAGTCAGATATGATTCTCCGTACCGCAGTCGTCTACTGGCCAAACCGATTATTCTGTCAGCATCTTCAACTGTCATGAACTGCACGATCGCGTATAATCGACTGCCGCTTTTGGCTTGTCTGACTTTAATGGCATAAACCGTTCCCTTGCCTATTATTTTTTCTAAAAATTCCTTAACTATTTCTGCTGACGTAGAAGAAGGGAAGCCGTGTAAACTAATTGTCTTTCCCATAATTAATGTGCAGGCATATACTTGCACTTTGTTTGCACCCTACCAAGATGAACCAAAAAGAGATGATAGTCAAGTCCTCAGTTACAGTAACATTTAGTATGGATATGTTGATGAATGAGTAGAATGGTCCATAATACACACACACGCGTTGTATGTTTAATTATATGCACACATATATAGATATGATCAACTACCCAAAGGATAAATTAACATGTGTTGGTTCAAGCGATCCGGCACTTGTTCCACTTAATGTATTATTTGTTACATTGTCATTGGACTTATTCTTGAATACATTATATAATAATAATAATAATAATAATAATAATAATAATAGAAAAAAGATTTTCATTATTTTCAGGATTAAAGGTTAAAACTTCTCAAAATTAAAGAGACTAAATAAACATAAGGAAAAAAAAAAAAAAAAGAGAAACAATGGAAACACAAACTCGGCCCACCCAAAGCCTGGTGGCTTGGTAACATAGAAGACAGGCCTGGCCATCAGTAGTTATGGGACACCAGCGACCCATCAAATGACTTCTCTGCGATGAGGCAGCCTGAGTGCATCAACGTGCATCCCCTTGAGGCCACCCCCTACATGGAGGCCAATTCCAAGGCTGCCCCATCGATCACTACTTGAGTATCTCATATTAGAGTCACATGGTCTTGATTTCAGAAAACACCTTAATGGAAACTTATCTCCATGCAATTCTTCGTAAAGGTGAGAGGTACTCCTTACATACATGCAGATGCTACTCAATTGTCTCTCTGATTTTCTCTTTATTTATTTATTTATTGTTTTTTTTTTTTGGAGTGTTGGTTCATTATGCCCACTAATTCTTCGAGCAACAATGACCAGTTTATGCTTAACATTTACCCCTTTCTGCAATAGAAAATGATAGGTAAGTAAGATTTTGTTGAGTTTCCTTAAGTTGTGAGTTTTCAGCCAATGAATACCCTTTCATGTCTACAAAACTATATACCATTCCTCAGCTAACTTACGCACAGCTCTGGCATGTTTGATCTCTTGTACATACATAACTGACTGGTACTGGTTTGAAATTATACCACTTGAATCTACAAGATATAAATACTATCCACTAAACAAATATGCAATTTCCATTTCAACCCAACCGATATTCGGAAAAAGGTAGTGATTATGGCGCTAGCTTATATCTTACTAGTCTCCAAACCCAGCGCAAGTTTTAAAATAGATCCGCATCTTTCATAATTACAGGGTATCAAAAGGAGAGAAGCTCAAACTGAAAAATCACGCAAATCTGGGTTCATTTGGCACCAGCTGCAAAACTGATGCTTCACTTAAATGGAATGATAATCGGGAGAATTATCGGTCGACAAGAATGTCATCCCCCAGAACTATATTTATCAGACATTTCAGCAAAAAAGAACTAGAACGTATGCACCCTGCTGCTTTTAGTCCAATGTGATTGAACACAGTCGATCATCGAACTAAAGCATGATCATCTAACGCAGTCACTACTGGCTCACAGTCAAAGAAGTGGCAACCATAGAGACTAAAGCATGAGGGTCAAGCCTCTTCATTCACTCTATCAGTATTATATATCTACAGTGACAGGCTAGGATTCCAAGTTAAAAAAGATTACCAGCTCAAGAAAGGGAGCCCTCACAGGTGTACGGTTAAGCTCAGGATGGGAGGATAATGCCGGTGACAGAGAGGAAGAGGCGGACTCCGAGTCAAGGGTGTGTCTACTCTCTCGCTTGACTCGCTGCTTCTTCCAGCCTTCTTAGGGAAGAGAGCATCTTAAACCGTTTGTGCCCCATAACAAATGCTTCTCTCCGAGTCAACTTCCCAAGCAAGTTAATGAGCTTAGCTTCTCAGCAGCGGCTATTGATTATCCACAAGTTTGTGATCCTCATCTATTGATCCTCATACTTTTAAATATTATGATTTGATTACTGAATATTGAGAACTCCCCGCAATGCCCCCCAAATCGTTATAGCGTATTGTGTGAGAGAATGTCCGGAAAAATAGATAACATGAGCATCACACCATGTGGCAATTAGGATTGAGAATCCTTGAAGTTCGAGGATGTTTTATTTTACCATATTTACACCGAAATGATACAAATGTTCTCCCTATTTATGTAATTTAGTGATTCCGAACTTATATTATCCATTTTATTTCACCATCTACATAAATAGAACTAACTAGATGTACAACTTGTCTAAAAGCATGTCCAATACAATTTCTGTTGCTATCGCCCCGTGATTTATCGCAAGAATATAAGCTCGACAGACAGAAATAGAGATTTATAGGTCCAACCATTTGGAGAGGCTAAACCTAGCTAGGTCTCTTGTGTTGGGTTCTTTTTGGGTCTCATGTAAAACTTATGTCTTATCAATTATACATAGTAGTGTCAACGGCCCGAATTAGATTTTAAGGTATGAATTCGGACAGGACTTTATCATGTTTATACTGAAATTATACAAATATTCTCTCTATCCATCTAACTAAGTGGTTGCAAACTTGTATTTTCCATTATTTCACCATCAAGATTGGCAGGACCGAGTAGATATCCAATTTGGCCGAAAGCATGTTTAGATCAATTTCTATAGCTATCAACTTGTAGTTTACGGCAGGAATATATAAATTCTTGCAACTGAAACGAAGCATTCATGAATCCCATCATAGCTGCTAAACTCAAGTCTCTTCTGTTGTGTTCTTATGTTGGGCTCACATGAAAACTTCTGCCATTTCAAATATATATAGTAGTGTCGACGATGCGAGCTAGATTTCAGGGAGTAAACTCGAATAAATGAAATTGTAGGGAGCAGGTCGATATAATAGCATCTTTACGGAGCAAATTACAATTACCCTTTTATAAATGTTCTATTGATTACCTTTATGTTAGTATTACGCGTATTGGTGAGATCATCTTTCCCAATCATTCTAATTGTCTCTCAATTAAAAAAATTTGAGATTACCAAATGAGTTGGTTTAAGCAGTTTAGTGCTTGTTCGCCTTAAGCAAGATCTCGAATTCGAGTTTTGTGAATAGAGAAAATCTACGTTTGAAAAGTTTTAACTTTTAGTAGGCCGATCCGGCTGGACTAGATTAGTAGGGGTCAAATTAATACCAAAGTTCACATCAAAAATAATTGAGATTAAAAAGAAAAAGCCCCGGGAGCCCACCCATTCGAAAGAACTTCTTAAAACTATTATGTTCAATCATAAAAAAGAGGGGGAAAAAAAGTCTCTCTCAGTCTCGTTTCGCAGACCTTATATTTATATCGGAAAAAAACCAAAATTGCGAGCTAATGATGACTCTACCAAACAGAGAAAGCAGATTTACGTTCTCATTATAGCTTCTGGTAAAGAGGCAGAGCGAGGACGTCGTGATCGCCAAGCTCCGAGTCAAGGCTGAGTCCACTCTCTCGCTTGACTCGCAGCTTCTGCTTCTCTCTGGGTCAACTTCCCAAGCAAGTTAATGAGCTTCTCAGCAGCCTCTTTGATTAGTATTCTTTGTGGGAAGGACAAAAGTCAAGATTCCCTCCGTTGGGCCCCATGCACTTCTACCATGTGAGATCCCAAGTTTTAAATCCTCTCTATTGATCCTCGTACTCCAATTTATTATGATTTGATCCCTGAATATTGAGAACATCCCGCGGTGCCCCCAAGTCGTTAACGTGTTATGTCAAGAGAATTTCCTTAAAAATAGATAACATGAGCAAACATTCCATATGGCAATTAGGATCAAGAATCTCGAAAAGTAGAGAATGCTTTATCAAGTCAGTCTTGTACCATGTTTATACTGAAATTATACAAATGTTCTCAATATCTATGTAATTAAGTGATCCATT
The DNA here is from genome assembly GCF_007655135.1 of Punica granatum. Classification (NCBI taxonomy): domain Eukaryota; kingdom Viridiplantae; phylum Streptophyta; class Magnoliopsida; order Myrtales; family Lythraceae; genus Punica; species Punica granatum. Next base: position 27,542,622 of record NC_045128.1, read on the forward strand.
ATTTCACCATCTACATAAATAGAACAGACTAGATGCACAATTTGACTAAAAGCATGCTTAGATCAATTTCCATTATCAATACGCACCTTGTTGTTTATCTCAAGATAATTAGCTCGTGGGACTTAAACTGAGATTTATGGATCCCCAAATCCATAGAGGCTAATCCTAGGTCTCTTGTTTTGTGTTCCTTGTGGGTCTCATGTAAAACTTCTATAATTACAAATACACATAATAGTGTAGACAGCCTGAGCTAGATTTCAAGCTATAAGCTCGGACCAGACTTTTATCTTGTTACTGCTAAACTATACAGATGTTCGCACTGTCCAGATAGTGATTCCAAACAGGACCGACTAGATGTTCAATTTAGCTGAAAACTGGTTTAGATTGCTATCTCCTTGTAGTTTACAACAAGAACATAAGCTCTTGAAACTCAAACAGAGAATCATAGATCCCATCATGGAGGCTAATTTCAGGTACCTTGTGTTGTGTTCCTATGTGGGGCTCAAGAGAAAGCTTCTGTCCATGTCAAATATAAATAGTAGTGTCAACAGCCCGAGCTAGATTTCAGGGAGTGAACTCGAGCAAATGAAGTTGAAGAGAGCAGGTCGATATATTATCATTTTTAGGGGACAAATTACAATTTCTCTTTTACCTATGTTCTGTTAATTACATTTACATGACGCTCATTGGTGAGATCCTTCCCAATCATTCTAACTAGTCACTTACCCATGCATTGCACAAGGTCATTATCTATGAGAAAATCTCTACGAATCATCCCATACTTGATAGGAAAAAGATAACTGCTTATTTTGTTAACAAATATTTTATGACTTTTTCGTAAGATAATCTGCGATATCTTTCAAGATGTTAAAATTAAGAATGACTCATCTAATTGATGAATAGGAGATCAAACAACGAATACTCGTTTGTCTTCATAAATCCCAAATCTAAATTTAGACATTACAATATCTTGTGATACTTGCAATAACAATTTTTCAAAAATATTACATAATAAGTTTCAATTTCAAGTCTAGACACAACTTTTCATTTATCTTTTTGTGTAAGCTATTTACATAGAATATCAAATTAACATTATCAATAGAGTAGAAAATTTAAATGTGAATAGTTTTGTGTATGAAAAACAATGATTAAGAGTTTTTAAAACTCAAAAATTATTAAATAATTACTTTTGTTCCTAACCATCATCCCATTTGATGGAAGTTGTGAAACTTTTAATGACAGCAATAATCATAATAATGATAACAATGATATTATTATTATTATTATTATTATTATTTTGTCCCTACCAATTATCCAATATGGTAAAAGCTATGAAAATATTTAATAATTATTATTTTTTTTTTCTCTGCAGCAATTATTTATGTCCACAACATTTGATATTATAATAATGACAATGATAATAATAATAATAATAATAATAATAATATGAATATTTATGCCATTAAAATTATGTTATTCATAATAGTTACTACATGCATATAATTAATTAATATGAACGGTTACAAGTGCATAAGAAGGCTTTATTTTGGCAAACATGCATACGTGATGGGCTCCGATGATTGCCCCAGACTTTATACATTATATATAAATATATAGATTTGGTGAATTGGAAAATTTTAGTGAATACAGTGTATTGCTAAGTCCCGCTTAGTTTATTATAGATTTTATCCCTATCAATTATCTCATTTGGTGCATTGGTAAATTTAGTGAATGCAAAGAAAGATATTATTAATTTTTTTGTCCCCGTTGTTATTATCCAGTTAATATTATTACTATTTATTTAATAACAAAAAAACAAAATTAATAATGTTATTAGTTTCTCTTAGAACATGATTCATCAAATTCATGTTGGTATGTATGTGTCATTTTTGTTACACTATTCATGTATCAGTGAATGGGTGCATGTATGTGATAATCGTTGCTCGATAACACTCAAGTTAAATACATGTGTATTTGAGACGGGGTATTTGGTGCAGGGACATCACTCTCTATCCAAGACCAAAAGATAATGAGTTTGATGCTCATTAGTGGAACTAATGTGCCCAATATATTCCCTTAATTATCCATTTCTTTCTAAGTCCACAAGTCTCTTTTATTACAAAATAGACACATATATATCTACTACGAGAAAAATGGATATTTGAATGGTGAGCTCACCATTATGTTTCGACCTTCAATATACTAGCGGTTTTGCTCAAGCTTTGCACGGTATTATTATTGATTGATAATGTAATTTTGTATATTCATCATCCATCCTTCAAATAGTAATTTTATACATTCCATAAATTTATCAACTTTAAATTTTGTTATATGAGTACATTTATCTTTTAATTTTTTGTTAACTTAATTTTCGAAAAAATTAGTTTATGTTGCTGGAATTAACTTTTAAAATTTGTTTATATGTTTCAAATAGTAATTATATTTTATCTCTGAATGTTCATTCTAAACTATAATTGTATTTATTATACTTATGTTTAAATTGTTACTTTACATGACTAATGTCATAATTAATTACGTAAAATTAGATATTTCTTGGAACTTGAGGCTATATTTTACAAGATTTGGAAATTGGTCACCATGGTTCAGAGCTAATACTTGGAATTTTTAATCTTGATCTGTTTGAAGGATGCGGAGAGTTTTGGTTGAATTCTTTGCGACCAAATTTATTATTCCTTTATTCCTTGTCGTTAAAGCTTCCTTGGGGTCTAGTTATATGTTCAGAGGACGAAAAATTTCTTCTTCTTTTTTTTTTGAAACTAAGTTATTATTTATCATTATAGAACTCTTAGATACTTTTTATGTTCTCTTAATAGAATATTAAAGTGATTTTAACCAAAATTAATAAAATAATTTTTACTCTTTGTGGTTTCTGAAGAGTTCATCTCGTTTCGTTATTATAAATTCATTTTACATCTTCTAGATATAATAAAGCATTTCTAGAGTTTAAGGTCTCAGTTCTAACTGATAAAAATTTGCTTATTATTTTTATTAGATTTAACATAGTCTATTATTGCATGCATACATTGTATGGTCCGTATCATCAAAGTGTGTTGATTTAGAACACCTGCATTTTATTTCTAAATTTCTCTATAACATTTTGTCTTTCATATCATTTCTTAATATTCTTATTTAATGATTTTAAGTAAGAAAAAATATTTTCGTTAAATCAATGCTTACTGTTCAAGGCTGTTAAAATACATAAAAATAGATTAAAGATTTAATAAATAGATTTTCTTTCTTCTATTTTTAATATTGTTAGGATAATTGTTACGTATGTTACACAATTAATTATTTTATGATAAATATTTTAATTTTAAATATACTTATTTATCGACATGTAAACCAAAATTCATTTTAATAATTTGCATTCTTAAGTTTCAATTTTTAGTTAAATTTTTTTCCAAAGAGCAAAGGTACAATTTTTAAAGAATCGATCAATTCTGAAAAGTGCTTTAAACTATTTTATATTAAATCATATATAGATTATTAGATAATAATTTTAGTGAACTACAGTTATATTAAATATTAATTAGTATTATATTAACTTTTGTTAATTTTTATGGTTTAACTAGAAGGCCACATGCTTTGCACGTGGAGCATATCTCTAATTTTTTTATGAATTACACAGTTATGCAAGCGGAAGGACAACGTAACAAAAGAGCATATCCTATTTAACTACTAATAATATAAATACATCCAAGGCATATTAATTTTCTGACAGCTCCTCAATGTAGACACAGCAAATTTATCACACACACATATATATATCCAACATATAATAAAATATTGGCAAAAAATATTGATAATAAAATAGATCAATGAGAATGAAACGATCGAGTGCAATTACAATATTATCATATATATATATATATATGAATATAAAATTGAGGAGCAGAACATTTTGTCAAGAAAAAATAAAACAACTTATTCATAATGGAGTCTTCATATATTATAGCCATGTACAATGGTAGATCTTCCCTACTTAATCCTTTTTAGCTAATTTCCGCTATTTAATTCATAGTATGTAGTTGTTTGAAATACCGACCCATATAAGGAAAAATTATGTAATATATAATATATAGAAACGTATAACTACTCGGCAGAAAATATAGATATATATATATATAACCATAGTGCAATCACAACATAGAACAACATAGAAGTAAAAGGAGCAATGTTAAACCTTAATAGCATTGGGTTCTATTCAGCCAATATAATTCAGTAGAAATATATAGAGACTTGAGATTATGGGAGCAGAGTTTATGGAAAAATCTAGTTAGATAGTACAAAAACCCCATTTTCTTTTGACGGCGTCGTCGACAAACCATAGTTCATGGTGCCCTTCACGGCCTCAGATAATACCGTCACCAAATGAATCTCAGTCCCGCCCTCACCCACCTCCAGAGTGAGGGCACGCTATGGTGGTGGCGGCTGCTAGTGGGGATCCCCCCCAAGAAATGGAGACCATTTTCTGCTTCTATGTGTGTGTGTGTATATATATGTGTGTGTGTTAATGAACTTAAAAAGCAGCTCAAAATCCCAAAAAATAGGATGTAAACAGCTTGAAAGTAAATTTAAGAATATGATGTTAAACAAAAAGACCAGCACAATAAGCTGAAGGACAATCAAAGTCCCAGTCATCCTTCTCTTTATGCCATACAACGGGAAGTTCAAATGAGCGAAATGCACCAGGCAAGCGATATCACAAGCAAAAGTTCAAACATGAATGATGTACATGACAGAATCATTTTTATCTTTTCTAAGATAATTGTGGGAGAGAATTTTCACTAAAAGGGTACCCATAGTTTTCCAGAAGCATCATACACGCGCCCGATTCAACAGTGAACGAGGTCACCTGAGTATCCTTGGAATTGGAAAGGACATTCAATCGAGCATGCGGCGGGCATAAGAACAAGAGAGGCTGATTATATGTGCTTAACGACTGCAAGGCCAAACTAATATCTGCAAATATTCAAATTTTCTAGCGTGATAGCAATCAGGTAAAGGAACAACAACTGCAGCCAATAGTTCAAATAAGAGAAACTTAATTAAACTCCTCGTGCGTCCAATTAACTAAGCCGAACACAGGTGTGATTAAAGCAGGACCAAGCATTGGCGAACTTGATTATGGGCTGATTAGTAGAAGCGAAACGGACATTGATCCAAAGAATATTAAACCATCGGGCATTAAATTGCGGTGGACCTACGGTAAACCAAAGGATGAGTGCATCATCAGCGGCTTGAAGATTTGTAGGAGGTGTTGCTTGTGACTTACAGCGCATGAAATCAAGCATTCTACCAATGTTCTGGCTTGGAACTGGAAGCCCCCGAGCAAAAGGAGATTCTGAAGAGGAGAATAAGAAAATTTGAAACAGTGGGGAAGAAGATGCTTGAATGATTCAATATCCGATTCAGAGAGAGAGCGACGCACTACAGAGTGAAAGGGGGGCGTACAACCGGGAGGCAGCAGTCATCTGAAAGAGCACGAGTGAGGAGGGGGCAATTCGACGATTAGATTGAGATAGTCAGACCATGCGCGGAAGGATCCGCCAGGGCGAGGAGATAATACGATGTTCGGGGGAGAGGGCTGTGCAACCGGACCAAGGAGGCCGTGAGCTCTGCACTGTGAAGGCTAAGCAGAGGGCCACAAGCGGTTGCACTCTCCGCCTCCGAGCAAAAAGGTAAGGATTGGCCGATCATGGCTGAAAAATGGGAGGCATTTGTGCCCATGAAAAGAGACGGTTATTGGGAAAGGGTCATACGAACACTGAAAAAAATCTTGGAGAAGCGGAATGTTAAGTCCAAAAGGCACCACTGCGAAAACACACGATATGAAAACAGACGAAAGAGCTTTGCATTTTTTATATAGAGTATAGATTAATGTAATTGTTTAATAAATTTCAGCTATATAATTAATATCCCGGTATCAGCATTCCATTTTGGTCCTCCGACTCTTGAGAGCCATCAAAGGGTTCCCAACTATGACCCCCCAGAACTGACATAAATCGGCCTGGTAAATCCCGAGTCACTTTTCATAGTCGGGTCGACAAGGTCAACCAGATGATCCTAGAGAACAACCATGCAGAAGGTCTCACGAATCCCCCACAGATCCCAGAGGGCGACCGGAGAGTCCGAATGGTGCGTGATCTCAGAACTAGCATAAGTCAATTCCAGCAACATTATTCATGACCGACTCACTGAGTTATCAGAAAGTATCCAATATGGGGCTTTAAAATCCCTCATAGTGCCAAATTAATGAAGAGCGCCTCCGAGCACATTCCGTAAATCATCTGCTTGAGCCTAATTACTCCAAGTAATCACAGACGGCTTCCAATAGCACTATTCACTACCAGCTCACCGAGCATTTGGAAAGTATCCAATATGGGGTTCTAAAAATCTCTCATGACGCCAAACAAAGGATGAGCCTCTCATGTCAACCTTCGTAAGTCATCTCCACCTTTCAGACGCACAAAGGACCTTCCGGCGCGACGTCCAAGCCACACGCCTAATCGGTAACATAGGGTTTCCGAACAACGGGTCCAGCAGGTCTCAGTGACCCCAAGGACTAGGGATGATGTTTCAGATCGAAACTGCATAGATCATTTAGGCTCCCCAACTAGCTCTAGAAGGGTCCCAAATGTCGCCCGACAAATCTTCGGGGTCTGACTTCAACATACGGAGAACACAATGAATTCCGAATACCTTAGGACATTCAGGAAACTGCCATAAAGGTCTGACTGGAGGGCCTCTGGTCATCTTCTAATTGCCATTTGTAGTAGCGGAGTCAACTGCTCCTCCCCGACAACAAAGCATATCAAAACAACCGGCACGAAACGCTGACACGCAGGAAGTTCACAGATATAGTTAACTTCACTCAGATCATTTGAATAATCAAGAGCGACTCCCAAGCCTTCGAACCTTCGGTTTATCAGGATAAGCAAAACACATCGACATTGGGTTCAACAGAATCCTCTCGTCGACGACGTCAACAATGTACCGTCCATTCGAATCACAAAAATCGAACGCGCAGCCGACCTAAGCTCACTCGTGGAGCACACAGCTCAAGCCAATGGCCGGCCCCTCTCTCCTCCTCTCTTCTTCTTCTTTTCCTCAATTCATGGACTCTTGTTCCATATCGTGGCCACCAAAGGATCATCTCACATCTATCCCATCTTACATATGTCCCATCTCCTCCTCTCCATAATATGTGGATCTAGTTCCCTTCATTCTTGTCATTTTTATTTTCAAAATCACAATACAAGATGAGGAAGGAAGGAAGCAATCAAGGACTCTCAACAATCCACTCTCTCTCTAAACTCTCAATTTCTTCATTTATTCTCAAGCTTCAAGCTCCCTCCATCCCTTAAGCATCTAAGCATTCGACTGCCTCTCCTCAAGGCCGAGATCCACCATGCCACGACAACCCGATCATCCTCCTTCCACGACTAGGCGAGTCGTGCCTACCACCGTGGAAAGGCCTCTCGCGGCTCTCACTCTCCCCTAGGACAAGGAGGTTGCAAGCCGAGGGCCATTGCAACCTTCTTGGAGGTCCGAAGTTAGTCGACTCTCTCCTTGACGCCTGATGAGCCTCCTTGGCTTCCTGTGTGCAATGGCTGTTCTGACCATCGAATGGCCACTTCGATGGCCTCTCTCCCTCTCTCCATTACCTTTCCTTGCAGGTCACAAGCCCCCCGAACCAGCCCTTGCACCCATAAGGCTCAGCGAACACGATGGCCACTTGAAAGCCCTCTCGATTCCACTGTTCTATTCAGTTTTGTGCTGAGCAATTCTTGTACCTCCTGCTTGCTCTGAGCGCTCAACCACCTCACCAGGAAAGGGTATAACACCCCCGACTTAGAGAAGTTATAACTTTTTATTTACAAGTACTTGTGGGGCGATAAAGCGGACGCGATCCGACTTAACTTTTATGTTCTAAGTTTTTGTCTGTTTACATGTAAATATCGATATAATGTGTGTGTGTACTGCTGAACTACTGAATGGTTGTTTTGGACTCACTTCACACGCTTTTCATTAGATCCCGGGTTTGGACTTAATAAATTTTGAATATCACCCGATTTCAAAATGAGTTGAAATTTTTACAACACATTTTTTATATTATTTTAGGTTCCTACACAAAATTTCAGATTTTTTGGGCTCTATATCTTCAGATTAAAAATGTTTACCCGTCTTTTCGGTGTGTCGGCATGATTTTGATAGTTTTTGTGAACAATCTGACTTCAAAACACGCTAAAGTTTTACCACACATTTCTAATGTTATTTTAGGGTCTGACCCAAAATTTTAGATTTTTCTGAGCACTGGATCTTCAGATAAAAAATGTTTACCTGTCTTTTCAGTGTTTTCAATCTGATTTTGATAGTTTTCATGAACCATCCGTCATCAAAACGAGCTGAAATCTTTACCACCTGTCCTTGATGTTATTTTAAGGCCCAACACACAATTACAAATTTTTTTGGGGGCTGCGATTCCGGATAAAAATATTTATCAAGTTTTATATATTTAACAAATCAAACCAAACGCGATTTTCAAGTGCTTCCAAGCCTCAAAACCAATTAAAAACAACTCCAATGGTCTTAAAACGTGTTTTTCAAGTCAAAAAACTCATTTTCGTGATTTCCTAACTTATTTTTCGAAAATTATAGATTAGGCCCTGAATTCTTGAAAATTACGAATCGGTCCCCAATATTTCCGGAGCAAGGATTCGGCCCCATCACACATGGGATGTCTCCACGAATGTTACCAGGGCCGATAGCTACAGGTTTTGGGTCATTCCAATATATTTTTCTAGATTTTCGCAAATCATCCCCAAAGTTTAAATAGATTCTTTTTAAAAAAGTTTAAAACACCAAACTTGCTTTGATAGAGATATTTGCACGCGATTCATTTTCAATAATTAAAATGGACGAGGATTAGGATTCAAATCGGACGATTCACCAATAACCCACTCAATGATTCGAAACTCATAAATCCAAAAGTATTCAACAATTCACTTAAATTAATTAATTCCACACGCGTAGTAAATGGGACGAATCACTTGGCCAATTAAGGGTGTGCTTAGTTTTTAAAAAAATTCAACTTTACTCAACTCAACTCCACTTATCTTCAATTCAATAATATAATTATTACTTTTTCCATTGTTTTAAATTTTTTTAATCATTCAATTCAATTTTTAATATTAAATTCTCTTAACTATTCATTACTTTTTTCACAATTTAACAATACAATCATTATTTAATCATTACTTTCTCTTAACTATTAATTACTTTTTCACACTTTTTCTCATAATTCAACAATACAATTATTACAAACCAAGTAAAACAAAAAATCTACTCAACTATACTCAAAAACCAAACACATATAATTAACTCACTCAACTTTTAAATAAATCGCACAAACTGGCTAGTAATCTGTAATCGAGTCAATAACTCATTAACTGATAATCGTGCCCTTTTCAAAAATCATAATTTTTAACAAACCATCGAGACATGTGATCCGCATAGCATGAACATCTAGGAAGGACTCACACGTCCTAACTCAAGTCTAGGGCCAATTTGGGACAGCTCTAGTCAGAATGTGGGAGTTCTCCTTGGACCACTTCTCGGCGGATTGATCGGTCTCTTGGCTCCCTCAAGGTCTCCATGACCTTGGGGGATCTAAGGAATTGGTTGACACCGGCTACCGACATTGACGGTTCGAATCACACAGTCTCGATCTCTTTTCAGAAAATAATTTTCCTGCACAAGAGTACGATGATCGTTTCTTGGTTTACCGACAACCTTAGAGTTAGAGTAATCGAAACACTCCAAGCCATGAGGAGAGATGGACAGCCCGTGTGGGCTCAGCTCTCATATGAATAGGCTTCTCTCTTCGACTAAAGTGTTTCGATCATAATAACATAGACCGTGCACTTAGGAGTGTGGATTAGAGACGCGAGCGGGGAAACCCGTGAAATGTTGTCCGATCTTTCATAGGTCATGAGCATAGAGCTTGGCACCTCCATGGTATTTCGCTTTCCCCCACCTCCAAAGTCAGTGCATTAGATCGGATTTATCTGTCATAAAACGCTAAAAAATGGACTAATCGCGTATCAGACATAATTAAATACACGAGAACGGGCGGGCCAGACCATACTATTATAATCAGTTAATCTCTCAATGTCGTTTATCGGATAAACTTAAAAAGAATTCACACATTATCATACTCAAGGAAGGGACTTAGTGTCCCTCGAGCTGTCTTTAAACAAAAAATCGAATGCAACATTCCCTCCGGGATGACCCATGGCATGTTCTTAATTATATGTGCCCAAACATGGTTCCCATGTTTAGGATAGAGACTTGTATGCCAAGCAATTAGAAATCATAACCTTATAATCACGTAAACTTGACAAATAACTCATCAATTGTCTGTTCTATTTTGTTTTTATTCGGGTCGAGTCTGAACTCATAAGATACGATCAACACGAGGTCCAACGGCTCCAATCATTGATCGCGGGATCCAACGCCTCCAATCATCGATCACGATGTGCATCGCCCCCCACACACCGAGTGCGCGCGACCCAAGCGCAGTATGGGGTCTAACCTTGAGTCACCATTTCAACCAAAGTAGCATCCAAGCAGGGGATGACTCGGATCGGGGCCCGCGAAACAAGGTTCGACGACCACCCAAAAGCTAAACCAATCTCGTGAAAATCTCGAGGACCATTCGATCCTCTTGGACTAGCTGGTTTGGTCAGACCCGACCACCAGCTCTCATGAGCCCGCGTTGCATTAATTTCCATTTCAGTCTTTCAAACTCCCAATGAGCACGAGTGAAGTATTGGCAGAATATTGGTCCAATGTATGTGTATTTATTTGAGAGTACAGTGCGAGAAATTTATTTGTATATTTATTCATGTAATGATCCTGGTCGACGAGCGAGCAATCATTGTGTTGAATCGGTCGAGTCGACCTACGTCCTCTGGGGATGAGTAAGCTTTACGTCTCTGGGTTTCGACCCACGCGGGGAACCAGTCATCATGGCTCGGTGAACAGTGACATTAAGAAAGTGGGCCGAACCCTCGACTCAAGGGTTACCCATCTCTCAGACCATTAGTTCGAATAGATCACTTCTCAATGAATTCACGGTGTCAAACCTAGCAAGACGAGCGAAACCTAATCAACGCTGTAAACAAATTAAAAATGGCAAACCTCAAACAAACTAGACTACTGACAGGGCGTGTGGAATGTAGGTCCGCACGTAATAGAACCCCCCGAAATCAAAACTCTTGGTTTCACAAGAGCATAGGCCTTAGTAAACTAGGTATATTCCTTACATCTAAACCCAACAACTCGCCGGCCCTCGACCTCCGGGTTGTAAACGAGTATTAGCAACTCCTTCTCACGCACATTCATTCGCGTTTCCCAGGAAGGTGGATACTCCCAATCCGCGCGATTTGTCATCCCGCGCATGCAGGCCCTGATGAAACTAGGTCCGCACACCTGGGGTACGTGAAGCTTCCTTGTGAGGCAAGTTATGTTCATAGGAAAATGAGAAGTCACGCAATATAGAGCTAGGTTTAGAGATTAGATGTATATCGTAAATGTTCATTCTCCATTTCGCAATTATATATTATATATAGACTAGGTGGGACCCACATTTTATGCGGGATACTTGAAACTAAAGTATGAGTTATTTCCGACAACTAGTCAATACGTAAGTTGCCTAATACATATATTGTTAGCCTGACGATCGTAATAGCATGCACGAATATATCCTACTCAATTTTAGTATTCTTCGCAATATGTCGTATAATCTCACGATGATATGTATTGAGCAACCCAGTTCATATCATACACATGCTTCCAATATATGTATAATACTACATAAAATATTACCATAAGTAGAAATAGTCTCACCACGATAACTAAGTAACCCAGTTTACACCATCCATAAAACTCCAAATATATGCACAAGATTACATTAAAAATTATATAGGTTGAAGAAAAGACAAGTTATTTCATTTTAAAACGAGAAAATATCAAGAGGTCATGAGTAATGTTACGCTATCCGGATATAGATTTTTATAGGTATTGTATGTTAGAAAAATGAAGCATCTATAAAATATAATGAATTTTCTATTATGCAAATATGAATTGAATATGGACAATAAATGAATAGAAGCATGTATTCAAAGTATCCACGGACCTCAGAATTTAAAGCATCAAATGCAATGAATTAGTTTAAGAAATGGACAAATACAAGGATCTTTTTATTAGATATTTAATTTTTCGAGCAAGTTAAGAGACGATTAACCACGACATGAAATTTTGTACAAGATGACATCTCATAAGTGCTTTTTGGCTTTTATATATTATAATATATTTGGACATACTTCATTATTCCTTATTTAGCTCTTTTAGTGTACTAGTCATCTAATCCGTGCGTTGCGCAGACTTTTTTGTGATTTTTATTATATGTTGATATTATTGTATTTACGAATTTTATAATAATATAAATTTTAAAATAAATAATCTCCTTAAAAATATCTAATATATAAATAAATTGTGAAAATTCGAAAAAATAAATTATGAAAATGTGAAAAAAAATCAAAATATATATTAATGTATAGTTGATGCGAATGATCGATCGTCCAGGAACTAAGGGTTAATTACAAACAGAAGCTCATCATTAATCGGATGAAGTGCTCTTGTGAGCTCTCAAAGGAAGAGTCTAAATTACAAAATATATATTTGGGATGAACTCCAGACAAAGGGTATTGAAATGTTTCATGTCTTTTGGAAACTAAAAGATTTATATGATTTGTGTGGACACAACTCTTCGAACAATTACGTTCCTCTAAGCAAAAATCATATATTTTTTTAAAGGAAATCGTGTCCCTTCAAAAAAAATGAAATAATGGTTTTTCTATGACAAAATCATGTCTGTGTGACCCATAAAATTTCAATTATATCAAAATTTCCTGAAAGACCAATTTACTTATGCGATTCTTTTGTAAGTAACGTTTAGATTGTTTTTGTCGCAATTTATATTTTTATGATGCATATAAATAATTATGCGGTAGAATTACAGTAGGGTACCAAAAATAAAATGAGAAGGGAATAAATAAATCTTGGTGAATATTAAGACTCATCTTCGTGAGCTGAGGTGTGTTAAATTATAGTGAATAAATACATGGGCATAAATCGAAGAGGCACAAAATTTAAAAAAAATTGTAAGAGAATGTATACGTGTATTTTCTCACACATAAGAGATAAGAGTAATTTTGAAATTTAATATAAAATAGAAGGCACTTTTGGAACTTTAAAAAATAACGCAAGAAGTTGCATATTTTCATATATTGTATAGACAGTTGTTCGGAAAAATAAAGTAAGCAATAGTGTAAAGATTGCGGACCATAACCGATGGAATAAGAATTTGAAACAATGTATGGATGTCTTTACTTCGGGGAAAAAAACGTCATAGGTGGCCAACGTCCATGCTATCCCAGGGAGGTTTTAAAGTTTTATATGAAACAGATTCTCGGATAATTTTGGAAGGATTGACTTTTTAATATTCGAATACTAGGAAATGACCCATGATTTGATTCGAGAGAGTGGAGAGTTTTTTTGGTGTATAAAAAGGTAACTTTTTCGAGTTAGTGAGCGAACTAACGTGAGTAATTCCATTAAAAAAAATTAAAGAACAAGGTGTAAATGTTTGAAAATGTCAAAACTTTGGAAGGATTGACTGCCTTGTTTAGGCACCAGTCTATCACGTGAAATGATTTCCACCCTCAGGCCCGGTTCACCACCCGGGAAGGGGGGAACAAGAAAAAAAATTTCCACCAGCAGACCTGCCGAATGTGAGGGACAAATAATTAACTGCCCATGCTTCATACAAAAATCACATGACCTGCCACGATCTCTTCTTTCGGCAATTTTGTCGGAAGATTCTTCGGTTGAAATAGTGATTCTCAATAGGAAAAAGATGAAAGAAAACGCGGAAGTTTCTGAAAGATGCCCGAAATAATTTATTACTGGCAATAAAATCAGAGAAAACGGCAAGATGACATACCGGAATCACAGCATTTCGATTGGTGAATGGTGGACTCCCTCATGGATGGTGTGAAAAGATATTGAGTGATCCTACCTCACCACGTGACCTGAGAAAGCACCAATCAAAACGTATGAAACTAGGGACTTAATGCTAATCACTCGTATAATTACCATAATTATACTTTATTAAAGAATTCTTATTAGTTCTTTCTCACCAAGTCATTTGAGGTAAAATCATATAAAATTTTCTCATGGTGCACATGCTACCCAAAACTGAAGGGAGCGTTTGGTGTCAGAGTTAAAGTAACTTTGATTTTGATTTTGATTTTGATTTTGATTGTGGAAAAAGACAAATGAGATGGTATTATAAATTTGACTTGGGAAACGTGTGTTTTTGTTGTGTAATGGGTAAAGTTAAAATCAAAATCATGATTCTAAAATCTGATAATGAAACCAAACAAGCCACAAATATATGGGAAGTTTCGGTTTGTGGCTTGTGAAAGCGGACAAACCAAACGGTAGGATTGATATTTTGAAGGCTCTTTTTTTATGTTATTTTTCGTTTTAGTTTTTAATTGTTCTTTTAAACAGCAAGCTCTAAAGGAACAAAAATCAGCGGAAAAAGTGTACCTTGGATAGGAAACCTAAATTATAAGGGCATTTTTGGAATTTTAAAATTATTGTGAGGGTATTGTGGGAATAAAAATGTGGAGAAACAAAATATGGATTCCAATAATTTTAAAATTATTGGAATTTTCAAGAGCAAGATTATTTGAAGAAAATGTACATCTTAAAAACTAGCAATTGGTGCATGGGTTAATTTACATGAAAAAGAAGGTACCAGCGGTTATTTTTAAAAAAATTATATTGAAAAGACGCATGTAAGGATATAGTTGTATACCATACGAAATATAAAATAGCCTATAGAAAGACCTTTTTTTTCCAGTGAGAATATGAAATTGAATTTAGTATGTAAATATATGTGAAATTGTTTTGTTTAGTTTTGTATTTCGAGAGAGAGACTTAGGATGTATTCAAGAGAGAAATTTATATAACGAAAAGGTGTGAAAAAAATGGTGAGAAGGTGCAAGTGGTTAAATTTGTTTTTAAGAAATAAATTGAAAAGACACTCATAAGGATGTAGCTGCACACTTTAAAAAGTATAAAAGGTATTTTATGAAAATAAATGTGGAGAAAAGTGAATTCCACACTTTTATATATGTAATAGATATGGATTTTACTTTTTAGAAAAAGCGTGCTCATTATCATAATCACTATCCTAACCTTCCAAAATGTACGTGAAAAATCATTCAGTTAATATCCCCTAATTATGATTAATTCAATTATCATTTTCTGGAAATTTTTAATTTTTTATAATTTTCTTTTGATTCCATTTAACATTTTATCTTTGAGTTTTATTTGATGCCTTGCAATAGATAATGTTTTCGAACCACTATGAGTCCATGTGCACTCCATTAGCTTTCACATTAGCAATTAGATTGGAAATCGTCACAGTCACAGACGTCCAAGGGCAAAGTAGAATCGAGACGAGGAACAAAAAAAAGACGTGTATTATTTTCTATATTGAGGACAGAAGGGAGTGATAGAATTGAAGATATAATCAAACGTGATAAATTTTCATGTAACTTTGCCCTCTAACTAGTACTAGTGTCATAAAGGCATAGATGAATTGCAATAAGAATTATCATGGATATATGTATCAATTGGGAAATGCAAAAATGATGGTCGTAATCAGTAGTAACTTAAAAAAATTTACGTTACCCTTATCTAGTAAAATCTTATCCCGTATTCTTTTTTTCTTATTTTAAGGGAAATGAATTTACTATGCAGGCGCGGCAGGTCATAACTGAAATGCCATTGGTGGGAAGTTTATTGTGCATTTTTTTATGTTTTCTCATTTGACTCCTTTCGTCAATACCCAATCAAAGATCAACATATTCTAATGACAAACATAATCACAATTAAAATGGCACGTAAAATATTTATTCTGGCAATTAATCCTTTCCTATATAGTAATTGGAGATTCTACCACGATTGATAGCAAAAACAACTACTATGGTTGTTTTTTTTCCTTAACCGTTAGATTTCCTTACGTAAGATATTGACCGTACACATGTTCAAGATTTTTTACTTTAAGATTCACCCCCTCATAGTTTGACTATCAACATTTGTGACCACGCAACTTCTGATTGACGCTCGGTCTCATCCGTTAATAAGCCGAATCTGCTTCGATATTAAACTTAACCGAAATGTATCGATTCAATCAAATAAAAAAAATTTAATTACTTTAAAAAAAATCTCATGTTCGTAGACTCTCAATTGGACAAGGATCGAATCTCCCAAATTGAACCAAAAATTCATTCTCATTAAATCCATCAAATTGAAAGAAAAATTCAATCTTGTCTATGCTTGCACGGCCTCTCGACCGCCCACTCCGATCCAACTCCTCCCCATTCTCTCCCGGTGACGTCGGTCGAGTTGTTTGTCTCCCTGCCTGGCATGATAGATCATATTCGATCTTACTCCGATGCTCTAGATCATAATACTATAAGCAGATCCGGACGGAATTCTATGATTTCGTAAATTTTCCGTCATGTAAATTTCAGATCAGATCGCCATGGATCCAACCAATTTCATGGATAAAATTTGTTTTGATTAATTCTATTGAAATCTTGAGTGGTGATAAAAAATTTTGATCTTCGGTGATGATCTCTTCACTGGTTGCTTGGTGTTGTGTGTGGATATCATTAACGGGATCGAATCTCTTCACTGATTGCTTCGGTGTTGTTTTCTCGGGATCGTGATTTGCAGGGCAAAGGAAGATGACGGAGTTTAATTGATTTTTTCTTTTCTTTTCTTTTCTTTCTATAAAGTATCAAATTATTACGTAATTTATTAGTCTGTTCAATTCATTTTGGTTTAATGTCGAATCAGAAATCGGATTTAATTCGTTCTCAGGCATGATTAAGCGTTGTCAAGAAGATAAGTAGTCGAAAATATCAAAAGTCATAGTATGAATGGTGAATCTTTAAATAAAAATAATAATTGATACGTGTACGGTCTAAATTGTAACTAGTAAAATCTAACGGCTGAAAAGAAAACAACCGCGGTGGTTGTTTTTTCAACTAACCGTGGTAGCATCACTGATATAGTAATAGTACCTCTCTCCATTCAGATATACATATCACCAAATTGTACAATATTTTGCAGCTCTTACATTAGACCAAGGAAAATCATCAAAGCAAATTATATCATGATAATGGTTTCTCCAAAGGACATTTCATCCTATTCATTATCTTGTTTATAATTGGGATGAAGGAGGGAGCCTCGCCGTATCCTAGAACATACGTTACGATTAAAAACTTCTTGTGTGGAGGCTAGACCTCACGGTCCACTGCAAGTACAAGGATGACGATCTCGGCTCGCGCCCACTTCATCAAGGTGATTGTTACTAGTTTAGTTTCCATCCGAATATTTGGAGGACGACATTGTTCTTCTGCAGCCTTGCATGGACTGATCAATTATACTATTACGACATATATGTTCAAGACAGGGACCAATACCGATGTGATGTCTGCTTATGGGGCATGAAATCAGCGGGCCCGTGCTTGCCCAATCCTGAAACTGGGACGTATAATCTTTGTGATCAGTGGAACCCGCCATCTAAATTTTGATTATTCTCTGAATATAAATTTTCATCTTTCTTGTAAAACTATGATAATGCACTTCATCATTGAATATCGAGATTTATGAGTTAAGAAGCGTACTAGGATCGTAAAATGATTATCAATCGATGGAAGGGTCAGATTTATAGTGTCTATGCAAGATTAGTCCGGACGATGATGTCAATCCCAAATCTTTCATTGCCAGGCACTCTATGTTCTAATATTTCGATAACAAGGAAGGGCTACCAGTCTAGTATTGGATGGGTGAACACCCAAAAACCAACCAAAAGAACCGAAAACATAATCTACTAATCTAGTGAAGGATTAATTAGGATTTTATTTGAAAATAAAATAAACATTCAGGGTAATGCTACTGCGATTGGCTAGCAAAAACAACCATGGTTGTTCTTTCCTTAGTCGTTAATCCCATTATGTAAGATCCGGGCCGCACACATGTCCAAGATCTTTTTACTTTAAGATTAATCCTCTCATAATTTGACTATCAATATTTTCGACCACGCATCTTCTGGACAACGCTCGATCAGGCCCATGAACGATTCAATCTGATCCAATTCGATATGAAACCGAACTGAAATATACCGATTCAATCAAATAAATAAAAAATTTATTTAAAACTTTAAAAACAAGGAATAAAAGAAAAAGGAATAATAAAACAATAAAATAAACAATTCGATACAAATGCAACAAACAGATATATATGTGTGTGTGTGTGTGTACACTTAAACACCAAAAAATAAAACGAGCCACCACGAGTTTTATTCCCGCGGCTAAATAATCCCCCTTGAAGCCTCAAATCTTAGGCCTCGTGCTTTCTTCTCGCGATTTCCCCGAAAACATGAATTTCTGTGTGGTCCGGCAAAATTTTATCGGCTCGTGCCATGGGACGGTAGGAGAAGTCCTCACAAACTCTAATTCGACGCAGGTCAGTTGTTCCGTTCCAGTTCTGCTGGATTTTTTCAATGTTGTATCGAATTGCTAATTCTCTCTTTAGGTTGGAAGTCAACTCGGGGATGAGCTTGACTGTTCAGCGCGTGTTTGAGCTCTTTCTGGTGGTGTGGTTTTCGATTGAAGAAGCTGAGGATTTGTGGAGTTAGCGGATTGTCAAGTTTTCCGTGTGTCTCAAGTTCACAGAAGTGATCAAGCATGGTCAAGAAGATACGTACTCGAAAATATTGATAATCAAGTTATGAGGGGTGATTATTAAAGGAAAAAGATCTTGGATGCGTGAACAACCTAGATCTTATCTAACGAGATCTAACGGCAGAAAATAGCTAGCCAACCACTCTATAATCTCCAAAATAGTCATTGATTTTAATATATATCTAAAAAAATCGGTTTGTGCGAGGAAATATTGTCTGGTGCTTGTTATTTAGCACAAATGACGAAATTATATCATAATATTGATTGGTAAAGCATAATAAAAATATACAAAATTTCATGTCCTTATATCTCTCATATTCCACTCTTTTTATTTAACAATCAATCAAATATATAATATATAAAGCCTTGGGTAATCACCAGAGGCTACCACCATGCACATTTGGCAAAATTGAGCATTCTCATGCATTTGTAGCCACCATCCACATTCATTAGTGATATGCATTAAGTACCTATTGTGAATGACATAATTTTAATGGCATAAATATTTGATTTCATAATCAAATATTCAATATCATATTATTATTACTATTATATCAAATGTTGTGGAAACAATTGCTGTAGTGAAAACTAATAATAACAATTATTATTATTATTATTATTATTATTATTATTATTATTATTATTATTATTATCAAATGTTGTAGACAGAAACAATTGCTGGAGTGAAAAATAATAATAACAATTGCTGGAGTCAAATATTTTCATAGCTTTCACCAAATGAAATAATTGTTGGGGACAAAATAATAATAATAATAATAATGAAATAATTAATTGGGATAAAAGTAATTATTTGATAATGTTTAAGTTTAAAAATCTCTCATAATTTTATAGAAATGTTAGTGATTGTTTTATGTTTCATATTCACAATTATTCACATTTAAATTTCCTACTCTACTGATAATATGTTAATTTGGTATTTTATGTAAATAACTTACAAAAAAAAAAGATGAGTGAAAAGTTGTGCTAGACTTAAGAAATGAAATCTATTATGTAATATTTTAAAAATCATAATTTCAAGTATCACAAGATAATGCAATGATTAAATTTAGATTTACGATTTATGAAGACAAATTTTGATTCGTTATTTTATCCAATTCACCAATTAAATGCATCATTCTAAATATTTATAACTTTGGAGATATCCGCAAATTATCTTACAAAAAATTCATAAAATACATATTTACAAAATAAGATTTGATTTTTTTTCCTATTAAGTAAGTGATAATTCATAGAGATTTCCTCATAAATAATAACCATGCACAAGGTACCGGTAAGTGGCCAAGACATTTAAGTCTCAGCCAGCTGTAGATCAATGCATAATGAAGTTTCTAATACCAGCTGGATTTCATTTATCCAACAAACATCATAATTCCTTTAACTTTTACTGCTTATATTTTTCTTTCTTAAATTATAAAATAGGAAACTCGAATATAATGATAAAATTCTAATAAGCAGTCAATCCATGTAGATATATACAAGCCTTAATATATAGTTTTGCCCAAAAAGGGCCACAAATCAGTACTTCCATAGGGAAAGCTCATCTTGAAAGAGAATTACTGGCGGCAAACCTCACACATCAGTAACTACGATAAATATACTACAAATCAAACCCAAGATGAGGAAACATCAAGACAAGCGCAGTCCACGAGTGAAGATGTCTTCAAGAGACCGAGCATACCTCCTTGTGTTGCTCTTCTCCTTCTTGATTTCGAGCAGCCTATCATAGACACACCAAGGGAAGCTCAGGTAATGGTCCCGCTTCAGGCCCTCGTTATAGACCCCCCAGTAGCTCGGGTGATATGTGACATAGTACCAAGCTGATGCCTTCGCGTCCAGATTCTCAGGTTCCAAACTGTCTGACCCTGTCGCCTTCTCATTGAACCATGTCCTTGCTTCCTTCCTCAGGGCCTTGACAGCCATAGTGATAGAGTCCGAGTCCCTCCTCTTACTGAATGACTTCGACAACTTCATGATATTGCCACTAAGTATCTCCGCCTCAGTCCTGATCCCATAGTAGTCCATGATGTTGCCCAATTTGAAGTCGTAGTTGCCCTTGTAATAAAAAGCATCATCCACATAATCCTCGAAGCCCTCAACTTCCATATCAGGGTCATAGGACCGCCTAGCATCTTCCTTCATGAAGGTCCGGAGGGAAGTGGAATCAGGAGCTATGTCCCTCACCTCTCGGAAAAGCTTCCCGATTACATTCTTGGATTCATAGGTGGGCTTGTCGAGCTTCTCCATGAAGTCAGGATATTCTTTAGCATACAGATTGGGAGGGATCTCAGCAGGCACGCCCGTTTTTGGGAAATCAACGGCAATAGAGAATAGCTTTGCGAGTTCGATACACTCCGGGCATCTCGCCTTTGCACTGCTCCGATCAGCAAACACAGTGTGGGCATTAGCTATTATTCCCAGGCTGTCATTGAGAATGTAGTTCACGAAGTACTCTTCCACTTCCTGCTCAAGCAACAACCCAGACTACAAATAAGTAAAACATTGATGATTGATTTTTGTAACTCCCAACAGTCGAACTGTAAATGATCACATATTATCCCCGATTTTCTAATCTTGTACACTTCAGGATACATAACAAGGAGCATTTACAATGATTTATTGATTAACTGAACCAAATCACAACTTTGCCAATTTCTTATTCCACCAATTACATGAGTGATTCTATTAAGCAATGTCTCAAGTAATATGCTGTATCATGTGACGAGGGCAAACTACCTAAGTAATCAAATGTTAAGATCTTCAAGATTGTCAGATGGAGGAGCTAAATATAAAAAGTCTGCGGTACCTCAATCCTAACATCGTGGTCTAATTCAACTGTCGGGGCTGGTGTATAGTCCATAGGCTGATCTTGAACAGGCGGAATCAATCCAGAGTCCCAAGAGACAAAATAAATATCCCCATCCAGATCACTCCCTGAGCATTCATTTGGGTGAGGCCTGAACTCAAAATCCAATTCAAAAGGCATAGTTGATTACCAAACCATTTCACACTATAGGCAGAAGAAACTAAGCATATGACCATCTCATCAACTTTAACATATACTTACTTATCCAGCTAACTTTCAGCTCAGCATAAAATCTAAACTGTCATAAAGCTCAACTTTTGGTCTCTACTGCCAGCGAGGTTATCTGTTTCATGGTTGAAGAGCAAAGAATGGATTCTTTCTTTTGGCTGATCCAGAGACTGACATAATCAGAAGAAAGTATATACTATAGCAAGCATACTACTGCTAGCTTCTGGAAAAACAGAAATGTTAAACAGATGCATAAAGATCTCAAAGGGGGAATGACAATTTCACAATGGCTGAATGATTATAGGCTCCAAGTAGAAAGTCTGTGCCAACACATCATATACATAACATAAAAAGAAAAGAGACATGCAACCAAAGTACCTCATTCCTTTCTGGGGGAAAACAACGCAATCCACCATATGGTGCAAAGCTGGTACATTCACAGCTCTGAGAACTCGAACATCACCAGGATGCAGGCAAGGGTTCTTTGCAACCACTACTCGTCCCTGGACAACAAAAGATTCATCCGATGCTGTACCAGTGTGCATGCAGGTATTATCCAGCAACTGTCCCAGTTTTCGACCCGAAAACTGCACGAATACCTGTCCATACTCTAAGGTCCGGGTCTCGTCCAGGCAACCCATCATTGATCTCCCTCCAGGTATAAAAATCCTGGTCTTTGTCCTCAGGTCAAACAGCTTCGAAGCACGGAAAGTACGAAGCATCATTGACAGGAATGGTTCCTTATCCGGCTCATACCCACACACAAGCATCTGCTTGAGGACCTGAGTATTCTCACCAGGAGCCATGAGATCTAGAGCTTCCTGCGCCTTCAAAGGATCTTTTAGAATAGAGTCTAACTGATCCACAGCTTCTCTCTGTTTTCGCTCAAAAACTTCATCGGGAACACCTAGAGTTGATAGGAGAGAGATGATCTGTCGGTTCAGAAAGCACGGTTGGTACTTGCTCCATGCCAAGACATTCAGTTTCGTGTCTGAGGATTCATACTTTCTCATGCTCTTGCGCAGTGATAACTTCACGGGCAAGGTCGGGTCAATGGCCACAACACCTTTATATCCCCCATACCGTATCTGAAATGCTGATGGAGTATAACCTTTAAAGCTGCATTTTTTTGCAACTTTCTTTGCGAAATCTTCAGATACTTTCCCAATTCCATCAGAAAAAATATAGCGCTTCCCGCCACGAATAACCTCAATATCAGGAATTTCTTCAGTTTCATACCATTCCACCGAAAGAGTTTCAGTGGATGAGCTTAAGGATTGGCCTAGTCGTGCAGCATATTTCGCCACGTTCCTGATTTGATGGAACTCACCTATGGATTCCCTAATAGTATCAGCTGTGCATCCATCTATCGGAGCAAACATCCATGCAGAATTTTCACGTAGCTGACTAGAGGAGAAAGCAAGGAATTCAAACTTCTTATCACCTATGGTTATTCCATTCTGAAGGGTAGACAGAATTCTTGTAAAAATTTCTGTTCTCATACCACTGTTGGCTACAGAACCACGAGGAGATAAAACTGTGGAATGAACTTTATCGAGATCTTCGTCCACGAAAGAGATTCGGAGGAAATTATCAGTATACTCAGAGTACCTCCGCAGAACTCGATTTGACACATTAACTTCTGGACCAGAAAAGTACACTTTGCAAGGAGTTATCTGAACCCTGTGAACATACATCAGGCCCTCATCCAAAGATATCAAAGGCGACCGCATACTACGCCGCCGTATCAGATGCTTATTTTTCATGCAGATCAGGTACTGCTCCTCAAGCCACCTCTTCGGATGGTAACAACATTCTTTTAGATAATACAGTTTCTCTAGAGCATACTCTATGAAACTGACGTCCACCCGGCGTGGATCAACGAGTCGATAGAAGGAAGAGTCAAGACAGGGTCCTGGAAGACACCCATTCTGTACCAACAGATTGATCTTGAATAGTATCTTGTAGGGAATATCACTACCTATGGGGGGCTGCACGATAGGAACTAGGTTCAGATTGCGAGAGAAACTGGAGCCACTCTCCATAGCAAATATGCCTTCAATTTCCCTATAAGCAGCGAAATTCTCCTGAAAATCTGGGAGCTTAGACGCATGAAAGATCTCAAGGCACATTACGGAAGATTGCCCGATACAAGCAGATGGAGTAAAATCCGTTGCTCTCACCCATTGGTCATCTGAACCAACCTTGCAATAGTTGTATAAGGGACTCTCCAGTATATTACTTGCAGGGTTTGCATCTTTTCTGAAAATACGAGGAGCACCGAACAGCTGAAAATTATCAAACAAATAAGGGTTACAACAGTATTTCCGGATCTCCATTAACATAGAAGCCCAATACCGTCTAAACGATATAAAGTAAGAATTGTGTCTGCATGGCCAATGCCATTCCTAATTACAAACAAGAAAAAAGCTAGAATCATTTGTAAAGGAACTGGCTAGAACCATAACAGTACAAGATATGTAATGGATTCTCACCATGTCATGCATCACTACGTTATAGGGGATGAAAAGAGACTACTTGTGCAAGACCCATGGTAGTAACAGAGATTATTAACCCATCATTTATGCTCAGGAAATGAAGAAAACTAAGAACATTAACTATTGAAAACAACGAAAGAACCTGAATTAGCAGATAAATGGTGCCACGGCCTCGTTGACGTTGAAGCTTAATTTGCCAGATGTTCTCATATGAAAGGTCAAGCTTATATTCCACTCGATTATAAAACAAAACAAAGTAGAATCTTCTCAATCCAACCCCAAAATCAACAGAAACATTCTGCACTTTCCACAGGGTGGAGAACTGCTGCTCGGAAATCTGACACCCAAAGTGCAATGTTACACCTTCCATACTATGTGATAGGATTCTCGGTTTCGGTACAATATCATGCTCGACCTTGCGAGCAGTCAGATATGATTTCCCATACCACAATCGTGGACTGGCCAAACGGATTATTCTGTCAGCATCTTCAGCTGTCATGAACTGCACGATCGCGTATAATCGACTGCCGCTTTTGGCTGGTCTAACTTTAATGGCATAAACAGTTCCCTCGCCTGTTATTTGTTCTAAGAATCCCTGAACTGTCTGTGCTGACGTAGAAGAAGGGAAGCCGTGTAAATTGACTGTCTTTCCCATAATTACTGTGCCGGCATACGTGCACTTTGTTTGCACCCTACCAAGGAAACCAAAAAGAAATGATAGTCAACTCCCCTGTTACAATAACATTTAGTATGGATATGTTGATGAAACGAATAGAATGGTCCAGAATGCAAGTCATAAGAAAGTAAGTATGATATTATGTAGACAGTAAAACACATATATTAATATGCATGCACACGCCCATAGTACGTTTATATGCATATATGTATATAGATATGATCCACTACCCAAACAGTAAAAGTCTAAATTCTTTTCATTTTTAGAATTGAAATTTATCCTAGGCTATTTGCCCCCATTAATTGAGAAAACTTAGCATGACAGGCCTAGAAAAGTAAATTTACCAAATGTGGCAAATGTTGCTACTGACATATGCCAACTTCCCCGCAACAAAAGAGCAGTAAAGTACATCAATGGTTCTTGAACCTATGGCAATAAAATTATGTTAGTCCTTCAAAAGTCCTAACAGAGGTATATTGCTCCATAGACTCAATAACTACTAGGGATGTAGCCATAGGCACTCAGTCCAACCCGCAGTTGAATTCTACAATATTTTTCAAACATACGTTTTCTTTTTCTTTTTTTTTTTTGGGGGTGGGGGGGAGTAATATTCAGTTTTATTAATAATAATAATAATAATAAAGAATTTCATTATTTGCAGGATTATAGGTTAAAACTTCTTAAAATTAAAACAGAATAAATAAATATAAAGGGAGGGGGTGGAAGAGACAATGGAACCATAAACTTGGCCCACCCAAGGCTGGTGGCTTGGTAACATAGAAGACAGGCCTGGCCACCAGTAGTGATGGGAAACCAGCAACCCCATTACATCAGTTCTCCGCGATGGGGCAGCAGGGGTGCATCGCGGAGCATCCCTCAAGGCCACCCCCCCTACATGGAGGCTAATTTATCTCCATGCAATGCTTCATAAAGGTAAGAGATACTACTTACATACATGCAAATGCTACTCATTTGTCTTTTTGGTTTTCTCATTTTTCTTTTTTTATTTTGGGGGTGGGGGGGGGGGGGGGGGGGGGGGTGTTTGGTTCCTGATACGGTGATACCCATCTTATAAATTCTAGATCAACAATGACAAGTTATTAATTGGGGGGATTGATTCCTGATACGGTGATACCCATCTTATAAATTCTAGATCAACAATGACAAGTTATTAATTGGGGGGTTGGTTACAGCTGTATTAACATTTACCCCTTTCTGCAATAGAAAATGGTAGGTGAGGGGAACTTTGTTGAGTTTTCTCAAGTTTTTTTTTTTTTTCTGAGTGAAAATTTTTCTTAAGTTATAAGTTGCAGCGAATGAACTTCCTTTCATGTCCGCAAAACTACATAACATTCCTCGGGTAACTTATGCATAGATCTGGTATGTTTGTTCTCTTATACATTCATAAATGACAGGCACTGTTTGGAAATTATACCACTTGATCTACAAGATATAAGTACCTCCACTAAACAAATATGCAATTTCCATTTTCAACCCAACTAATATTTTGAAAAGGAAAAAAAAAGGCAGCGATTATTGAGCCAGCTTATATCTTACTAATATCCAAAACAAGTACAAATTTTAAAACAGATCCGCCACTTTCATAATCACAAGGTATCAAAAGAAGATTAAGTTCAAACTGAAAAATCAAGCAAATTAGTTCATGTGGCCATCAGCTGCAAAAATGATGCTTCACTTCAGTGGAATGATAATGGGGTGTATTAGTGGTCAACAAGAATGTCATCCCCCTTCTGAACAATGGTTAGCAGACATTTCAACGATAAAGAACTAGAATGTTTGCACCCTGTTGCTCTTAGTCCGATAAGAAAGCTTCATAAATCATTATTACAGTGCTTCAAGAGCAATTATCAGTTCAACTCTGACAATCACTTTATAGTCCTGCCTACTGAAGCATGCCTTTAAGATTTCAGAAGTGAGGTTTAAATCTGTCACCAATTATTATTACCATCCGACAAAATTTAATATAGAGAACACGAGTTTGGGCACACTCTGCAGAAATTCTTCTCTAAAAGGATTTCTCACCGAAATGGGGGCCATTCTATAGATATTTGTCGAAAAACTTGGATTAGCAAAAATACCCAAGGCACTTCGATCCGTTACGCCAGTAACTTCAGCCTACATTTTTCACTATCGACCAATACTGTAGGAGGACAAGAAATTCTTGGATGTTCCTTAAACTAACCACTTGACATGAACTATAAGAATAAAAACGGGGAAGAGAAGAAAGAGTTGCTAAAAGAATCACCTTGTTGTAAGGAAAACAGCAACCAACAAGATCAGTCGGAAACGCTCGAGCGCACAGTCCGATGAACCGAAACAGAGCTCGGGCCGATAGATGCTTCAAATTCTTGCCAAAAAGTTGCCAGTTTTATTCTAGCAGTGGCGATCGAAAGGAACAAAGGGTGACCCCCCGATACAAGTATACTAAAGAAGGGGAAATGGTAGGGAATTTAATGAAACTAAACCCAGTTGAGGAGGGAATGTAAAGCAGGCTTGAGTCTTTTTCCTTATGCCCTGTTTAGATTCCCAAACACTGGCTGCGTTTGATTTGTTAGTATGATTTTAAAATCATGATTTTGATTTTAATTTTAATTTTGATTGTGGAAAAAGACAAATGAGATGGTATTATAAATTTGACTTGAAAAACGTATATTTTTATTGTGCAGTGTGTTGAGTTAAAATCAAAATCATGATTCTAAAATCACACTAACTTTTCAAACGCAGCTTTAATTTTAACTTTAACTTTAACTTTAACTTTAAGTCACTGCACAACAAAAACACACATTTTCCAAGCCAAAAATTTTAAAAAAAACTTTAAACTCACCACACTACACAACAAAAACACACGTTGCCCAAATCAAATTTATAATCACATCTCATTTATCATTTTTCACGATCAAAATCAAAATTAAAGTTACTTTATCTCTAAATCCAAACCCACCCTTTCCTTCTCTGACTAGAGGCAGACTCAGACTCAAAAGTTCTTGAAAAGGCTAATCGGCGGATTACGGCCGATCATGATCATCATACACAGTCGATAATGGCTCACAGTCAAAGAAGTGGCAAGATCAGAGACTAAAGCACAAGCCAAGCTTCGTTCTTCGTCCAAGCCTCTTATCAGTAGGATCTACAGTGACAGGAAAGGATTCCAAGCTACAGAGGATTATCAGTGCAAGAAAGGGAGCCCTCACCGGTGGATGGAGAAGCTCAGGGGACGAATATAACGCCGGCGACGGAGAGGAAGAGACGGAGTGAGGTCGTCGTTATGGCCGAGCTCCAAGTCAAGGATGAGTCCACTCTCTGGCTTCACTCACTGCTTCTCTCGAGTCAACTTCCCAAGCAAGTTAAGGAATTCTTGGCGGCCTCTGATTATATTTCCTCTCGGAAGGACAAAAGTCTGAGATTCCCTTCGGTGGGCCCCAGCCACTTCTACCATGTGATCCCCAAGTTTGTGACCCTCATCTGTTGATCCTCATGCTTTAGTTTATTATGATTTGATCCCTGTACAATTAGAGCTTCCCGCAATGCCCAAATTGTTAGCATGTTATGGTAAAGACATAGGGTATGCCTCATTTACACCACTCTTTTTCAAAATCAAAATCAAAATCAAATAACTCATATAAAGTCAAAAGGTAGGCCCCATACATAACCATTTATACCACTCTTTTTCAAAATCAAAATCTAATTTTAAAATGTTAGTTACAAACCAAATGCAGAAGTGATTTCAAAATTATATTTTCCATTCATATCACCATCTAAATAAATAGAACTGACTAGACGTCGATTGAAAGGAATCACCTGTTTTATTAATGTTTACACTTATTTTCCACATAATTTGGGCCACAATGGATAATATCTAAGGACTTGAGGAGCTTCGTGTTGGAAGATCGAATGTCAGTTGCGAAGCCTAGTTCCATATGGATGCACAATGGCGAAAGAAACCTGCTAAAATCAAGTTTATGGCAACACCTGAATTGGTCCACCGAAGATAGGGACATGACACGCAGTGTTGGAGGTGGTAAGATCCCATTTAGTTTTAGGTCCAATCTGGAATAGAAACAAAGGAAGACTTGACTCAGCTTGGAATCATCGGTACAACACTGCTCATTGTGCCCGACCCGATTAGGATGTGAAGATGGCAAGAATTGTGCAATTGACAATGATTCAAGACATGTGACAAGATCTCGTCAACTGGGGGATTTCCATGCAAGAGACATCTACAGAGTTGCTAGGGATGAATTGAGGGAGCCGAGGTGGCAGTCATCTCTCTAAAATTTTCACTAAGAAATTTTACATTTTTTGATGAAATTTCTTATATTTACCTCTCATAATTCGGAAAAACTACCGTATCATTCGCCCCCTCTTAAGTCCAAACCCTAGATCCATCCCCAAGTTGCGGAGAAAGACAAGATCAAACATTCGTCTTACATGGAAGTTATGAATATGCAGCTTGATCCCATACATTTTTGAGAAATTTACTATCTTCTTCCATCTCATTCATGAGGTGTCCTCGATGCCAAATTGGTTGGAAAAGATTATATAGAACACAATTGTTAGGTTTAGATTTTATTTCGATTATTCCTTGTTTTAGATTTTAACTTCAGCAATCAGAAATAATTGAAGATTTGTCCTCTAAGATTACTAGGATATTTCTTCCTTTTTATTATGATTTAATGTTTAGATAATCATTGGAGAGAATTACTCCAAATAGTAATTTTTAGGGTAGATCTTTTACTTTGCTTCCATCTCCATGTTTATGGCGTATAGGAGATTGTTAGACGACGCTACAAATATTCGAAATCAGATACTTTGTAAGCCCCATTGGGCATTTTAAACACGAACTTATCTTTTATATCTTTATTTTTATCAAACCTTTATATTCGTACAGTTACATTATCGCAATTACCTTTCCGCACATTTATCCTTACTACGCATTAACCTGCTCTATGAAGCAAGCTAGTTTGACCTTCCAAGATTGTTTGGCTGCCGGTCCGTTGGTTTTTGCTTGCCTAGATTCACAAGAACGATGAGGCATTTTATGAAATAGGTTAGACTCACCCTTTCGGCTACCAATAGCCGAAAACCATATCCTCACAGACCAACTTGGGATGTGAGGTAATTGTCGTCTTAGATTAACTCTTGGGCCATCTCAACATTGCACTTTGATTTTTAGCACTTGCTTGTATTGGGAAGAATCATAGACGCAAAATTGTCTAATTACATCATCTATCTCATTTCCAATCGATTGACTCATTAGAATCCAACCACCAACTAGACTTATGAACCTCTTAGGCCGTGGCGCTATATTCGAGCACAATAAGGTCGGCTGGTGGTTTTGCTGCAAATTCTAGGGATTGTGCCTGGCACGCCTAGCAATTCTATCTCACAAGAGATCCGCCACGTGAAGATTAAAAATAGGATTAACGTAACTTAACATGAAATAATTGCAAGATTATAAGCTTGTGAGACTCAAAGAAATTCATGGATCCCACCCACCATCCATGGTGGCTAAGCTCGGTCTCCTGTGTTGTGTTCTTATGTGGGTCTCACGTGAAAACGTTTGTCGTTTTCAAATATGCATAGTAACTAATGAAGAATCTCATGCATGTTGCGTTTAGTAATAGAGTTAAGTTTGATTTAGTTCGATTTGATGAGATGAAGATAAATGTAGTTGGAAAAAATATATGAGAGAATTTGAAGAAGAAGATAAAAAAGTAATGATTGCGTTGTTGAATTACGGAATAAATATTGAAATTTAGGAAAAAATGTTGAATAGTAAGAGAATTTAGTATTAAAAAATTAATTTAAATAATAAATAATAAAAAGTATGAGAGGATTTGAAGAAAAAGATAAAAAGTAATTATTGTATTATTAAATTGAGAAAAAATAAAGTAAATTTAAGTTAAATTAAGTTAAATTTTATTACCAAACAAAGCAAAATGCATTGAAAATTCAATGTCATTGTAAAGAAATTTAAAAGGCATAAATTTTCTTCTTTTTTTTCAAGTACAAATGTAAAAAATATATTCAGCTTGACAATTTAATAACCCTTTTAATGTGTATGTATGTGTACATATATATATATATGTATGTAATCTTTTGTTTGCTTTCAAAATGACATCACGTTCATCCATTCTATAGTTAATCCTTTATTTTTTAGCTATCATTATCTCATTTACGATCTATCAGTGATACTCCTATTTAAGTACTGTCACTAGCATAAAAGATTGAATTCCATTGGAGCAAATTTTCATCACCTCAACCAAAGTGGGTTGATTTAAGCGGTTCGGCACTTGTTTCGCTTAAGTAAGGTCTTTGATTCGAGTCCTTGTAAATACAGAAAATTCACGGCGGAAGAGTTTTACCCTTTAGTAAGCCGACTTGGCTCGACTAGAATAGTTTGAGCTCAAATGGGCTTCCGAATACCGGGGTTCACACCAAAAGAAAATTTGCATCACCTCATTAGCTTTAAAATTGAAATTAAACTCGTCTTATAGACTTCATAATTAAGTAAAAGTTACTTCAATTTGATGCAAATATTGTAAAATATCTGAATTTTTTGATAATTTAATATCATGTTAAACAATTGAAAACACATGACTTCATTTCATATTTGAAAACTGAGGAATCATATTTCTAAGTATACACATAACAATTTATACTAGTTAAACTTAGTAAATATATTATGTTCAACTTGTTGTGTTTCCTCTTATAAAAATATATTTCATACTCTTGGACTGACCCTTACTGTGCCGTCACATTGATGCATCATATTTATAATAGAAGAGAGCTCATGAATTATCTCACTTGGTTGCTATCATAGATAATCGCATATAATTTTTTTCCTATTTCTCTTTAATTATTGTTGATTTATTCAAAATCCATAAGTAACATCCATATTTAAATACTTTACAAACCAAGATATAAGATTGAATTAAGGACTCACATAAGACTCATCTTGTTACTTTTTTCATTGTTAACCTAAATATACTTTGTAACTAAGTAAATTAGATGAAAGGCATGTACATATGCACGAGCTAGAATCATCGAGCATCTCAAGAAAGCCAACAATCACTATTGGAATGAATATATAGGTATTACAATTTTTTCTTAATTAAGATTTGTGATTTGATCTTTGTACAAACAATAGAAGCATTACAGAGTAGTTGATTCAGTGAACAAACATTATTCATTCCTTTTTAATTGAAAGGACTAAGATGACCACAACTTGTGAAGGATGGAATCTTCACATAATCATAAAAAATTTCTCTCACTCTCAAGTTAAGATTATAGGGCGATCTATATTTGGAAGAATCTCACTCCCAACATGACAATATCAAAAAAATGA
Source organism: Punica granatum (assembly GCF_007655135.1). NCBI lineage: Eukaryota > Viridiplantae > Streptophyta > Magnoliopsida > Myrtales > Lythraceae > Punica > Punica granatum. The sequence continues at coordinate 27,575,137 of NC_045128.1, forward strand.
AACAAATTTATGAGAAGCAAGTGGTTAGCGTTCAAGAAAAATGTAAAGAACCATTCTGCATCTTAGAAGATTCAAAGTGGCAATATAATAGATTAATTATAAATTTGTCTTTTCATCTTCCAATGTAGATAATTTTGATTTTGAAAAGTGAGGTGCCATCACAATATCATGTCACTTTCACGTTAATACCGGTAGTCATACGAAAGGTTATGCAAGGAGAACACTCCTCAAACCTAGATGGCGCTTTTCAACGTGCCGTCTCGGCTTTTGATAATATATATAGATGTGACAAAATTAATGCAGGTTTATTATTTTTGGCAACATTCAAAAAAGAGTTAACATATATATTAATATTATTCACTTCATAGTTAAATAAATGTATATTACTAATATTATTGTTATTATTATTATTAAGCTATGCATACATTTTTACATTATTTTATATCAAAAATTTAGAAAAAATAAAATTTATGATTTAATATTATAAAAATAAAATAAAGTCGTGAAAGTATGAAAAAGTATCTTAGTTTCAACCAAAATTCTCAAAATGCTTTCGCTTTATACTCTCCGCGGGGAATTTAAAAATGCTTCTACTTTACATTTATATAATGGATATATAATAGGGTTTTAGGGTGCTAACGGCCCGTGCTAGAATTCAGGGAATAAACTTGGACAAATGAAACTCTAGGGAGCAGGTTGATATAAGAGCATTTTTAGGGGGCAAATTACAATTACTTTTTATGTACGTCCTGATAATTACGTTTACATGACGCTCATTGGTGAGATCATGATCATCTTTTCAAATCGTTCTAAATTCTAATTGGCTCTTTAGGGATTAAAAAAAATACAAGAAATTAAAAGGAAAAAGAAAAGGAGACATAAAAGAGAAAAAAACCCCGAGGCCCCACCAATTCGAAACAACTTCTTGGGGAAGCTGTTCGTTTGCCCAATCACTCCTCTGTTTCGTGTCACTGGCCTTATATTATATTAATACCGGAACTATTCATCTAAGCTATGTATTGAGCGGACTTTTTAAGGTTTTTATTTTATGTTAATAAAAAATGATAAAAAATTTGAAATAAATAATCTAATCGAGGATATCTAATATATAAATACATCCTGAAAATTTGAAAAAAAATAGTTATTGAAATGTGAAAAAATCTGAATATATATGAAAGGGGATAAGTAGAGTCTTTTGCCTGGGAGCTTAGAGTTACCGAACGAAAATTTCTCGTCAATTGAATGGAGAGCTCTCGTGGGAAGAGTCTAAATTACATAATATGTATATATATATATATATAGGTAGATATCGATGATTGTCAACTATCGTGCCGGAGAGAGAAAGCAGTACATTCTTATATAGTACTTTCTACTGTTGAATTGATGAAAGCTTGCATCAATGTTCTAACAAAATCAAACCAATGCATCCACTATACCCAAAATAAGTATTAACAAATGAATAGAAACATCAATCGAGGACAACCAGATTCAACAACACACACCTCTGTATATTATTAACATGCCCCGATCCATGGGGAATGCCCGAACCAGACCCTATATTCTTCCAGGTCCCTAAAGATCAAGTTCACCTATGCAGGCCCCGCAAGTCAATGGAGAGATACAACCGGCCCGAACCAAGAAGAAGACCGAAATGAACCGACGAATGGATGGTTGAATTTCATAAAATTGATTTATATAGCCATTGCTAGGATAAGTCTGTCGAGCTAGTTTCATTTCTTGCTCAACTCATACGGGTAACGAGTCGGTCGATGGAGGGCTTTTGGTATGCGGGGGAGGATAAGAGGAGGCTGCTACTTCCGGAGGAGGAGTAGGGACCCCGTAGACCTGAGGGTTGGTGCGCACGTCCTGCTTTCCCCTGGCCCTTCCGAGGAAGTAGCAACCGAACCCGAGCAGGAGGCTGAACAGAATCAACGGCAGAGAGATCACCACCACCATCCCCATCTTTGTGTTCTTTTCGTCGAAGCTCGGACACAAACGAACTGTAACTGAGAATGAGAGAGAGGATCGGGCTGAGTTGCTGAGTACGAGGTGGAGGAGGAAGAGCTTATGCTTATATACGATGAGCTTGAGAGAGGAAAGAATTGAAGGGAACTATCCAGACGTTGCAGCAGAAGAAAGGTAGAAGTGGGAATATTCTTTTATATATATATATATATATACATATATATTCGGGGGGACAAAAATAAATAGTATGGTCCCTCCCAACGGGCAGACTAACGTTAAAAAATGCGTTCCAACGGATACTTTTACATGGGACCCAGCGAAGCCATCACATGCGGCGTGTGGGGCTCAAATTTTGATCGGAGAGGAGTTAGGAACATAAATAATAATTTTTTTATATTTAAATATTTTATATATTATATCCGTCTCATCTCCAAACATAAGATAAGAATTTGAGAAATCTTACCCACCATATATTCGATCAGTGAAACGCAATATAAAGAGATCTTACGTGTAAACTAGATGGCAATGGGAACCCATTTTTATCACCTTCACTCAATTCAAATAGCATATCAAGCTTTGTGATAATGAAATTAACTAGCAAACCAATTGTCATACAGTAGAGTTGTAATCCATCACCAGTCATTTCATATTCATATGTTGTCGAAATCCTACAAAAACGCGAGATGAATTTAAATTTCTTGGCTCTTAAGTTTTGAACCTTCAATTTCACGAATGCTCTGCGTTCAGAGTTCCAGCTGCACTCGTCGTAGATGCCAGTTCCGTTACTATCAATAGTCCCGACGGGAAAAACAAAAGTTAGAAAAAAAAATATCTGAGACGTGGATTCCGTCACTATAGCACAGCTCTCATATATGGGGATGAACCTTATCTTAAAAATTGCACATGTGGCCAATAGACACAAAACCCAGAGGTTGCGTCGTCGTCTTTTCTCACTTTTGCTCTAACGGAACCAATGTTGAAGCATCATCTCCATCTCCCCGGAAGTAGAACTGATGTGCTCTTCTCCTTCCTTCCGAAACCACCATCTCCACATTACTCAATAAGCTATTGGACTTCTGCCTTTGTAGCTTCGAGGACACTGCAGCCAATTTTTACGACACTTTATGAAGCTCTGAAAATACGGGCTCCAACTCGACGAGGAGCTTTGAGCTCTGGTCAGTGTTCTGCGAGGCGGAGATCGGTGAGATATGGGACCGATGATTATGAAGACGGTGAAGAAGAAGAGTACAGGCACAACGAGGAGATTGCCATGTTGGAACTGTACAGTCAGTCCGCTAGAGGGGAAGCACTTATTGTACATGCTTCCGTGGATGGAGAGGATGTCGAAGTTCTAATCTTCAAGGTGAGATCAATTTTTTCAATTTTTTCCCCTTAAATTTTAATTCAACGATTATTTATTTATTTATTTATTTTTGCAAATGCGTCACCAATTGATCAATGACATAGAAAAGTTCGTGTATATAATTGAATATTCCTTTTTCCATAATATGGCATATTTTGCAATAAATTCAAAATATCATTGTATCTACAAACTAAAAGATTCTAAGCTCAAAAAGAGAAACAGTGACACACGTTCTCGCTTGATAATTAAAAAGTTTCAATCTCGATGCTCGTGATAGGACTCCTGTGTCCATTTATTAAGTCATTAAGATTTTTATTTCATTATTTTAGATCCATGGGTTCCCTTATAATCGAAAAATTAACATTGTACGTTCCATACATGTGATTACAGTATTGTGCATACTAAAGCATAACAATCTTATTCGGATAATTCAGATTAACTAATGCAAAATTTGTTTCTCAGTACTTGGTAAATTTAGTAACGAGTGTTGATTGTGGGGTGTATGGAAAATGGAAGCAGGGGTTTTCATCAAGCTTGAGCTACGGGACATCACCGGACCCAACAAGAAGCATTCTCCCGGCGAGGGCAGAGATAAAGTCCATCGACCGGATCAAGGGACCTTTCGAGCCGTCCAAAATTGAGTACATCGAAAAGGACCTTAAGTGGGAGTATTTCAAGTCCAATTTCCTCGCCAATTGAGTCAACATGTAATATTGTGAATTTTGATCCGAAAGATGTGACATTTGGGAATTCCATTTGCGTACTATTTTTCATATGGTTATTGAATGTAAAAATAATAAAAAAAACACTGTTAATTTAATTCACAAGGTACTGATAAGTGATAACTGTTCATGGATTGAGAAGATTAACATCGTTATATACTAATTTATTTCCAATAAATGGAAAATATATCATTACAATAAACCTAAGAAGATGAAAACCACAACAGATAAACATGTGTTTACACTTAAAATTTGCACGTTGGGCCGTGAGGATCAGGCCCAAGCATGCTGAAGGGCGCGAGCCCATAATTTTGCCGGGCCGGTGCTAGTTGGGGCGAGAATCATTATTGCTTGCAAGTTGCAAGGGAAGGGAGATTGGGCCAGGCATAAATGTAGACTAATCTTCGGGCCGAAGGACCTGAGACCAAGTAATTTGATATGGGATCCTTGATCATAGCCAAAGGTATCATCTCAAGTCAAACGAGTTTCTTTTTTTTCTTTTTTTTCAACGTACCTAAGTATTCAAAAAGTACTAACTAATTCAGTTCGAACTAAATCGACCCACTAAAAAGTAAAACTCTCACAGTCAAGGATTTTTTCCATTCATAATACTCAAATCTAAGACCTTATTTAAAGAAAATAAGTGTCGAATCGCTTAAACTAATAATTATTGGTAAATGACATTTATTTCCTGTCATGATATTTTGTTTATTTTTGGGAAACAGTCCGAATAGTTGGTTCTTTCCTTATGATAGTTTATTCTATTTGTTCTAGCTTGTAATCGTTTTACCTACATACACAACTCATCAACCGACTCTATTTTACTTATTCTTTTTTTTTTTTCTCAGAACTATTTTACTTATCCTTTGCCTTATCGCTTTTTACTTTATCGCGCATTAATCTTTTCGAAAGTGCTTCTTGCCTATTGACCCTTTTATATTTTCGAAAGATATTCCTGCCTACTAGTATTGATCCCCTTTTGGAAGTGCTCCCCGCCTACCGATCCTTTACACTAAAATTGAAGTCTTTGGCTTCCTCGAGTTAAGGCAAAAAATAGTGGAATGAAACTTAGAGGCTATTTTCCTCGGGGCTCATCAATCGTCAAGTGCGCATGATCCAATCCAAATCCAGTTGTCCATTAGTCCTGCAATGCTTCGTGTCTATGGCACTACAGACTGATTAGGAGAGGACTTCTGGTGATGCGTCGACGGATCTCATACTTTGCCTCGCGAACTTAACCACCAATCAGGAGGGACGCATGGCTATGAGAGTAAATTATATATATTAACCCATTAATTCGAATACTTAATCCTTTTAAGGATTCCATCTCCCTTAATTCTTCCCAAATCCAAACCTTTTAGAGAGGGTCTACCCTCAAACCCGTCTCAAATCCGCTAAAAATTTATGAGAAATATCTCAAACCCTTCCTAATAATTTAACAAATTTCTACCGAAAACTCTCTTATTATTAAGGCACTCATATCCACCGTAAAAGAACCTGAACATAATCTAAACAGCGGCCACAACAAACGAAACATACGAATTTATTGAATAAAAATATCGATTAAATTAAAGGAGTTTCAAGAAATCAAATTTCTCCAAAACAATCCAAAATAAATCCGAGCAATTCACTCCATTAAAAGAACTAAACTCATTTAAACACATAAATCTCCATAAACTTAATCCTCTACAAGCTCCTCGACGGGAATATTTTAGTAATTTTAAACTTAATTGGTTGGGGACGAGTTTTTATGCCAAAAATCAAACCCTTCTCAAACCCTACAGGATTTTGACAAAAAATTTCTAAACCCTTTTCAAAAATCAACAAGAAATCATTTTATTATTCATTAGAATTCGAGCAGGATTTTAAAACCTGTTTGCTGAAACCCATATCTATACTCTAAATTCTGCGTCCGTCTTCTGCTCCCAACCAAAGACTCCGTTAGTATTTTCTATGGTGGGTATATCAACTGATAGAGACCAACGAGGGAAAATGAGCGTCCTGCATAAAAGAACCTAATTTGGTAAAAAGCATTTATAACCTAGCGCTAGTAGACCATTTGGACCACGGCCAGACGTGTCACTTTTTTTAACCAAAGCCTTACTAATGGTTAGTAACACCGATATGTGTTTCGGCCTCTAAACCTAAACGGCATCACTTAGGGAGATCTTCGCATAGATTTATAAAATACCTCCTCTGCATCTTTAAACTTCTTGCGTCTTTCCTCCAAGTATTTCAATAGCCTAATTTTTGTACAGTCGCATTTTTGTGTATGCAGATCTACTTTTTTCAAGAAGAGAAGCACCAACTCGAACATGCCATCCATTACTTAATAATAAGTTAATTTTGTGGTATATACCACCTAGGAAAATAATTGACCATTCGTGATCAAATTACCATAGAATGTCCGGGCCCACTTCTGATGAATATCCTTTTAAAATTGATTATTTGTCCTGTCCATCGATTTTAGACAACACCAGCAACAAAGGTGACGTGTCCAATCAATAATTTCTTCAATGTTTGACCACAAAAGTCCAGCGCATGATGTTTACATTATCAATATTTTCTTTTTAATGAGATCACGACACTCTCTTATCATTTTTTGTTGAAACAAATTTTTGCTCGGACGCTCTCATCATATGGTACCATTTTTATGTTTTTTTTACCCTGATCCATGTAACTAAGATAATAGGCATGAGCATCGATTCTTCAATATGATAATTCTGGACGATTTGACATAAGAATTGCAGAGCATGCCACATATACAAATTTCAGCCTCATCCCTCCACCATACAGCTTTCCAGTTAAGCTTCAGAGGCCAACACTTATTTCTTCCCCGTTTCCTTTTCCCATTTCATTAGTTCGCAGCACCATTGGTTGCCCTGTCCCTCTCTCCTCTAATTCAATAGACATGAGAATTCTCGTTGATGATAGAGTAGAGGGCCTTGGAGGCGCCCCACTTGTGCAAGATGTTCCCTAAGATGTCGTAGAATGCAATGTCGACTCGAGTCTCAGTCATCTGGACGGACATGAACCCTTGCCCGTCGTAGTAAAACTTCAGCTCCTCTGGGTTCAACCAGCTGATATCTCCCCTCCATGCCTTGGACCCTCCTCCACTAGTCAGGAACTGGATCGAGCTGCACTCACAAGGCCAGTGTTCATTTCAAATCAGGGTATCGAGACAAATCGCGATTTGCCTAAGGAAAATATATAACCTGTCAGAAGTACTAATCTGTTGCAAGCAATGATCGTGCCCGTTTATGTAGAGATCAACGCCATTTGCCTAAGGAAAACACCAGCACAATCATCATCATCCACATGGTAACACTTGTTTATTGAATTTAATTCGATTATCAATTAATTATGGAAAGACAATTGTAATTAATATAATTAATTAAGTAAAAAATAGAATACCTCAAGGATGGGAAGGAGCTGGGTCACAACCTCATCGGTGTTCCCATGATGTCCTGCACTTTTGATGGTGTGGTGGCCCACCACAATCTTCCACTTTGCCCTCGACTCCCTCAGAGCCAAATCCACATCCTATACATAGACCGATTGATATAATTAACCACATGATCCATTCTCTAATAAACCAACGAAAGAGCTTGGACCGTAACTTTGTAAGTAGGTAAGATAATTATCTTAACTAGGGGGTATTAGATATACCTTGAGGAGATTCGAAAGGTAATTTTTCCTAGGGAGGACCCCTCTCCAGTCATAGACGTGGTCCTCCGGCTCTGTGAAGTACTTCTCGGCAAAAGGAGTCGTATCCACAAAGAAAAATTCCACGATATCTGTCGATACAAGAGACGCATATAAATTTCATGTTATTTTATTAATACCTATAATAAAATTAGGAGTTTTATTTTAACAAAAAAAAACTTTTTTTAGAGAAAAAGTTTTTGGCTTTTATACCGGCATTGAGAATGAAAGATCTCAAACAAAGCCATCTGCTGTCCAATTTTACGAGGATTGGGTTCAGCTGTGCCAACACATCTCCCCGGTAGTCATGATTTCCTAACACTGGCAGCAGTTAAAAAAAATTGGTCAAATAGAGGATATATATATCGATTAGAATTAAAAATAATATTAAAATTAAAAAGTCTGCCGAGAGATTAAATTATATATTCATCGCAAGGGTTGAGTGAAGTTATTATACCGCTGTACCACTGCTTCTGCAAGCTATCTGCAGTGTAGATTTTGCTGAAGGACTCATCGAACGCAGGATCATCTATGCCCGTCAGCCCATCATCATAGAAGTTATCCCCAGTCGAGACTATGAAATCGATGTCTAGCTTCTCTCCGACAACTCCCATCTATATATTGATTAAAAGTTGCAACTGAATTAATACCATTTAGCGGGAAAAAAAAGGGAACTTATTCTCGTGCCTTTGGTGGGATCAATTGCTTATTTTCGCAGGACACTAGCTAATTAAACAAAGCGATCGAGGCCACTAATTATTTCGAGGATTAACGTTTGTATTTATATCAATGTCGAATTGGATTCTTTATATCTTGAATATGATATATGCAAGGAAAGAAGATGGGACAAGGAACCCTTTTTAAATTATTTTGTGGGGGAAGGAAGCAGCTTTCTCGTGCAAGCAAAATCATGCGAGAGAGACATTTTTTAATAAAAACGACCAAAGATAAAACATCCTTTTAGGTTTTTAACATTGACCGGACCACCTGTCTAAATGAAGTTGCAGGATGCATTAATTTATTGGTGTAGATAAAAAAGAAATTAAAAGTACAGAAAAGGGACATTTGTATCGCAATGCACGTCTAATTAAAAAGGTTGGAGATTCAATTATCATTAGTGAGATCCACCACGTTCTTGTTTTTCATTTCTTATCTTCTATTAAGTTTGAGTGGGCCTCGATCATTAGTTGAATTTGAAAGAAATAAATAATTTTAATGGTATATTGAAAGAATTATTTTGCTTTTGCATGCGTTTTTAACTGCTACTTTTTTTCCCTTTCTTCTCTATGCATATTATCAATTATTAACCTAAAAGAATGCCTCTTTTTAATAGATACGAAAAAAAAGTATTACTATTGAGAGATCTGGATATATATTGACAATGGACAAAAAACTATTAAAATTTCTGGCCTTTCACTTCCGTTTTTTCTTTTATCTATTTCATTTCTTTTTTATTACAAAGAACCATATACCTTGTACAAGCAACTAAAAAACCTAATAAACGAATTTGAATATTCTCATCACAAAAATCGAATCTAAAATTTCTACATTATCGAGTAAGAGCACATTATTAGACGAAAGCTTGTGTCATTGCAATATATCAATTCTCCACCTATTTTATTTAGTGGAAGGAAATTTTTTCCGTTTAGAAACTGAGTTAAGTTTAACTCAATTTCAATTCACTTTATTTTTCCTTCAATTCAATAATATAATCATTACTTTTTTTATATTTTTCTTTAATTTTATAATTAATTCTCATATTTTTATTTATTATTACAATTAATTTTTTAATACTAAATTCTTTCAATTATTTACTATTTTTCTCTCAACTCAACAACACAATCATTACCTTTTTATATATTTTTTCAATTTAACAATAAATTTTTTAAAATATTTTTATTTTTATCCCGTGAAATCAAATAAAATTATAATTATACTCCGTTACTAAGCACACTATTTGTTTTTCTCCCTTTTCTAAACTATATTTGTGTTATTTAACTTTATATAAGTAAATATAATAAGATCTTAGTGATTAATAATATAGAGCCCATCTCGAAAGTAAACACATAAATGACTTGTCTTGTTGCTATTGATTGATTGCGTTATGAACTATCCAACACGTTTCTGACCATTCACCTTTTTCAAAGGTGAGGTATTGGAATCTCTATGGAATTATGCCATCCCATGAGAAAAAATTTAATACGCATTTCTCATTAATATTAAATAAGTAAGAATCAATTAAAATATTTATAAGCGGAATCTTAAAAATTCATTGTAGAATCAATTTTCACTCTCAGACATTTTTATTAAGTATTACACATTCAAGTGAATAAGTAATATTTATTCAATATTTACCCTCATACAGGGAATAAATAAAGCTTTCTTATTATTCATGCTGACGTGTCCGTCCTTGATTGGGCATGAAGTATTGGAGTTTAGCCACACAGTAAGGCACTGTCAGGCGACCCTCAGGCCAACTGAGGACTCCCCTGTATTCTGTTGATATCTTTTAGTTAATTATTATAATTTTTATTTGATTATATTAGATTTATAAGTTTTCCTTATATAACTGGAAAAAATAAACTAAATTTTGATTTTCTTATTTTTACTTTATATATTACCAAGTAAAATGGACCAAAACTTTGGATGGATAGTAAGTTATTTGCGTGCTCTTCATATAAAGAGTAATATCCAAATGTTTATTGCCTTGCGTAGAAGGATATCGTAAGAAAAAAGAGATTTTAGATAGATTTAAAATAAGTCAATAAAAGTAATTAATTTTAATAATGTTTTTACCTGGATGGCAACTGCAGATTGATTGTAGCCTCCCCTTCTTCCCCAGTCACCCACCACCAAGAAACTCAGAGACCCATCAGCTTTGGTCGGGTGCTCGAACCTCTCAAGCTCACCCTCGCATGGGCCCGCGAGCATGCCCGCCAGAACAAGAGTCATAAAGGCGAGGCCGAAGAGCGTGTTTTCGATCCTCGGGACAGCCATGGCCGACCCGATCGATCTCTTTGGGAAGTTGGCTTCCTAGATGGAGAAGGAGAAGGAGGAGAGTTGAGAAAGCGAGCGGGATGAAAGGAGGGAGAAGCCTAGAAGAAGTTAGGCTTCATATGTCTGTGCGGTTTGGTCTTGCCAATCCAAAGCAGGCTTTATATATATTGATGATGATGATGATGATTGGGGTCCATAATAAACTATAGTGGGAAAATCACTTTTCTTTTTTTCCTTGTTTTGGTTTCCTCTTTCCACATGCTTGTGTAATATTTGGACCTAAGGTTATAATACCACATTTTTATGGTCAAAGAATGACATATTTATCGAATAGTACCCTAACTCTTCATCCATATAAAAACGAGGCTTTGGGTCAGTGCTGAGAGATTATATATGCCTGTAATCAGCAATATAATTAGTCCTAATAAGTCACAAAATGAACGATGATTCAAAAGGTACTATCTCAAAAGTGAAGCGTGAGCATTATCTCAAAAGGTACATAAAAGAAAAGGGAGACTTAGATCACTCGAACCTCAATTCACCGAATTCCGTTGGTTTCAGGTGGAAATTCAGATCTTTGTGCATGAAGACAAAACTCCACACTAGCTCATCATTCCCAAACAAGCAATTAATCAATTTTTGTCCCGAAAGTAGATTGAAAGATCTATTGGATTTTATAAGCTAGGTTCAATGCTTCTTTGACTCTTCCCATTCTCCCGTTATGGAGAATAACTCACATATATTCAATATATGTGTTAATGGTATTTGATTATTCATGAATGCAATCCATTCATTTCTTGTAACCACCAAGAAATTCAAGAGTCATTAGCTTGTGAACAAGTTCCTCATTCACCCATTAGCCATAATTTCCAACAATCCCCACATGAATGGAAATTGTTTTGTTTCGACTCGTAGATAGTGTTCACCAGTTGAACCTGTATAGGATAGGTAGGTGTCACCACCCTTGAACCTTCCCTTATGAAAATACATGTACTTTACTAGCAGTCCAATAGACACGGAGTCCTTGAATTGTTTCGCTATTTTGTGTAAAGATATCACACACCTCACACATGAGTCAACTGACTTCCTTCAGTTCTCATAGTTGTGTCCATTTTTGCCATGGAATACCGTCCTGATTCTGCGAGAGTTTCTGAAGAATTAAGTCCATAGAAATTCTCCTATAAAGCGGCCTCACTCATCTCTCACATAGGTGATTTCACATATCATTAAAGCAATTTAGATTGCTAGCCTTATCCATTTATCATTGTTTCATCAAGGAATGGTCCAAGGATTTTCTCCCCCACAGTGATTTAATTCGATTCTATAACTTGGTTGTCCCATTGAACCTAGATCTTGGGATCTCTAGTCAGCTAGGTTGGGTGTCCGCTATAAAACCTTTCATCTAATGGACTTTAGACCCATTCCCTTTGACAACTTCTCAAACTGCTCTTTACTTAACCCTTTGATTAGCGGATCTGCTATATTATCCTTTGACTGCACATAGTCAATAGAGATAATTCCAGTTGAGGTCAATTGTCTAATGGTATTATGTCTACGACGTATATGTCTAGACTTACCATTATAGATATTACTCTAGGCCCTTCCAATTGCCGTTTGACTGTCACAGTGGATACAAATTGGTGGCACAGGTTTTTCCCATTTAGGAATGTCATCTAGAAAATGGCGCAGCCATTCAGCTTCTTCTCCACATTTATCCAGAGTAATAAACTCATATTCTATTGTGGACCTAGCGATAACAGTTTGTTTCGCGGACTTCCATGAAACTGCTGCACCTGCTAGTATGAACACATATCCACTAGTGGATTTCAAATCCGTTATATCAGATATCCAGTTTGCATCACTGTACCCCTCTAGGACAGCTGGATATCTAGTATAGTGCAGCCCGTAATCTCGAGTGTATCTAAGGTATCTGAGTACCCTAACAATTGCCTTCCAATGGTCCCTACTCGGATTACTCGTATATCTGCTGAGTCTACTAACCGAGTATGCAATATATGGCCTAGTACAACTCATCAAATACATTAGACTTCCAATGACCCACGAGTATTCTAACTGAGAAATACTCTCTCCTCTATTCTTTAATAGATGAAGATTATTGTTTATTGGAGTCTTTGAAATTCCATAATTATTTTTGATAAATTTTTCCAGAATTTTATCTATGTAGTGTGACTAATTCAAAATTAGTCCATCTGATGTTCTCATGATTTTAATTTCTAAAATCACATCAGCGAGTCCCATATCTTTCATGTCAAATCTCGAATTCAGCATATTCTTCGTAGATTTGATCATTATGTCATCACTACCAACAATGAGTATGTCATCCACATAGAGACATAAAATGATGTAATCATTTTCTGTCTCCTTGATGTATACACATTTATCACACTCATTGATCTTAAATCCTTTGGAAATCATTGCATTATCGAATTTTTCGTGCCACTGTTTTAGCACTTGTTTAACCCATATAATGATTTGACCAATTTACAGAGTTTCCTTTCTTTTCCTGGAGCCACGAACCCCTCGGGTTGTTCCATATAGATTTCTTCATCTAAATCTCCATTTAGGAAAGCTGTTTTCACATCCATTTGATGAACTTCCAAATTACGTAGTGCCGCAATTGCAAGTATCATCCTAATGAAATTTATTCTCGTCACAGGAGAATAAGTATCAAAATAGTCCAAGCCTTCCTTTTGCTTGTATCCCTTAATTATAAGCCTGGCCTTGTACTTATCAATAGATCCATATGCTTTCATTTTCCTCTTAAAGATCCATTTGGATCTTAAGGGTTTACAACCAGTGGGGAGATCCACTAATTCCTAAGTATGATTTCGCAGAATCGAATCAATTTCACTTTTGATCGCCTCCTTCCAGAGAGGTCCCATAGAGGAATTCACTGCTTCAGCATAGCTTTGTGGTTCCTTTTCTAACAAATATGTCAGAAAATCATTCCCGAATGATTTTTCAATTCTAGCTCTTTTGCTGCGTCTAGGTTCAATCTCTTGATCTGAACCCTGCCTTTCATGATCTACATCATGAAGTCCATCATTCATAGTATGTGAGGTTCGTTTCGATGAACTCGATGCCTCATTCAATTTACATGGAAGTACATCTTCAAAGAACGATGCATTCCTTGATTCCATTATCGTATTCTTGTGTATATCGAGAATCTTATATTCATACACAAGAAATCGATAAGCACTACTGTTATGTGCATAGCCAATAAAGATGCAGTCTACCGTCTTATGAGCGATCTTTACTTTTTTTGGTGTCGGAACGACTACTTTTGCCAAGCACTCCCACACTCACAAGTAATCATAGGATGGTCTCCTACCTCTGAATAATTCATAAGGTGTCTTTTCCCCTTTCTTCAATAGGTAATTGCTTGACAATATTGTTTCACCCCACATATTTTGAGGTAATCCTGAACTTAATATCATCGCATTCATCATGTCTTTCAACGTGCGATTTTTGCGTTCAGCAACACCATTCGATTGAGGTGAATATGGTGCAGTCATTTCGTGTATAATTCCGTATTGTGCACAGAATTTCCCGAAAGGCGTTACATATTCGCCTCCTCTGTCACTCATCAATCTCTTGATTTTCTTGTTGAGTTGATTCTCAACTTCATTTTTATAGAGAACAAATTTCTCTATGGCCTCATCTTTGCTTTTCAACAAATATACATAACAATATTTTGTACTATCATCGATAAAGGTAATAAAATAATTATTACCACCTCTTGTTGTTGCGAACTTTAAATCGCATACATCACTATGAATTAGATCAAGTGGCTCGGTGTTCTTTTCAATCGTTTGAAAGGGTGACCTTGTCAATTTTGCCTCAACACAAATTTCACATTTGTGCTGTGAATCAATTTGGAATGTAGGTATGTGATTCAAGTTAATTAATCTACGCAAAGTATTATAATTAACATGACCTAGTCTTCCATGCCACAAATTAGGAGACTCAATCAAATACGCAGAAGAACAAGAATTCTTATTGATAATGGTCATTATATTGAGCTTAAAAAGCCCATCACACATATATCCCTTTCCTACGTACATTCCAGACTTGGACAAAACAACTTTGTCTGACTCAAAAACCATCTTGAACCCATGTTTGTTCAGCAATGACCTGGAGACTAAATTCTTTCGAATCTCAGGTACGTACAATACGTTGTTCAAAGTCAACTCCTTTCCTAAAGTAATCTTTAAGACCACCTTGCCTTGACCTTCAACAGCAGAATGGGCAGAATTTCCCATATAGATCCTCTCTCCAGTGACCGATTCGAGCATAGTGAACAGGTCTCTGTTTGAGCACACATGTCTGGTGACACCGGTATCAAGCCACCATTCCTTTGGGTTGGACCCAATGAGGTTCACCTCTGAAACCACAGCGGATAGGTTGATGTCTACCACATCTTAGACCATTTCATTAACCACGTTTGCTTCATGGTCCTTTTTCCTCTATAGGAGCCTACAGTCAGCAAATCTGTGACCTTTCTTGTCACAGTTGAAGCATTTCCCCTGAAACTTGGGCTTGAAGATTCCTCCATTCCTACCTAGCTTCTTCTTGCCTTTTTTGTTCTTGGAGCTTTGCCCTTGCTCCATGACGTTTACCTTAGCAGCAGGGTGGATGAGATCCTTTCCGGAGTTTTTATTGTCTTCTTCAATTTGAAGCTTGACAACAAGATCTTCAATTGTCATCTCCTTTCGCTTATGCTTCAGATAATTCTTGACATCCTTCCAACCAGGAGGCAGCTTCTCAATGACAACAGCCACTTGGAAGGATTCACTTAGAGCCATCCCTTCAGCCTGAGTCTCATGCAAGAGCACTTGAAATTCCTGTACTTGACTCATTACGGTCCTTGAATCCACCATTTTAAAATCGAGGAACCGTCCGACGAGAAATTTCTTTGCATCGGCATCCTCTGATTTATATTTACGGTCCAAGGATTCCTATAGCTCTTTTGCCGTCTTAAACCTATGATAGACACTATACAGGGAATCATGAAGACTATTCATGATATAATTCCGAAAAAAATAATCGGAGTGCTTCCAAGCGTCAACCGCACTAAGAGCCTGCACATCTGACTCCCCCACGGATAGGGTTGGAGCATTTTCAGTCAAGAATCTTGCAAGGTTCAGAGTTATGAGGTAGAATAGCATCTTTTGTTACCACCTCTTGAAGTTCAACCCATTGAACTTCTCGGGCTTCTCGACATGGTTCACAGGCACCATCGAGGGAGTAGTCACGTTTTGGCTAACCAAATGGTTAGGCAAGATAGGAGCAGGGCCGGAGCCAGTAGTCTGGCTTCCGTTGGTCGTATCTCCATCGTTCCCCGACGCCATTCGAATCATTCAAATAACAAATTCTGTTTCAAGATTGTAATCAGCAATATAATTAGCCATAATAAGTCACAAAATGAACGATGATTCAAATAGCAATTCGGACAAATAAAATGCTATAAAATTAAATGAATTTCACTAGTGTAAGAACTTAAAAATTCAATCTGAAACAAGGGCGAAACCGAAAGATACGAGAGAGTCGAGTCTTGTGTTAGACACAAACCCCTTAAAACAGAATTGTCCCCTCCTGGGTGCTTGAGGTCACGTGGACAATCGTTTCCCAAGGTAAAACGGCAACAAGCGAAGTAGCAACACAAACAGCAACGCTCCAACGAACTCGAAGTGAAACGTGAACACTATCTCAAAAGGTACATAAGAGAAAAGGGGAGACTTGGATCCCTCGAACCTCAATTCACCGAATTCCATTGGTTTCAAGTGGAAATTCGGATCTTTGTGCATGAAGACAAAACTCCACACTAGCTCATCATTCCCAAACAAGCAATTAATCAATTTTTGTCCCGAAAGTAGATTGAAAGATCTATTGGATTTTATAGGCTATGTTCAATGCTTCTTTGACTCTTCCCATTCTCCCATTATGGAGAATAACTCATATATTCAACATATGTGTTAATGGTATTTGATTATTCATGAATGCAATCCATTCATTTCTTGTAACCACCAAGAAATTCATGAGTCATTAGCTTGTGAACAATTTTCTCATTCACTCATTAGCCATAATTTCCAACCATGCTTTTAGTGATTCCAGCTAATCTTTTTATAACAAAATTAAAACTCACAAGCCAAGGGAGTTTTTCCACCGTCACACCATTTTCAGTACTGACTGATGGGAAGGGAGATGAGAAGTAAGAGAGGGCTTTCTATTTTACAACACATGCGGCTTTGTTTTTCTTTTCTTTTTTCTTTGGGTGAAACTGAGAAACGGGGAGTTCTAGTTTTTTCTTTTTTTCGTTGGCCTTTTCTTGGTTCAAAGAAAGAAACGGGGAGTTTCAATTCTTAGTGATGGAATTGAAAGTTTTTAATATAGATTAATGAATTTACTTTTTAGTTTTCATTGTAAGAGAAGTCTTTTTTCTCTTAAGAGGTGTGCAGCCCATTTTTCTTTTACTCCGGCAAAGGTGAAAATAGGAGTTTAGATAATTATTATTAAATTTAGTCCTTTATTTTTGTAGGGTCAAATTATCTCCATAGGTAATTGAGAAGTGACACAATAATGTGTTGAGAATTTGAAAATTGGAGGGACAAAGTTAATCCCCCTTCTATGTTTCACCGTATAGATGTGATGGCTAGTGTGTCTTGTCATGGAAATATAAATCTGACCTTCCCGCAGGCACGCTCGGGGCGGTGACATCCATATCCATATGAGTTCGTAAAAAGGGCATTTAAATCCTTCTTTCTTTCTTTTTTTCTTTGGTGAATTAAATCCTTCTTTCTAATTGGGATTGTCTATTACGTACAATCATATGTGCTGTAGAGAAGACAAGGCAACCCGCCCTTGACACCGAGGATTGGAGAAAAGAAATTACTGTTTATGGATCATGGGGAATTATACATCAAGCCTAGCAGTATAAGTGATAGCATTTTTATTTTTTCTTTTTATATGAGTCTCACGAATTTAATACAGGAAAAGAGAAAGTAAAAATAACTAAGTATGGAAATGTAATTATTAATAATGAAACGGGAATAACTTCTTGATTTCAAGTCATAAAGTCGAGCATTATTGAACTAAATCCTCTTTTTACAAAAAAAAAAAAGAGGGAAACTGAGCTTAATCTGAGTCAGAGGTGAATGTCACCACACCATATCTCAATTCTCCACTGTCTGCTCAATTGAAAATTGACAATAGTCAATAGGGCATGGTCTTAGGTACGCAGTTACATGAAAAATTGCCTAAGAAATCGTACCCTTGGAGCCTAAAAGCATCTAAAATGGGAGGATCTTTTTGGATCTCCATCGAGGGCTCACACGACGCCATACTATATTACCCGAAGAGAGACTAGGTAAAAAGAGGAACTTTCCACTCCACTAATTGATTATTATTTGGGTTCTCATTATGATCTCACACTTTTTATTTCATAAAAAAATTAAAAAAAAAGAAGTTGACCTTTTAATGCGCGGCTTGCATGCCACGTGACGGGAGCAGCTAGCCCATACTTGGCTCTTTTGCTAGTCAATAATATATATATATATATATATATAAAAAGCTACCATGTAGCAGCAATGATCACCATGTGACAGCCCTTAATTGGCTTCATTCCCATTCAAAGGGACGAGTCCCTCTTCGAAGGGCCTTCGGCCCCCACCTCTAATAGGTTCGGGGCCGGGGCCGTTCCCCCTTGCTGCCACGTGAGCAAGGGGAGCCGAAGAGGCCCCTCATTGAATCGAAATAATGTTAGTCGCCTTCCATAATTATTTCATCTTTTTCTTCGGCCGGGTACTTTTTTTTTTATAAGTCATAATTATTTCTTCTTAGGAAGTTCTGGAGGGCCCTTTATTAGGAAAACCCTTAATCTAATGTAGGATTTAGGCTCAAAATAAAATAAAATAAATCATGTTTTATCCCAAGTATTCAATGCCATTTTCCACAGTATACATGGTCTTAGTGTAGCAACACAAAACCTCGACTCAAAATCAAAAAGGTTTGGATTTAATTCTTGCTAGTAGAACTTATGTAATCTTTTATTTCATTTGATTTTCTAGTTTGATATTATGCCATGTGCCTCTCTTATGACAAAAGAAATCAACTAATTAATACGTATTTTCATTTCTCTCTTTTTCGGTGTGAACTCTGATATGCGGTAGCTTAATGGGCCCCGACCGATTCAGTTGAGCCAAATCAGCCCACTAATAGGTAAAACTTTCATACATGAATTTTTTTTATTCACAAGACTCAAACCCAAGAGATTGTTTAAGGGAAAAAAAGCGTCGAACCTCTTGAACCAACCAACGTTGATATTTCCACCTCTCTCTTACGTGGACTCGGTACAATGGAATATGAATCCTAATAAGTAGTTTTCCATTGCCATACCCCTTGTCCCTCCATGGTAACCCGGAATATATATAGGAAAGAATTGGAAGTTCCTATAAATCAAGTATGAAACTTCTTAATTAATAAGTGAAAGCACGTAACACTGCAACTACGAGAAAGGCTTATATGTAACGGGTATATCACGTGATAATGTCACAAGCCAACAAGGTTTTCCAATTCCTACACTTCCTCTCTCACCTCTAGTGCATATTAAGATGAGAATTCCTAAACAATCATTTAATAAAGTTCATGTCGCTCGTTACAGAACAATTAAATGTTAAGTGGACAACTAATCTTTTTTGCTCAATAAGTGAACAATTAATTCTTTGACAAACTTTTTCACTTTTTTTTATTGAACTTTCATCTCGAGTTTCATTATTTTCCAAAAAAAAATGAAAAGTTTTAGAATGTCTTCGTAGTCATTTGAAATATTTTTCAACAATAATAGAGTGGAATATGTGCGTTGGCACACTATTAAAATAATCGGGTTTAGCGAGGGGAAGATCCCTCACTAATTCCTAATTAGCGAGCGATCACGTTCCCTCAATAATTATGGCCTCACTAATACCTACTAGGGGTCTAACCCTCGCTAAATCCCTCGCTAATTCCTCACTAAGTCCTCCAGTAATCTCTCGCTAAAGGCGAGATAGTAAAAAAAAAAAATTTGAATTCTACCTAGCGAGGGATATAGACCTCGCTAATCCCTCGCTACTTGCGTGGGATTAGTGAGGGAAATTTCCCTCACTAAAGCCTTTCAAAAAATCAAAATTAATTCATTCCACCTTCGATTCCTCCCTGTTCCTTATTATTGGAGCGGTTCGAACCCGGGACCTCCCGATCCCACATGCTTGCCCCCGCATGCCCGCATCTCTCCTGTTTATGGCAATCTCCTTCACTGTTGAGCTATATCGAATTTCACTTGTTATTCTTCTACACTTACTTATATTTATATTACTTATACTTTTATATTTATATTTATATTAATATTATTTGTGTTTACTTTTCGAAATACCGAAAACATTTCTTATTACAAACCAAACATACAAACATCCACATTAACACAATATCCACTCACAAACTACCTACACATACAAACATTTATCTACATGATTATCCACATATATATGTCCAAGTCTTCCAATCAATAAAAAACCAAACATACAAGCCATTCCACTTAACACATATTCAAAACAAATCAACATATTCATCATCATCATCTACATCATCCTCATCCTCTCCCTTGCCATGGGCACTATCACCGCAAGGTTGTTTCCCCTAGAGGTATCAAGAGCGTATTTTCCCATTTGTTCTGCCATGCAACCCGCAATAAATTTCATAAGCTTTTGATGCTCTCGAAGTTCGCACTCAGAGTGCTCAATTTAGTGGTCACTTCCTCATAACGTTCGTCACTCATCCCCACCGTGCTAGATGGTCCACAATTAGTAGGTAGTGAGCTACTGGAATCGCAACGATACCAATTAATCCCATGTGCACGGCCCTTCTTCTCGTCCTAACCATCTCTGCCAAAGCTTGAAAGCGTTTTCATTAGAAATGTTGGGACCAATAGACTGGGACGCCTGAGTAAACTTCTCCTGTTAAGATAATAAAAACAAAAAAAGAATAAGATATCCACATATCAATAACATTCAATAACCAACAAGCTAAAGTTTTTGTTAAGTATCAAACAACAAGTCCTTTTAATCTTAATTAGAACTTACCACATTCTCTTGTGCATATCGGCCAACCCAAGCACCATCCTTTCTCCTTTGATGGTTTCTTTCGTAGACCTCTAGGAAAGTGACCCGTCTTTCTTCTTTCTTCGACTGCAAAAAAACGATGAATTCATGAACAATGCTCGGTAAAGCCATATATTGAATTGTTGAAAATGTTAATTTTCATTAAAAAAAAAACTCATTTCAATGATGATAACAAGCATTGTCACTTACCATTCTATACACGAGGGTATCTTTCATTTAGATCCTCCGGTATGGACGGATGCTCTAGCATTCGAATTTCTATTCGCTTTATTCGCCTTAGAAATCTTATGAAAATCTTGTTTTTCTCAATGTGCATGGAGCTCTGCCAAATGAGCATTTTCGAGGAAATCAAGTGGCTTCCCCTGTACCTAGTGCTTGAAATATATATCTGATAATCGCTCGCTTGCCTTCGTCATGAATGGCGTCCTTATATAATTCTCGAACCTTGGATTCCAAAAACACAATTTTTGCATAATGAAATAGTTTGTACATTAGTATATAGGTACTTGTCAATGAAATACACACGTTATATGTATATAAAGTCATTACCATGACCTTCCACTCTTGGAATAACATCAAACGACCTGGCTTAGGGACTTGACCGAATGAATAGATCGGGTGGCTAGGCTTTAAGAATTGGTTGATGTGACTATGTAAAACGGTCACAACCCGTTCCGTACCCTTGTGCTATCAATAAACCTGCATGGATAAAATTGGTAATTACTTGATGTCATTTATAATGACCAACACACATAAACCACATGTACATTTAGTGAACACATAAAGGAAAAATACTACGTACCCATCATTGAAATCAAGTATGAGATAGAACCAGGCATTATAATCCTCTTACTCTTTCGGCCACTGGTTTGCCAGGAAGGAAGGGACCCACTGATTTGGCCGCGAAGTACCGCTACCATCACCGTATGCCTTGGGCGTCTGCTCTGGTGGAGAGTTGTGTACAGATGAGTTCGTTCGAGGCCGGCCCTGCCCTTGTGATGGAAATATCGTTTTGGGAACCTGTAAAATAAAATTAAATGAAATTCTTATATTAACGTTATAAAAAAACTCATATCAAGCAAATGTCGCTATAAGTAATGTTTATAAAAACATTATATCACCTGCGAATCATCACATGAATACTGAGACTGAGGAGCTTCATAACGCGGGATGGAAGCGAGGGCATCATGTGCCATGAATAAGGTTGCATTCAAGTCAATGGAAAATATGCTCCCGTTCTGGACTGTTTATGAGGTCATCCTTCCGACGGTTCGTACTCAAAACTCACGCCGTGCCTTCCTTCTTACCTCAACTACATTGTCCAGACATCTACATTAAAACAAATTCAAACAGATTATTAGTCATAATCGACAAAAACGAGTATAACTGATTATATTGCATAATGTTAAAAAAATCATTCAATTACTGAATATATTTGTATACATTATGCAACCAAAAAGCATTCAGCAATTTCAATGAAAACGAGTTCAATCATCGTCATCATCAACATCATCATATTGGGCAACATCATCATTATCATCATCATTACCCCAATCGAAACCATCCAACCTAACTTCATCGTCCACATCATTGTGAACATACTCATCACGATTGTTGATATTAACCAATGCATGATCAATATCATCTGAAGTTATTGGACAAATGTGCGGATGATCTTCGTTCTAATAAGCAACTTCCAACGTCTCGAGAACTTCTACTTTGCCACTAGGTTTCGTTTTAATAATAATTCGCCATTGGGATCTATTTCTATCTTGAGTCGGGTATGGCACATAGTAAATATGTCTTACTTGCCAGGCGATAACGAAGGGATCGTCACCCCCAATCTTACCACCATGCTTTACTTCCACAATCTCAGTGTCACGATCTTTACGAGTCCCAACACATGATGTAGGGTTGAATCATTGTCCTCGAAAAAGAACAACCGTCTTGCCTGGTATTCCAATATAGTCAAGTTCTATGATCTCCTTTAAAAGACCTTAATAATCAATCTTAACTCCATCACTATAATCCCCTGTAATCCAAATACCACTGTTTCATGTTGCATTTCTGTGGCAATATTCATCTATCTGAAACTTGTACCCATTTACGAAGTACGTGATATATTTTCTTACGCGCATTCTAGGGCCCCAAACAAGATCTTGTATCACTTGATCCTTAATCCCATTATTTGAATTATGTGCCTATTATGACAAAATTATTATAAGATTTCTTTCCACATAACCATGCGTTTAAAATCCCATTATAGTATGTTGACTTACGAATGTCTTGAACCATTTAGCAAAATAATCATCAATCGCAAAGTATCCATCAGTTGGAGCAACGTTCGAAGAATTAACGAAGTAATTGCATTTTCATTATGAAACTATAAGAGATTAGCCATGATCGCAGTGGGGCAAAGTAAGGAATTTCTACTTGTTTGATATTTTAGGTCTTCTTACTCAATGAAGGGCTTCACTTTAGGGCAATTTCTTTAGCACAGTATGTTATGCAGTATTTCAGTCCGCATACACTAATATAACCCGAAGACCAACCGGGTGGTTGAAGACACCATACAGTGGTTGCGCACTACTTGATGGACCTTCATCATCATTGCGTGGCAGGCGTGTTTTCCATGTTTGAAAATCATCTTCAAAGTAATATGATCAAAAATTGCTTCTTTCACAGACAAAATAAGCCGTACATATTGAGCGTTCAACCCGAGATTTATGCTTAATGGTATGCTTAGTTTCCCATGGTATCTGTAAGCAAGATCATGACCCTCACTAATTATAATAGAGCTAAATTAAAAATGGAGTTTGAAGAAATCCTTTAAAAGGTGGTTAACTCTCGAAAGAATACATCCACCGATACTATACAGTCCCCCCATATCGTGCATCCTCTATCAAATGCACTGGCAAATATTCCATAATGCCAAAGAAGGCAGAGAGAAAATTATCTCTAGTTTGCATAGGATAATAGGGATGTTCCGCTCCATAACATCCAAGTCTTCATGTCTTAAGGTCGTGGAACACAAATCTCAAAAGAACTTGTTGAGCTTCGCTAAAGGCTTCCATATGTGATATGGAAGATCTTTAAAGTTAATGGGCAGCAGATGTTCGATGAACACATGACAGTCATGGCTCTTCCACCCTTGGAAAGTGCAACGGTCGACGTCCATTGATTTGGCCAAGTTCGATGAATATCCATCCGGCATCCAAAGATTCATGACCCATTCGCATATGGTTCTTCATTGATTTTGCGAGAACACATATTGGGCCTTTGGCTTCTTCATCTGTCCATCCAACGAGCGTACCAAATTTAGTTCTACCCGTCTACAAATTTCCTCCAAATCCATATGGGCCATGATGTTGTCCTTCGTCTTATCCTTGATGTCCATGACGATGTTGAAGATATTGCCGAACATATTCTTCCCAATATGCATGACATCTAAATTGTGACGAATCTGATAATCTTTCTAGTACGACAACTCCCTAAAGATACTATGTTTTACAAAATTGTGATTTCTGATGTAACTATCAGGATTGACCCGTGTCCCATCTTCGGTAAATAGCTTAATGATATCTTCACATTTTCATTAAGCTAGTGAAAGATTTCTTCACCCTAGGCTTTGGAGGCGGCGAGTCTTTCTCCTTATGCTCAACTCATAAGTTCTTGTCATTTCTTCGGTATGAATGCGATTCAGGCAAGAACATTCTGTGGCAATCGCACCAACAGCACTTACAGCCATTCTGAGGTAGAAGGCTTTGCCATAACTCATGTAATGAGGGCAAGCCAATTTCCCCTAGGTTACCCAACTAGACAGCATCCCGTAAGCTGGGATATTATTTATGGTCCACATCAAAGCTGCCCTCATGATGAAATTTTGTTTCGTGGAAGCATCATAAGGAAGTACCATAACGTTCCATAATTGCTTCAATTCATATTTATGAGGACTTTATTAAATATTGTTCCCACTATTTTTATCAATCAATGACCCTCACCATTGATTCGGAGAGTCTTATTCTCATAGTGGTCCAAGATCCATATTTCACCAAGTATTGAGTCAGCGAGGGCTGATTTGCTCAGAACTGACTATTTAAATAGGGAACATATTTCCTAATTGCATCACAGGCAATTATTTATTAGTTGGGTGAATAACTCATTATTCCAATCAACCTTGTAGATCGATGCCCAACTCCTTGCCTCTAAACTCCTAATTCTATTAGGCTTGCTCAGTTAAATATGATCCAACAGTAAACCCCATGCCTTACAAGATAGATAATGGCATCCTGCGAGGGCAATGCCTACACACTCATTGATTTTGGTCTTGACAAACATAACACGATGGAAAGTTATGGACTTAATAATTTTGAGGGATTTTATCAATATCTAATCGATGTTACCATACACTATTATGTAACTATTACGTACTAATCCATACATATAACTATTATACTAACACAACTAGGACCTAATCCATGTCTAACAGTCATGCACAACAAATACCAAGCATAATCACACAAGTATCAAGCATAAAATCATGTTTCACGCTTCTATATACTCAAATTCTTACTAGTTAGCCTCTAATACCAATTGCTAGTTTCACAAGACCTACAAAAAGGTAGAAAGAGGAGAAATTCATAATTTTCTCAACTATTTGTTCATTTGACATCCTTGTTCAAGTGAACCTTATTATTTTGAATTGCTTGCTTAACAATTTCATTGAATGTAGAAAGAGCTTACATCAATAGCAAGCTTAGGATTTATCTTAAAGTAAACTCTAAAACCAATGCATGGTCGCATAAAACCAATGCCATTTTCAACTTAATACAAACCATAAGGTACTTAACATCAACTATGATCGAGCATTTTCAGTCGGTTCTCTTGCACCGTTAGTATCAGTTGGAGATCCATGCTTCAGTTACTAACTAATAGTGTAGCTCGTCGGGCCGTGAATAGTATGCATTTATTCGGAGAAGTCATTCTGCTCTTAATTTCCTTCTATAATATGGTGAGACTTCACATGTCTTTTGTGTTTTTCTTTTGGGGCCAACTGTGTCTTTGTGGAATTTTGTAAAAGTCCCAAAATAATAGAATTGATCATGTACATTGGCATGCCCGAAGAAAGTCAGTGCATGATGTCATAAAATGGAATATTCATGTGGCCAATGCAATTTGAAAGAGTGATGAACACCTATTAAAAAAAACGAAAGAGCGATGAATCTCATATACGAATTCCTCGATACCTAACGAAAAATATATACATATATCTTTTCGATGTGAACCCTGATATCTGAAAGCTCAACTAGGCCCTGACTAATTCAGTCGAGTCAGGTCCGCCCATTAAAGGGTAAAACTCTCACGGCGTGAATTTTATGTATTCACAAGAACTCGAACCTAAGACTTTGTTTAAACGGAACAAATGTCGAACCGTTTGAACCAACCCACATTGATAATCTATACATATATCTATAAGATATATAAACGTATGACCCTTCTCAAAGTACTTCTTTAACTTTCTTTCCCTTTTTGTTCTTCTTATATTAATAATATTTCAAATTCATCCTTTCCTCAACAATACAAGTATTTCTAGATATCACACATTTTCAATATCATACCATCTTTTCACTCTTTTTCAATAAAAAACTAACTATATGTGTATATTCATTCTCATAACTTTGTTGTTTCATGATACCTTTTGACACTTTTTCACTATAAAAATTACCTACCATATTCTTCCACATAATTATTCACTCCATCAAATGCATCAAATATAACACTACGGTTCTTCTATCTCCTTTCCCGTTTGCGCTTGCATATCTTTTATTTTCTTTTTCGTCCTAATTACTCCCTTTTTTTTTGGTAATCTATAGTTACTCCTTTTAAATATTCTTATTCTTGGTCTTCTCCTAATTTAAGATAGAATTTTTTTCCCACATTTTCTTTCTTCCACTATCTTCCTTTTAAATTTTCAAAACATGTACACATTTTTTTCTATGTCTACTCCAATCTTAAACTTTGTTGTTCGTTTTCATTGGAGGAAGAAGCTCGTGAAAGGGGGCGCCCAAGGTTTATTCATCTTTCTAAAAATGTTCTCCCAAAATCCTTTGAATTCTTCAAATTTTCCATGAAATTCAAACTCATATGAGATGGCCGTAATCTTCTTATCATGAGTTTGATTATTATTAATTGTCAAATCACTGATAAAGATTATAAATTGGGAACTAAATTCAGAAGGAAGAAATTGGAGACAGCACCGACAGAATAAATTAAGGGGAAGACAAAGGAAGAAAGGCTTGTTTGGATTGTGTGTGTGATTTTAAAATCACAATTCTAACATAATTCTACTCACAACAAAACAAAATAACTCATATAAAGTCAAAGAGTGGGCCCCATTTATACCACTCTTTTTCAACAGCAAAACAAAATAACTCATACAAAGTCAAAGGGTGGATCCCATTTATAACACTCTTTTTCAAAATCAAAATCTGATTTTAAAATCTTACTTTGAAACCAAATGTAGCAGAAATCACCGGGACGTGCAAGTAATGGAGCTGCGCGTCACCATCGGACTACCCCGAAAAAAAAAAGTTAAATATACCAACAAAAAAAAAGAAGGTAAAATACACTTCTTCCTTGAAGTTTTACTCAATGATGCTCAACCTTATTCTTAATAAAAATCAACACTTCACAACATCAATCATGTTAATGAAGAAAATCTATGCGGGGAGAGCTTTACTCTCTTCGAGAACCAACTCCGTTTAAACTGAATTAGTTGGGGCCTGTTGGGTTTGGAGATAATAGGGTTCACATCGAAAAATAAGAAGATTCTTTTTTAATCTCAATGTTTGAATGCTTTTCACTTTCATGCTAATTCTTATTTTTGTTAAATTTCGATTCTTAGTATTACATACAGTTTGTCCAGGTTGATTTATTGTTTAAATTTGCAATTGATCTATTGATGTGCGATCTTGTGAGAATGATGTACTTTTGAATATTAAAAAAAGTTACTCCCCGACAATTTCTGATGCTTTCAACGATATCTTATGGTACTTTTGATAACCTTGATCTCTAAAGAAGCCTATATCCAATACTTGCGTGAATAAAAAACTTTTGCAATAAAGAAAAATACAATAAATGTAAAGAGTTAGCCCAAAGTCGACGATTCAATGTCTAGGTTGGAGGCTAGCAGCCAATGAGCGCTCCTACCCTTTTGCACTCTCATTCCAAGTAATCATTCCAACTAATATATATGCTTTTGAAAGCAAAATAAGTTTTTTTAATATAAGGTGTCATGGCCTATTAACGTAGACTAATTTTCGTTCAGGCATTATGTGCCTTTAATGAGTTTTAGATCTCTACACTGCATATATAAGTACATCTACTGATAGTGAAATTTGTCAACTGTATAATATTTCGTGATTAAATAGTAAATATTTTTAATGAGTTAGGTGGTTTTTACTACAATATTTTCTAGAGACAATTTTAAGTAGTCTTCGATTACGAGGGAGGCCCTTGAAGCTAGTACGATGAAATAAAAATCATAATAGTTAATAAATGAGTACAAGCAGTCCCACTAGATATCAAATCTAGAATCTCTTAACTACCAGACAAGGACATGCGCTACTGTATTATATTTCCTTTGATTGATTTTAAGTAGTTTTAGAATTTAGTGTATACTAGAGGTAATCCGCACTTAAGAAAATATTATTGTTCGTTTATATGATGATACATATATGAAATTAATATTCAATTGTGTATTTAAAAATTAAATGGTCATACATTACTTCTAATTAATTAGAAGATAAATTTTCACCAAAAAAATTAATTAAACAATTTTAATTACCATATAATGAAAGTGATGAAATTATGATTGCATGTAAATAATAAATAAATTTCTCAATTATTTATTTGTTAAAAAAAAGTAACGTTGAAGCCCATCAGAGAGAGGGGAAAAGAGGAGAGAGATAAGGGAGAGAAAAAGTAGATATATGAGACTGAGTAGGTAACTTGCTGTAAAAAAGTAATGTATAAGCCCGTGGGAGAGGAGAGAGATATCGGAGAGAAAAAGTAGGAATATAAGAGTAAATGGGTAGTTTTTTAAATCATTTTACTATTTTAATTTAAAATGAATGACTCTTATTAATTTGAATATATTTAGTGTGAGTAAAATGGAAAAAAAATTGTCTTTTCTGACTTTTTCCTTTTACAAACAAAAATAAAATGCCTTCTAATGTCGAAAAATAAAACTCATCCCAGGCATGCACCACGACACTTGAAATCTTGTAGTTCGTTGTGGAGTAGTAAAAATATTGAGACACTAGGTTGTTGAACCATTGCGTTGCACGAATTTTTTTCAGAAAATTTCATTATAAGAAATTAAATATAAATATATATAATAATTGATATGGATTAGAGATTGCGTTACATTACAATTCTTCTTCTTCTTCTTCTTCTTCTTCTTCTTCTTCTTCTTTATCCTACGAATTTAATATGGTAAATTTTATATTACAATGATAAATTTTTAATTCGAGAATTATAAGTAAAGATTCTTGTAAATATTTATCGTTTTAATTATTAATGAAATTTCAAATAAAATATTAGGAATTTATGTTAAGTAAAATTCTTAATTTTATTCGACAAAAGAATAGTAATTATAAAACCTTTAAACTTTTAAACTAGTGTATTCTCTTTTCCATTTTTCATATATTAAGTGTTTGTGAATTTGAACAAATTTCATTGGTTTTAATAATTCATCTAATGAACCTTAAATTTTTTCTCTTATATTATTATTATTCATAATAATAAATTATTATCATTTAATTTCATCATAATATATTAACATGTGAATTAGCAAGACATTACTATTTTCCCCCTATTTATTAGGTTGGGAGTCAATAAGTTTATATATTATATAGATTTTGGCGGAAAGGACGTGTTGATATGCATATTAATGAAATTTTAATTAACTTTGGAATATTTTAATTGACTCTGGAATGGATAATGTCTGTACATAGTGTTTAGGGATAATTGTGTAAAAATATCCAATATTTACGATGAATAAAAATCTTATCCGATGTTGCCAATTAGTAAAATAAGAATTCATTAGTTTCAAATCTTTATAATTAAATTTACTAATACTAGAGCGTGACCCGCACTATGGGTGGAATCAAAAATAATTTTAATTTTAAAATTAAACCCACGCATGTAAAATATTATAGATTATTTTTTGTATATGCAAAATATGTTAAAGATACTAATTTATTATCAAATGTTACGTATATTAAGATTGTTAAAATTATTGATTTTGAAAAGTTAATAAAAAAAATAAAGGGTTTATTGTGTTGAGGAAAGAGAAATAAGAAGGAATGGGAAGATACCTTAGGAAAGAAAGGAGAGAGAGGGGAAGAGAGAAAATTGTGCGACCACTTAAGAGTTGATAGTTATAAAAAAAAAAAAGATAAAATTGCATAATTACCATTAAACTTCCACTCATCTAATAGTTGTTAATCCACCTCTGCTACCCTTTTGTGGGTATTTTGGAAAAAGAAAGTTAGACAAACTAATCTCTTTCTCCAATTTGAAGTAATAGATAATAAAGTTGCGATTAGTTTCATAGTAGGATTTTAAAATCAGATTTTGATTTTGATTTTGAGTGAAATAAATGGGGCCCACCCTTTGACTTTGTATGAATTATATTGTTTTGTTGTGGAAAAAAAGTGGTATAAATGGGGCCCACTCTTTGACTTTGTATGAGTTATTTTGTTTTGTAATTGGTAGAGTTAAATTAGAATTGTGATTCTAAAATAGAATCTTGAAACCAAACAGGCCCCGCTCTCAGGGAACATTTTCTTTATCCGTTTTCATTAATATCTTTCAAATCTAAATATTCAATGGGTCTTTTTGAGTGGACTCACCGTAGGATCGAATCTAGAAGATGAAGAAGAAGAAGAAAACTATCTTGAAACACCTAAATAAGTGTATTGCAGATACAATTCAAACTACTTTCTTTCCTCATTCATTCTCTCTCATATGTGAAAATAGTGAAGCTTTGGGTCAAATATGTAAAAAAATTTCTCAATCTTCTCTCGGGATTTTGCCCACTCTTTTCGTCTCTTTTTTCCATTGCCTCGTATGCTTTCGGTGATACTTCAAATATTTTAATTATCATTCCGAAATTTACTATTTTGATATATATATTAATATGAGTGTTTACGTAATAATCACTGAGGTCAAAATAGAAGAGAAATCGGCATCCACCGGCTCTCGGGTCCTAATGGTTGAAAAGATTTTGATAGTACCAAAATTAGAGTAACTAGTATATGACCCAAACAAACTGATAATAAATCCAAGAATGATGATATATATACGACCATAAAAGGGCACGCGTGACTCTTAGAATAGTCACTTCTAATCGTTTAGTCACGACCACAAAGATAGTGGTCTTTCATACGTGTCCATTGGATTCCTATAAATAAATGGGTTCTCCTAAAGGCATAATGTATGAGGAAATTCTGAGCGATCCTACCATGTCTGTGAGAGAGAGCATTTGGATAGTGAGTGCGTTTTCGGTTCTAATAATTGGATTTCCCGAAGAATATTCTCTAAGAACGTGATTTGTCTGCAAAAGAGTTGCCCACTATCTATATCCTATCTACGGTGCGTGCCGTGATCAAAAGACTCGTGGGGTGTTGGAGTATTATTTTCTGACAAAGAAACTGGTCAAATACGACAGGGCAAGAAGTTTCCCCATTCATCACATTACCCACCAGCAGGGACTGTGTCAGAATCCATGTGAGCCCCCCGACATTTGGAATGGACGAGAGCCCTCCGAAATCAAGCCCCAAGCAGTGGATAATGGAGATATGTTTGTTTATTTGCAACAGAAGAAGGGCTTATAACATTTATACATGCATACACAAGAATCGTGAAGTTCAGTTATAAGGCACTCGTTCTCAATCTGGAGTACAGAGGTTTCGAATTCCGGGCATGCCCGTCGAACTGGAAATGAAACTAATGACCAGACTCCTCGAATTAATCAAACAAAACATGAGAAAGATAAGCACCAACGAGCAATATAGAGACCTGCAAAACAGTTCTCTCCAGGCAAAAAAAAGGACAATAAAATTCTCCCATTAGTTGGCCTTATTATTAGCCTGAAGGCAGAATAAAAATTAAACTCCAAGAGATTGCCATTTCCTAAATCCCCGGGATAATTGCTACACCAAAAAAATCTACTCCTACTGCTTAAAGCAGTTACGATGATCTTGAATTGCTGAAAGGGATAGCGTTTCAGTTGCATCAGGATGAAACCTGGACGCCCAGAAAATTCCCGGTCTAGAAGAAGATGCCTTCGTATGTCCTACTTCTATTGTCAAATTAGCTCCACCTCCTTCGATCTTCCTCCTCGTCCACGGGCGTATACCATGCTGGCCTTCTCTTTGAATTGCTCAACCTGTAATTTAGTAGCAGCTCCTCATTGCAGAGTGCTCGAGTAGCCACCAGAACTATAGTCTTCAGAATAGGAACATCGGACCCACCACTTCCCAGCTTAAACCAGAAGTTCCCAAACCTCTTCATTCTCACCTCTTCCGGCCCTCCAAACTGTATATTCGGAATATAAGCCCTCATATCTGATTCAGTCAAAGGGAAATCGTTAGGACAGATCATGACATTAGGCTCCATATCCTTTGCCGGGTGGTTTGCAAAGTGGGCCAAGGCTAATGGATTTCTCCTCTCCAGCACATCAGCCAGGTTCCCTCCGAGTGCTCCTGGCAAAGGCTTGCTCAGGAGTCTCCAGAACTTATCGGAACCTTCCTCTTTTCCCTGCATCGGTGGCCTGTTATCCGCATCTCTAACACTTGAGCCCATCCAAACTTCTCGGCCTTCACCGCCCAATCCCCAAGGCTGAGCATTTATTACAGTCCCGTCATACCTAGTGATCAAATATGGATTCTGGGCATCAACCCGAGGGTAGCCCGGAATGTAACGGTAATAGGCTGGGGAGTATACAACGCCAGGGTACATGGCTATGACAGAACCAACTTCAGCTTCGCCATCCAAAAACAAACCTCGACCAGCTTCTTCATGAGGAATTTCGGATGGTTTAACCACAAGAGTGTAGCCCATGAGATCCTTTATTTTCTGAGATACTTCAGCAAGCTTCAAGGGCCTCGTCTCCGGTATGTCTGTGCTGAAAATAAATATATAACCAGACATATCATAAACTAAACATAGAAATTGTTTCATGATGACCGAGAAAGCAGGAACAGAAATTTGAACGGCACTTATTTTGCGCATGGTCCCCAAAAAAGACCAAAAACCCTGCTTTACTTCATGCAAAATTAGAGAATCTTAAGATGACGTAAAAGTTCCTTGTTAACTTTAAAGCCGACTTCAGGATCATAATCAAAACAGTCCCACCTCAAGTCATGCATCACTCTTGAACTTTCATACACAGAGAATATAGAATTTAATGTTTGTAGCCTTCCAAAGGGGATAAAAATGTTGCAGCCAAAGCTCACCAGGATGTCGACTGAGTGGTCCACTTTTCCCCACAGCAAGGCTAAGGCCACTGCGATGCTGAGCAGGACTTGATGCAGGAGGATCCAGAGCAGCCTCGTTTTTCTTATCAACATCAGGAAGGAGAATCTCGTCCATGAACCTACAAAAGGCTTTAATCTGAGTATGAACATTTTCCTGGACTTGCTTCTGCTGATCAGCAACCGAAGCTTTACCAGCCATCTCTATGATCTGCTCCACATCTGACTCTTCGGCATCATTTCCCAAACGGTTGTAGCTGAAGAAAGATAGAAACTTTAACGAACAAGCAACTGAGCTCTATCACTAGTTTTTTAATAGTCAACAGAAACTAAAACAAAGCACACATTCACAAAGATATATCTGGAAATGAGTCCCTGGTTACATAACTATGACGAAATGACAACTCAATAACACAACAAGCAAACTTATCAAAGAACTGCATTGCTTATTGTAAACTGCAAGCCTTTCAAATAAATTGTGACCTGGTGTACAGGAAGAGCCGGTTAATGTCGGCTTCGAACTGGAACTGTCTCGGGTCTCTCGCAAAAGTTGGACTTTTGGCAAGAACCTTCACCGCCTGCAAATTGCAAGCACACAAGTAATCAGAGAAGGAACAAATGCAGCAAATATTAGTTTCTTCAAGATCTTCATGAGAACGACTATTTTTTAGCAAATGAACTCCCACCGCAAATAGAGGAAGATTACCTCTTGAAATTTCTGAAACAGGAAAGCCATTCCTCTGCCTACGATGAGACACCTGAGAGGTTTTCCTCAGCTAGGACTTGGGAGCAACCAACAAATCCAAATCAATTGCGCTCACTACCGCTGAAAGCAGAAATTGCACTCCAATCCAACAGCAATAACTCAATGGAAAATTAGGGCAATGTTCAACACCTCTCGCGGAATCACTAATAAGGGCAGAAATCTGCAAATTACAGAACTCGGAAACGAAGAATCGCTACCTTCACTTCAATCGGACATCACAGCAGCTGGGTAGAGGAGAGGAGATGAGGGGGAAGGTGAAGGTGAGGCGGAAGCAGAGCAGCAGAGATGGACTACGGGCTGACTGAAACCTCTCCTCTCTTCTTCCGTTCCCGTCCCTCGGCCGTACCGGCTAAATTCGGCTCGAGCCCAACTCGGTGAAGGCTTGGCTCGGCTTTGCAGCGGCTCGTTTAAGTCTCATAAAGACACTTCCACCAGGCCCAGTAGTCCAATTGAGTCAGCCCATTGAGCAAAGCCCACAACCTCTACGCACACACTACTTGGCATTTTTTTTTCCCCGGTGTACTCTTGGCAATTTGCAATTCTTCATATCGAAATGCGTATGTTTTTTATATATTACTTAGGCCAATTTTTTGTTAAAAAAACAAAACTTGTCTAGATATGATTAATTTTTCATGCTAATCTCTTTGTATAGTAAATGTAACGTCGACTATTTGAGTTTCCATATTAAAACTTAAAAGTAACCATTTTCTTTTAATATAATTGACCATGTTATACCTACTCGCAATACAATAATATCATAATTTATTATATGTGTCTATACAAAAATATCATCATGATATGAAGTGTTATGGACTAGACAATTGGCCCAACTCATCTGGTTCGACTTACCATCACGAGCCCACCTTGATACACCGAACCGGTAATAATATCTTGTGGATATATTTCTTCCATAATTATCTCTCATATATTTCCTAATATCTTTGATATTATCTCTTAAATATTCTACTGATGTATATATCTTATCTACGAGATATTGTTTCATATCTCTAACGTTATATATGATAAGTACATTTACTTATTATTTGTTATCAAATATTCTACACAGATTACGATATCCCGATGCAGATATCTCAGGACTCTTATAAATACCTCTCCGGGTACTTCTAAACCCTAGGTTCAATTTTTTTACATTTCTTCAATACATTCTCATTTAAGCATTTGAGAGAAAAATCGGGATTCCCTCCCATTCTTCCATTTTTGCTGG
Source organism: Punica granatum (assembly GCF_007655135.1). Taxonomy (NCBI): domain Eukaryota; kingdom Viridiplantae; phylum Streptophyta; class Magnoliopsida; order Myrtales; family Lythraceae; genus Punica; species Punica granatum. Next base: position 27,610,594 of record NC_045128.1, read on the forward strand.
TCACTCGAGACTCGTGGTCTGCATATGATTAAAGTCCAAGAATCAAGATCTTATCATTGGCGTCGTCCATGGGAAACGACACGATAAGTCATAATGTCGACTGTTTTCCATTACATTGAGAAGAAATAATGGTTCTGATTAGAAGTGCCGCAAATTCTCAAGTCGGAAACGACAGGCTCGGGGGGTTTCGCAGCAAGATGTGACAAACCACTCGGCCGGATCTCGGGGGGCTCCAAATTATTCACGACGGGTTTCAAGAAGTAACCCAGTGCAATCGACTCATCAAGATCCACCACCGCCACAACATGACCTAAACGTGGTCCGACTAGATCAACTAGCACTTGATGTACGAGCAACGATGGAAGCAATCATCATAACCTCTTAAGACCCTCAGGCTAACTTGGAAGGACATGCAACGTCTAACCAAAGGCTAAAACAAGCAGAAGAGGATGTTGTCTCCTCTAAGCGTAGGCCCAAAGCCCCCCTCGAAGTGGACTCCGAGAAGCTGCCCAGTTATATGCCCTCGCTAGTCACAATCCTTCTTGGATCGGCTCCAGCTCTCTCTCTAAAAGATATCCAGCACATGGTAGCAAAGCAAGTAGCTAAAGTCATGCAAGCCACAAAGCCACAGCAACAAGGGTTCCCGTCCTTCAAGGAAGACTCTGATTCGCCTTCTACGGGGAGATCCTTCTTGTTAAAGTATCCCGTAAATTCACTCTTCCTCAGATTGCCTTATACGATGGGAAGACAAACCCAGTGAACCATGTTCGCCGGTACGCGGCTTCTCTCTTGAAAAGAGGAGTGTCAAAACAAGCAAAATGCCTCAAATTCCTTGGAACTCTAACTGGTGATGCAGTGGACTAATTTCATTCTCTACCACCTAGCTCGATAACGAGTTTCAAGTAGTTGAATGAGCTATTTCTAGAGAGGTTCGCAAGCATGCACCAAGTGAAGAGGAGTGTCATTGAGTTATTTTCCCTAGAGCAAAGGGAAAGAGAGTCCCTTCGCCACTGGGTAACAGGTTCTTCAAAGCTTTGACTGAGGTGGTAGGCTTGATTCAACGTGAGGAGATGAAGGCCTTTCAAAGAGGCTCAAGAAATGAGGACTTCACGAAGAGTCTGATCATTACACCTCCTAATAGCTTTGCTAATATATCTGCCCGTGCAAGAAAATTAATGGTTGTCAAAGAGTCCGTCTCCGTGTGGAAGAAGAAAGAGCACGTAGGTGAGAAAAGGAAAGATCACTCGAAAGAAGATGCGCATGACGAAAACAGTCATTCTGGATAGGGAAATTAACCCTCTCAACGCACCAAAAGCGGTTGTTCTTAATGAGATTGAGTGGCTTGGTATTGGGACACCTCCACAAGTGAAGAAGAAGGGAGATATAGGTAATGATCCAAATAGTTACTGCAGGTACCCTAAAGCTCGGGGCCACAACACCGAGGATTGCAAGACGCTAAAAGTAGACATTGAAAGGCTTATTCAAGCTGGCCACTTAAGGTCATTTATTCAAAAGGGAGGTCGCAAAGACAGAGCTCGAAGCCCCTGCCACGGTAGGAGTCCCTCGCGGCGCAAGAAGCCCGATCTATACTGCTCAAAACGCAGTAAATTTTGCGAGGACTTCGCAAGCAGAGTTATTCCTTGAAAGATCCCATAAAAAGGGAAATTTTTTAATGCTTATGATTTTTGTTTTATAGGAAATTTATTTTTAGTACTTAAGATGCTTTCAGTTACATTATAATCTATTTCAACCTTCACTTGCTAATGCGATGCCTAAAAACCTCTCATAACGAGGCCCTCACTCAGAACACGATGTTTAAAACCCTCACATAATGAGACCTTCGCTCATAATGCGACGTCTAAAGACCTCTCATAACACTGGCCATTGTTCATAACATGATGCCTAAGGACATCTCATAATGAGGCCATCACCCATAACGCGATGGGAAACCTACTCAAAGTAAGGACATCGCTCATAAAGTGAAGGAAGATCTCTTAAGACAAAGGCATCGCCTCCAATGTGATAATAACGGCACTTGACTTTGATCTACCCCCGTGAAGTCTCGAGCTCACAGGAGTGGGGGGCTATGTTAGGGACCAATGGTCCAACCCATCCCACTCAACTTACCATCACGGGCTGATCTTGATACACCGAACTGGTAACAATATCTAGTGGATATATCTTTTCCACAATTATCTCTCATATATCTCATAATATATGTGATATTATCTCTTTAATATTCTATTGATATATATATATCTTATATGTGATATATTGTTTCCTATATCTAATATTATATATGATAAGTACATTTACTTGTTATTTGTTATCAAATATTCTACACAGATTATGATAACTCATTATAGGTATCTCGGGACTCCTATAAAAACCTCTCCAGGTACCCTTAAACCTTAGATTCAATTCTTTTACCTTTCTTCGAGCATCGAAGAGGGGAATGGAGATTCCCTCTCATTCTTCCTTTTTTTGCAGGTCACTTGAGACTCGTGTTCTACTCGTGATTAAGGTCCGAAAATGGTCTTCCTTTGTCTTACTATACCCTTACCAAAATGGTCTTACGGATTGGAGTATATCACAAATATTTTGGGCAACTTAGTAGTGCAAAATTCAATTTTGATATAAGAAAGGAAATACGAGAGATCTCAATCGACAATTCACACGATTTTGTACCGTGAGACGACATATAATATGTGGTGATGAGAAGAAGAATTAATCATATATATATATATATATAGTTTTATCCCCATAATAAATAGGATTAGAAAAGTAATTTTATATATGGTATAAAGCCATAAAGGTAAATATCTAAATATACAATTATAAATGTATATACAATTAGGATTAAAATTAATAAATGCATATAAATTATTAAAGACTTAATAATTTTATTATATGCACATTCTTGATTTAAAATATATAATCTCAAAATTTATTTATAAAAAATAAAATTTCTTAAAATAAATGTCTATAAAAACTTTTTGGCATAATTAGAAACTAAAAGAAAAATCTATTATATGCAATAAGTATATTTAAATATTGGACACTTTTAAAATAGTAATAGATAAATCTATTTATTTAAGTATTTTAAAAAATAGATGATTTGTACTTCTTTTTTTTACATGGAGACAATTTATTACAATTGTTTAGAATTTGATATTTTAAAAAATATAATATGTTTTCTAAATAATATCATTTTTTCATTTATATTTGATATTATAATTAATTTCTAGTTATTTTGAATTTGTCATTGTATGCACTAGTATTTTAGTACTTTCAACTTTAAGAACATAAATATAACTTAATGAAAATTTCAATTGTAATGTCAAAATTTTTAAAAATTCATCTAAAAATAATTATTTTAAATAATAATTCGTATCGGACGGGCGAAAAAAATAAATAAATAAAGTTAGCATGTACATTAATAAAAAAAAAAGCGTGACTAATTGGCCTCGCCGAGGAGGAGAATCCCCGCAACTCTAAGCAGTGGGCAAACATTTAACAAAGTAAATAGGCCCACTGGCTGTATTTCCAATTGGCAGCGTCTGCCCACGATTGACCCCAAAAGACGATGTTGAGTGGTTGTTTTGAGCACTGAAAGTCGTACGCGAATAATCACTTCCAGCGGTTGGCCTTGAAAAATAATGGAGTACGCTTGTTCAACTGCCATGTAAGTCGTTTCTAGGAATATAATGTTCAATGCCCATATGGTATTCTAGGTGTAATTTAACAAGCAGGCCTCCATCTTGTGAGTAAATAATTCGCACGTGTACGTGGAAGTTCTTCCTCTCGTGAATTTGTCACTCATTTTCCTTTATTTTTTGCTTGACGGATAAACCGTTTTCCCTCGATCTTGTAATATCCGATTGAGCATTTTTTTCTATATCCGTTCCTATTTGTGAATTTTAATAAATCTACTTAACACATGGGGGAAAAAAGTCAAAGAAGAACAAAGTATGACCTATGATAGAATCCCACTTAAACAGTTCCTCCTCCGTCTTTCCATCTTATTCGTGAATGTTGATGCGCGTGAAATGAAATACGACTTTTATCCATAGTTGTGAATAATTAAACTGATATACATGTATGCCTTTTAAATATTGCGACTCATTTGATGAGTATGAACTGCCTCTATTTGGGCCACTAAGTCTATACCACTATATATTCTTAACCTACTACTACGTATCTCAAACTTAACCCGGTACATATCTACTAAAATTAAAATTAATATGCTTTAGGAACCTGATTAGAGGGGTATCAACTTCGTGATTAGGTTCGTCCGTGCCTTTGCCTACCGCAAATCTCGTCCCAGGGTGGGAGCGGGGAGGAGAGACAGGACTCTTTAAAAGAACAGCAGCCTGTGGACCCCATTAAGGACACGTACGATGGGATCAATGGTCAGAGGAGGATCACTCTGAAAGTGGATTCCTAGCAGCAAGTAGGTTAGATAGAGCTTAGGTGGGATGTGTGATTGGATAAAGGGGGGGGGGGGGGGGGGGGGGGGGGGGGGGGGGCCGACGTGCATCAGATGACAGGTTGGAAGAATCCCACCCCCACCCTCCAAATCATCGCCATATGTATCGCAATTGCTACTAGTGTAATCAATTCATTCATTCATTATCCTTTTCTTTCACATTTCTCTACATGTACACGTGTGGATAATACTTAACCTCAATTAGAATTTAATATTAAAAGAAAGATGCCGGTGGCTTAGGAACAAAAGGACACAATATCAATTCACAAAATGCGAATAATGTTGTAGATGTCTCATGATTAACTTGGTGAGGTCAGTCTAGAAGACGCTTTGATAAGATCAGAAGTGGAAACCTAACGATGATATTGGTAGATTATAAAATTATTTGGATTTATTTGATGAGATACTTAGTATAATTCACGTACTTTGTGGATGAAATAGTGTTTCCGGTGAAAAGGAAACGAGGTTGAGACTGCAAGCAGTCGACTGTAATATTATGAACAGCCAAGTGCAAAAAAGCATGAAAGTAGACCTTGCTAGACAAAATTGACTGACCATCTACCGCCTCGACTATACAGTCTACTGTAGTGGCGATCATTTTTTTCTTCTTGTCTGAAAATCTCCATTAACAAAAGCTTCCTCCGTAGGACATCTCCCGAACGAAACGGTATGTTACGAAGAGAAACATCTCTTCGATTTGTGTCCCTTGAATGCAAATAATAGAGGCTCTTAAACTAAAAGTTTAATGAATTACAACAATTTCGGAATTTTGTGAGTGAGAGCGAGTTTTCCAAATATTCTCATCGAAAGAATTCTGGATCTCGTTGTACCAAGAGTCCTTTGCTTTAACCCGATAACGGCTTAGTGTGGGGGCAAGTAGTCTTTTTTAGAAAGTGTTCATTCGTGTCTCGAGATATTTCCCTTCAAGTTTTCGATTGGGTTCATCAAGTTCATATTCGCGTTTGTTTGTGTGCTCGTGATCAAGTGTTCGTATTCGAGAATTTGTGAAGATTGTCTCTTCTATGATTGTTCAACTACCCACAGTATCCAACACTTAACAGAAGGCTAAGAGCTTTGTTTGCGAGCCTGACCAGCCTAATTGATGTGCCCTCATGAGGCTCTGAGAGAATATGCCGTAATAATGTCCGGCATTCGTCTTCCCTAACATTGTGAAGTGATGTTCTGCACCATCAGCGGAGGACTATATATCAATGTTTGTTACAGTGACAAAGAGCCAAATTGTGAGAGGTAGGGACCCCTCCAATTGATGATCAGAAGAGGCCGAAGAGGGCCACATACCTGTCTTGTCAAAGTGTAACCAGTGACAAAATTTTAATGTCGCCCTTTTTATGTTTTTTTTTTTTGGCTCATTCCCTCCGACTCTGCAATATGCTTCTTTCTGGAGATTGCAAGGACCTCCTCGACTGCCTCTCATCTTGGGGATCCCCATCCGACCCCTCTATCCACTCCATTATAGATGATATACTAGTAGATCTCTCTGCTTTTGACTCTAGGGATGTATTATTTATTCCTCGGGACGAAAACTACCTCGCCCATAACATTGCCCGATGGGCTGCATTTTGTAACATTGATGGACCTATTGCCATCTCCTCAATCCCCTCATCTGTTCTTACTGGGGATGAAGAGATGTGATAAAGCCATTAAGCTTTTATTCTAGTATTACTTTCAATGAATTACCTTTTCTAGCAAATAAAAAAAAACATGAATATTGTAAGAATTTCATATGGTACTTAGAAAACGCGTTGCTTGCTTCCTATATCTAGTCAATTCTACATGATAAGCTTTCAAATTTGAAATTTCATGAGAAGAATAATGTTAAGTACCACATATATATATATATGTAAACCATGCCCTTCATCTAACGAGATTGATCTTGGAAGTTTTCATTTGATTATCCCTTCAAGAGCTCGCCGAATTATTCCATCTAAACAGATCAGCACCGCGAAGTATAACTAGGATCGCGGTCCTTTTCCTAATTAATGAAACTCGAGCAATTATAACACTCCCACGCCATGCATTAGTGTTCCTATGAAATTAGAACGGAACAACAGGATGGGAGAATGTCAAGACACATGCGACAAAGAAAGTCAAAAACCTCTCCCACGAGGACAATCTTATATGATTTGTTTCCCTGTATTTTGATAAATAATAATTCAAACTAATTAACACAGTATCTAGAATAGAACGGTTGATTGGGATCAAATCTTAATATAGACACGCCAAAGAGTGTAGTACAATAATACGGGCTCTCGCCTAAAATCTCAAGATTTTCCGAGTTCAATCTTTTTTTCGGTGTATACTTAATATCCAGAAGCCCAATAGATTCTTACTAATCTAATTCGAGTTGGGTCGACTCACAAAGGGAAAAAACTCTCACAATGAAAAATTTTCACACAAATTCGAGACATTATTTAAGGAAAATAAGTATCGAATCGCTTTAAATTTTCTAAGTTCAATTTTCGTCAATAGAATTTTTCATACTCTTTTATTTTTATTTATACTTTTTTACAGTAAGTCAATGAATTTCTCTTGTAAATAAAAACGAAAAGAGTTAAATGCACTTTGCCTCCCGACCTATAAGGTGAAATTAGGTTTGCCCCCCAACCTATGAATTTTGGCAGAGTACCCCCTCACCTAATCCAAAAATAAGCAATGTGACTCCCGGATTAAATTCCGATCAGAATTCCAACCAAAAGAAGGCACATGCTAATCACATGTCAATTTAATGGGGGCAAAATTGTCACGGGGAATAATTAATTAAAAATTGAATTTTTGCAAAATTAGGCTATTTTGATCGTTCGTCTTTCCCGATGTCTGCAAAACAACACAAACACAGAGTAGGCGTGTGGAAATTCCAGAAAACCAGCAAACTGCACATAGACGATGAGGGATAATGATTATTTTGAGCTGCCCAGAACACCCACACACTAAATTGAACCAATTAGAACATCAGATGCAGCAATGGAAAATCAGTGGCACTCAATAGCAAGGAATCGAAAAATCACCAGATGAAGAGGGTTAGATGACGGACGAGTAGAGAAGGCGGACGACGATTAGAGAATGATGAACTGCGGTAGACGAGCAGAGAAGGCTGACGGTTACCGGATTCAATTAGATTCACAGTGGTGCTTGCGGTCGGGGAAGAGCTGTAGACATCGGGGAAGACGAACGATCAAAATAGCCTAATTTTGCAAAAATTCAATTTTTAATTAATTATTCCCTGTGATAATTTTGCCCCCATTAAATTGACATGTGATCAACATGTGCCTTCTTTTGACCGGAATTATGACCAAAATTTAATCCGGGAGTCACATTGGTTATTTTTAGATTAGATGAAGGGGCACTCTGCCAAAATTCATAGGTCGGGGGGCAAACCTAATTTCACCTCATAGGTCAGGGGCCAAAGTGCATTTAACTCAAACGAAAATAGGTAATAATGGGCCGGGCAGCTGAAAACAGATGGATGGCCCACTCTATTATTTTTCAAGGCCAACCACTGGAAGTGATTATTCGCGTACGACTTTCAGTGCGAGAAACAACCACTCAACTTTGTCTTTTGGGGTCAATTGCGGGCAGACACTGCCAATTGGAAATACAGCCAGTGGGCCTATTTACTTTGTTAGATGTTTGCCTACTGCTAAGAGTTGCCGGGATTCTCCTCCTCGGCGAGGCCAATTAATCACACTTTTTTTTCATGTACATGTTAGCTTTTTCTTTTCTTTTTTTTTTTTTGCCAGTCCAATGTACAAATTATTAATTAGAATAGATATTTTTAGATGGATTTTTAAAAGTTTTGATATTGCAATTGAAATTTTCATTAAGTTATATTTATGTTCTTAAGCTGAAAGTACTAAAATACTAGTGCATACAATACAATGACAAATTCAGAATAACTGGAAATTAATTATAATATCAAATATGAATGAAAAAATACAATAACATAAGTCAAGTTAATAAAGTGAAATATAGAATATAACGCTTACAAATACATTGAAAACATGAAAGTAAGAATAATAGTCTCAATAAAATGTTCCATTTCGATTTTTTTTCTTCAAAGTATTTTTTGAGTTGTGGTTTCAAAATATTCACCATCACTTGCATTTTTTTTTCATTTGATTGTCAAAATATTTCATTATATTTGATATATTAAAATTATTATCTACTACCATTATATATTTCATATAACCTATAATCACTATAAAATTTTTAAATATCAATTTACAAATTATTGGCCAAAATCGTAAAAATACAAAAATTACTAGTAATAAATTCACGAATATAATCTATAAACATCAATGATAAAATTACAAGTCGTCATTCCATTTTATTTCTAAATATAATTTATTAGAAAAATTACTAAAATATATAAAATTAGACGCCCGCGCAAGCAGGCAGGAAGACTAATTGGATAATCAATCCTCTCATCCGTACAATATACATTAACTAGGTCCTTTAAGAAAATGTCAAGTGGGGTCGACTTCATATAGCTTTCTAATTAAAGGGCTTAATCACTTCGGGATTATGTTGTCGGCTAATAATGCTGGAGAAACACTCGCCTCACGTCTCTCTTTCACCCAACCTACCCCACCAAAAATTCCCTTCTCTTTTAGCGGCGTTATGTTGGCGCAAGTGCAGACGCCAAGTAACTTCCACATCTTAATTTATCCTCACTAAATCGCGATGAAAGTATCAATTATAAAGACGAAAATTAGAATCAAATATCCCCCAATTAATGATCCATGTCTCTCTATGCACGCCAATTGATTATGTAGAAGGTTGGGAATCAACTGCAGACAGCTGAGTCCATTATATTCCAAGGGACCGACTGCAACTCAGGGTTGGATCGGGTTGGTGCAAGAATGATGCTGACCATACTAACATGAGCAAAATGACAAGGAGGTGCCTTGTGAGTACGCGAGGTTCCGTATCTTCCGAGCTAGTGAAGGTTAATTGTCTATGCTTCGATCATTTCACGACTTGATTGCACTGAAAGTTGTAACAAAGACCGACCTGAACAACACTTGCTAGTGGCAACACACACCATGAAATTTCGTTTTAATTTTTGAAAATTTTAGTTGTATCTTTCACAAAATTGTCAATTTCGTAAAGAAAAGAGAAAAGTTGATGCTCCTAATAGAAAGGATGAAAAAATAGCCAGACAAATATATATATATATATAATTATATCTTGTTTGGTATAGTTTTTCTATAGTGTCATTTTATCCAATAGAGTTAAACAGTGCTCGAAGGCTACTTAGAAGCAGCAAGGAGGCACAAACGAACCACTGGGCTACACCATCATCTTACCCTCCATCTTTTTTGGCTTTTTACTTTGTGCAATCCCCTTGAAAGATATGATACAAAACTTGCATCATGCTTCTTAACTTTTCCATTATTTCTGGGGTAGACATAGATGCGTTTTAGCTTTAACATGAACTGTAATGCGACTGTTCATAAATCCAATCATAAGTCTCTACTTTGCTTTTCTTGTATCGCAGCAAAAGAAAAGAATTTTCCTTTACCCAACAAAAAAAACACCCTTTTTTTTCTTTTTCTATAATTGACTATAAGTGAGACATTATTTATGTGGGATATATATCTTTCCTTCCTACCGAAGCCCAATATATATGTGATTGATGCGGTATATCTAATTGTCTAATCTATATTATTGTAAAGAGAGTTACTAATGTAGATTGGTTCAAATGATTCGAAACTTGTTTGCTTTAAATAAATTCTCGAATTTGAGTTTTGTAAATGAAGAAAATCCACATTGAAATAATTTTACCCCTTCGAGGGTCGACTCAACTCGAATTGAATTAGTTGGTATCTATTGGGTTTTCTGATATCAAGTACATAATGAAAAGTTTTTGTCTAACTTTTAAAAAGTCCATAATAAAATAATTATAATTAATAATAATCACATAAATAAATTATAATGGTAGTTACATTATAATAACTATCTATTTTTGCTTTTTTATTTCTCTACCACCCATTCTTTTCTCACGTACTCTCTCCTCTCCTCTCTATCTCCTCCTCCGATAACTTGCATCAGTCCCATTTTGTTTTTGTTATATTTTCTTTTTCTTTTTTGTAACTTTCTAATTATAAACATTTAGGAAAAAGAGGGTTCACAATAATTCAGGCAATTCTACATTTTACTCATCTATACATATATAAAAGTTGGAGCGAAGCATAAGGTAATGTCGCGTATAATGAAGTTACATTACAATTAAGTGACTTTTCATATTATCATCAATGAAGACATTGCAAATAGTACAAAACTGTAGTGCCACCTCCCTCATGGAATTTCAAATTAGGTCCCTCATTCAATGAAATACTAGAGTTTTTAATTCGTGGAAACTCAAAAGTTTTTAACTTATGCGAGTTTAAATTGTCATAACTCATACAAGTCAAAAAGTTTTGTACTTATGGAAATCCAAATGTCAAAACCTTCAGCTACTAGACCAGTCGATAGTTTTGCATGAAAATGAGAATATGGTGACGGTGGATTGATGGACGAATTTAAATTGATAAGATTGTGATATACCCTTCTGATTTTGTTGGTTGTCCACCTCTATTGCTGGTATACATTCAAATGACATTGGACTTTGTTGTAATCGTTGAGTTTTTACTTTTGACTTGAGTGTATGCTATTTTGATGTGATTTAGTATGGACATTGATAGTCTTATTAAGTTAAAATGATTTACTAATTTGTGAAAGTAGTAATTATGTGATTGAAGAAATTGTTATATATACACTATGCATAGTTGTATATATCATCATATGTTTATTCCCACTTCACATTTGAAAATTATATTTGTAGTTCAGTTAATTTCTAAATATTAATCTTATACTCAATAAAATATAATATTTTATAGGTTGAACAACCTAATATTTAGATCAATTGGTGGAATGAAATTCATTTTTTTACATAAACTAATCAAATTATGCTACATGCATGTCGTGTCCAATAATAGTCGTCGTTTCCAATAGTAGTGATTGTTTCATTATCTTAATAATTTAGCACGTACATATGTACGGGTCTTTCATCTAGTTTAATTTAAGATTACGGATTCAAAATCTCATAATCAAGTAAACAAATGATCTTAATATAAAATAACCTACAGTTGGCGCCAAAGACACATATAAATTCATCGGATAAAGCGGACTTAGTTGTAGTGAGTCGATAACCCGTCAATGCAATATGGAGTTCGGTACAACAATAGTGAAGTGTGAGGAGTAAACGTCTCAAACATTGGATTATTCTTCCTACATCTTAATGATTATTGACTTAATTAATCCTTGATTGTTAATTAACTTAATCTTTCACAAGATAAAATAATGTGATTGATAGCCTACTAAGAAAAACTAAGGTAGTTTTAGTTATAAGTAAACTAACAACCCCTTTCGGACGTTATTACGACATAATCATTGGAAATAGCTCATGGGCCAAGTCAATAGGGTAATTGATTTTTATTGAAGCCCTTTCAAAATAATTTCTTATTTATTAATTAATTTGGGCTCATAACCCACAAAAAGAAAGGGACAGCGTTCGGCTAGTCCTTGAACGTACGGAATCAGACATTCGATCCTTGCGGTCGGGTTGTTAATTGGAATGTGGTCATTTAATTAGTACTGGTCTTCAATCCGGTATGTTACACGAAATTTGTATCATATATAATAACATTTATAAAGATAAATTTAGTTCTTATGAACAATAAAAATTTTGAAATATTAACTTCAAACTTTGAATAATAATCACTAATAAATTAGAATTATACTAAATAATTTAGTGACAAATTTGTAAAATAATATTTCCGTTATCTTTACTGTCAAATTTAAAATTTTATTTTATTTGTGAGTATAATTTCGTAAAATTAACTCATAACTTCTTTCGAAAATCTTGTACCGACTCATTTAATAATTTTCAACAAAAATTACATTGTCCAGTGAAATTTTTGCTTATAATTTTATTTAATATGTATTTATCACCAATATAATGCACATATTTATTACATATATGCCGTTTAACTTTAGAGTTAGACGTACTAATCTTGTTTTTGTACAGTTTTTATAGTGTTTTTCCAAATTTATAATTTCACACATTGAATTTTTATTTCTTATATTTTCTTAATTAATTACTTTAAACTGAAAATTATTTTATATCATTTTTAAATTTATTTATTTTGTGAATATATCATTTGTAAAAGTTACTTTATAATATTTGTTATATTGATAATAATTAGATTAATAAAAGCTTTTATTAACCGTGTTTATTACTCATGTTGTCCTCAAATAAATTTTACTTAAATATAAATTAAGGATAAACGTTTTGAAATTTATATTTATATTCTGCTCATAATTAATCGAAAAATAGGTAAAATTTAGAAACCGGAGGCAGTAACCGCTGATCACAGTCCACCCCGATGGAGCACTGGAGGACTAGTTAGAAGCTCGAGCGGGCCATCGGCGACCACTGCAATGAAGCTCCAAGCGAAGAACAGAGCCTCGATCAATGCTTTGTTCTATATCGAAAACTAATCTGTGGTCTGATGGAACTAAGGCTACACTAAAGGCTGAGGCTGCTGGCTTGGGTAAGGATCATATTTCTGATTCGAAGTGCAAATGTCCTAGGCAAAATGATCATATCCCGGTTAATTAATTACCAGGGTAAGGAGTAACGTACATATGACAACTTCGGTTGCCTTCGTAGGTGGTCGAAATCCCATATTACGCACGCGCAGGTAAAAGGACATAATTGTGCAAATGAGGGAATAAGTTCACAACAAGGAATATATATATATATATATATTTGGTGAAATGGGACCGAAGCTCAGGTGCATCAAATTAAAATAAAGTTTATGAAGTACAAAGTTGAGACATAGTAACCCTCCAATATCTCCGAATCATAAAAATTCGAGCTCAGTAGGGCAATTACTAAAACTATGAACACCAATGGGGGTGTAATGAAGCTTTTTAACAACTAAACTGTGACCACCAAGGTAGTAGCTTAGCTGGTAACGGACTTTATCTTTTAAAGGGAAGGTCAATGGGTCGAAATTCGACTTAAACATGAAAGCGCTTGAATTAGTAGATCATTGTCATCTACTCTATGGGAATTGTTCTGATCTACTGTGCGTTTTGGTGGAGTCATGATAATCTATGTGGGGTATGTCTCATCGAGCCCTTTATCTATTCGGGCGAATGGAACATTTCATGGCGGCTATGGAGCCCCTCTGATCTCTAGAGGAGAGTTGATACGCTGGTCTCCCCCTCCCGGCCTTTTTATTCAGCAAAAAAGAAAAAACAACTAAACTGTGAGCTCAGCTGGTGGAGATATATTTGGTTGCCGACACCTTTTATGACCATAGGACTTTGGTGGACAATTTGTAGCCACTGTTCCCTATGCAAAGGTTCGAATGTGTAAATATTTGTTTGAGGGGTAAATTGCATTAAAAACCATGAATGCGGCATGAAATTTCAAACCTACCACGAATTTCAACTTTTAGCACAAAAAATCATCAACTATTACTTAAATTCCACGTCTACCATCCGTTCGATTTTCCGTCCACTTTAGTTTTTTGCCTTGTAGGAGACGTTTGCCACGTACATTGCCAAGTTTGCGAAAAGAGACGGAAATATGAATGGATGGTAAATGTGAAACTTAAATAATAGTTGATATTTTTTTATGCTAACAGTTAAAGTTAGTGGTACATTTAAAAGCTCATGCAAAGTTCATGATTTTTAATGCATTTTACCCTTGTTCGATTGTAAAGGTAGTGGAATACTTGGTTAAATAATATCCAATTAAAATATTATCTAAAAGTGAAAAAGTGATCTAAAAAATTTTCACTTGCAAAAACTCTGATTAGTTATTATTCATCAACAGTGAATGAGTAACACTGTCTGCATATTTAATCATAAAATGAATATTTTGTGACAATTGAAAAGCAATTCACTGTTACTTATCAAAGAAAAGCAGCTCACCCTTAAAAATACTCACATAAGATGAAAAGGAAATTAAAAACAATAGGCAATCTTTAGACAAACTAGCAGGCCAGATTAAACTAGTGTTTAAACAGAGACGAGATCATCAGGTGTAACCCGGTCCCATCGAACTAACCAATGTGAAATGGGCGATCCATTTCAATGGGGGACGCAAAAACTTTAGAAAAATCTACCTTCGGTTGTCAATTTACATATTCATTTTAAATTTCTTTCTTCATTTTTTTCATATAATTTCAAAAATAAAATATGTATTAATAGAAAAATGTACTGCCAAAATTATTGGAAGTTGAGGATAAGTTTGAACAAAGAAAAAGGTTTTGGACAAAAGTGAAAACAGGCAAAAATGGAGGGCCAAATAAGAGCTTTCCTTTTCCTGTAACTTTTATAAGGGCCAAATTGTAAAGGGACGGATAAGAGGATGAAGCATTACAGCTGACAGCATAGGATGATAAATTCAATCGAGCCCATTAAAGTGATGAAGTATGACATATATACGATCCGACGTCTAGCGGTAAGCTCTAATTTAGCTTAAACTAAGGCGTTTGACAGCTCGGTGTAACAACTTTTTATGATCGGAGACAATCTATAAAATTTTATATGTTATACTTTATTTTTGTGTAATTTAAGAAAACAATTAGATAGGAGGGAGACAACATGAAATTTCCTGTCATATTTAGTCTCTATCGTATCAACTTAATTTATATGCTGTTCGGTAGGTCCCCAATAGCAATTGCTCTACTTTTTCTTTAGCCATCGTACAGTTCCTTTGTCTTTGTCTTTAGGTGTAATTTGCTACGCACATACACATATCTTTTTGTACTCTCTCTCCCTTTTGTTCATATCATACATCGATATCGTTGACTTTTCTAATGATAGATTCCTGTATTATCGCTAATTAACTGCGTTCACATTTTTGGCTAAAATTAAAATAATTATGCATGCACCTAATCTGGCAAAACCAAAACCACTATATGAATAGTTATATAAGATGATGTACAAAACCACTATTTCGAAATATAAATATTTAGATAAGATGGTGTTTATGCCAGTTGGTCAAATATCAAGAACAAACATATATTCATTTTATACATGCCCGAATACAATTATATGGGTGTTGAGGATCCTCTTTTTTCTTCCAACCCAACACACCTCCCCCCCTCCCTTTATATATGAATAGTTATATAAGATGATGTACAAAACCACTATTTCGAAATATAAATATTTAGATAAGATGGTGTTTATGCCAGTTGGTCAAATATCAAGAACAAACATATATTAATTTTATACATGCCGAATACAATTATATGGGTGTTGAATATCCTCTTTTTTCTTCCTACCCAACCCCCCCCCCCCCCCCCCCCCCCCCCCCCCCCCCCCTTTCTTTTGATAAATCTTATTGACTCAATTTTAGGAAATTCGTTTTTCTCCCTCCTTAATTAACTAATGTATTTATATTCATAAGTTATGTGCACATTTATATAAGAATATATTTATGTAAGAAAGTAGATCTTCTTAAAAAAATTTAATTAATTTCAATTATATTTTGATGAAACATTTCATACAAAAGGATTTTGAAAACTTTCAATAATAAATATATAATGTTCATAATAATAAGTTCATGGTCTAAATTATTTTTAATCTTGCAATTAAATTTATAAAAATAAATATAGCTGCTTTCTCTATTTTTTTCTTATTTTAGTTTTATATTGGACATAATTTTCGTCTTAATTTCCATCAGATTCTATGTAAGTCTTTAAATTATATTGTGTATATTTATTTATTTATTTATTTATAATAAAAATTAGTAGATCATTTATTTCATAATCTCAAATTTTATCTATATTTGTAATATGAAGTTTATTTATTATGAATTTTAGCTCAAAGGTAAATATATAATTGGTTTGAATATGCAAACATATTCAATTTCCAATAAAAAAATACATATATTATTCATAGGGATAATCATTTGGTTAAGAGTAAATGTATCTTCATAATTATATTTTTTTTGTTCATTTATTTTATGATGTTATTAAATACTGCAAATTAGTGTTTATTTTTAATTAAAGTTACTCGAATTTGAATATAAGGAAAAAATCACTTCAATGATTTAGACTAGTATAATAATTTAGATTTAAATTTGAAAAAAACAACTACATTAAAAATTTATGCATCGCACGGACAGTGACAAGACACTATTATATAATTAGTTGGGCAACCATAAGGTTCATAATGAACAAAGAACCTCCTGCACTGCTTGGATATTGAATCAGAGGCAGTTGTTCAATACCGTTTATGGGAATATGGGATATTGATTGCCAAAACATATTTGGTTACCTCTATTATCTCTAATTAATTGCTCTATCTGAAGGCAATTAACCTCTTAATTAATAAATGTGGTAAAATGAGAGAAACGGTGTTTGGTGCACTCACATCGCTCTAAATTTCTAAGAGCTCCAACGTTCCATTCTCACCTAGTGGAGCTCTCTTTGCTATTATGTCTTCTTTTTCCTAACTATCCCTTTCCAGATCAATAGGTCTCGTTTGTATAATTAAAAAGGAAAAGATAAATGGAAAACTATCTAGTCTCTTCGTTGAATCATTCCCGATGCTCGTGTGCTGTCGTTCAATTTTTTTCTTATAGGAATGTCATAATTATACATAATTGATCCAGTTCTTTTTTATTTTTTTAATATTCTTTTTAGCTCGGAGTTAAAGAATATCCGAGGACTCCTATTTAAATCGCTTCTGTTCAATTTCTGCTGGGCATTTTCTTACTGAAACTTTCGTTTAACATTCTTGTTTCTCTAATTCACTTGCACTCATGATGAATATTCGTTACAAACTTTGTAAGATAATCTGTACCTTGCAAGATAATCCATTAATAAACTCATAAGCACGTTTGTAAAATAAAGCCGTGTAACACACCATATATGAAATTTTCATTGGACCTATAAATGATTGAGTCCATGTCCAATCCATAACTCAAGCTGATAGATTTTAATATCTAATCTCTTATAAACTTCGCGTAAGCAAACTTGGCTTATCACTACAAATTCTTCCTGAGGTCGAGCAAAGATACGGTCAGATAAATCCTATTGCTCGAAATAAAATAAATTGTATACCTTTTACAATTAATTACAGCTGAGAAGTTTGATTTTGATTTGATTTATTTTGATTCGAGAAAATGAAGTCAAAAATAATTGAAAAAAGTACGTTAGAGAATTTGAAAAAGAAATAAAAAAAGTAATTATTATTTATTGAATTGAGGAAATTTAATATTAAAAAATTAATTTAAATAATAGATAAGAAAAAGTGTGTGAGAGAATTTGAAGAAAAAGATAAAAAAAAATAATAATAATGATTGTGTTGATGAATTGAGAAAAAAATTAAGTTAAATTAAGTAAAATTAATTTTTGTTATCAAACATAGTATGTGATAGACATAACGAGAGCAAACATAGAAAATAAAAAAGGGTATTCAGGCTCGTACAAAATAATAAAAGTAGGAGACATGCATGCAAGATATATATTTAATTGCTCGATTAATATACTCATATTTAATTTAGCTGATGAAACTGCATATATACAAATATATAAATGCAACATAATAAACAAATAAAGGCCTTCCTTGATGACATCACCAAGAGATTTTTGTCTGGGTTTGATCATTCAAGTGGGACTAATCGCAACAATAACACTTCTTTTTCATTTTTCTCCCCTCTATCATAAATGTTATGAAGAGATAGAATAAGGAGTGAAAGAGAGAGAATTGATCGATTGGCTCATCACTTGCATTATTTATCCAAAAAATACTCGTCACTTGCATTGCTAAATCCGATTTGTCTTTGTTTCTTCACCATGAGAAACCTAATTATACGCTACAAATAAAGAGGATTAATCTCAGTATCATCCACCCCGATTTGAAATTAATAGGTTGTGATTCGGATTATCATCAATGGAATTTTTTTATACTCCTTAATTTCCTATTTTCTTATCATCTATTGAACGATTGGGACACCCCTTGTAACTTAAAGAAAGATATATATAAAATTAGATGGTCCGTATATTCCCTGAAATAACTAATTGACTTCTTACTCTAATCGGTGGAGATGAAAAGGAGAATGTGTTGGGTAGGAAAGGTTAAACTCAATTAGCTGCCTTTATTTCCTTTTCTAAAAGACAATTTGAAGCACCTTTCCCCTTTTCTTTTTGTGATGTGACGGGAATATATAAAAGTTCTGGAAAATTGAAGATACATCTAAATCAGAGTATCTACCAGTCACAGCAGGGCAGTAGAGATGTTACTTTCATGAGGTATGTATCTCATTATATGTGCCAATCATACTTGAGATGCAAGTTCAATGTCTAATCAAGTTTATAACCAAGCAAACCTAAACATTAGAAATTATACAAGTGATTCAACACTTATTACCCTTAAGCAAGGTCTTGTGATTCAAGATTCACATGAAAATAAAAGCGTTAGAAATTATTTAAGACCAATCACAATTTTGGAAAACGGGGAGCATTGCCCTACTTAAAGACTGACTAGTCTAGTAACAACGTGTGCTATCTTCTTCTTCTTCTTCTTCTTCTTCTTCTTTTGATGAATAATATGTCATAATATTGAATTAAGAAGCGTCAACATAAGGATATCCTTCAAACAAAGCTAGAGCAACAAAATTGGACATGAAATCGAGATGGCTTAGGTCGTACGCCAGTTGGTTTTTAGCCCGGGGAACTTAAGTACAACGCCATTCTGATAGGTCTATAAGCAGTAGATTAATATCTAATAGGAGGTTCCTAACATCCCATGGTGGTGAACTAGTGTTAGAGATGAGATTAACTAGAACAAGAGAATCACTATGGAGCCAAATTTTCTTCCATCCTTTCTCCTGACCCATTGTGAGTGCAAAGAGGATTTTGTGTGCTTCAACTTGTAGAGCAGAGGAGGCGTTAATCAGTGCACACAAGGATTGGATAATTGTGTCATTTTTATGTGCGAGTCCTAATGTGTAAGCTTTGTCTCTGCTCCAAGCAGTGTCTGTGTGGATGCGGATCCAATATGCGTGGTATGCTTATGCCTGAGAATTGATGTGGTGGTCGATGTGCAATAATTTGGTGGTTGGTCTGTTGATGTAGTCCGACTAATGCTGGGATGGCTAATATGTAGTGCGAGTGCTGCTCATAGTTTTGTTGTGGTTGTCCTGCCTGAGCTGGTGTTTTCCGATTTGGGAGTGCTCCTTGTAGGCAGTGCATAATTATAGCAATAATTTTGATAGATCAGCTTGCACCTCTGCATGAAGACAATCATTTCTTAGGTTCCATAACATATAAAGCAGTAAAGCACTGTAAAGAGCAAAGCATTCATGTTCGATATTGTTCATAAGGATATGAGTTGGTGGCCAAATTAAGAACTGAACAATATTCGATGCAAAAGGAGTAGGAAAATTATCAGAGATCAAGTGCCAGGGTGATTCCCTCTAAGTGACACGATAGAAGATGCATTCTCCGAAGAGGTGTACACTATTATCAGAAATAGCTCGACAAAATGGGCATTGGTATCTGCTTTGAGTGAACCATGGAAGGCATTCGCAAGCTATTCTCCATAAATGGATTTTTAGTCTTTTGTGGATTTTCAAGCACCATAGGTGTTTCCACTGAACTCCTATTTGTAAGGTGAACCTGTACTTTTGGTCATGAATGTAGAAGAATTTTACTGTGTGATCCCCAAAAGCAATAAGAGTCCATATCATTTTATCATCATATTCATCTTCAGGTAGGTTGGATGTTTTGGATATTTCTCACCGTGTTGTTGTCGAAGAGATTTGTTATGAGAGGGGCGTTCCACCTTTTTGGATAAAAAAACATGAGATCTCGTACCTTCATGTCGTGGCTTGTGCCAATGTGTGCAACATGGTTAGGTTTAAAATTAGCATTACCTGGGATCCATGAGTCGTTCCAAATCGAGGTAGAGTCCCCTTTACTGATAAAGAAGCAAGCGCCTCCTTTTAGTGTGTCTTTGCACCATAGCAATCCTTTCCATGTTGTGGATAAATTGGAAATTGGTCTACTAGAACAGGAAAAAAAAATTTCATATTTTACTTTCATGGCTTTCATAGCTAGGATTTCTTTATTGGACGAGAGAGCTCAAGCTGTTTTGAATAACATAGCTTTGTTCGAGTCTTCAGCTCGTCGGAATCCTCTGCCGAAGGATTTTGGTTGGCAAAGAAGATTCCAGCTCCTTGGTGCAAAGTAGTTACCCGAGTCTCTTTCGTACTATCTTCTTTTGTACAAGAAGAAGCAACATCCCATCTTATCTCCTTCCGATGTAAATAGTAGCTCCTAGGTTACAAAATAGATATTAATATAATGTAATAAATAATAAACCACACTTATCTGATAATTAAGATGTTTTTATCCCTTAAAGTATATCGTTATATAATCTTAATTTTCACGATTTAATTGCACGTCTAATATGTAGCACACGTTGACTCTCGAGTCAATTCCATGTGATGGCCTTTCATAACTATTTAGCCCACGCATGAAAAAGATTACTAAACAATAAACAATGAAAACCGTATAATCATCCAATAAGATTATCCTTATAGAGTTGGCTATTCTAATAATTATAAATTTTCACAAACTATGCAAATAATAACACACATAAATGTATCGCGTATTTTTTGCATGGAGATGCTATTTTGCTTCTTCTTATTAGAAAAAGAAGAAGTTCAATGACAAGAAGATTTTGTAGCGGTCGGAACATTTGCTTTCCCTCAGCTTGTTGATATATCCTTTATTCCATACAGTTTAGTTCCTACTAAATATGAGAATCGTTTTATTTCTATCTAATTACATTATATAATCATGAGTCTCTTTTGTAAAAAATAAAAATAAAAAGAAGAAAAACAGCGAAGATCATTTGAGTCAAATGTGCAGCCGGAGTAACTCGATATTCTCCCATGCACCAATAGTGCAACCGTGCAATTTACTTGTCCTTAAACCTTACATTGGGCAATGTTAGAGCACAAACTTCCCAATACTGGAATATCCTCCAACATGCACCATATATATCACTTTTTGAAATGTCCATTGTGTGATAGAGCAGATAGCAATTGACAGAGATGAGGAACTATTTTCTAAGTAATTAACAAAGATGGCGCACCAACCGCTCCTCTCTCTCTATCCACTAATAATCTGATGGGTGCGCTCCATGCAAATGGGACCACAACCAAACATTATTAAACCTCCCTATAAATGTGATTAATAATTAATTAATTTTTTGGTTGAATTAATTATTTATTATGCATATTAAGTGGCCCATTAGATCACCCAAATCTTATCTAACCAACTTTAATGAGAATTTGTCCTATTTCTTTCAGCATCCATAATTAATGTGAAGCTTCCGGTCGTGTGTAAGGATATTTAATCCAAGCGTAGGTAAAAGTAGCATCGATTTTTATTTTTCTGTAAAAACTTTATTTAGGATGGGAATGCTTTATCTTCTTTTTTCTTTTAAATAAGTTTATCTCCAATATGATGTAGCCTTATTATTTCAAATGCACCTTTTCTGGCATGATATAACATATATTAGACATCAATTTATAATTTCTGTAACAGGTGAGGGTTTTCTCATGAAATCTTAAATGTTTTGTCTCACGTTGACGTGGTGAGGATGAACTTAAATGTGAGCTAGCCTAACTCGGTTGTAAATTAGATTTCTTAAGAGTTACTCCATGTAGTCTCTTAACAAGATTTTAATTCGAGACAGAGAAGTGAAATAAGTTCCTTTACTGTACTCTTCTTATTAGCAAAAACAAATTAAAGCTTTACTAAAAAACGAAAAAATAAACGGTCAATTAGCTAGATGTACTTGACATAAATGATAGATAATGTACGTATACGTGAGGGATTTTTTTATTAATAATTCATTTGAACCATTAATCGTGCTCGTGATCTAACCGAAGTCATGCATCTCTAAGTTTATATAACAATTCCAATGTAGCATCGATGTTATAATGTTATCTAAACTTTTCCGTCTGTCTTTCACTTTGAATTCGGATTAATTGCATATGGAGCTATGTAATATCGCAATAATACGGGAAAAATGGAATCCTAGCTTTGGTCCCTTCAATTTAATCATATTCCCAGCATAAGATCCTTCTTTGCATTGCATTGGATTTCCTACCCGACATACGCCCACCCGGCTCCATGAGAACTGCATTACATCGTTGCATTGTTGTTTCACATTATGTCTATTATTTTTCACGAATTAGATGGACAAGAAAATCCATAAATATGGGAAAATAAGTCAATAAAGATTTACCCAAGTCTTAGCAGATATATATTATATTAAAATAAAATAGTGCAAGATGGTCTTGAAGCACATAAATATCAAAAACGAAACAAAAAACTCAATAGGTAAAAAACTCCCATTACATCCAAAACTCTCACACATTTAAGGAGAAAGCAATAGCGGTCGACTCTAGCCCATGAATTAAGAACTCGTACTTCCATTAGGGATGCTTGGGCTTAGTCTCATATTTTTCTTAACCTAGCATTTGCTCTCCAAAGATATTGCAGGGATTACCTTATCCCGCTTATACTTTTTGTAATATTTTCGGGCTTTGACCGTGTCTCGTAAAATAAAGAAATCTGCAAATTACAAAACACCATGTACTTTTGATTGTATTCCATTATTTCAATTATCACATAAATATCTCCACAGATGTCACCATCAGCATGTTAATGATTGAACAAGTCAACTTAAAAAGGGAATTATATTTATTGATTTCGTTGGGGGAAAGAACAATGTGGTGGTAAAAGTTTAATTCCTTATCACATGTTCACCAAGACGCTCCACTTTTCATACTCACGGCATAAAGAAGCTTTAAATGAGGTAGGAGTTTTGTGAATTCTATCATTAAATTAAATCTATACTAAACCCAATAACTGAATGATTAAATGTATACTAAACCCAAAAACTGAATGAAAAATGTGAATTTTTTTTTCGGTCTGCACCGTCTGATATCTACAGACCCGATGCACCCAGATGATTTGATGGCTCTATCTCTTAAATAAGGTCTCGCACTCGAATCTTATAAACCTATAATTAGAAGAGTTTTACTCTTTGCGAGTCGGTACTCTCACTAATACTACATGGTCGATGAAAACGACTTTGTCAGCTCTCTAATTTTTACTGGTGAGAGCAAGCGGTTTGATCACTTGCACTAATTATTGAAGATTAAATTTTATTGTTATTTTAAAAAAAAAAGTAATGAGCTCAATTTTGATTTTGGATGGGAAAAAAACAAGGATAATATGAAATCGGGATTAGGTGCATGCTCTTGTATAAACGTCCATATCGGACAGCTAATTCAGTCAAACACCGGCTGTCGAGGCGCGCCCCCGCGTGTGGAGGTGACTTACGACTGTGGTTGGACGGTTCCTTTGACGCTCGTACCCGGTGATGCGCGTGGGAAGCCACCGTCCTCTTATTATTATTATTATTATTATTTGTAGTTTAGAATCATTTCCCACTAAAAGCTTACAATTATTGGTAGAAAAATGGATTATAAATTTGACAATAAAACGTTAAATAAAGAGTCTTTCTCTGATCATAATTACCCTGTCCCGCCGCGCCTCTACGCTCTTCTTCCAAATCCAATTGATTGAGCTCATCAATTGTATCCACCTTTTGGTTATTGCTGACACTCAAAATCCAATCTTCTTCTTCTACTACTACTACTACTACTAATGATAATAATAATAACATGACAATGTGACAATTTTCTGTTTGATTTCTTAACTGTAATTCGTTATACTCAATATGTCATTTGAGGATGAATTTTACTATATTTTCCCTTCGTGGACTCAATGACAGTTATCTTATACAGTCGATGAGTCATGTGCTTGCGAAGGACTACGAAGTGCATATACAATAAGTCGATAAGTATGAAGAGACTGTAGAATAATAGTTTTTTAATGGTTGGTACATTCAGAACATGTAACAGTAACCATCATCGATTCATGCATTCCACGTGCTAGAGATTTATGCTCGAATATAGAACATGCAACAGTAACAGTCATCATCTTGGATATTTCGGTTTGGTTGGGTTGGGTGTGCTGTTGCTGAAACAAAAATATTAAAGTATAATTGTTGAAAAATAAGTGCTGATATTAGAATAAATAAAAGTATTTGGAAGATATTAATTTAAAATCGTTAAAATTAAAACTAATGCTTAATATAGATAATAAGCAGAAGTAATTTTTATAAGAACGTGTCAATTTGCTAGAGAAAATCACGTTTTAACCGCAGAAATTAGTCGGACCATTGGTTTGGAAAAATTTACCAAACACTACTTATATTTAAAACTTAATTAAATAAGTATTTATCCGATCGTTACTGCACTCTCAAATGAAGCCAGACTAGAAAAAATTATTCAAGTTTTTAGAATATTTTTCGTGGGTGGAGAATTATTGTCTAATCTAACATAAATAAGATAAAATGCTAACCTAATCATCAAGATGACCAAGAAAGCCCAGCCTTTATCTAATATTTTTTTGTTTTTTTTTTCTCGAATATTAAGAGTAGAAAAGAAAATGAGAAATGATAAACAAAATGAAAATTGCTTAGAAAATTGAAGTAGCTCTCTCCCTCCCTCTCTCTCTCTCTCTCTCCTGTCGGTTAGTGTTGGATGATTCTCCAGAGCTCTCTTTGGGGGTCTTTTGTTTGTTGTTGTTTAATTGAAGCTTCAAAACTTCTCTCCTTCTCTTCCTCTTTCTTCTCATTTTCCACACTGAGCTGTTAATCATTTCCTTTACACCCCCCTCCCCACGCGCGCGCGCGCGCGCACAGAGCTCACTCTTCCCCCAAAAAAAAAGAAGGAAAGAAGAAGGGAATCCTTCGCCATTACAGATCCTCCTCCGTCCATATAAGTAGCCCTCTCTCTCTCTCTCTCTCTCTCTGCATTTTGTTGGGTTTTTTATTTTGTTCCCTCCTTCTAGTGGGACTTCCCACTTTCAAGAATTTTACAGATTCCCAGGGGTAGAAATTTAGGGAGAGGAACAGTGAACGAGCTTCCTGGGGAGAGAGAGATTGTGGGTATTTGAGCTTCAGATCTGAGACGGAGTGAGGGTGAAGGGTTGTTCGAGGCAATGGGTGCACCCAACTTTGTCTTCTAGTCCCATTGTCCGTCCGTCCCCATTTTCGCCTTGTCAAAGACCTCAAAACCTTAACCCTTTTCCCTTCCGAGCAGAACAAGAAGAAGAAGAAGAAGAAGAATCAACTAATCTTTCTTGTACTTTGCTCTCGGACCCCTCTTTGGGTCTATCTGTCGAGAAGAGCGAGAGTCGTTTTCTGGGTATTGTTTTCATTGGAAGGAGCTGAGTTTTGGAGAGAAATGCTGGCGATAGGGAGCCCCGGTATCGGCGTCCGTACAAGCACTAGCTGCAATGCTCTGCTCACAGAGCTTCAGGTTTCTCTCTCTCTCTCTCTCTGCGCTTTCAGGTGGGAGTCTGGTCTACTTGGTTATATCCCTGAAAGGACTATCTTTTTAAGGGGAAACAGAGAAAGGAAGACAGAAAGATTTGATCTTTCTTCTTCTTCATCTTGGAAATATCACTTTTAAACGATGATGGGTTTCTTCTGTTCGGGTGGTTTGCTGCTGCGGCTGTTAAAAAGTGAAACCACTGATTGCTGCTTTTTTCACTTGGCCATCTGGTGGTCTATTGGAGCTACCTAATCAAAGCTATAAACAGTTTTTGTCCCTAATTACTTGGTGAATTAATGGTTAATCAAGGTCTCTGTTCACAATCAGCTTGGGTTCCTTAGCGGCATCTTTTTCCTCTATGATGAGGAGGGGTTCCTTCTTTATTGAATCTTTCCCTTTTCCCTTGAAACTTGCCGGTGGATAGGCTATGAGTTTTGCATTTACATCATCTTTCTTCTGTTTTTCTTCGGCGTTGACCATAACTTTAGCTGCAGAAAGGGCTGAATTCTTGCAGGTTTTGCTGCAACTTTTTGGTTCTTAACTTCATTTATTTTGGGGGATTTGTCCTTTTTTTTTTATTCCTTTCCCCCTCGTATCTTTGGTAATAACAGATTGTTTCCTCACCTTGATGGGTATTCAAGAGAAAAAAGACAATGGCATAACTTTGATATTTATAGTTCATAACCCATTTCCCCTTTTAAATTAAATTTGCCTCTGAGTTCAGGTTTTAATGGAGATTGTCCTGCTAAGTGGTCTCTTCAGCTTTCAAATCCTATGAGTAAACTTAATGACTAGTTTTGTTCATACATATTCTTGTTGCAATGATCTGTGTCGGTCCATTTGGGAGCCCTTTATTGATGCTTTAAGTTTGATTAAGAAGGAATAATTGGGCAGATTTGATGAACTAGTTTTTCTTGCCTGTGTACAGCAAATATGGAGCGACATAGGAGAGAGTGAAGCAGATAAAGACCGTATGCTTTGGGAGTTAGAGAGGGAATGCTTAGAAGTCTACAGAAGGAAGGTGGAGGAGGCCGCCAATGCCAAGGCTCGTCTTCATCAGTCTGTCGCTGCCAAGGAAGCGGAGCTCGCAACTCTGATGGCTGCTCTTGGTGAACTCAATGTTTATTCACCGGTAATAGCATTGGTTGATCATCCTTCTGCTTTAGTTACTACCTTACTCAAATTTCTGGTTAGTTATGGTGAGCTGTCCTTGTTTTCCGTTACTGCAATCTGGAAAGACAAGTAAGGTAATAAATGTCAGATTGCACATCAAAAAAGGAATTTTCCCATGCAGTAAGAAAAAACAATTGTAGCGCATTTAAACAGGAGGCCCATCTTATAAAGCCAAATTGGGACGAAATAAAGGTAGTGATTTCCCCCCCAATACAACTAGTAAAAAGAATGTGTAACCGAAAATATGAAGATAGGCTGACAATGTTACTAATATTTTTCTAGAACATGTGGAATGGTCTCATTGATTCATTGGATGGACGGTATACAATGTGTCGGTGTCTATTCCATTGATCTTTCTTGAGGCCAATGTTCGCACCTAATAGATGGATAATGCCACTTAAACTAATCCACTGGATGACAAAACGGTTGGTAAATTCTATTGTGGCTTATTTGTCTCTGCTAATGAGTTCAGTTGATGGTAATTCACAGATTCAATCGGAGAAGAGGTCGTCATCACTGAAAGGAAAACTTGCATCTATCAGTCCTCTTGTTGAAGATCTTAGGAAGAAGAAAGAAGAAAGAATGAAGCAATTTGCTGACATAAAGGCACAGATAGAGAAGATCAGTGGGGAGATGTCTGAATATGGCTATTTAAGCACCAATTCAATCAGTACCTTGTCTATGAACGAAGAAGACTTGTCATTAAGAAACCTTTCCGAGCATCAAACACATCTTCGGGCTCTCCAAAGTGAGAAGGTATGCAGTTAATGAACGGATTCGATACTTGGAAACCTTTCAGTTTTCTTTCCCTCCTTTCTTTGTGGTCTGCAGCCTTTGAGCCTTTTCTCCTGGATTTCTGAAGAGAACCAAACTGATCATCATTTTGTCTTTTCAATAAAAGTTGTAATGACATGAACTTTATCCTCAGATTATGACCTCTCTCAACATAAAATATGTTTAATGTGCATGTATTTAGTTATTTGTGGTTTTCTCATGTTTGTCAGAGATACATTTCATCCCGTTAAATTATCAGAGTTTCATTTAAAAAGTTACTAATGATTACTTCTCATTCTTCTACTCCAGCTGCATCTTGTTTTCTTTTTTGCCTATGAATTACAACTCTTGAAAAATTGACTGCATTGTCATTCTGTTAGATCGGTGTTTCTTACCAATGCAGTTTTTGCATGCTTTCCAATCTGAAAGACCAAATTAATGCGGTTCAGTATTCTTGTCTTAAACAGTATAGCTATAAAATTAATATGACCTCAGTATTTTTTTCATTCAGTCGAAAATCATTGCAAAGATGCATGAACTTCCAGTATATTTTGTATTTAAGTAAATACCTTCTGCAAAAATTAAACATGTGGTGCTCATATATTTGCAGTCTGAGCGGCTTCATAAAGTTCTGAATTATGTAAATGAAGTTCATACTCTCTGCGGTGTGCTCGGAATGGACTTTGGCAAGACTGTGAGTGAGGTGCATCCTAGCTTGCAAGGCACAAGTGGGGAGCAAAGCACCAATATCAGCAATGCCACACTTGAAGGTTTAGAACAGTCCCTTCTCAAGTTGAAAGCAGAACGCAAGGCTCGGATCCAGAAGGTAACACTAGCCAAACTTCTACCTGTTTTTTTTTTTCGATAATTAACCTCTACCTATTATTGCTCACTCATTAAAAATAAAAAATATAAAAAGGCGCTCTCACAGCACATCCCGGGTACATAGTGAAAACAGATGTATGCTTTTGTCTTTCAAAAGAAGAGACATCACTCTACTTTTTCTTTTTTTGACAAATCTCCAATTTCACTGGGATGTCCAATATAATTGGTCAGTTAGAATTTGTCAGTTTAGAAGATCTTGCTGAGGAACCTATCTCTTACTGCCTTCATAAAACTCAATGAGGCGTACTGAAGGAAAATGGAAAGGAAAGAAAAAGATCATTTTGAAAATTTTGAAGATTACAGTCTCTTAAGTTGTATGTATATGGAATTGTACCAGTCAGTCATAAGAACTGCCAGATGTGATCCCATCTCAATATTAAAAAAATTAGACTGCTGAATGCCATACCTCACAATAGCACAAAATAAGAGAGTTTTCAATTAAATATACACCGTTCAACAGTTCAGGGACGATATGTACACTTTTCACAATTGGTAGAAATGTTAGAAATATTCATATGATTTGATATATTATCATATGAATCTTGATAATATAATAGGTAAAAGACATTGTGGGCTCACTTTTCGAGCTATGGAATTTGATGGACTCCCCGAACGGGGATCGGAATAACTTTTCAAGGATTGCTTCTGTTCTTGGATGTTCAGAATCTGAAATCGAAGAACCGGGTGTTCTTTCGACAGAGATCATTGAGCAGGTTTGCAATCTTCCTCATATTTATCATTTTCTTTCAAGAGGGATTTGAAATGCCAATCGAACAAAGAAATACTTTTACAGGCATCTGCTGAAGTGGACAGACTCACTAAATTGAAAGCGAGCCGAATGAAAGAACTCGTCATGAAGAGGAGGTCAGAACTAGAAGATATTTGTCGAATGGCCCACATTATTCCTGATAATAGCACTGCTGCTGAGAAGTCCAATGCCTTGATAGATTCCGGTAATTAGTCATTGCATAGTTTCCTTTTTAGAGGTATTGAATGCACATGTGCTGCAATAATTCATACCTTGGATTGATTCCAGGTCTAGTAGATCCCTCGGAGCTTTTGGCAAATATCGAAGCTCAGATTGTCAAGGTGAAGGACGAGGCTATGACCAGGAAAGACATAATGGACCGAATAGACAGGTGGCTCGCTGCCTGTGAGGAGGAGAACTGGCTCGAAGAATATAACCAAGTTAGTAGATTTTGCTCTCTGCTCTTTCCGATTTTAATTAGCAAGGCCTCTGTTGAAATGCGGCACCATCTTGGCTAAAAGAATAATTCTTTCTGTAATTATTTGATGGAAAACATATTTCAGTGACGATGTCGTCGTGGCATCAGAACGGCCACAACGACGAAAAGATATTATGAATTCCTTCTGAGAATATACCAATTTGCTCCATTCCTAGGATGATAATCGTTATAATGCGGGGAGAGGGGCACATATCAACCTCAAAAGAGCAGAGCGAGCTCGGATTACTGTTACCAAAATTCCTGGTAATGCTCTGAAACCAGAATGTTTTAATGACACTTTACGTGTAGAAGGTTTGTACTTGCATGAATCTTATGGTGTTTTTGTTCGCAGTAATGGTTGATAATCTAATAAACAAAACACTGGCATGGGAAGACGAGAAAGGAATAATGTTCCTTTATGATGGCGTGAGTAACTTTGCTTTGGCTTCTTCACTTTACGTAACTTTCTCATCTTACCATTAGTAAGTAACTATATTAAGAAATGATTGCTTCTATTTGCAGGTAAGGCTAGTCTCAATACTGGATGATTACAAGATCAGCAGAAGACGAAAGGAAGAGGAGAAGAGGAGAAACAGGGTAATTGCTTTCAGATAAATTCTATTTACAGAATTATGCGTGGCCATCACCTTATCATTAAAATTCGATGCCAAAAGCAGTGTTTGGATGGGGTTTCTTGATTTTCCATCTTAGATATTTTGTGGGTGTAAGAATAATGCTCTCCACTGTTTTCTATAAGCCACTCTAATAATTTCATCAAAATGCAATAGCATTATTTAAATAATGTTCGCCAATAAACCATCAAAGACATGACTTCTCTTTAGTTTCTTCCCCTTTATCACTTGAAACAGACTAGTTAAATTCAATGGAGAGCAAGCTGACATTTGTAAAGGATGAATATTCAAACAGTGCCTTATTTTTTAATCATTTACAATCTGTTGATGAATCAGACATTCAATCTTTTACCCTCGTATTCTGCAGGATCAAAAGAAGCTCCAGGACTTACTCCTGACGGAGAAGGAATCGATTTACGGTTCCAAGCCCAGCCCCAGGAAGAGCAACAGCTTCAGGAAGGCCAACGGCTACTCCACAAATGGGAACGGGTCCATGACTCCTATGCCTCGACGGAGATCAATTGGGAATGGGACCCCCGACACTCCAAGATCCTACTCAGGTCGGCAGAATGGATACTACAAGGAGATGAGAAGGCTGTCCACTGCCCCATTGAACTTCGTGGCCATCTCGAAAGAAGATGCCATGTCCTCATACACATCCATCTGTGGTTCTGAACCAGACTCGCCTCGACAAGTTTGAAAGCTTTTGACTTATGAACGGTAAGTTTGCCCCCTCTATTTCCTGCAAACTTTGGCAGTGCTGATCTGATGTTTGTCCAACATTAGATTATTGCAAGACCCACTTGCGATTTAAACCTATGCTTGAGATGCTATGACGCCTTCCCTTCTACAAACATGTTTATGAGAGCTATTGGGTCCTATGAGTGGTCCTTTCAATCGATCGAGATACCATACTGATGGGTGATTCCTGCAATTTGCAGGAGTTAGCCTACCTTTTCATGCAAAGTTGGAGTGACACTGTAGTGGGAGTGAAGGAGCAGAGTGACTGTTATAGTGGGAGTTAAAAGAGCACGGAGAAGTAAACCGCTGTGAATATCGAAAGGGTAAGTTGTACACTGTAGTGGGAGTGATTTGTAATTTCTTGTCTGTGATTTTAGCTTTCGACAGTTTGAGGATTTGTGGAAAGTGTAAGAAGCAGCAGAAGAATCAGTACTAGTGTGACACAGTAATTTGTGATGTTTTTTTCTTTTTTTGGGAGTGGTCATGTACATATTTCACATTGGCTATCTTGTCAGCAACAAGATTGCAACTGAATTTTCCATCTATGGGGCTTGTTCGGTTTGTGAACTGCTGATTTTGGGTATCATATTCGACTAATGCTGAGATTCGGTGAGATTCGGCAAACGACAGTATCCATCGGGCCTATTAAGGAGGATAAACCCGATCGATGGCAAAAGCAGCAGTTAGTTATGGGTGGTGGTAGCGCAGAATCGTCATGACCACAGTACTCAGCAACAAAAATAATCTACCATCCTAGGAAAAAGAATGAACATTACCAATCAAAGCCGAATATCAATTCATCACCATTACTTGGGAGAATTGAGTCGAACCAATTCTCAATAACTCTTGACCCTAGCGATTTCAACTTTTGACCATACACTACAACAGAGAACAATACTCAATAACTTAATCATTCCTTCTCACTACATTAATAGAAATAAAGAAAAAGATGGCTGACTTGTTAATATCTGGACCACATTAGAGTTTAACAAAGAACAATTCTTAACTAAGAATTACAACAAATGAACAACTGATTCACCTAGAATCTAGTCGATAAGCCTCATAAACAGTAAAACACGAATTAAAGTTTGTATCACAGCAGAAGATCCATAAACAACTACAGGATAACTCTCCCGCAAATGGCCTCGGAAATAAATACAAGATCAGTAAGACCAGATGCGAGATCTGGGGGCAATTGATTTTCCCTCTCAAAACCTACCTTATCGTCACGAACTTGTTGGTCCCGTGCTTCGCCCAGTGGGTCCTCAGGTCGATTGGGTTAGCAAAATTGTACCCTTCTGCGGCAAGCTTCTCCAACACCTTCTTGAATGCCCCCTGGCTCATCTTCCTCCCTGCGATCCTTGCCCCTCTGCGCTTTGTGCTCATTGGCAAAGGATACATCGAGACCTGAGTGGTGCAGCAGGCTGACTGCCATCCCCCGCATCCCCATCGGTAGCACTGCTGGGGAGTCCCAGTGCACGAGCATACAGGGATCGGAATTCCGGATATGTCCATATCGATTCCGTTAATTACGACATCCATGCTCTTCTTCGGTTGCTTTGAGCGCTGCACTGAGGAAGGGTTCGTGCTGGGGTCCTTAGGTTTCCTGGGCTTTTTGGGTTTTGGGGTCTTGAGGGCGTTCCCACTCTGACGTTTCTTTGTCTGGCCATTCTCCTTCTTAACAGCTTGTTGCTCTTCGGGTTTACCCATCTTGTTGTCATCCCTCAGGGGCTCAGGCATCTGAAGCATCTGCAGGCTCTGGTGTTCAGAGGAGGTCTCAGGGAGGACATTATAGTTAGTAGGGTTAGTTGGCAGCATGCTGTAGAACTTCTCCCTTTGGTTCATCCAACCTTCCCTTGTGTAACTGCTGTAAGGGACTTGCGTATCGGAAACAAGGGAATCCCGGGGATGGTAGGCACCGTTGGTAGTAACCAGAACTGTGGGATCCCCACGCCCTGACAAGAAGGGCTTCGTGTCTCGCTCAGCAGCCATGCTCGACATGAGCTGAAGATTGAGGTGACCTTTAAAGGACGGCTCATAGTAGCCCCAATTGCGCATGTTTAACGCATCATCATCCATGGTTATTGAACTACAGAGTAAATTAGCAGCAAAAAACTCATCATTTCAAACATCTAATCAATGTAACAGAAATAACTCAAAACCCCGCAAGTATCAATACTAAGTCAGAACAACAGGTGTAGAGCTCCAAAGTTAGAGAGTTACACGCAATCAAATCCATAACCGAGACCATTCCTCCATGACAACGCAGGATGTTATTCTGCTACGAGGCTCATATTAAGTCCAGTGGCATCATAAATCTAATGATCTAACTAGTCAACTATGTTTGTTCCCCTACTCGGGATTAAAGGGGAAAGTTCAGGTTTCCACATCAACTCTACAGGGGTACAAGATCTCCAGGAACTACGGTTGAGTTCGACGATTTTGACAGCAGTACCCTTTACATTTTGATAAATGAGCCCAAAAGTACGACGAAGAATTCGGATATACCAGCAGAAGGTAAATGTCATTTTGATTAAACTTGAGCTATGAACCATAATTAGGCAAAGAAAAAAAAAAGAAAATCTGGAAAGCAATCATATGAATCTTGCAGAGCAACAGGGGAATCCAAAGACAATCAGATCAGGCAGACAAGGCAGATCAATCACGGACCAAATCTGAAACCCTTCCTCAGATTTCCAAGCAAATGCAGAAAAAATGGCACGATGTAGGAAAATAGTAATTTCCAGAAATCACATGGAAGAAGTCCTTCTCTTTAGCTCAGAGCTCAAGAAGAACAACTCCCCCGTGAACCGATCCACGGAAATGGAAGCAAAGAAAGTTCAGATTCGATTGGAATCGATCCCTACGCTTGCAACCGATCTCACCAAACAGACGATGCACGAGAACGCGAAAAAGAAAACAAGGGCAGCAGATCTCTTCATGTCAGCGAACAACGGAGCTAGGGTTTCAAAATCAGGCATGTCCGGGCGCAGATCTGCAGATACGGATGATGGAATCAACAGATTCGGGCACCGAGCCGAAGGGGAAGAGGGACATGCAGAGGACGGTGTATGGCGATGTTGTAGATAGCTAGCAAGGCAGGACCCATCCCCCACCCCCCCAACCCCAAATATTCAAACTTTAAGAGAGAGAAAACGCAGACAGAGATTGAGGAGGAGAGAGGAGAGAGAAAACTTACTTGGGTGGGTGTAAACGGCTCTTTAGGGTTTTGCCTCCTGGAGAGAGAGAGAGAGAGAGAGAGAGAGAGAGAGATAGGAGAGAGGAGAGAGAAAAGAGAAAGAGAAAGAGAGAGAAAGAGAGAGAGTGAGAAGGGACAGGAAAGAGAAAGAGCCCTAAGACTGGGAGGGGGAGAGAGAGAAAGAGAGAGAGAGAGAGAGGAGAAAGAGAGCTCTAAAATTGTGAATGTAACTATCAGAAGAGAAATATTTTGTCCCACTTTGGAAAAAAATAATTATAAAAAAAGAAAATAAATTAAGAATAACTAAATAAAATATAAAATAAAAACAAAAAAATCAATCCATAAATAAAGCATAAGGAGAAGCCATATCTCTTATCCACCACCTTTGGTGGGGGCATATGTGCTCATGTGACACCTGATAAGCTAACAAGTCCCATTTGATCCTTATCCAAAAATATGTATGCTTCAATGGACTATGAAATGTTAATTTCTTTTTGGAGAAGTCCTCGAAACTTTTGGACGAACTAATTCCTTCTCGGACCAATGCAAATTGATCGTCTTATGTCAGGGCTCAGTGTGTCTATGGAGATTACTTGCCTACAGTCTCCTAATGTAATCTCGGAATCTGAATACAAGTAACATCGAAACATATGAAAATGGAGGAAATTCAAAATTTGATGGTGAGTGGAAGTATATATATATATATAAGTTAAAGTCAAGAGTAAGCGCAATATAAGAGGTTTTAATGTTGTAAGATGACTTTTTTTTCGCTTATAAGGAACTCAAACACATGACATATAAAAATTCGAGGAATCGAGAGGATTTTATTATTTGACCACAACCGAATAGTATCTCAACCTAAATCTTAGGGGTTTAATTGTCACAAGTTAAACTTGATGGCGGACATACGACATAGTACTTAGGCCTCTAGTTGAGGATGTTCTTGCAAATAACCCTATTTCTAATTAAATTGTCAATGGCCCTTTATTTATTTGCTTTCTGAATTAAGCTAGCCCTGTCCCACACTGTGCTCCCTTGATTTTTAATTTATTTTTCTATAATTAATAACAAAAAATGTAATTCTCGTTGTTAAACCGACTAAGTTAATTGAAATTATATATATACATAGTATAATGTAAAATATTGACCTTTGAATTAAAAAAAGAAACTATCACTTTTAAGTTTTAGAAGTATATCATTGAGGAAAAAAATTGGATATTTTGAGAATTTATTAAATAGAGAGTTAAAAAAAAAAAGGCAAGTAAGATGTCAATTTGTCAATCAGCATGGATCTCAAATCGCCTAGAAAGAATTGGATTCGATAGGATTACCGAAAAACTTCTCTATTTATCATAGATAGTATCTTCACCGTAGCTTTCATATCCTAAAAATCGAAATACTGTTTTTCACTTAGACGTAATTGAGAGTGCATAAGGTGAATTGAGACAAGAGTCCCAAGAAATTGGGCAGGAATTCATCCGTCTGGCCCTAATCGAAGTTTTATAGAAGCCAATTACCAACTTAAAGCCCATTAGAAAAGATACTTATTGCTGAATATAAAAAAGAGAGAGAGAAAAATGGCATTCTTCCTCGACGTCCAAGCTCACCTCAATTTCTCACTAACTGGCAGCATCTCCTTGAGAAGGCAATATTCAAGAGTTCCATTTTTCTCTCTCCCCCCCTTTTTTTCCTTTTATTTTTAATAATAAAGCTCTACCAATGGAATTCAAGCTGAGATGGGCTTTAATTGGGCTTCCATATAGTCTCGAATAAGGCCTAAAGGGTCAATTTATCTCTTATGCCTACTTTTCTCCATTCACTAACTATAATTGGGCCATGAATATCTTTATTTACCCAAAAAAAGACACCGTAATTGGGCCTTCTTTAACATCCAATTTCATGAAAAAAAAATCCAAAATGGGGTGTTAACACTAACAAAACTTGATTTGATATAGCTTGTCAGGAGACATGCATGGGTATAAGACAATAAATCTTATCTAGAGAAGTGAAGATGGGTTATTTATCGCGATAGCGCAGAGTTACCGACTAATGCAAAGTGGTTGAATATTCTATCGATTGGTTGTGGTTGTGGGGCCGATGTCGTGCCAATGGACCGTGTCTGAAAATGCTTTGAATCTTTTAAACCAGAGAACATCCAGCGTTGATATTTGGGCCGTTGCAGGCCCATAGGTTGCCTTTAACTGGACAAGAGATGCTGGGCTTAAACTGGGCTAAGAATGAGACATCCAGCCCATTAATTAGCTTTCCGGTGAATAAATTTGGTTTCCGAAACAGGGTTTTCTCCAATCTTCTGGTAAATAAAACAACCACAAAGGAAATTGTTGTTCGTTCAGAGATTTACGAGTCTTCATGGGAACACTAAAGTTTAGATTGGCGCCATGATGAGTTTTGGTGATATCCAGGAACTTTTATCTAATTATTTAGAGTAAATTAATGATTTAGTCCTCCATACATGCATGTTACATCAAATCTAAGCTCAAGAAATTTTTTTCATCAAATTGAATTTCGAGAGATTAAGTGTACATCAAATCCGATCTCAAGAAATTTTTTTACATCAAATTGAACCATAAGATATTAAGTGTATATCAAATTGAACATCGGGAGATTAAGTGTATATTAAATCCGACTTCAAGAAATTTTTTTACATCAAATTGAACCTTGAGAGATTAAAGTGTACATAATATTGAACCTCGAGAGATTAAGTGTACATCAAATCCGACATTCCGTTAGAATGCTGTCCAAAAATGGATGGAAAAATCTGATCTAGCATTTAAAAGCTGATGTGGCATTATTTGATTGTTTTCTTCCATTTTTTTATTACTCATAATTTATGTCTGACTTCAAAAATATTTCTTACAGTTCCTTCACTTTTCAGTCGGAGGTGGGAAAAACTTCCTCCTCCCGGCGCATCCTCCTCAATCGCTGGTGCTCTCGATGTAGACTCGTCAATTGTTGTCGTCGTAATCTCTCTGTCACCCTCTCTCTCCTTGAAAGAATAAATATACATCAAATTGAACCTTGAGAGAGGCGGTGAAAGAGAGGGTGATAGAGAGATTACGACGGCAGTGATTGGCGAGTCTACGCCGAAAGTACCAGCGATTGAGGAGGACGCGCCGGGAGGAGGAAGTTTTTTCCAACTCCGATTAAAAAGTGAGGGAACTATGAGAAATTTTTTTTAAGCCAGATAGAAGTGGGGAATAATTTTTTTAAAAAAAAGAAGAAAATAATCAAACAATGCCACATCAGCTGTTGAATGCCAAATCAGATTTTTTAATTCATTTTTGGACGACATTCTGACGGAAGATCGGATTTGATGTATACTTGATCTCTCAATGTTTAATTTGATGTAAAAAATCTCTTGAGATCGGATTTGATGTACACTTAATCTCTCAAGGTTCAATTTGAAATAAACAATCTCTTGAGGTCGGATATGACGTACACTTAATCTCTCAAGGTTCAATTTGATGTACACTTAATCTTTTAATGTTCAATTTGGTGTAAAAAATTTATTGAAGTCAAATTTGATGTAATGCATTACTAAGAAAGCGAAAAGAAAAGAAAAATTGCCAAACGTTGTATATGATGTAGGAATCTTCCACGGACAGTCAGTAATTCGATGTGATTATATACTTCGCGATATCACTCGTGTCCGCGTGGGACATCTCGAAGTAACGTTCAAGAATTCAGAGTCAAATTAAATATGGGAAATGAGGACCAACGAAGTTGATTTACAAGAGAGTCGTGGGTAGTGGAGGAGACAATAATATTCGCAAAATCTTTTTTTCAGAAAATGGTGATGATGGAAACAATCAATTTGTTTCCTGAAAAAGCGTATTCAGAAGACAGCAGAAGAGCAGTGCAGCCTCTGCGGCTTCACCTTGTACATTTTTGTTTTCTTTTTTCCGAGTTAGGAGGAAAATTTACAAATTTAATATAATGCAATAAAAATTCTAAAAATCAATAATAAATATGTATAAATAGTCTCACGATGAATATTAAATATAAAATATTTTAATTATCAAATGAAGTCGTGCGTCACTGCACTATAATCTTTTTAATTTCATATTGTATATATAATCCCACGTCATTAATAATCACAGTCACAGGCACGGAGAGTTGGGTTGGTGTTGGTGTTAAGCGGAGGAACAGACGCTGCAGGCGAATATTTGTCTTTGCTACTCGCCCTAAAAGGACGAGATTTTTTTTTCCCTCTCTCATGAAAAAAAAATTATATACTCACCGAAAAAAAGTTACATATAGTAAGATTTAAAATATATATGGAAAATGAACAATTTGAGAATGAGGAGAAAAATTAAATTTTCAGTAGGCTATTCTTATTTGTAATGCGAAAATTTGAAGCCTATTGAAAGTATTTTGCGATCGGGTTCAAACTGACGCCTGAATTTAGCTAATAGACTAAAGATATCCACAATTTTACTAAAAAAATATAGAAAAATCAAATCGCTTTATATTGATTAGACTTTAATTTTATTGTAGGATTTGCAATTTACTCAAAGTACCTTGTCGCCATGATCGAAATAACGTTAAAATGAATATCAGTTGTTTCAAACCGATCGATGGACTGATGATACTCCATGCTCTGATGCGAAATCATCGATGTATATATGTTTCTCTTCGAGGAATTCTACGGTCATAGGATGAATGATTCCCAATCCGGGCAGTATATTCGCTCCGGAAAAATGGAGAGAGAGAGAGAGACAAATTTGAAGATATATACATGTGTGCATATATCGTCACTAAGCAAGCAAGGCACGTTATTTCCTGCCACTGG
Organism: Punica granatum; assembly: GCF_007655135.1. NCBI lineage: Eukaryota > Viridiplantae > Streptophyta > Magnoliopsida > Myrtales > Lythraceae > Punica > Punica granatum. The sequence continues at coordinate 27,650,046 of NC_045128.1, forward strand.
GACGGTACCCACCTAACAAAAGTTACAAAACAAAATTCTGTCGGGCAACTGCTCCCTCTCTAATCCGCAGAGGCACAAAAACAAAAGCTCCCCTAACAAAACAAACATTTTGACCAATGAGTTTGTTTAAAAAAAATTCAATTGATTTAAGTGATTTAACTCTTTTTTCTCTTTAAATAAAATTTTAAATTTTAAATATTGTGATTAAGAAAAATTCATACTAGAGAATTTTCGTCGTTTAATTGTACTTCGTTTGATTTTGCAATCTAATTTTAAAATTTTAACTCTAACTTTAACTCTATTCACTACACAATAAAATGCAACAATACAATTATTAATTTTTTATTTTTCTTTAAATTTTTTAATCATTCAATTTAATTTTTAATAATAAATTCTCTCAACTCTTCATTACTTTTTTTCACAATTCAACAATACAATCATTATTTTTTTTCAACTATTCATTACTTTTTCACAATTTTTTTCATAATTCAACATCACAATTATTACAAACAAATTAAAATCAAAACTCAACTCAACTCAACTCTAAAACTAAACATATTGTGAATTTCTCAATACCAGCATTCATATTAAAAAAAAGAAAAAAGAATACACTTACTTCAATGAAATCAATTAGAGAAAACATACAGACAAAATCTTCACTGTGCCTCGAACTAGCTGTGATTATTGATCGCTGGGGTGAATCAATATTTGCCTAAAGTGGGGCCATGCATTTTTCTTTCTTTTTTTTTTGGATGCATAAGTTGAATGACTATATCTTTTTTTTAATTAATAATCAGACTATTTTTTATTTTATTAAATTCATAAATTTTCTTTATTAAAAAAAAAGACTGGCTCTTGGCATATATTTGACACGATATGATTCCATATAAACAATATAATTATTGTTGTAGTTGACAAACGATGACATTTACTATAGTAACGCACATTTTTAACGATTTCGAATTTATCGTTGTGGAATTTCTCCGTTCTACATAACATGACAAAAAATGTTCCAGTTTGAAATGATGTATGATAGAGTTTATATATGCATGTAAGATGCCATTTTTAAAGTGCTTATACTTATCAGGATATACAGAAACAACGTTTGAAATCAAGCTGGTCGTCGCTCTTATTGTTGGTGAGGGGTTGTTGAGTGTGCTCTCTCTCTGCCTGGTTTGGCTGTAAAGGCGATGAATACATGAATCCTCTTAATTCACCATTCTTCTCCTCGTCGATACAGAGACCTGAAGGGGTAACCCGTCATCCTGCCAAAGCATGTGCAATCCTTGAGCTCCTTGTTCGAGCAATAAGGATCATATATCCTTCCTTTCGCCCCACGGTGATCCGTTGCGCATTTATATCAATACCAATCGTAAAATTTCTGCTGAATATATAAGCGATTGAACTCTAACTCAAAATTTCGAACAAATAAGGCGTGATATCAATCTCTTTATATACTTGTACTTTCCTCATTAAACTTTTAATATGAGATAACACAACTCAGGTGTGATCTTTTCTCACTTGCAAACATGTGCGCCCTCAAGCATGAGCTCTCAATAACTAACCGCGAGTCAAGTTCTTCTTTCATGCTCGGATGATAGGGATTAACATGATAGTGCAAACTTTCTGCTTTCATTATTTGGCCTCGCAATGCAAGTCCACACGGCGTGCCAAAGTATAACCCCTCTATTATCATCTTAAAATTTTCACTCGGTCTATAAGGGATTAAGTCATGTCAATCCAAAAGTTTCACTAATAGGATAGTGGATTCAATCGTCTTATAAATCCAATAATTTCTATTTATTATTCGGATGTGGATATTCAAGATCCTCAAGACCAGCCATTATGCGCAACGTGAATACAAATCGGCAGTCTGTTATTAGACGAGACGTGGACTCAACACACTAGCATAAGCGCATTGGCACGTAGTTCGATGCATCGTGTGAGTGTGTGAATGCGAAGTGTCGCATAATCAGTACGCTGACATGAGGCTTGAATCTATATTTCTCTGATGTCATGTTAAAATTCCCATTGAACCTACAAAGAATTGAGCTCATTTGAGTAATTAAAATGGTGGACTTAATCGTCTTACGAATTTAGCAATTTTTGTTTCTTATTATGATATGGGATTCAGAATTCTTAAGACGAGCAAACGCTATTCCACTGATATAGGACCACAAACTAGCTGGTCTAACTAAGTAGCTAGATAATAATCAACTTGGTATTAATTGGATCATCAAGAAGCTTGTGGGGTTCGTTAATATGGTCGAAAGTGGCCGAGTTAGTGGGGGTCTTTTTAGTGGCCGAACTATCTGATTCACTTTATTCCACAAATACAGACAAAATTAAACCAGACAAATTGCCCCTCTCAATCTCAGGTATCATTGCAATCACTTTCAGTCCTCAATTTCCTTCTTTGCCTTATCTTCCCCATCATGAAATTATTGAGGGGACTGCATCCATGAAAACTTTCTTTTGCTGGCGATGACGATGATCTTTCGATATGACTTGACTGGTGTTTTCCTTAGAGTGTTCACTGTTGTGGCAAAGAATGGCCGGTAATTCGGTTAATTTAACTTTACAGTTCTACTGAAAATATTTCGTAATAGACGGACCGAAGATTCATCGGCATGGCTTCATAAATTTAATACTTCGACTTGAGCTCCATCTCAAAGTGCATGCAGATAGGACGATACGCATTTCGCTGGCCGGGATATTTGTAGAAACATAATAGGATTGTGCACGAGTACGTTTTGTTTCTACGGATACGTCCATAGGAGAATTGTCAAATCAAGAGAGGTCCTTGCATGAACATGTGATGTTCTGGAAAAAAATCATACACTTGATCATGCTTTCCAACAGTAAAATTTACGGACTACTGTTATAGACGCGTCATCCAGTTTGGAGTCGGTCATTTCAAGAAAGTAAGAATAAAAATGTCCGTGTGAAGAAAATTTTGCTAGAAATTGTGCTTCGTCATAGAAAATTAGCTAGTTTCTCTCTTCTTCATTAATTTTTCTTACTATGAATTGTTATCACGTTTATATTCAATTTTTTTTTCCGGTTACTGGGGAGCCACGTGAGCCTAGTAGAATGAAATAAAAATTTTAATATATAATAAAAAGGACACGAATAGTGTGACTGCGTATAACTTAAAATCTCTTAATTTCTAGACGATAGCGTACACCGTTACAACACACTCTCTTTACATTTACATTCAATTCTAGTTTGAGTTATTCACATTTACATTCAATTCTAGTTTGAGTTATTCGCTGCGATAGGCAAGAACTAATTTTCCGTTCCTAGAATTGAAGGGGAACTCAACGCATAGTTTACATGTGTGAACCATCCTATGTTTTTATTTTTTAATTAAATTAAATTGATTGGGTAATTTCGATGAACTTGGAGGAATTTTAGGTTAATACATGGATACTATAGCCGAAGTTTAATTCTTAATTATAGTTGGAAGACAAGATAAAGAAGGTCTTGAATATACTTTATCACTTTAGATAGTCAATTTAAACATGCAGTTCGCGTATTGTGCGAGCATTCACAATTTTATTTTTAGTTGATATTGTCTAATTTAAGAAATTTGTAATGCAAAAGGTAAAAAATAAATAAAATACATTTGAAGTTGTTTCATTAATTAATATCTATAAATAAATCATAGAAGTCTTCTTGAAAACATTCAATAAAATTATAAATAAATTTATGAAAATCAGAAAAAACTGAAAAAAGTATAAATAAAAAATTAACAGGGAGACACGAACATCTGAACAATAAATTATTATTGTTTTTTGTTCAATGTTAACTTGATTATTAAAGAATCAATCCTCCAATTATATAATAATTACTACTCTTATAAACCCAAGTTTTCATCAATAAAAAATCGCTCAATGCGTGGATGAAATTGGTAGTTAGCTATAACTATCAACTTGACAAAGTCGAGATCCTTCGTACACTTGCGCCAATGTCTCTCTAGTCCCATATGGGCTCGGGCCATCACTCAAACAAGACCTCATTGGGCTCAATAAATTTTAATTACTTTGGCGCATACATACATACATATATATATATATATATTTTTTTCAGACCAAAAGTTTAAGTTTGATGCAAGATGAAACTCAGTCTTCTTTTTCTTTTTCTTTTTTTAAATAAAACTTTAATCTCAACATATACGCTAATTAGGATGCTTATCCCGTTTAGTTTTGCAATCTGATTTTAAGATTTTAACTCTAACTTTAACTCTACTCACTACACAACAAAAATCAACTCTTCTAATTCGAAAAGGTGGGCCTCATATATAAACCGACATACAATTTTATTATACTCAATTCAATTTTTAATACTAAATTCTTTCAACTATTCATTACTTTTTCAACCATTCAATAACGCAATCATTACACAATCATCACTTTTTCTTAACTATTCATTACTTTTTCGTACTTTTTCTCATAATTCAACAATACAATCATTACAACCCAATTAAAATCAAAATTCAACTCTACTTAATCCTAAAACCAAACATACCATATTTTGTTCTCAGAAACTGTATCACTCAGGAAAAATTGGATTCTTTACTCACTAACGCTAATGATTCGGCGATTGTTTGCTTAACTAAGATATCAAAATTGAGTCTTATGAATGGAAAAAGAATCTACAATTGAAAGAGGTCTTAGTCTTTGAAACACAAAAAAATTTGAGCCGAACCAACCCGAACCCGAATACTCAGTTGGTAATTTGGGTGTGTTTGCTATGCGATTTCGATTCTCAGTTCGAATCTCGAGTTCTAGAAATGCAACCGGACGGGGCCAACCTGAAGTAACTTCAATAATTTTATTAAATTAACAATAGAAAAAAAAACCCAAAGAAACCGACTCCCTCCTCTGTGCCTAAATTCTTCTTTTATGCGATGATTATATTATTATATTGTTATTATGCAATAGTATGGTGTTTTGTCATTTATGGTGTTTTATTGCATAAGGTAGTGAACAATAGTATACAGAAGTAATTATATATTTTTTAAACCTATAAACTCGGGTTGCCTGAGCACCCGACCGGAAAAACCCGATCTAATAGCAGTCTTTTTTTTTTTTTTCCTTCTCTCTCTCTCTCTCTCTCTCTCTTATTTTGGTTCTTGGTCGTGACTCGTGATTTGCCTCTGAAATACCCGACCCTAAAAGCTCTGGTCCTGAAAATAAAACCCAAATCCCTATCAATCCGAACTGTTTACAGCCACAATGAAGTCTACTCTAAGTGACCGACAAAACTTGAAAATGAATTAATTGAGGTCTTTTAAGACATTCGAATATTAGGTGTTCTATTCCGAAGAAAAAAGGGCTCTTTACATTTCAGAATTCCCTCTTTTACTATATTCGTTTTTTCTCGCTTTTCGTCTTCCCATCGTTTATATAATAGAAAAAAATAGAAAAAGGGCAGCCAGTTGAGAAATAAAAGAAAAGAAAAGGGAGCAGTCACACGTGAGGGTGCGTGAGATCACGTGCAAGAGTCAAGTCCCAACATTTATTTTTTAAATAAATTTTTAGTTATAATATCAATAATTGCATAAATGGTGCAATTACTTTTTAAAGCATAAGATTACAATTATTAATAAATCAAAATAATTTATTATCATTCAACAGTAAAAAAACTAATTATTCTATACAATTGATAGCACCATAGTATAAAAATAACGAAAATTTAAAATAAAGACTTAAATCGAAATTTTATAATTATGAGTCGGCTATTTGTATCATGTGCGTTTAAGTATTCTATGCAGGAAAAGAAAAAAGAATTGCCAAGAGAAAAAGTCACTTTGGAGTGAATTGAATGATGACCGTTTTGTCTTCATGTGGGAAGGGATGTTCTTTTGTTTCGAATATATATTGAGACAGTATTATTCATTCACTTGGATGTGTAACATTCAATTAAATATATGAAAGAAGAAAATTAATTAATGATGAGCACATATATTTTTACTTATAAATATTTTGATGGGTTATTATTACTAGTTTAATTCAATATTTTCTCTTTTGTTTCTGTCCAAACGCTCTGCGGTGGGCTCAGAGTTTCTAGCACTATCATAGGGTCTCTCTCCATTCCACGCCCGTACACTCTCCCTATTCTCATCACACAAATTTTTGAAAATAATAACAATAAAACCCACGAATATTAAAAATCTATTCTAATGCATAAAAATTGACAGGTGCTTATAAAATGTAGTTTTTTTTAAATTATTATGTCATTATTAATCGCCTTTTAAATTGTTCGAATAATTCAATTTTTAATGGGAAGATTCGTTAATTTGCCTTTCATATTCCGATTAAATGAAATTCTGATATATTTTATTAGATATATCATATTCAACGATTTTGGGTTATAGTATTTTTATGTATTGATATATAATTATGAGATTTTTTAAAAAATTAAATATTTCTTAAATATTGAAAAAACTCATCGAGATACAAGATCTTTTTTTTTTCAATTTCAATGTACTAAAAGTTATATAATTTTGGACTTGAAAATTCATTTTACACATATATCATGCACTTGCTTTAGTTTTTATATTCACCTTTAGTTTAGTTTAACGTAGATTTACTATATATTTATACATATATGTTGTTTGCATTTTTATAAGATTAGAGTAAGTATTTTTTTTTTATTAATTCGAATAAGATGCATTGATTATCTACATTTAGTTATAAAAGAATTTTATAAAATATGCCCAAAATGCAAGTATCACCTCGTAACTATTAAATATGCTCAATTAAATTGAGAGTCCTACAGTCACTTCACTTGGTGATATATAAATTATACGCATGGAAAGAGACTGATCTCATCACGCAAAATTGGTGAAGTTGTAAATTTATCGACTGCGGAGGATGATACATGTTCGCTATTCGCATATTTTGTTTGTAGCTGTCTAAGAGCCTAAGCCAATCTCGAATGCACAAATTTGCTTACATCGTTCCACTTCAAGTGATTAGGGATTAATGTTTCTTTCGACGTACTCAATCAATTCTAGTCTGCTTCCAATTCTTCATCCGGTCTTATGTAATAAATCCGGTTAATTGAGAATGCGATACAACACTCAATTAGAAGTTAAGTACACGAAGTATATGTGCTCCTTGCATATTGAAAGAGAGAAGATTAAGGAATTTATGTAATTCTTGCAAATCAACAACGTAAGCTGACTTGCACAGCTTACAAAAAAAAAAAAAAACAAAGAAAAAGCCAACTCCCATAAGGTGTAGGACATCTCATGCAAATATAAGGTGACATAAGTTCTTAACTTGATTTTTTTTCCTTACATAGATGTTCTTAATTAACATGGTACCTTTTTACGAATACGTGATGATATTACAACCTATAATATTTAAACATATCACTGGTTTGAGTGAGTGATTGAGTCCATGTTTAACACAAAAGTTAATAATACTCGACTTTCATATAAACTCGAAGGATTATAATGTTTAATAATATCATTGTTTTATTAAAAAAAAAATTTGACATGACATCAGAAGATTGTAAGTTCCATATTCACCTATTCCTCGTAATACTCTGTATTTCCCTCCCTGGGAAGCATTTTTCGTCCTAACGATTTTGGTGGATAAACAACCGACCCTCTCTTGGTTAAAAGACGCTGCTAGTTTCGATTGTAATTACAAAACTATCCAGTGAGAGATTCAGTATTGCAGATTTTGGTGGATAAATCTCCGATCCTCTCTTGGTTAAAAGACGCCGTTGATTTCGATTATAACTACAAAATTGTCCAGTGAGAGATTCGGTACTGTAGATTTTGGAGGTTTCAACATTTCTCTTCCCTCCCCTATTGATTCCATTCTAAACGCATTGACCTCTTTTTGTTTTAAAAGAAAAGATAATGAGATAATCTCATTTTTTTTTTATCATGTATTCTGAAATTCAAAAGCCCAATAAGTGGTCTGAATTTGAGCCGCTCCCACCGTGGATTTTCTCCATTCGTCTCATTTATAAAGAGGGTCTCATTTATAAAGAGGGAAGGGGTGAGTGAGGGGTCAATGAAAGGAAGAAAGCCAAAAACAAAGGGGGGAAAGAGAAAGGGAGGGGGAGAAAGATCCCCCGTTGGGACAAAAGTTAAAAAGCTAATAGCATAAAAGCTCTCAAAGCTTTCTCAAAAAGAAAAGCTACCCCCCCCCGCCCTCACCTCTGCAAGCAGAAAGAGAGAGCTTTCCCTCTCAGCGTCATCTCCTTCTCTCCCTCCCTCCTTCCTCTCTCCTTCACAACCCATTTCACCATCTTTTCCTCTCGCTCAAAAAGCTGAACTGCATGCCCACTATTCCCAGCTTCAGCCACAGAGACCTTGTACTGTGTTTTTTTATGTTTGTGTTTTTGTGCATGAGTGTGTGTGTGAGAGAGAGAGAGACAGCAATAAAGACTGTCTCTGTGGTGTGTGTGGGGATTTGATTTGATTAGATTCTCTCCTTTCTTTCCATCTCTCTCTCTTTCTCTTCTCTGCTCTTCTTACTTATAATCAAACAAGTTGAAACAAAAGGGATCAAAATCGATGCTCGACAGCCCCACCGGCCCTCCTCCCCCACCCCCACCTACATCTTCTTCCTCGGACATCGGTTTCGTTCCCTCCTCGGCCTCGGATGACCCGAATGGACCCCCCGTCAAGCGAAAACGCCGCCCCGCAGGCACCCCAGGTACATAACGTATAAAATAAGACTTATGGTTAAATGAGTTGGCTAGTGATTCTGTCTCGATATATCGATTGTAGCGGGCTCGTGATATGTTGTGTGATTGACAAGTTTGCATTTGATAATAAGAACGTTGATATTGTGGTGTTGATTATTAGATCCCGACGCGGAGGTGGTTTCGCTCTCGCCGAAGACGCTGCTCGAGTCGGACCGGTATGTGTGCGAGATTTGCAACCAAGGGTTCCAGAGGGACCAGAACCTGCAGATGCACCGGAGGCGGCACAAGGTGCCCTGGAAGCTCCTCAAGCGGGACGGTCAGGACCCGGCATCGGCGGGTGGCGCCAACAAGGTCAAGCGGGTGTACGTGTGCCCCGAGCCCAGCTGCCTCCACCACGACCCGTGCCACGCGCTAGGGGACCTCGTCGGGATCAAGAAGCACTTCCGCCGGAAGCACAGCAACCACAAGCAGTGGGTCTGCGAGCGGTGCTCCAAGGGCTACGCTGTCCAGTCCGACTACAAGGCCCACCTCAAGACCTGCGGGACTCGCGGCCACTCCTGCGACTGTGGCCGGGTTTTCTCGAGGTCCGGTTGATAAATTTTTTCTTTCACTATACCATACTGTAGTCGTGCCAATTTTCCTTCACTTTTGCATACTTATTTCTCCCATGACTCAACCCTAGCTAGGAAAGTTTTCTCCCCTCACCTTTTTTTTTTTTTTTTTAATTTCCTTTCTAAATATATATATATATATTTTGCTGAATACCTTCCTAACTGCTTTATTTCCTTGAAATGTGCCCTTTCTGTTAATTAGCTGACATTTTTTTAAGGTTATTCCATACTTATTTTTGGGCTTTACTTTGACGAATTATAATTTATTTACCATGACAAAGATGGAGGTTCAGAATCCAAGAATGATTTGCAGTAGTAGTATACATAGGCTTAAGCCCTGAATAATAAAATCTCTAGGCCATATTAGGGCATTTTCATCACCTTTCCCAATGATTCTTTTATTGCATTTATTTATTTAATGTTTTTTTTTCTGCTGAATATCTTATTATCAATAGTTAATCTTGAACAATGACACTCAATAAGTCAAATAATAAAAATTGAAAAAAATTATTGTTCATACTGAAGAATGTCAAATGCAAAACCTTCCCTTCCAATTCCACATCAACTTTATCGTATTTCTTTCCCTGGCTTTTGAGCAGGCCGTTGGATATTTATAACTGGAACATCTAATCAATCACTATTATTCAGATTAAAAGTTTTTTTCCACTATTTTTCTTTGCGCATCATATTTTCATCATATTTAGTGTTCGGGCATTTTTAGGTCAGAAATTCTTAATAATCAATTTGGTGTGATGAGATGTTTATGATTGATCCTTTTCCATTAGCCTTAAGGACATGACTGGTTACCAAACAAAGCCACTGCTTGCTCTTCCTGAACTAATTATTAATTACATATTCTGGTTGTGATTTTCATCCTCTTTTTGCAGAGTGGAGAGCTTCATCGAACACCAGGACGCTTGCACGGTACGCCGAGCCATCTTGCCCGAGCCACCAAACTCATCCCGAACAGCATCGAGCATGAGCCCTTTGAACGAACCCAACTTGTCCTCATCCCTACTGATACCAACAAGCCCCCCAGCTACACCAGCAATGCCCTACAAACCCCAGGAAACCAACTCTTCTGACTATGATCATCTCCATAATCTCGAGCTTCAGCTCCAGCCAACATCGTTGGTTCCCCATAAGGACTTCTCGACCGATCTGAACCTCTCTGTCGGGCTGAGCCACACTAGCTCCGAGATAGAGGAAAGTGACAGGGCGATGAGACTGCGGGAGTTTGCAGGGGAGCAGCTGAGGTTGGCGGCAGCAGAGAAGGCCTTTGCCGAAGAGGCCAGGAAGCAGGCGAGGAGGCAGGTCGAGCTGGCCGAGCAAGAGTTTGCAAATGCACAGAGGATAAGGATGCAGGCGCAGAGCGAGTTTGAGCGTGCCCACGCCTTGAAGGAGGAGGCCCTGAGGAAGATAGCATCCGCCATCACACAGGTTACTTGCGCTGCGTGCAGGCGCCAGTTCCAGGCTGTGGGGGGCCCGCAGCTATGCGAGGAGACGTCAACCCAGTCTCTCCTGTCCTCGGCCACCACCACAACAGAGGGCGAAGAGGAGTGATTGTTCTCTGTAGTCGTTGATAGAAAAAGTGATATGACATGATGTAACTGCAGTCTGCATAGTTAGTCGATTTATCGATAGTCCTTTAGAGGGATTGACCTGTTATTTTCAGATTGGGTCGTCTCGTGACATCAGGTCCGAACGACCTGATACAGTCCGAGAATCCTTTAGTCCAATTGTCAAGCGGCCGAAAGGTGTTAATTGTGTTCGTATGTTGTTAATGTGGCAGTTGCACATCTCTAATGCCGAATGCATATCTCCGACCGAGTTCTCGGGTTCCCCCGGGATAAGGATTCAAAAGCAAAAGAAAGGACAATGATGTTTGCGGTACATAGGAACCCAAAAAATGAATGCAAGCATTGGTCTGCAATATGCATACGGCTTTGGTTTGGGGGCATCATAGTTTTTTCAGACGTGGGGTGTGTGCTCTGCGCGGCTGCAGACATTTGCGTAAATGTGTGAAAAAGATGCCCTCTCTTCTCTTCTCCCTGTCTGTGTCTCTACGGGCTACTGAGAAGCCATAGCTGAGTTCCATAGTTTGGCAATAGAAAGTAGAATTAAGGGGTAAAAATGATGAGTAAATATTGAGTGAGTATTTCTTATTTACTTGGATACATCCGATGAAAATGTTTAAAAATAAAAAATTGGCCCACAATAGGTCTTTAGATTTTCACATATAAGTAATACGCATTTAATATTTTCTAAAAAATGATACACTTTCAGCCTTACTGTCTGTTTTGGCAGAAATCATCCTGCATAATCTCTTTTTTTTTTTAAATACAAAAACTATGCCCAAAAGCGATAAAGGAAAATGAAATGCAGGGCACGTGTAACCCCTATCAAATTCAAGACTTCGATTTCAGGTCAAGGGCGATATCACTGCTCCAGACCCATTCTCTTTGAATTTGGAGCTTTCCTTTGTCTAGTTCAGTGGTGTGGGACTGAACTCCTTCTCCGGCCGTGCCATGCCGGCCTTGGTTGCAACCAGTGTTGCTGGCCTTGCTGAAGCTGGAAGAGGAACCACGTCCCGTCCCCACACGGGGTGACTGCTGTTTCATTTTCCGGTGGCGGCTGGATGTCACGATGGGGGACTGCAGTTAAATCCCCGGAAGTCCTGCCCATAAATTGTTAGCTTTATGTTTGGTGGTCGGTATAAATTATTTTCTGGGTTGAATTTAAGCAGTCCTTCACAGTAAATGCTGTCTCCCCTTTATAAGGGGAAAAAAAGAAGGAAAATTAATGAGAAAAATAGCAAAATTACATATACGGTTAGAATTTGTTGTACAGGTAATAATATGCTTAGCCTTGATGAATATTTATGACTTACACTAACTGGTTTTCGACAATGAGGGCCCGTGGACTTACTGCTTGTAGTACAGTTGTCACTGTTATGACTTATGAGAGCCATTTCAGGCCAAATGAATAAAACAAAATTGGCCAGCCATGTAATAAACTTACTTGGATGAAGCCAAAATTCCCCATTATTAACGATTTACAACCGAAATTCGGATTCACTCGGTCCGATGAACCCTTCTTTCTCCCCATGCTAGTCATGAAAATTTTTACGATATGCTCTCTTGTTCTGGCTAAACTTGCGTGAATGTGGTACCTAATGAAGCGTGCCAATACCGAATGTTTGAGTTGGTTTTGGTTTCTATACATATATATTCCTTTGTGAGGAGACTGATAGTCACATAAACAGTATCTGAGGTTGGGGTGGAGGGGACCATATGCATTGTTCTGAGTAACGAAGTAAGAAGGACCAAAATTTAGAAGGGCATGACCGTATCTTCCAAGAACGACTTAACGCATGAAAATTTCAGTGAGGAGAAGGGGGTCATTTTCATGGCATTTGTGTCCCCCTTTTTGCAATTATTTCTCTTGATGTCTCTTTAAATGTCTTGATAGGGAAAACCATGTTTTTCAGTGCCCCTAGTTGAATGCCCCTTCCCCTCAGTCTCTCGTCCCTATCATGCTTTAATTAGCCATTACAGCCCCTCCCTTCCTCCCCAACCAAAAAAGAAATTTTTTGTTCGATTACAAATGAGACACTTAAATTTACAATGAGATAACTAAAAGAAATATAAATATGAGAGTACAAAGAGATTCACTAATAAGGATCAAATGGGGAGAGCAATTTTGATTTCGGATGGAGGGTGACATTATTGCACGAACTCAATTTCCAAGAAAAAAACATCTTTCTTTGTCTCTGTGTCTCTTGTGTCTTTCGCACAACAGAACATTTGCCTTTTCTTATCAGAATCAGTAAAGAAAGAGAGAGGGGAGAGATGAAGAAGCAGAGCAGAGCAACTTTCACATTTATGGAGAGGTTAGGCAGAGAGGACTCTGCAGTTGAGATGACAATTTTGGCGTTTAAAAATACCAAAAACTCTGAGTTTGGTTTGAGATGTCGTATCGAATTTTTACCTTTTTCCCCTCCCTCCTATTGAATCCAAACCAAAACAGTACGGTATATATGTAGGGCTGTAAATCATTGCGTGGAGTGAGTTTACCAGTCTATCCTCTCATACAAAGGGTAGGTCCTATAATGGGATCGCAGTGGTGCGGTCCGGGACAGCAGTCGCTACCATGAGAGGAGAAGAATGAAGGGCATGATATTTACATACTACACAATCATCGCAATTGGTGTATTCCAGTGATTTTTCTCAAGGGGTGTTCTTAAAATTGTGCTCAGAAATAAGGCACTCGAAGTTCCATTGGGTTTTTCATTTTTTTTTTCAGGGACATGTTACTTGACCACTCTTTATTCCTCAACAATTTTCTAGGACTGCCTATATACCCGGCCTCTATGATTCCCAGTTTCTTTTTCTACCCTTCAGGCCTGAGCGCCATATACTCCCTTCTAAGCTTATGGGTCTGCTTTGAAACAGAAAAAAAAAATGCTCATATGTTTTTTTTCCCCAAAAATAAGCACTCACAAATAAGAAGAAATAAAATGAAAAATCGATGGGCCGGGGCTAAGCTTGAGTAAGGAGTCAGGCACAAGGTTGTGTTAGGGCTGGGGCTGCTTGCTTAACATGGGCTTTGGCATGCGAACAAAAATATGAAGGGTCGACATTTGACCCAGACAATTAGGAAAAAAGAAAAAAGAAAATTTAACCAGACTATATCTTGTGGGGTTTTGCTAAGAAAGTATTAGGTTAAATCATACAGGGTGTCTTTTACCAATAAATCTCTAGCAAATAATTAAGTTGTAATGATCCGTCAAGGTTTGGAGTTAAACTTGGGTTGTGTTTGATAATTGAAGCACTTTAATATTAAGAAAAGAAATATATTGGAAGAGAGAATGAATGATAAGTATGAGAAAAATATTTTGTGAGGAAAAAATAGTATTAATAAGTAAAAAATGACTTATTTTATTAAGTCAATTTTTTTCTTTCTCCGTAAGTGATTTTTGACTTAATGATTAAGTAAATTTAAGGATGAAGTCAGGATTTTCTTTCAGCGTGGTACAAGACATTTATAATCCATATATGTTTTTTCAAAGGGGGCAAAATCTTTTTAAAAAAGGTAATTTATGGCAAAAAATCTTAAAAAAATGCAATTTATGGGAACAAAATTAAATGAGCCACAAATTTCAGGGGGGGCAAGTGCCCCCTTAAGAATTACTAGTGCAGTGGACTAGTGGTTAAGTTCCAAATATTTCACTTGAACATCACGAGTTTGGACGTCACTAAGGACGTAGAACTTCCCACTACATGGGTTTATCATGGGTGGCGGTGGCCAGCTCATAATGCTTGATATATTGGGTCTTGGACTTAATTCACTAATGTGTTGGTGGGGCTGCGGTGACCAAGTTGGGCTAAGTCTCAGCGAGTTATGGCGAAAGGAACATTATGTGGTGGTTAGTTTCCTTAGTTAGGGCAGCCACAACGAGTTAATAACCCGACCTAACATTTCATTCAGCAGAAAAAAAAAAAGAAACCATGGCTCCATTCCTGAATAGTAGACTATTTTCTTTTATCTTTTTCTCATATCCTATTCATTTTTCTATATAACTAATTTGTAACAAACTTTTAAGCACTTAATTTATTAAATTATACACAAACACAACCTTAGTCCTCCTTGGAATAGTCCAAGCAAGTCATTCATGCTGAAACTGTCATTTTCATGGCAATTACATCGCACAACCTTCTAATTGAGATTTATATTGGAGACGTTAAGAGAAGAGAGCATAATTCTTGGCGTTTGAGTGAATCTCTTATTACTAAATTTACTTAACGAGTTAGTTATTAAAAAGTGAATTAAAGGGAGAGCCAAAAGAGATGCACAATGAACCCATTGGGATTGATCTGGCAATTAAAGGATGTGACTTCTTTGGTGACAATCCAAGTACAAGTGACTCCAAAAATTATCCAGCAAAATACTTATTGTCGGGTCATCTACACAATCTTGTGGCCAGACTGACCTGTTTCATGAGCTTGTAGGATATGTTCATGCGGGCCATAGAGATTATTCGGATAAAGTTTGGGCACTCTATGTGACAAGAAAATATGTAGAATGAGAGATGATCTAGTTTGAAATAATAAATTAGTAAGTACATTGAAGTTGGCTTAATCATAAATCCACTGTACTATAGGTCAATTTGGTAAATAGGTCATTGTGTCATTAACAGTAAAACTGCCTAATTTCCTAATATTAAACTCGTCGACCTTAATTTATAGTACTCACAATCATATACCACTAAGAATAACCAATTGGTTGCAAAGCTCAACGTCTGTTAATGCAATTGGCAACAATCTTCCATCCAAACACATAGGGTTTTATGAGTCAAGTTCTTAACTTCGCTTCGTATTTCCTAACATTGGTTAGTTTCAGGCATTTTGAGTTTAGGTTCTATTTCAATCTATACATGTGGGGAGACGTGGTTTTTTATTGTCTTTGGCACAGATTTCTCTCCCCTAAATTGTCGGATGAATCTTGCCTCTTCCTGAAAACTTCGCATAAGCACCACTTCTAGAACTTTGCAATGAACTTCAATTTTGTGATCAGGAACGAGGCTCGCTAGGACTATCTACTAGTCATTATCTCTTATGGAAAAACGAAAGTCTAGATAAAGTAAGTAACCGGATTCACTCCAAAGTCGTAGAGATCAAGATGAAAAAATTTAAACGTGAATTATGATTATTCCACATCTCATATATGCCCACCCAACTGGATAAAGAGCAACTCTTCTTACTTGCCTCCAGATAAGGTTGTCAATTGGTTGCGAACTCGAATTTCATCTTGTCGGGGCCCGCATGCGTGCGCACGATCGTAGGCCTTGAGAGTATCCTCATTCTCGGGGAACGCGTCACGGATGCGCGTGAGAAGGAGTCACCACTATCTGTTTACGACCCGGAGGTCGAGGGCCGGTGAGTTGTCCGGGTCTAGGGGTAAGGAACACACCTAGTTTGCTAAGGCATATAGTTTCGTGAAACCAGGAGTTCCGAGCTCGGGGGTTTTGTTACGTGCAAGTCTATATTCCGCACTCCCTGTCGGTACTTTAATTTGTCTAGGTTTTACCGTTTTTAGTTTCTTTACCGCATGAGTTAGGTTTCAATCGTCTTGCTCAATTTGACACCGTAAATTCGTTAAGAAGCGATCGATTGGGCATAAGAGCCAGAGGGAAGGGTAAGCCCTTGTATTGCGGGTTCGACCAGTCGCCCTTATGTCACAATTCATCGGACCATGATTGCCAGTTCCCCACGTGGGCTGAAACCACGACATGTAAGGCTTACTCATCCTTGGGGATGTAGACCAACTCGATCGGTTCGACGTTCAGACCTCTCTCCAGCCGACCGGGATCATTACACGAATAAATATACAAATAAATTCCTCTCAATGTATTCTCAAATAAATACAAATTATATCGGGCAGATATTAGTCAGTTTGCATTCAACCAATATTCCGTTCGTGTTCACCGTGAATTTGGATGACCTGAATAAAAATTAACGCAACACGGGTTCGTGAGAGTCGGGGTCGGGTCCGACTAAATCAGCGGGTCCCAGGAGGACTAGAGGGTCCTCGAGATGGCCAAGGGATCGGTCGAACTCTTGTGGTTGTCTAACCTTGTTTCGCGCGTCCCGACCTAAGATATCCTCCGTTTGGATGCTACCCGGGTTGAAACGTCGGCTTGGGACTAGACCTCATGCTGCGCTCAGGTCGTGAGCACTCGATGTGTGGGGGCATTGGACCCCTTGATTGATGGTTGGGGTGTTGGACCCCATGTTGATTGTGCCCTAAGGGTTCGGGCCCAAACCATAAGAAAAAAAGACAGGGACAAATAGAAAACATATAAAAACAAATATAATAGATAAGGTGTGAATTAATCGTCATATTTACGTGGTTATCAGTTTATTGAACCGGGACTGCTTAACATACATGTTTCTATCTTAAGCAGGTTTAAAAAAAAATAGAATGCGTACACGTGGTAAAGATTGCCATGGGCCGCCCTGAAAGGTATGCAACATTCGATTTTCGTTTAGAAAGAACTCGATAAACATGATGTCTGTCGTCAAGCCCTGTGCGCGTGAGTTTGTTTTAAGTTGATCTGTTTTGTGACACTGTCAAATTAATAGATTATGAACGGAGTGTGTTTTTCTGCTCGCGTCTCTAGTCCATATTCATAAACGCCCGAATCTATGCTAGAGTGACATAAACACTCTGGTCGGATAAAGAGGGCTATGCAGATAAGACCTGTGCCTGCGCTGGCTGCTTGCTTTTATCCGAGGCTCGGAGTGCTGTGATCACTATAACCTTAGGATTGTCGATAAACTAGAAACCGATCGCCACGCCCTTGAAACGACAAAATGGTGTTTGTGCGAAGAGAAAGCTGAGACTGTGTAATACGGACCGTCGATGTCAGTAGCCAGTGTCAACCGATCCCTCGGATCTACGGGGTCGCGTGGACCCCAAAGGAGCCGAGAGACCAGTCATTTCACCGGAAGTAGTCCAAGAAGAACTCCCACGTTCTGAATATAGCTGCCTCAAATCGGGCCTGGATTTGAATCGGTCGATCTGCGCCGAGTCCTTTCTAGATATCCATGCTACGTGTACCACATGTTTCAATGATTTGTTAAGAATTGTGGGTTTTTAAAATGGCATGATTACCGGTCGTGATTTATTGACTCGATTACAAATCATTAGTCAGTTCATGCAATTTATTAAAAAGTCGAGTGAGTTAAGTAGTCGAATGATTTGTCCCATTTGCTATGCCTGTGGAATTAATTGATTTAATGGGTTTATCGAATGCTCTTGTTTTTGTAGGTTTCGAATCGTTGAATCGATCATGGATGGACTGTCCGATCAAAATTCTAATCCCGATTGTTTTAGTTTTTGAAAATGACTCGCGAAACGAGGATCGTGATGGGTCCCCATGGGCCATGGAGACTCGACCAAGGATGGCCGAGAGCCCCTTGGGCCCATGTAGGCCACGATAGTTCTCATGGAAGGAATCCATTCAAATTTTGTATCTAATGTGTTAAATGAGCGAATAACATTAAAAAGGTGTCGGCATAGGAATCGAGATTACACAAAAATCGAGAATCGAAGTTAAATCGAGGGGAGGAGGTCACCACTTGACCCAAGGTGGGTCAAGGGATTCTTGCCCACTTCCCAAAGGGAATGGCTGAGAGGCCCATTGACCAGTCTCGGGTCTTATGCAGTCTCTTTACTCTAAATTTAATCGTTTCTCGCGTGCTCCACTCATCAAACACGATAATAAGCAAATATTCATGAGGTCGGTATCGCCATGATAATGGTGAATACATGCAACATGCGTAAACATGCAAAAAACACGACATTAAATGAATCAATAAAACAGTACCAACACGGGAAACGATAAAACACAAAATCACGGGAAAGAAGTTAGAATCAATGAAGAGGAACTCGTCACAGGCTCGAGAGAGCCAAGGAAACTCTCGGTCACCTCCTTGAGGAAGTAGTTGAGAGGCTCTATGGCCCTCTCGAGGCATGATGGCCTCCTCGACCTCGATCCCGACCCTTTTCCTGTCATGCTAACACATAATACATCATCATATGATCATTCAAAGAGAATCACAAGAGAAACTAAGTAAACATGCGTTAATCGGTCGGGGACCGCCTTGTCACCTTACAAACATACAAATCTCGAGATCCTAACTCCTCTAAAGGGCTAAAGGATGTTATACCTACACTGTGGAGGTAGAAACTAGTTGGGGAAGGGATAGAAGGAGCAGAAACTGTTCAACACGGAGCTGGACAGAAGAGTGGAGCTGAGATGGGGTTCTCGGGTCTCTTTGACTGTGGGGGGAGATGCGGCCAGAAGGGCTGCTCCGAGAAGCTGTCGACCTATAAAATAAGATAGAGAGAAAGGAGAGAGAGAGAGGGAGAAAGCGTGCTGAACTCGAGGTTGCACGGTGGAACTCGATGAGGAGGAGGTGCAGAGAGGAAAGCTCGGGTGTGATGTGCACGGAAAGTGAGGGCTCGGGCCTTTGGTCTGTGACTCTTCTAGCCACGGGAAAGGTGTGAACCGAAGGTGGCTCTCCCGCACGTGTGGGCAACTGGGCATGACTCACCAAAGTTCTAAAGGGAGGAAACTCGCTGAAAAATGAGAAAAACTTGGATGAGGCGATATTGTGCTGAGCTGGTGTGGGCTGAAGGAGGTCTCAAATTAAAAAAAAACGAATGTCACCATCGAACTCCGGAGGTCGAATACATGTGGGATATGTGGTTTGTTTGAAGTTCGGGTTGCGGTCATTGAAAACCGGGTGGTTTCCTGGCAAAGCAAGCTTGGTTTCGGTCATGGGAAAGAGCTATTGCTGCTGAACGAAAATGAGGGGGTTGAGAGAGTAAGAGAGAGCTTGAGAGAGTTGAGAGTTTAGAGAGAGAATGGATTGTAGAGAGTGGTGAAGTTCTTGTCTTCCTTTTGCTTTTGTATGTGTTCAAGAATGAAGCAAAATCAAAAGGAATAGATGGGCAAGGGAGGGGGCTGCTGAATTGTTTGAAGAGAGGAGGGGGAGCAAGATCCACTTATTATAGAAAGGAGGAGAAGTTATGGATGGGATGTAGTCCTTGGTGTTCTTAATATGGGCAAGGTTCCATGAATTGAGGAAAAACAAAGAAAGGAAGAGATGAGAAGCTTTGGCCGGCCATGGCTTGAGCTGTGGGCCCCAGGGGCAAGCTTGTGGAGTCGGGAAGGCTCGGGTTTTGGTTGGTTGTGCACTCGATTTTTTTGACCTAAAAGGATGGCGCACGTCGATGTTGGCGAGGAAAGGATTCCAATGAGTCTAATATTGACGTGTTTCGCTTCGATCGATAAACCGAAGATTCAGAGGCTCGGGAGTCGCCCTTGACCGATTCGGGTGATTTGAGCGAAGTTAACCGTTTATGTCGACTCTCCGTGTGTCGGCGTTCTATGCCAGTTGATTTGATATGCTTTGCTGTAAGGGCGGAACAGTTGACTCCGCTGCCTTTGCTACAACGGCTATTAGAAACAACTAGGGAACATGCAGTCGGGCTTTTCTAATCATTTCCTAAGTGTCTCAAGGTGTCTGGAACCCACTGTGTTCTCTATTTGTTGAAATCGGATCCCGGAGTTTTGTCGGACGTCGTTTAGGACCCTTCCAAGGCTATTCGGGAGGCTTAAACGATTTATGCAGTTCAATATGAAAAGTCCTCTCTGGTCCTTGAGGTCATTAGGATCGGTCGGGCTTAACCTTGGGTGTTAACATTTCGCCTGATGAGCCGACGGCTCGGGAATCTCGTTAGAAAGGCCTCCTTTTCCACTCGGGAGTCACTCACGAGGTGAAGATGATTTCCGGAGAGTAGACTGATGTGTGCTCCATGGTCCTGAGAACCCCTAGGCCTGGCCAGACCTGACCTCAAGCGCTCAAGATTTGCTTGACAAATCAGTGACTCGGGGGCATTGTTGGAAACCATTTGCGATTACTCAAGAGTGCTCCTGCTCAAGAAGGTGAAGATGATTTCCGGAGAGCAGACTGATGTGTGCTCCATGGTCCTGAGAACCCCTAGGCCTGGCCAGACCTGACCTCAAGCGCTCAAGATTTGCTTGACAAATCAGTGACTCGGGGGCATTGTTGGAAACCATCTGCGATTACTCAAGAGTGCTCCTGCTCAAGAAAATGATTTGCGGAATGTGCTTGGAGGTGCTCTTCATCAGTTTTGCACAATGTGGGATTTTTATAACCTCATATTGGATACCTTCCGATAGTCTGGTGAACTGGCAGTGAATAACGCTTCTAGAGTCGACTTCTGCTAGTCCGAGATAACGCGGTGTTTGGACTCTCTAGTTGCTCTCCGGGGTCGTAAAGGAAACCCTGAGGCCTTCTACATTGCTATGCTTTGGGTCACCCGATTGACCTTGTTGACTCAGCCATGAATAGTGAGCTAGGATTTGCAAGCCCTTTTTTGTTAGAGTTGAGGAGGGTCGTAGCCGGGGGCCCCAGTCGATGACTCTTAAGAGCCTGTGGATCAAAACGGGATGCTGATAATGTGGAGACATAATCAATGTCCTTTTGGTGTCTTTGTGAGATCTTGTGCCAGTAATTGGTAGCTCTAGGCCTATAAGGCTATCGCGTGTTAGTAAGTTGTACATTTATTGATAAGATGTAGATTACATCTTTTGGTAATATTATTTTTCTAATAGCCAGATTGGTCAGAATTTGTGTCTAATGTTTCTTATTCATCATATGGTGATCAATCCATTTAATAAATTTCACAAAAATATTGTATAGATATAACATCTTATCATAATATGATAAATTTAAAATTCAAAAAATTAAAAACTAAAGTTTAAAAAATTTTCAAAAATAAGGAAAGAATATTTAAGACATGAGAAATGTGAAATTAATTTTAGAGTGTTAGAACATTACAAAAATAAAAGGGTAAATGACCTATAAAATCATATACTTTCTAACTTTTCTTAGATTTAGCATGTACTTTCAAAATTTTATATAAATTACAACGTTTTATATTTGCCTTGAATCTAGCACGTTGTTTGCGTCAGTTATATTTTTCGTTAAATGATGACATGGCACGTTCAAATCAGTGTTGTATCAACACTGTTGTTTAATTTTCTTTGTTTATTTGTGCCTTCATCATTACCTATTTTTTTTTCTGCTTCCTAAAAGTTTATTCATATCTTCTATTATTTAATTTAATAAAAATTGTGGATTCCTTTGAAGTCTCTAACTACCAATTAATCTTTTCAAAACAATACACACACTACTTTGTGTTTTTGCCTTTTCAATATATCCCAAATATTTTTAATTTCCTAATTGGTCCCTTTAAGTTGTAACTTCCATCTTGTAACTTTTCATCTCTCATCAAGAGAGGAAATAGCACAGTGATGCATTTCTTGCCTGATGACCAAAAGATCTCAAATTCGATACTCAGTGGGACTACCCATGCCATTTTATTAGATATTTAAGATTTTTATTTCAATGCACTAGATCCATGTACCTCCCTTGTGATCGAAAAAAAAAACTTTTCACCTCTCTCCTCCCACCAAATACGTGCGGAAGTCAAGGCCTTTAAGACCTTGCCTAACAATGGCAATAAAATGCATAAGACGCTCTTCAGTCTCTGCCTGCTTCCCCTTGGTACACTCAAGTTTTCTAAGAGAGAAATGCTCACAAAGAACATGCATGTTCTTTTTCGGTGTGAATCGTGGTATTCAAAAGTTCAATTGGTCCCGACTAATCTAGTTAAGCTGGATTAGCTTATTAAGGGGTAAAGCTCTCATAGGTAAATTTTCTTCATCTACAAGTCTCGAATTCGAGACTTTATTTAATGAGAATAAACGCCGAAATACTTGAATTAAGTCCACCGGTGAACTTGCATGTTCTTCAAAAGAGAAAGGCACATCTATTACTAATATATTATTAGTAAGCCTACCAATCGTGTTATTTCACGGATAAGCCTACTCATTGTGTGTAAACCATATGTAGAGTTACCAATTATGTCTCTTTGATTCGCCTGCGAATTGTTGACATCCCAAAACACAATAATATAAATACAAACATTCCTGCTGACACCCATAAACCAATCCTGTCCGTACCAAACAAGCCTACCCAAAAACAAAAGTAACATGTTTTGGTAAATGTTTCCCCAATGGAACCGCCACCGCCTCATGCATCCATCTTTAGTCTTTCAACCACCATCCCTTCCAGCATCACCCTTCGCCCTTTCAACCACTCTTCATAAAGCGCACAGTGATTCACACCTTCATCTCGTTGCTTGGCTATCTCCCTCCCGATTGAGGCATTTTCCTCCACCCGTGTATTTAAATACATCGTCCGTAAAATTAGCACACACTCTGCTCTTCTTCTGGTCTGTTCTCTCTTTCTCATGCGCACTTCTATTCTTCTTCCACTTGATCGTTCTCTTCTTCATCACCCTCCAATATACGATCTCTTGCAGTCGTCTATTTTTTCATTTTGTCTTTCATCCATAACCCAAATGTAATTCTCTCTCTCACCTGTCGTCGAGGTTGACTGGGAGGGGCCGCTTGTTGATGGTTGTCGTGCCCAAGGCCACCGCCCACAAGTTGGAGCAAAACTAGGAGATGGACCAACTGGTGACAGAGTTGACTAAGACGTAGCGTAAAGAAAAACACAGGCGCGCTTTCTAAATAGATCAAGCAGGATGCAATTGAAACGATGGAGCCAAGAGATACAATGCTTGAAGGCAGAGAGAAGTCTTTTTTATTTTTTATTTTTTTCGTTTCCTTTTTCCTTTCTAGGCAAACTCTATGGAGATGAATGGAGGGGAGACGATGTCTTTCTTAAAGTGAGAATTGTCAAACATCTAAAATATTTGTAATTGCAACCCTTGTAACTGTGATTTAATTACTATAAATTAAATACATGTTTCTCTGGAGGATGGTTCGATGTCTCCACTTTCTCATAGTTTCTCAATTATTTTCTTCGCATTTCAATTCGAGTTTATGCCATATCTAATTGCGACATGAAACTAATATTTTAATGGTGATTAGATTCTTAAATGAAGAATTAACTAGAAAAATGAAATCTAGAGGAAAAGAAAGAAAGGAAAAATCTAGGGAGGTAATAGAAAATTCTAGAATTAGAAGAATAAGGAAGCAGCTTGAGGCGGTGCACGAAATCACCGACCTTGGGCTCTTATTAATAAGTGGTCAAGCTATTTGTGTATGTAAGCGCCACAAGTGAGCGAGTATAGGATATAGTGAGGTTTGTGGGCTCCAAGTCTAGAGGGCGAGTGAGAGAGTGTGTATTTATTTTGTAAAGATTTTCGAGATTAATAAAAAAAATTATTGTTTGGCCTATTACACCCGAACAAAAGATTACTCGATTAGTATTTGGGAGAGCACTTATGAGGTTTCAGAGCTCCTACGACAATCCCATTCTTATTTCTAAAAAAAAAAAAAAATATAAATAGGAAAAATTCATGAAAATGCACACAAGTGCAACGCACGTGGCTCCTTATTAGTAATTAATAAAAAGAGAAAGAAATCCCAAGCTTGGTGGTTGGGGTGTGGGCAGTTGCCAATGCCATCGAGCAGGGGTTGTGAATCCCCAACAAGGATAGTGCGGTGGCCAGAGACCTCACTGCCGTCGCCTAAGGTTCTGACTGAGGCTGAGGAAGCCTCCAATTGAGGCCAGATCTTGCAAGGCCGAGATTCAACCTCAATCGAAGGCTTTCCCATCCTCGATTGTCGCCCTAGTCGACAGTCATTTGAGTTACCCGGCCTAGGCGACACCAATGTGGTGGGTGATGACCTGAATACCGTCGCCTAGAAGCTAGATCAGGGTAAAAAAAAAAAACTCATATCAAAGATAGATCGCGGCCCCACGAGATCTGGTCTCAATCAGAGGCATTTTCAGCACCAATCGGAGCCCTAGGCGATGTCAATGGAGTTGCCGGCCACCCCATAGTTATTGGATATTGGCAACCCTTACCGGGTGGCTATGGTAGGTGCCTAGCCACCCTACCCACTGGACTAAGGTTTCTAGCCCTTGTTTAAACTTTTAATTTTTAATTTTGTTTAAGAAATTGTGACAACGTGGAGCTGATTTGGTTGTATCAGGTCTTTATTAGAGGTAAAATTTACCGGCGATAAACCACATGCTACATTTGGATCAGATATGAAATGTTGCGATTTCATAAAAAAAATGACATGTTGAATTACGCGCTCTCTCCTTAATGATGGGATTCCCACCAAGAATGACGAGACCCGACAACTAAAGGAACCCAAGATCGTTCCACGATCAAATTTGATTGACGAACCCTCGACCCCTTGTTTACTACAAAAACAAGAACCTTGGTATAACTGACCTCAACCCATTGTTTAATGCGAAACAAGAACCTCGGTATATAGGAAGACGCCACAAACGGTAATGGAAAGCCGCTTGATAAGTCGATGAAGACGCCACAAACGGTGGTGGAAAGCCGTTTGATAAGTCGATGATGAACGCCACGGAAACTTCCGATAAGTTCGATTAGTTCTTCAAGAACCAAAGAGAATACCCTCACAATTTTCTGAATGTTCCTTTCATTAAAAATTGACTAAGATGAATATATATAGACATAAAGTAATCCTAATCTGGTCATATCTCCTCCCATAGATAAGGAAATTAAAATCAAGAATATCGATAGAGATATGACATAATCTATAAAGATATAAAATCTAAATACCCCTAGAATATCTCTATGAGATTTAAACTTCAAACAAATCTGATGTTATCTTCTGTTGATCATCAACTATTCTAGAAACTTCCTCAAACACTTGCTGAATTTAGCCTTGTCCGGAATCTTCTATAACTTGAATCAAATTGATGGATTTTTGTTGATCACGTGATTCATGTCCAATGGGCCTCCACGAATTTGCTTGAGCCCGAACCTCTTGAATTAGGCCGTTGAGTTTATCTTTAAACTTCTTTGTTCGTGCTCGCGTAATCGGTCCAATTGGAACTTCAACTGGATCCCTTGAAGTCGTGCTACGATTTGCATCACTTAAGATCTCAAACATTTGTTGCCGAGATTTCGTTAGTATCCTCCGGCTCACGTGCCATACACTTCGAGGTAGACTGGAAAATATCAATAATAAGAACACAACACAAAGTAAGTCCTATATATGACCATCGATGTTATTGTCAATGAATATCTGCATACAAATAATATATTTAACTTTCCTCTGGTTCAACTTTTGATGTGGTAAGTATACAGAATGCAATCACTTGCTTGAATTTAGGTAAATGTTGAGATATATTTGAAAATTTGAATCTTACACGATATTATTTCTTTCCAAATCTGTCACCAGGAAAATCCAAAATATTCAACCAAGGAGATGATCAAGTGTGCATTTGTTGCCCCGTGGAAATCTAAGCCCCTAAATTTTAGTAAAGTAAATTCGCACTCAAGTCACGTGTTTGGAATCGATTTTTACCAATCCTAATCCATAAAACTCCTCCAGCAATCATTAATATGCTTTTGTTTGGTAACTAAACATAATTTTAGTCTGCTTCATTCTATTACATTTTTTTTA
The DNA here is from genome assembly GCF_007655135.1 of Punica granatum. NCBI lineage: Eukaryota > Viridiplantae > Streptophyta > Magnoliopsida > Myrtales > Lythraceae > Punica > Punica granatum. Next base: position 27,676,425 of record NC_045128.1, read on the forward strand.
ATTTAACAACCCAATTATTATTTTTTTAATATTTTTTCTTTAATTTAATAATAAAATTTCTCACGTACTTTTTTTAACCATGATTACAATTAATTTTTAATACTAAATTATCCCAACTATTCATTACTTTTTTTGTTTTTTTCTTCAATTTTATAATAAATTCTCTCGCCTGCTTTTTCTGCTTTTTCTTAACCATTATTACAATTAATTTTTTAATAATAAATTTATTCAACTACTTTTATCTTCATCCCGTAAAGTAAAATAAAGTATGATCCGTTACCAAACGCTACCTTTGCTTGTGATCAATTGGGTCAATTTATTATAATGGAGATTGAGAACACTAAGGGTGTGTTTGTTTCAACTTAATTAAATAAGTGTTTAAAAGTTAGTTACAAGTTAGCTATAAAAGAAAATGAATGTAAGAAAGAAAAGAAATATGAGAGATAAATATCTAAACTAATTAATTATTAAACAAAAAATCATTTAATGAAATAAGTATAAAATTTTAACTTAATGAAATAAGTCATTATTCATTTATTGGTGCTCTTTTATCTCTCACAGAAATTTTTTCATCCTTATTCATTTCTCTTTTCTTTCTATACATTTCTTCTCTTAACTAATTAAGTACTTAACTTTTATACATATAATTTATCAAACACCGCCCGAGACTTGAGCGACAAGTAATGAGTGGTTTGGGATATCTAAAACCTCCCTCCCAGAGCTCCCTCTTGCCAGTGCGTCCAGCTACGGGACGAATTAACCCAATTGACTTTAAACACGTGGCTCGAGTCTCAGTTTTCTTGATCTTCAATATAACAAATTAACTCAATCAATTAGAAGCTAAGCATACTGATGATTGCTTCTGCAGCGCTTATCGGCATTGGGATAGGTTGAAACCTAATCGATTCGGGACACGTGGCTTGAGTAAATATTTAATATACTAAAATTAAGATGTCTTATTTGATTTCACAAATCGATTTTAACTTTTAACTCTATTTCACTTATATTCAATTCAAAACACAATCATTACTTTTTTCACAACTATTCATTACTTTTTTTATAATTCAACAATATAATCATTAATTTCTCTCAACTATTAATTACTTTTTTCAAAATTCAACTATACAATTATTACTTTCTCTCAACTATTCTCATAATTCAACAACACAATCATTACAATCCAATTAAAATCAAAACTCAACTCTACTTAATTCTAAAACTAAACACACCAACTTTTTTACTGGGGTGAAAAAGCCTAGTCGATCATCTCCTTAGTTGCATATTTTGGATTTTTTTCACAGATTTGAAAAGAAAAAAAATATTGCATAAAATTTAAATTCTCGAAATCTCTCAAAATTTACCCTAATTCAAGCAAGTGATTGCATTCCATATAATTATCACATCAAAAGTTGAAATTGAGGAAAGATAAGTACATTATGGAGATATTCATCGACAACAACGTTGATGGTTATATATAAAACTTATTTTGTCTTATATTCTTATTAGTTATCCTCCATTCTACCTCGGAAAGAATGGCACATACGTGAGAACACTAACAAAATCTTGACAACAAATGTTTGAGATCTTAAAGAGAGGGCGCCGTTAAACTCAACATTTTCATTCTAAATAGAAATTCTTTTAGACAAACTGCAAAAAAATTGCTCGTTCTATCTTACTTGGTGAATCAAAGGCGAATTGTGATTTTTGAGGATAAGAAGGCGCACTCTCTTTGTTTATTTGTTGCTTGCAACTATATTGGCTGCTATTTTGTCCAATTGATATCTTATTTTCTTGCGTTCAACCCCACAAACCAGCCCCCTCCCCCCGGCGAAAGCTAAATAGAACTTGGCAAGCTAGAAAAATTGAAGACTTAATACTCAAATAGTGCTGCAAGCCACGCAGCCAAATAAATTTAGGGAGATAGAATTGAAAAATCAAAATCAATTTCGGTTGCAGCATAATGGAAATTGAAGAGAAGATAAGCTATAGAGTATGGTTGCTGGTAGAGCTTGGTGACAACAACCAGGAAGCACTTTATAAGGTAGTTTAAATTCTTCTCTATATCTTGATGAGTTGGGTGGAGCACAAGCTGACAGAAGATAGAGAAAAGTCGTTGAGGTCCTTGTATTGATTAACGTGGGAGGGGGGTTGGGTTTGGCCGAAAGGGTGGAGCACTAACAAGGCTGTCGTTAGAGACTCGAAGTCGAGACTCGAGAGAGCGAGAGAAAGTGTTGAGGAGCAGCTGATGGGGAACCGGATGGTGGTGTCAAAGCTGTCGACGTCGACGTTGGAATTTTTAGAGTGGAGGTGGAGGCAGGCATGCTTGAGCCGTGAGATGATTGTTCACTCGTTGGAAGAGTTAGGGTTCTGAATGTGAGAAGAAAGCAAAACACCAAAGATATAATGCATTTAACATTTGTAGTTTCTTGAGACAGTCATTTGCGACCTTCGACGTTTCAAGTGTTTTCCGTCATTGTGTTGGGTAGAAGTAATTAAGTGCATTTATTCATTAAATTAGCGTTATCTATTACGATGAGTATATGTTTAGAAAAGGATATGGGCCGTGAATACACTTAAAATGTGTTCGATTTTAGAGTTGAGTTGAGTTTTGATTTTAATTGATTTATAATAAATAGTGTGAAAAAGTGTGAAAAAGTAATAAATAGTTGAAAAAAAGTAATGATTGTATTGTTGAATTGTGGAAAATGTAATGAATAGTTGAGAAATTTATTTTTAAAAATTGAATTGAATGGTTAAAAAAATTGAAGAAAAATGAAAAAGTAATAATTGTATTGTTGACTTTTATTGTATAGTGATTAGAGTTAATGTTAGAGTTCAAATATTAAAATCAGATTGCGAAATCAAATGGGCCGTTAGAATCGGACCCGTGATTTAAATTTTCTGAACGAATAAGTTGTGTTTGTTCTAGTGGCCCACATATTATTAGGCTCAAATTGTATCGAGAGTTGTAAGTGAATTGAACCGTCACCATATATTTCAAATTTATTTGATTTTTTTTTACCCATTCCTTCTTCTTCCCTCCAACCTTCTCTGTTGATAGAAGGCGCTTTGAAACGTGCAACTTTGTCCCACAAACATCATCCACAAGATTTTGCTATTTATTTTTCTCGCCCTCAGGCACTCCTACAGCTCCCGTGCCCAAACTGAAAATTAGTCTTAGGTTTTCAGGCTGAAGGACAAGCGGCAAGTTGGCGGAGCATCTGACTACTTGGAAACGATAGCGGATATCCTTTTAAGTTCATACTACTTGTTTGTAAACATAAACTGTTCCTTCCATAGATCATGATTTGCTGCATGCATGTAGATCACTATTTTTAGTTTTTTTTTTTAAGGGTTTGATGGCTAGTAAAAGGAAAGCCACACCAAGCAACGAAGGTAGTAAGAGGCATAAAATTTATGAAAAACTAGCTGAAGATGACTTACCAAAAGAACCACTTGAAAAGGTTTTGTATCGTGATTATACATTTGTTTAAGATTACGTGAACAGGACCAACGTAATTACTATCTATTTATCCCACAAACTTTTTTTTTTTCAGTTGCTAAATTCTTCACTCGGCGATTTGGATAAATTGTTACATCTATTAAGAATTTTACCTATAGAGAAAATAAAGTATGTGAAGGGACTAGGATTTGATTGTCTCCTGAAAATTTGGGTAAAAATAGTTTAGAGAGACATGTTCTTATGGATGATAGACAGATTGATGCATATAACAATTGCTTCAATATAGACGGGCAACAGTTGAAATTCACTCCTAAGAATGTTTAGTCAATCCTAGGATTTATAGATGGAGGGTTGGTTATTGGATGCGAAGACAAAGATTATCTGTACGAGGACTAGATTAGGAAGTACTGTAAATTGACTTACCGTAGATGTCTTCGAGGTTGAGGCAACCAGATTTAGGAGAGAAAGAATTCAAGGAGATGTTTGTTTTGTTCGTGATGACGACAATTATTGCCCCCTACTGACACAGGGAAATAAGATAGGTCGTGGTTGCGTGTCATTAGAGACATCGATCTCACCCCTTAGATGAACTGGGCTACATTCTCCTTCAAACAATATCATATCTAGTATTATCAATTACAAAAAAACGGGGGAAAAATTATTCAAGGGATGTGATCCTTTCTTTATGGTGATCAGCCCTAACCAATCTATTTATTTTGTCTTAGATGTTGCTATACTAATTTCTTTTCAATGTGTTATGATAACACTGGTCATTGTAGATACTATTTTACGAATACATCTATAGCTATGGAGACGAGTTCTTAAGCATTAAGGGCGTACCTCTCATTGCAGAGTTAGATGATAAAAAGATGAGGGAGATGCATAAATTCACACTATCTGATGATATCGGAGGATACGACAGTAGAAACGATCATTAAGTAGCATTATCCAATTTTGCTTTTCTTGTTTATTATTATTACTCAATGGCATGCTGGTCTATGATATCATGATAATGTATTGATTACTGTTTTTTGTGTTGGCAGCTCAATATGAAGATACAGGCTGTGAGGAGGAAATACTCATGAAAATATAGTTGTCATGGAGAAGAACCTTGCGCGACGCCATCGAATCAACGCGTGTAGAATTTAAAAATTTACCGTCGTATTGGCCACATTAGTTAAGGTAAATGATGAGCTCGTACTTCAACCTAAAGGAAAATCATTATGTAATTCTTACAGTAATTGACAATTGAAAGTAAGCAAGTCAATCAAGAGAGGGTATAGCGCAGTGACGCACATCTCGTCTGATAATAACGAGGTCTCAGGAGGTTCGATCTCAATGGAATTACCTATGTTTCTTTTATTAGATATTTATGATTTATGATTTCTATTTTAATGTATTAGGCTCACGAGTCTTCCTTGTAACCGAAAAAAAAAGTAAGCAAGTAAATATCATAATAAATGAATAATCAGATTAAAAGGAAGAAAGACTCCACCATAATTTAAAATTCTCTTAATATTCCATAACGCACAAGTCAAGCTAAAAAAACGTGGGGGGGGGGGGGGGGGGGGGGGGGGGGGGGGGGGGCTCTAAGTTCAACACACATCAAGCGATATGCATCAGTGTTATCAGAACCGGTTGGAGCTTGAATCAATCAGGATGTGGATTCATGAGTTCTTGGGTTCAATCGCAGTTCGATGGATTAGACTGCAAGTTTAATAAAATATTAAATAAATACTTATATTTTTGTGAAAAAAATATGATAATTAATAAAACTTATATAATTGAAAAAAGTATAAGAATAATATAGACAAAGAAATATAAAAAATATCTTTTTACCATTAAATTGTGCTTAAATTGTGCACAAACAACATAAAAAAGGATCAATTCAGCAAAAAAAAAAGCAAAAAACATAAAAAAGGATCAGTTGTTTACTTGGTTAGTGCTTTAGTCATAAAACTTTAAAGTCAAAGGTTCAAGCTACACCTCACTTATCAATTTTTCTAATTTCTTATAAATAATAAGAACCATTGAACCGCTCGATTTTTAACTCATCATCTTTTTCTTAAAAGAGATGCCTTTCACATAGGATGCATTATGACAAGCAACTAAATCAAGGAAACTTATTTTATCCAAAAATCAAGCAAACTTAGATTATCTCCAATACAAGTCTCTCCCCAAGTCTCTGAAATAGGCTCTACGGCTGTCGCATAGGCTCTACGTCAAACAGTGACATACTAAGAAAAAAGAGATGCCACCACCCCATTTGCCGAGTTTAATATAATTATAATATTATATATAATTAATATATAATAATAATAATTTTAATTAATTATTAAAAATAAAAAAGAAATGGGAATAAATAAAATGAAGATGAGAGGATTTGAACCAAAGACCACTAGCTAAGGGGAGAGGAAGCCTTCCACCAACCCACTCTCGCAATTTGTCTTCTATAGCCTTTAAAATATGTTAGCAGTAAATTTCTTCTCTGTTTTTTTTTAAAAGAAAAAGAAAAGGGACAATAGTTGTCGCGTGGAGCCTACGGCTAACACTCGAGTGCGATCAAGTATCATCAGAAAATATCTGGGGCTGAAAGTATAAAATATAAAAGTATAGATAGTGAATTGTCATTATACAAAAAAATGGACGCGATTGTCTGAATTGAAATTCAATGACAGAATTATAGCCTAATATATATGTGTATGTATGAGTTAAATGCGTTTTGCTCCAAATTAGGGGGGTGCACGGGTACCCGGTATACTCGGAACTAGTTGGAACCTACCCGTTATGGTAGGGTCCGAGTAGCTCGTATTAAAAATAGGATAGGTTCCGGGTATTAAAATTAGGAATCGGTGAAAATCGGTATCGGTTCCGGTTTCGATTCCTGCTACAAGGTACTCGGAACCGGTTATTTATAATAAAAAAAAGAGAGGAAAGAGTAAAGTTACTATCTCCTCTAATAAATCAAAACAAAAGTACTTTGTTGTGTGTGATCGTATTATGAATGTTTAATTTTGTCGATGGATTGATAAGACATCATTTTTTTTGTTGTGGATTAATTTAAATCTTTGTTAATATTTTATTTGGCGTGATTACTGATTATGTATGTGATATTTTCGATTTTATTTAGCAAGACAAAAAAATTTACAGGTTCTAATAAGGTACTCGGAATCTGTGGTATAATACAAGTTCCGGGTAGGTTCCGATTCCAGGATTCAACAGGGTAGGGTTCGGTTCCAAAATCTTGGAATCTGTACCTTACAAGGTAGGGTCCGGGTATCGTAAAAAATACAGAGTATCCGGAACCGATCACCTCCACTCCAAATGATGAGATAGAATTGGGTTTACCCCCAACCTTTAAAATTTGGTAGAGTTCGACCTGACTTAACCTGATAATAAGCAAGTTGACTTCTGGACCACATTCCGGCCACATTTCTTGTTAAAACATTTCACATGCTGCTCACATGCAAATTTGGAGATGTAAAATTGTCATAAGAGAAGAAATTATCAAAACTTGAAATTTTGCATAAATTAGTGCACCTCTATCATCATCATCCGCCCATTCAGGGGACTCCAATGTTCGCAGATCACAATACCCGATTGTGTGATCAAGAATTAAGAAGGCTAGGTAGTTATTGGACCATTAGTTCACTAATGACTAAAACAAAACAAAAAAAGGGACAAAAGGGATGACTTCTCTCATCAAAGGGATAATTCTCAACCAGATTTCCGAGAGAGGGGGATGATATAGTGTAATAAAATAGAGGGTAAATTGCACTGGTGGTCCAAAATGTTTTACAAATGTTTCATTATGGTCCAAAAAGTTTTTTTCGCTACATGATGGTACAAAATGTTTCAAAGTTGTTTCATGATGGTACAAACCGTCAACTCGAGCTTGACGCCGTCAAGCCGACGCTGATGTGGCTACTACGTGTCACCTCCTTGCTAACGTGCCGAAAATTTTTAAATAATTCTAAAAATTTTAAAAATAATTTTAATATTAAATTAAAAATAATTTTATAAAATTACTTAAAATTATTTTTAAAAATAAAAAAAATTATTTAAATTTTTTTTCAAAATTTAAAATAATTTTTTTTATTTTTTTCAAAATTTTTACTCTTTTTTTGTATTTTTAAAATTATTTTTTGTATTTTTTTGGACTTTTTAAAATTTTATTTTCTCTTAAATGACGTGGCGCACTATGATTGGTTCCACGTAACAAAAGTGACACATAGGACGCGCCACGTCAGCAAAATGTTAACGACGTTAGAGCCAATTGACGGTTTGTACTATCATGAAACAACTTTGAAATATTTTGTACTATCATATAGTGAAAAAAACTTTTTGGACCATAATGAAACATTTGTAAAACATTTTGGACCACCAGTGCAATTTACCCTAAAATAAAACATCCATTGTTTCAGAGTGGATGTGAATAATTCAATTTCAGAGTTGCACCTTCATGTATGAGTACAAATTAAACAACAGGAGTACTGGGGATCATTCTAAGATCATAAAGGCATGCTATAGGACTAATGGAAATTTTATCGCCGTTAATTAGCTTACCCGACAGCAATGGCTTTTGCTTGATTGAACGTCCGAGCAAATCGAGCATTCATGGAATTACAATACCGAGCATTCCTTTCTTCTCTTGTTTCAATGACGATTAAGTGCCCTAATATTTGCAAAATTTCAGTTTTTGATAAATTATTCCCTTGTGACAATTTTTCCCCATCCAAACTGGAGTATGAGCCGCATGTGACATGTTTTGGCCGGAAATGTTGTCGGAATGTGGTCCAAGAGGCACCTTGCTTATTATTTGGTCAGGGGGCAAACTCACTTTCATCCCATAATTCGGGAGCAAAGTGAATTTAACTCTATATATAATCACTCAACCAAATAGGTACCTTGGAGACCATAATCAAGTGCATATATGATTTGTGTTTTTTTGGCCAGGCATTTATGATTTGTTATCTGATGCATAAATATGATCATATCCGAGATTCTCGTTCCTCCTCTGGTCATTATTCCAAGCAGAAAGAGTTATCAACGTTTCCGAAACAGTCCTATATCCATGGCCTATAGAATGATGAATGAATCTGGAAAGAGATAATATAGGAAGAGAATATCGACAAAAACGGAGAAATAGAATAATATGGAAGATATATTTAAAAATTCAAGTCAGATTCAACCGCGGACGCGGCTCAGCCGAAATTAAGCTCCCAGTTTGAAACTATTACTGGAACTATTTCGTGATCAGAGTGATATCGACATCCCAACGGAATTTATCTCAGCCTAACACTTACTGCCTCATCGGAAAAAAAATAAAAATAGTTCTGAAATTTCCTGACCTGGGTCTCTTCAGACCAATACAGTCCTCCGACCGGGAAAAATCAGTTCAAACAATTTCCAACCCTGAGTCGCTTCGCATGAATCGGACAATCCTCGGAGAGAGGGGCGTATTCGTGCGATCTCTTGGAAGAGGAGCCCCGGACACAGCAGACCGTTGGCTGTTCATGAGCAGTTGTACCCGCCGTCATGTCTAGGCCTTTCCCTTTCCCAGTGATCGCAGAGACATCATATCTACTTAGCCTGTTTCTCAGGTGAGCACGCAGAGCTACTAGTCTCTCAATTAGACATGATAACTCGGAATAATCCGCCTTATCATCGATCCGTGTTCTGCCAATGATGAGATCGCTGGCCCGTGGTGGGTTCCCAACGAGGTCCTCTCCAGCTGCCTCCCTCTCCATATTCTTCTTCTTTCGCTAACAAATGATAATATAGCTAAACCCTAACAATGATTATTGAAGGTAGCCTATGCATATTAGCCCATCTGGACTCAAATACCGGCAGATTTGATACGGATTGGAATAGGAAGGTAAAATGTATGTGGGACTTGCCAATTCCTAATATGTTATTCAATCTAGTTTCCCCTTTTTATATTAACGATAGATTCTTATCTCTTACCGAGGAGGTTAAAATGACTCTTGACCGACATAATGACGCCATCGCACAAAACGACTAGTTACCAAGGTGCTAGTGACAGACATGGCCGGGTTGCATACCTGGACTCCTCGGTTCGTTGGTAAACCTCGTATAACCATAAACTGACCAAAAACATAATTTTTTAGTGTAGGGAGGTGCAGAGGGGCAGACGAGATTTAAACACTGGATTCTTGGCAACGGACCAAAATCATTACCGTTAGGCCCCCGGTCCTGGCAATAGTTTCGCCCGATCACTCTATATTGGCTAGCAAACGAAGTCTCTAAAGCCAATATGAATAGGTAACTTTAGAAATTCAGCAAGTTCGAGGTGGTTTGACCCAACTTTTGAAATTCCAGAAAGCCCAAAAGCCTAGTAGGTTCTTGAAACTCCACCCGTGGCCCAACTTTGGAAATCCTCCTCCGCTAGAGAGTAGTACAGTGATTGTCTTGAATCGAAAATAGCAGCTCATAACGTACAGATAACTTACCATTAGAAGTGCATGTGAATACATGATCATGGAAAATAATTAATTTCCTATCGTATGGAAGACAAACCCAATGTCGATACATGGCATTACCATATGAAATATATTAATATTTTGAATCAGAATAATCAATGCCTTCACGTAGCTTCTTTCTAGAGTACTGCTATCAAGGAAATATATTATAGGCTTGTCTTCATATGGTTGTTAACATTTTCAGTAGCCAATGAGCCCCGATTTTAAAAAAGTGACATGGCTTGCGTTTACATAGTAAGTCATATTATGGAACTACGTACGCTGCTCGATTGACGATTTAGCCGGGTTCTGGATCTGCACTAATGACTTTGTTGTTAATTTGCCCAGACAACAATGAGGCCACTGGCAACTGGGTCGAGCCTTTTCCGCCTGGCTCAGGTGTTGACTCTTGACTGGATCACGGCATTGGCTCCGGGCATAGGTGATCATTTCTTATACATCATAACCGCTCGACCGATCTTGTTCTGATTGTCCAGGGTTCAAATGTTGAGTTTTCCCCTTCCATATGATACGCCATGCCTCTTTCCATGTCTTACAGGCGTTTTGATTGTCTCTATAAACAAGTAGAAATTTATCTGATAAATTGCAGAACTTACAGGCATTTTGATTGTCTCTACTTACACTAGCCCAAGAGATGATCATCATCAACCAAAAAATTACACAAAAAAAAAAATTCCATCTCTTTAATCAATTTTTAGCCGCTGTGGCTGCTTCCATTAGGCACAAGCTCCCTGAGCATTGCCACAACTTGGAGCATGTTAGGCCTCTTTGAAGGGAAGTCATCTACACACTGCAGAGTGATCTCTAGGTACCTCACCATCTCCTTCACCTCCTCGGCCTCGGCCTCGACATCCGCCGCCCCGTCTGCCCCCTTCCCAGTCCCTGCTAGCAGGTCCGGGTCGATCACCTCCATTTGCTTCCCCTCACGCACCTTCATTTTTACCCACCCGACAAGGTTCGTGTCCCCGAAGTCGTCCTTGTCGGTAGGCCGTTTGCCAGTCAGGAGCTCTAGGAGGACAACACCAAGGGAGTAGACGTCCCCCTTGGCAGTGCAGCGGAAGCTCTGGTAATATTCCGGGGGAACGTACCCGGGCGTGCCCGCCAGGGTGCTGACACTGAGGTGGGTGTCCAGCGCGCTTATTAGCCTGGCCATCCCGAAATCTGAGACTCGAGCTTCCATCTCATGGTCGAGGAGGACGTTGCTCGACTTCATGTCCCGGTGGATGATGTGAGGTATGCAGTTGTGGTGAAGGAAGCAGAGGCCCTTGGCAGCCCCCCTGGCAATCTTCTTCCGTGTCTCCCAAGTGAGGGCCCGCCGATCGTGGGGCTTCGACCTCCCATGTAGGACTTCATCAAGGCTCCCGTACTCCATGAACTCGTACACAAGCAGCCTCTCCTCCCCGACCTTGCAGTATCCGAGCAGGGGGACGAGGTTCCGGTGCTTGATCTTCCCCAAGGTCTCCATTTCTGCCATGAACTCCCGGTCCCCCTGGCAACTCAGCCTGATGAGCTTCTTGATCGCGACGCTTGACCCATCCTTGAGCGTGGCCTTGAAGACCTCCCCGAACCCACCACACCCGATCAGGGCCGCTGCTGAGAACCCGTCTGTCGCCTCAATGAGCTGCGAGAACTTGAGCTTCCTCAGCTGTCTTTGGAAGGTGGCTACATTGATGCTCAGCGGCTCCTTCTCCTTGTCGATCTTCCACGTCGTGGCAGCATGGGAAGCTTGCAAGCTATTGAGCATCTTAACTTCCTCAGCCTCCCTCCTTCGTACCCGCATTGCCACTGCCCACACAATCAGGATACAGATGGAAGCGACTGAAATGAGGATCCCCAAAACAATGCTGTTGGCCCACGAGGAAGTAGCCTGTTTCTTTCGTCCTCCTCGATCAGTCCCTGAAGTGGCATCTGCCGGAGTCTGGTCATTCTTGCACTCGGAGAGCGGGACCCCACAGAGTCCCGGGTTATTTTGGAACTGGGATGCTGGAAGGGTGCTAAGCTGCCCTCTCTGTGGGATCTGTCCCGTTAATTCATTGTATGATAGGTCAATCTGCACGAGGAACGACAAGTTCGAGAAGGAATCGGGGATCTGACCCTGCAGCCTATTATGCGACACGTCGAAGACGCCCAAGTCCTTTAGCTTCCCAAGCGACGAAGGGATCTCCCCAGAAAGCTGATTGTGAGACAATTCAAGAACCTGCAAAGCCACCATGTCGCCCATCTCATCAGGAATCTTTCCCCGAAGCTGATTGTATGAGAGGTCTAAGTATTCCAGTGTCTGATAGCTCGTAAACCGGCTCAGAATCGGGCCTGAGTACAGTCTCGTGAAGTCACAGCTCCTTAGAGTTGGGACCTGCAAGAGCCTCTCGGGTCTAATCCCGGCAAATTCCAACAAACCTCCGACTCCTTTGCAAGAATTGCCCACATTCCTAACGAAGACCAAAGTATTTCCTGCAAACATCCCGTTCGACGCCTTTGGCGCCCCGAGTTGCCTCCCGAGTCGGAGAGGTATTTTCCCAGTAAGCTTATTGCTGTTCAAATCCAGCCATATGAGGCTTCTGCAGTTTCCCAGCTCGGACGGTATCTCACCAGTGAGGCTGTTATTCCCAATTTGAAGAACTGCCAGTCTAGTTAAAAGACCGAACTCACGAGGAATTTGTCCGGTTAGCTCATTACTTGTCAGAGAAATCCACTCTAAGTTGCTCGCACTGAACAGCTGGACCGGAATTTCGCCAGTGAGATGGTTGTTGTTAAGAATAAGATTCTTGAGATTCTTACATTTGCCTAATTCTGGTGGAATTTTACCTTCGAGCCCGTTGAACCACGCGATCAGCTTCTCAAGATTCTCGAGCTGCCCGATTTCTGCAGGGATCTCGCCCACAAGGTCGTTGAGGCTGAAGTCGATCCTCTTCAGCTTTGAACACTTGGATATTTCTGGCGGGATCTTGCCAGAGATCAAATTGTCTGGGACGCGCAGCTCCTCGAGCGCGGCAGCCCCGGGGCATAAATCAGGCGGGATGACACCAGAGAACTTGTTTGAGCTAAAGTCGATTACCCTCAAGTTCTTACAGTGCGAGAGTGAAGCCGGAAATGGACCCGAGATCATGTTGTTGCTCAGTATTAAGTTCTCGAGTGACTGCAGGTTTTGCAGTAGCTGGCCAGGTAATGGGCCAGAGATGTTGTTGTTTGAGAGGTCGAGATCTTGGAGCCATGTGCAAGACGAGAACGTGACAGGAATCGGGCCCGAGAGGTTGTTGTACGAGAGAGTGAGCTCGCGTAGCGAGCTGCAGGCATTCCCGAGCTCTGGAGGAACCCAGCCTGTGATATTGTTATGAGACAGGTCAAGCCTCTGGAGGCTTGTGAGCTGCCCGAAGGACCTCGGAATCGGGCCCGAGAACAAGTTCGTGGCCAAGTTGAGTGACTGCAGATTGGTGCAGTTTGAGATTGCCACAGGCATACTACCGCCAATACGGTTCGCCGAGAGATCAAGCTGGAGGAGAGAGCACGAGCTCTGGATCCTCAGGCCCGAGATCGGCCCTGTCAGATTGTTGTACGAGATGTCGAGGGACTGGAGCTTGTCGGAGCCGGCGAAGAAGTTCTCTGGCAGCGGTCCAGTGAGGTTGTTGAATGAGAGGTTCACGTCCTCCAAGTTGGGGCACTTGGTGAAGAAGTTCTCCGGGAGAAGACCGACGAGCCCTGACAGTGATAGGTCGAGCTGTTTCAGCCCGTAAGGAAGCTGAAGCAGCGAGGTCGAATTGATGATGAAGGAATTAGAGGCGAGCTTCAGGACGGACAGCATGTCCAAGGATCCTAAAGGGTAGAAGGAGACGTGCCCGACAAGGTAGTTCCCACTGAGATCGAGCTGAGTGAGCCTGCCGAGTGAGCAGGTGACACCATTCCAAGAACAAAGGTCTCTGTTAATGTCCCAGTTGGACAGCACCCCGTTCGGGTCCTTCTGGACCATCTTCTTGAACAGGAGCAGCGCCTCCGCATCGGTCTTGATAGACGTCGACGAACAGACACTTGCTGACGAGACGAGGAATAGGCCGATGATGAGGAGGGTCACCAAGCCCATTGAAGAGGAAAGGGAACAGAGCTGAAACAGAGGAAGAGGAGGGAGAGGATCTCTGTTCACGGGGAGGGTGAGTGAGAGGGATATTGGACTATAAGAAAAAGGAGGAAGCTTTTGTTTCTTTTGTGTTTATGGACTGTCGTTTTTGCTTGAGAATTTTTGATAAAAGGAAGAAACGTGCGAGGGAATAAGAAAAGGGGCAAAAGAGAAGAAAAGCAGGGATTTTGGGGGATGTCATAGCAGGCACAGGGCAGGGGGGTGGTGGTGGTGGCGGTGGGTGTGTAATCATCATAAGGTCCGTCGAGGTCGGCCTCCTGAGATAGCGAACGATTATCATTATATATTTCAAAATTACTCTTTTCTCGATTATATTCTTGCATCGAAAAGACAATTATAAAAGAAATGACATATAAGCAAGACATGATGATTTTGATTGCATGAAAATTGTAACTGACCAGGCTTGCGGGCCGGCGATGAACAATCCTCGTAGATGAACTTTGATGGGAGCAAAGAGGGGTCATTTAGGAGGAAGGAAGAGGGGAATTTCGGTGAGGGGGATTGATTTTGACTTTCAGTCAAAAGGGAATGTGAGCCCGTGGGGTCCACAGACAGAGGTTCATGCTTGAGGATCTTTGCCTTTAGGAAGGGAAGTAGAAAATATTTGCAGAGTTTTGTGTTTGATCCTAGACAGAGATACACTCTCTGTTGTCAGTATTGTAAATGCAGAGGAGAATATCTATGCGTCTGTGTTCGGGTAACGCAGTAACACATATTCTTGTTCGATAACTAAAAAATTTTATGTTTTATAATTTTCACGGAATAACACTTTATTTTTATTAATTATTAAAAATTTTATTACATTGCATTAATTTTATAAATCTCTCTTATAAAAAAAAAAGTCTCCGTATCTTTAGGTTTTTGCTTTATTTCCTTTTATCTTGTTCCGCTTGTCTGCAGAATTATTAGCCCATTAACTAGAATCAAATTCTTCCCCTGTTAAAAATCTTCTGGGATCTGATGTTTGGACCTTGGCCCGGTTAACTTTTTTTTCTTGTTTTTCATCCTTTTTCTCGGCACGAGAAGTAGTCGATGGTTTATTTCATGACCAGATCATCTATACACCAGTAACGGATGTAAGCGTTTCAGTAATTAACGGTTGCTCGATCGAAGTTGTTTCTCCATTATGAGAGTCATTTGCAGAAAAGCCTCCGTTAGTCTCTATCTTATATAAGATTGAGCTTTTCCTACCGTCTGCCTATCTAGCTTGGAAAAAAAAAGCTTTTATACTTGTGTCTATCGATTATCCTTTAGTATCATCCACAAACTTTTTACTCTTTGTATGAATAGTGCACCGACTAAAGAAGTGCTGAAATATTTTTAGGGATCAGCTTAATTGAACTCCCATAAAATTTGTGTGGACTCACTACAGATTTTCTCGCAATCGGGCATAACTTTTTATTTTAGAAAAAATACTATTGTACAAGAAGTAACTCAAATATGGGAGGTCAAGATAACTGACCCAATTTATTACTACAGGCTTGGTGGTTTGATTATTCATTCATACAATTTAAAAATCTAGCGGAAACCTAACCATGTCCCCTAAGTTAGGGTTTCACGTACTTGAGAAGGGACTGAGATTTTTTTTCCCCTTCAAATGAAATGAGAAGATTATCCAATTGGGGGTGGGGAGTGGAGTGGGACCAGTTCTTGAAATTCGACGATATGGGGTGGGACGGGAATCAAACATAATGATGCAGGTCAATTTGTGTATCTCTTCATATATATCTCAACATATCTTCTTTCTTTGCCCAACGGAGAAATATGAAAAAAAATTAAATATTACAAGAGAATAGAACTGATAATTTTTTTATACGACCGAGCAGTTCCGTCAGTACGGGTTTTACGAGCAAGTTTGGAGAAATTCTTCCTTCTAGAATTTTTGCTTCCGCTTTTATCATATCGCTAAGTTTAGATCAAAAATTAGAACGGACCGATGGTATGAAATACAAATATTTGTTAGTGTTTTCCAGGAAAACACAAGGATATTTACATGTTATGGGGATTAAGAAAAAGATATAACGTGAAATGTGGGGCCGGGCCACACCAAGGAAGGGGAAAAATTAGCAAGCATCAATGATCAATCTCTGAGGTTAGTGGGGGCATATTATAGGGGAAGGGGGTGATGATGCCTTCCATTTGCCTTTCTTCCTTAACAAGCTGGACATATATATACATACATATATATATATAATATTTATATGTTTGATTTCTTGGACAGCCTTTCTCTGTATACTATTCCTGCTGCTTACTTATCTTCACCTTCTTCTTTTTTTCTTTTTTCTTTTTTCTGCCTCACGGTGTTCACTGTATCAAATCATCGCCTTAACGTGGAAAAAGATGGATTTATCAGCTGGTGTGTTCTGGGCCCTCCCTTTTCCAAATTAAATTCTGCTTTCATCAATTCAACATACATACATATATAACTTATCTTATGTATCTCTAAATAATTTTCAATGAAAAAGGAAATGCAAAGCTATCACGAAATCAGTTAGTTTCGGATTCCAGCATTGTTCATATCGCACACCTCGTTTCGTCTGATCCGGATTTTGCTCTAATATAATTTTGTATATGAGTGACGGTTTGCATATGTTTGGTGGTAAGATTCGGGGGATCTTAATTATGTCCGGAGAAGTGACTCTGAGGAGAGGAAAAGAAAAGTTCTATTTTGTTTATGAAGATTGAGGGTACCCTTTTGATGACAAATTTGCATTAATATAGCTAGATTCATTCGATTTAAATTTTTTAACAGAGAGTGGGTTCAACGTACTATCAACCGAGGTTGCCTCAAGTTAGCGTTGTCTGATGCAAATGGGGGGTCTGGTCGTACAATTTCGTAATATGAACGTCGGCCCAACCATTTAGATCGATGCACGCAGACATGCAAGATGGATTGACATTCACAGGTATGCATATAACATGGAACAAAATAAATACTAGGACCGATCGATTATTGTATTTAGTATGTAAATTGGACTTTGAGAAACGCTACCATTAAAAACATATTTTCCAATCTGTATTGCTTCTCCCAGAAATGCTTGGAGAGATCGATCCCTTTGTTTTCCGGATGATCTTAGGTGTTGAAACCGAATTACAAATTAAACAAGAAGGGAGTGGAAACTCCGATAATATCTTTTTGCAACAAGTGGTCTAAACCGTTAATAAGGGCATATTGATCCCTTTTGGTACTGCAGGTTTTTAGGAAAAATGAAGTACAATGGACTGTTGATGGGCATGCTTTTGACTAGGAAATGAGTATTTTCTCAACTTGTTTCTTTTCTTTGATGTGTAATTTCTAAGTTAGAATCCCTTCAAATCAATCATAAGCCTAATCATACATGTCTTTTACCTTATGGGCATTTGAAGCGGCTACCCAAAATTTTCTCCCAATTTCTGGATTATTATTTGCCGATGATATTTTGTATACTCTTGTGGTTAATAAACGTCAGATTTAATTTCTCATTTTTTAATAGCTGCATTTCTAATTCTATTTATTTATTTATTAAAATGTCACATAATCGACTACTGTGTAAAGATAAGTGGTCTTTCATATGAGATTATCGGTTACACTTTTCTCAATATTATCTTCAAACTCAACTATATATAGTTGTTCACAAAATGAAAAGTTCACTAGAAAAACCGAGTTCGAGTTGCTCAAATCGATATTGGTTTGACCTCAGGCAGAGAAGCTCAAAGCTCAATTCAGCTCAAGCTTGAGCTCAACAATCTCAATTGAGTTGAGACAAGAGCTCGACTCTGGTCGGCTACGCCCCTAGTTATACCCTTTTTTCCATATAATTTCATCGAGTTTCCAATATAATATTCATTTACAATTATAGCACGAGATGTGGAGGATTCCAGCTTAACAAATAGCAACAAATATTCATAAGTTGGATTTAATTATATTATAAAAATAAAATCTGCTAAAAGTGTAAATATAATATCTGCATTTCATTCTTCGAAACAATTATTAATGTAGAAGTTCCAACATGAATATATTTTAAAAGTAATTCTCCCATAAAAGGTAAAATACATTGTCCTTACCCAATAAAAGGTAAAATATACTGTTGGTCAACGTAACCCACGCATATTTATATAATTTATTTCTATGATTAATTTTTTATTTAAATATAATAAGATTAAAAGTTTTCATTTTTACTTGGGTCTTCATTTCAGAAATTTCAATATAATTGTGTTCATGTGATGTAACAATATGAATGTTATTAACAAATTAGATATTTATTAATTGACATGGTTCTTTTAATTTCTTACTTTTATTGTAATATTTAATCATTAAATTGAATATATATCATCAGATTTAACGTTTAGTTAAAAGAAATATATTAAATTGGACATGCTTATATGCTAACAGGTTTCTCATTTCTACTCATACATATGTGCTTAGATGGAGATATTTGATGTTCACGATTTATGGAATTCATATTTGTGGCAAAATACTTTTCAATGCATATCCCTGAAGAAGTGTGAGTCTCTCTATATATGTAGATATGAACTTAAGAATTATAATTCTCAATATATTTTGCACTAGTCTTATGTTAAAATGTGTCATCTGTTAGATATATGTTCTAACATACTACCCTCTTCATTCTTTTTCTGTTATTTATTCCTCTTCCCTCTATTCTCTCACATAAAACCAGCCCCTTTAAATTTTCTCAAAATTACATTTGCATCATATACGAGTAGTAAGCTGATTATTCACACAGGTAGTAGTTAGGAATATCGTAGCATTTAGTTATATTTTGTTTTTTTTTTGTATGCTCTCACAATTCCAAGTGATCGGACATTAAAAGTTATTATCCTCCTAACATATATTAATTAATGAATTTTTGAGTTGTTACTGCAACACCGAAAATAAGTATAATATAAGATGTTATCCACCAAAAAAAAAAGTATGATGAGATGTTTTCATCAATCCATACCATAAACATCGCCAATTATCATCCACAATATGAGGTAAGTCATAGGTAATAATACTACCTAGCTAGCAAAATTGAGCTTGTACATGTCATATTGGATTGGTGGAGTCCATGCGATGTGGCGAACTAATTTACGGCGTGCGAGGATTCCCTTAGAAGGTTGGGTTTATACTTCCATCATTTTATACCATTGTGCCCTGAAAAAGTGTGTTTTAATCTCTTTGTACAATATGGGCACTTTTGTAGCCTGGACAAAGAGTATGATATGATTTCTGATCTCTCCCTTAAAAATCCTAACGATCTAAAATTTTAAACCCTAAAATCCTGTTCATCAACGTTGCCTATGGTGGCACATTATGATGGCCAACATAAACCCGACCTGATATAGGGAAACCATGAATTAGTTCACCATTGCATGGATTCCCCAAGCTGATGACTGTACAAATTCAATTTTTCTACCTTTGGTATGGACGTTTTGAAAGTTGCCGGTGGAAGCTGCCTTCTAGATCTATATTTCTCGCAGCAGGGGGAGGGCCGTGGAACACACTATGAGCGTAGGGATGAGACAGAGTTAATAGCCTAGAGCTGGGCCCTAATGCAGCCATGAAGCTCGGGATTGATTACATCAAGTTGCAAGGAAATAACTCTATCGCCTCAAAGCTCTTACAACGAGCGGTCGATCGAGCCAATTTCATCAGCAATTACGGTGAGACGGGAAGCTGCTTCATGTTTATCACGCACTGCTAGGAAAATGTTGACTTGTCTATATGAGGCTTTGTACATGCTTGGTGACGAAGTTGCTGTACTTCCTTCGAACCTTTTTCGTATTCTAAGGCAATAATCTTCATGTGACCCTTCAATTGGATTGATGATATGTAAATTGTGATTAACGGGTGGACTCTTACATCAACTATATATCTGTTAGCTATTCTTCGATACTAAATATAATAGTGTAAAGGTCAATCATTGTTTCTCCACATTCCCTAATTCCCATTTTGCCCTTCAATTTGTCTTTTCATATTTTTATAATCCCCATTATACCCCTGCATCAAATTAGTGCTTCTCTTTTGCCCAAAGTTAATAATACCTCTTCGGCAAAATGAAAAACTGTCATAGTACCATTCCACTTTCCCGGAAAACGCAACAAGCGCCCCTTTGTAAAGCCTTTTTAATATTGCAGGTTATTACAGGATATTATGGGGTTGTTTGATTTTATGAAATGATTTTAGAATTATGATTTTGATTTTAACTCTACCCACTAAACAACAAAAATACGCGTTTCCCAAGTCAAATTTATAATATCATTTCATTTGTCTTTTTCCACAATCAAAATCAAAATTACTTTAACTCTGAAACCAAACGCCCCCTATGCCTTTCCCATGCATAGTTTCCCATTTTTATTTTTTACTCATCCAAAAAGGTTTCCATTTTTTTTTTCCTGTGGTTAGTTTCCATCTTTTCTTCGAGTAGTTAAGTGATGGGAGAAAACACGCAACTCATCCGAGCCTTGACCGTCACCCCATGCCTGCCAGCCTGCCACTCCATCGTCAACCGTGAATGCCGGCGTGGCACTTCGGCGTCGATGTCACTGCCAGCCTGCCACAGGTGCAGCCTCACCCACAGCCGTCGTGGCAGGAATCGATCCACTACTGGTTGGGTTTGCATTGAAGAGAGAAAGAGCCAGGAGAGAGATTCACCGGAAACTAAATATCACTATACTGCGCGCTCATATGTATGTACATATTTCTGACCGAAAATGGTAGGGTGAGAGAATTTGTGATATTTTTTTATCATTTATCACACATCATTTGGATGACAGTTTTTTGCTAGGAGATATATAATGTATGAATATGAGCATCGTTTCGCTGTCGTAAATCTTTTAGTTTTCATTGTTTTGTAGGCCAGATTCTTCAAAGCGAATGGTGCAGACAAGGCACCGGAGTATCTTGCAGCAATCGCTACCGGCATGGTTGTGGTGGCCGAAATTGAACCACCGCCGCCCAGTGGATCTCTGTCCTTGGCTCTCTCTCTCTCTTTTCGATTCTCACTTTCCCGAGCTGGGTGGATACATTTGCGCCACCACAGCCACGTAAGAGGTCGGGATTGCATTTGAACCGCTGTTGAAATTGACGATGCAGTGCCGGGCTTGTGGATGATCATGAATTGTTTTTCTTCTGACTTTTCCTTCGGCGATTTTCTTTTACCATTTCTTTTTTATTTTTTTATCCTTTTCTTTTAATTATTTATTACTTATTTTTCTTCTTATATGGCAGTTAATTGAGAGGGACTATCCAAGAAAATTCTTCAGGAGTATTTCAATTAAAAAAAAAACAAAGAAAAAAATTGTTTAGGGAGTAAGTTAAGAGGCCTCAACATCATAATAACGGTGTGAAAGAAGAACAAGCTATTACCAGTGTCCCCAAAATATTATAATAACTAACTTTCTCTTAAAAAAGAGAATATTATAATTCGGCAAGAACGTGTTCGTTCATGATTCTATCTTGCCAAATATTTGTTCTTCTTTTTCTTTTCTTTTTTTTTTTAATTTTATTGTTACAATATTATCTTCTGAAAAACAATACATTTAATTTATTTATATTTAATGGGGATTTTTACTCTTCAAGTTCAGGGCCGCATATCTCTCCTCCTCAAGATGAGATTGAAAATATTTTCTGTATATGGTAATAAGGAATATATTGGAAAAAAAAATGGAAAATGGAGCGGGGTGGGTTATTGCCTTTGGATGGTTTAATTGAGAGAAAGAGGAGGATAAAGTGAGAAGACGGACAGGAGAGAGTGAAAATAGGGTTAGTGATGGTTATTTGTTACTAATTTACTATTATAATTTTAATTTAGTAGTCCATTAATTAAAACAATATAATGCTAAGGCAAATTTGGGAAGGAAAATGTGAGACCAGAGCCAAATCTTTGGCTTTATAAAATATATAGATATATAGATAGTATAGATTCTATGAATAATTATAAAATTTAATATATTACGAATAACTACGAAATTTTCAAAAATAGATATATACTGCTCTTGGTGCAGTAGATAAGAATAGACTACCACATTTTGATTGAAAATGTAGATGACACATACATATATATAGATGGCTTGATAATTCATTAATCACAATCACATGTAATATAAGAGAATAAATTTGAATTCTTATTACACAAATATATGGTGCTCCGCGTGCAATCACATGCCAGCTTAGTAAAAACATATATAAGAGTGTGAAGCTCATACTTGTGTTTCTCGATTTTTTTTCATAATTTCCATTTTACCTTCAATGCATCTAGACAATTATCATAATTCCTATTTTTTCCAATCGATTAATCGGGGCATCTCATAAACTATGATAAGTCCATTCAATGTATATAGACATACTTTACACTTATACCTTTTAATTATAATAAAATATGACCGTTCCTAATGGTGTCTATTGGGAAGAAAAAAATATGCCTTGTATTAACCCATAAATATGAAAAAATATTTTTTTTATCGTGTTGCATTTTGCTAACCTACTATTACCAATTAAAGAAAAATTTTGGTATTACATCTCCCGGAATTACAAGAGTAATATCTCTCTCATAAAGGAAAATATTTGGTATTACTTATTAACTTCCTTACCTAATATATATTGCTTTTTTGTCTTTTAATTTTAAATTTAATAGTTTATGTTATGCAACTAACTCATTTGTGCTTTCCAAAAACTCACATGCTCGAACAATCTTTTATAGTTTTTCTTCAATCGACTACCCTATTAAAAAAAATACATAGGTTATTCATACATTTTCACAAGTCAAGCTCCTTATTGCGACTCCTTAAAAATAAAAAAAAAAGTAATAGTAATCTAAATCCTCTATATAAATTAGTTTAAAAAAATACATTTTATTCTCCACTAGATTATCCCGCCACTACGGTCGTACCTTTTCGGAAAAAATCAACCAAACTCCATTTTTGCCCATCCAACCCCGACCCCTCTGTTTTAACCCCTGCATCTATAGGGGCAGTCACCTTATTTTGCAAAGGTCACAATGCTTTCACTGCAATGCGAGTGTCCATTTTCCGCTTCCATATATATTAATATATATATATATATATATATATATAAATAGATAACCCTCCACCGACTATTGCTTCAAGTATTTCACATAAATGCATGCCTATCTCCCTCTTCGGGCTGCCCGTCTACCCTCCCTCATCCTCACCATTGACCTTTCACCATTTCATTTCTCTATTCTCCTATACATCCGTTTCTCTGGTTTATGGCCGGCATCTCCTAACAGATGACATCCATCTTCTTTATGGGAATCAACTCACCGCCATGTCCAATGGAAGCACAAGATGTTCCTCGCACGCTGTGTGTCACCAAGGGAAGAGTAATGCCACTAATGCATTCACTGTATGGCCTCAATTATGCGTATGCTCAAATCCGTATATATGTAATTGGATAATTCATATTTATGGCAGTAATGTCATTTTATTATTCAAGAATTGTTTTTGTTTGTTAGAAAACATTCATAAGATACTTGATAAATGTTTCATTCTCAAAAAGTTTAGAATATGAGTGACAGAGTAATCTGAATAAGTTTATTTAAAACTGTTCGCCGTCTTAGGAGACTTAACTGTGCATTATCTCTCCGGAAAGGTCGTCACCTATGTATGTATCTATGATTGGTATGAGATACTAATGAAGATGAAGTAGTGAATCTCATGCTATCTGACAACAGTTGTCAGACAAACAAGTGTGCACTTATGAGATAAGTAGCTCAAACGTGACGCACAGATAATATTACGTGATAAGTTTACTAATGTCAATGAATGTTAAGACCATATTAGTGCATATAGTCCTTGGACTTGAGATGTCACGATTATCGCATATATAGGTAATTAGGATTCGCTAATGCTTATATACTTTTGCCTAGCATGTATATCCGGTAGATAGTGGTCCTAATTAGTTAAATATGGAGATAAATGACCGATTACGACGGGATTCACTAGCATGAGTACACAGGGAAAAGGTCCTATCAATATGATTTTGATTATGGATCAAGTAGTCATTGACCAAGGTAGTTGAGCTTAAACAAGAAAGAGTTTCTATTTAAATCATATCGATCTGAGAATGGAAATCAGAGACTCCATATGGTGGGCTATAGGGTTTGACATTTACCATGATCCTGACTAGATCGGGATCTTATCGTCAAGGGGCACAAGTGCATAGTATGTATGGTCGTAGGTTCATTAAAATGTATCAATCGTACAATTGTCACTATTTGAATTATCGTGATATGCTGGTAGGCATCACTTATGAACTCTAGGAGCCAAGGGCATTTTGGAAATTATACTTTTGGCTGCGGAAAGAAATTTTCGATAGTGTCAAGGAAGTTGATATTATAGTCCTATTGTCACTTAGTGATGAGCCTAGTAAGTCACACATAATAGGACTTGTTTGAGTCGAGATAGACATGATTCTAATTAAGTTAGTTGATTAGGAATCAATTTTCGAATAAGACTCGCAATATAGTTGTAGGGGTGCTCGCACACCCCGATGTCGAATCCAATATCAAGGTGAATCATCGTAAGGAAATGTGAGAGTTTCTTTATTTGAAAAGTTTCTATAAATAGAGTGTCTATTTATGGAAACTTAAGTCTAGGACGAATAGTATTTCTAACTTGGAGGGCAAGTCATAAGATGATTTAAAGTGTAATGACTAATTTGTAATTGATTAATTAATTTGGATTAATTAATAATTGTAATTAGGACCCAAGGGATAATTCGAGAAACTATACATAGATATGGTGTCATGCAATTAATCCTAATGAGTGCTCACAACCACAAGACCGAAAGGTGATGAGAGAGAGAAGGAGGCACACAGCCGAGCAGCCCTAGCTCAGCTGCCGCCCTTTAGCTGCTGAATGGAAGCCATCCCGGCTTCCCTTGGCTGCTCGGAGTTGTCCGAGACCACCCTAGTGCTTTCCAATCCTTTCGTGGTGATTCCATTTGAACGAGGGCGAGCTAGAACAAAATAGATGGCTCGAGAGGAGGCCATCCTTGACGAAGAACACGGTTGTGCGGACGAGCTAGAGACCGGACACTTGGACGGTTCCTTGGATCGATTGATCAAACCGATTTCTACAAGGGTAAGTCCAAGGTAATAACTTTCTTATAGATCGATAGGTTTCGTTGTCTATTTCATCATAAAAAGATATCATGATTCAGGATATGATCTCAGATTTTTTTTTATTTGATCAAGCATGTGTTAAAAATTTAATTTTTACCATTTTTAAAATCCCGCTCCGCACGTGCTGTATTTTCTTACAATTTCTTCTTTGAAATCAACTCTTATCTATAGTTTACTTCCTTTTTTTTTTGGCAAAAAAGAAGTCCACTATCACTTTAGCAGACTAAATTGGTGGCAAAAGTTTTATCGGGGATCTATGTGTTGGCTCTCTACAAATTTGACGACCAAAATTTTTCGGTAACTTACATATTGATTCGCTACAAATTGAAGGACCGGCCAAGTGTTAGTGCGCTCCAATAAAAGAAAGTATTGTTACCTTCTGTTGGGAAACATGACCCACTTGTCATTACCCAATATAATTAACCCAAATAAAGATCCAAATTACCTCAAGTGAAACTTCGAGTCGGTCCCAAGAAACGTCACGCGAGGAGTTGATCACGTGCCGATTCTCCTGCAAGAACGACAAACAAATGGTATCGGCGATGGATTCCCACTACATAGTCAAGCAGGAACCAAGACCATTCACAGCACAAGAATCCACCCACTCGATCTCTAATGGGAGCACCACGCACAAGACTTGAACTCTCTCTCGGGCAGTACCACATACACGCACATGTGCATGTGTTCTGACAAGTATATCTCTTATACACTTGTACGTACGCAGCTCACATATACATCACTGTATGTGCTCCCAGTCAATCTTTATTAATCCCCGATTAATGGCCATAGAATAATGACATAAGTTACATGAGGTTAAATCTCTTGTAACGATCAATTTGAATGTTGGTCAATCTCCGCATTCAATCCACAAGAGAGAGTCGGATTCCCGAATTCGTATCAGGTTGAGTCGGATTCCTCATAGGTGGACCAAAATATTTAGACCTTCCTAAATGAATTCTCCTACTGTGCTTTTCCAGGTATATGCTCATGCATTCTTCTTGAACTCATCATCAAGCCATATTTTAGTCACTTAGATTATCTTCCAGCTTGCTATTTTCCCTCTTATATATGTCATGGATTGTTCTTTCATTTCAGCTCACCTGCTGGCCATTACAGAAAATTGAATGGTTCGTCCGAGTCTAAATGCCAATATCTAGACCAAACAGGCAATGAACCTTGGTTCAATTGAAAAGTTCGATCCGATCAAGATAAAAAAACATAGCCTCCTTACTTGGTCCCTCCCCCCACAACCACCCCCCCCCCCACCCCCCCCCCCCCCCCCCCCCCCCCCCCCCCCCCCCCCGCTCCCCCTCCTCTCCCCCCCGTTAACCCCACTGTATCGATTATGTGAAGATTGAGTACGTCCATTTTTTTTATTTGTTTCGCAGTTTTCTGATTTTCCAATCACTTCAATATCTATATCTCTTCCGTCAAAATCGTATCCCATCTTCTTCTTTTTTGGCAACATCAAGTACATCAAACTTTCCTTTCTCTTTCCCACATTTATAAAACTAGGTGAGCATTATTGTATGGAGTCTCCTCAAACTTTCGTTTCTTATTCCCACATTTGAGAAGTTTATTTTTCTTTTTTAGGGTGCATGAGAAATTTAAATTTTTCATGATTTTGAGTCTCCTGCTTCCGCTTGGTATAATATTTTGAGGGAAGTTCCTTATCAGTTCAACTCATTTGACAAAAAATATCAAATGGATTCCCCTTTCAATTACGTTTACTGCAATAATCTTAAAAATCGACAAAAGTATCTATTAAAAAAATGAAGAAAAATAAAATTGAAAGCATGACTGTAGAACTTAGCTGACCTAATTTAGTAATAGCAGACACAAATATTTCTTCCTCTGAGCACTATAAATTATGGCTGATTTTTTGTTATATATATGTTGCCCGTAATCTAAGAAATCAAACTCTACACTTATCAAAAAAGAAATTAAACTGTAGAACTTTAACCTTCTTATGTTCCTAATTTAATTTACATGTAAGAGTGTTAGAGATGTCTAAATTTTATAATTTAGTTTTTAGGAACCTCACATGGAATGCCTCACGGCTCACGTGCAACGCGCGTGGTTTTCCACTAGTATATTAGAAAAGCATATCATGCTAATGGCAAATGTGTATTGTAACATTAATCATTTAGAATGAAAAGGTATGTAGGTCAATTAAGTTTTTTTTTTTGGAGTAGAATAACAGGGCTAGTGTCCATGAGAAACTAAACAAAACAAAGATAGGGTATGACAGCCCAAATAAAGAGTGCGATAATTATTGATTTATGTTAAAATATATTTCATAAAAGCATATCATGCTAATGGCAAATGTATATTATAACATTAATTGCTTAGAATGAAAAGGTATCTGGGTCAATTAAGTTCTTTTTTGTTGGGTAGAATAATGGGGCTACTGCCCAGGAGAAACCAAAACAAAGACAGAGTATGACAGTCTAAAGATTACGCTAATTATTGGTTTATGTTTAAAGGATTAAACGTTGGGTAAAGTTTTGCAACATTAAAATTTCACCTTGAATACCGGCATGAGTTGATTCATGCAATTAGGTTTCGAGTTTGATCATGGGATTGGAGAAAATGTATGATTGGAGGAATGTTATCTCTTAGTAGGCTAACTTGACTTGAACTTAGATTAGTTGGGTCCTTCTCAATACCAGGTGGTGCAGAGTGAGAAAAAGCTAAAATCACCTAGAAATTTAACTGATCCTTTACTAGCAAAGTTCCATTTGTTACTACAAAGTCTACAATCATTATGTAAAATTCACCCAAAAAAATCAATATCTAAAAAGCTAAAACATCTGGGAAACCTAAGGACATATAGCATGTCACTGAAAAATTATTTGGTCTTATGTTAACTTAACGTATTGCTGAATAAGTACACATTAATGACATAATTAATGTAATTAATTTTCATGAGCGTATAATAAAATAAATTGTATACAATATTATACAAATGTAATTTAATTTTAACAATGAGAGTAAGCTCGAGGTTGCAACAATAAGGGCGGGGGGCCTTCTGAGTTTTGGCGGATAGGAGGGAGTGGAATGGGAGACATGGGAGGAGAAATGGGAGGAGATAGGGCAGTTGAGTATGAAAATCGTTTGGTTTTAGGATTGATTTTTAAAATTTTAACTTAACTTTAACTCTACTCACTACACAACAAAAGTCAACAAAATAATTATTATTATTTTCATTTTCATCAATTTTTTTAATCATTCAATTCAATTTTTAATACTAAATTCTCTCAACTATTCATTACTTTTTCACATTTTTTCTTATAATTCAACAATACAATCATTACAATCTAATTAAAATCAAAACTCAACTCTATTTAACTCTAAAACCAAACACACTAGTGGTTACTTTTGAAGTATTGGGTGAGACAGAGTCAAGTCAATTTTACCGTTAATATCAAATAATAACAAAGACGTGATAGATTAAAAAAGTAGGAATTTATTTAATTGATATTGATCTTTCAATTTTATTACTGTTGTTGTAATATTTTCCATCATTAGACTAATTGCATATTTAACATTAAAATTTATTTAATCTAAAGATTTTTCTAATTTTTTGAAGAAACATATTAAACTGGGCAGTGCTTATGTGCGAGCTAGTTTTTTATTTCTACTCATACATATGTGTTAGATAGTAAGATATTTAATTTTCTAAATTTATGAAATTGATATTTCTAGTGAAATACATTTTAATGGATTTACCAAATTGCTTTCACACTAATTAAAGTTCGAATGTCCATATATAGCTGTCACTACAAAAGAACAGGGCAACAGCAGCAAAAAGAGTTGCTGCTAATGCACTATTCTCTCACGTGAAACCAGCAACTTTAAATTTACTTGTTAAAGCAAAAAAAAAAAAACTTTAAATATACTTGAAAGTTGAAATTACATTTGCATCATGTGCATGTGAGTTATTATTGCATGATGTACGTGATTTTGGCATAATGTGAATGAAATATGCTTTTGTTAAGTTTTCAATCTAGTTTGAATTTTGTGGCCGTTACTCTGGCAATACCAAAAATAAGTATAATGAGATATTCTCATCGATCAATACCGTTTGAGATATACGATTGATCAATAATCACCACAGATTGATCAAGGAATTCATTTATGATGTTATACACCCAAGCTAGCAAAATCGAGCTCGTTCATGTCATCTGACGGAGCCATGCAATGTAACGAGCCAATTCACGATAAGGGTTTCCCAGAGGATGTAGGATTTTTTTATACTACCATCGCTATGTGACGTCGAGCTTGGGCAATGGTGGGTGTGGTCAGTATAAAACCGACTTCCTCTAGCGAATCCTCACACCATAAATTACCTCGATATATATATATATATATATATCATGGCTCCTCCATC
This sequence comes from Punica granatum, assembly GCF_007655135.1. Lineage (NCBI taxonomy): Eukaryota > Viridiplantae > Streptophyta > Magnoliopsida > Myrtales > Lythraceae > Punica > Punica granatum. Next base: position 27,706,039 of record NC_045128.1, read on the forward strand.
AGATGACTGTGCAAGCTCAATTTCGGTTACTGTGGTATGGACGATTCCAAATTTCCAAAGATGCTAGGGGAGGCATATCTTTTGGGCTCATAGCTAGATATAAATTCCTCGCAGCATGTGCAGGGACTAGAAGGGTAACGGCATAAGACATTGCTAATAACTTTGACTCGGGATCTTGATGCCACCTTGAAGCTCAAGGTCAATTGTGTCGCGAGCATGTTAAACAATTAGAGAGAATAAGCTGCTTCGTGTTTGTCACAGCTCCATAGAAAATGTTCTAGCTGTCTATACGAGGCATGCCTGTACATGCTTGAGAAATAAAACGAAGTTGTTAGACCAATTCTTCCCATGACGTCAATCTTCTTGATTTGTTTCTTCTTTTTTTTCCTTCTTTTATTTTCTGGTAACTCAATAATATTTTTTTATTATAAAATAAGTTTCTTGGCCGAGTACAACGGAATAATGTTTTTTTATATCTTTCAATTGGGATCACAAATCAAAGAGAAATTGATTGATGGGTGGACCTGCATCAGATATTTTTCAGTAAAAGTAAACGATGCTTATGCCTAATGACATATAAGATATTTGTCCTATTATATGTCTTTATGGAAATAGGAGAAGTTGTCTCAATTATTTTTAGGATTAAACTTCCATAGGAGCCTCCTTAAAATCAGAGATTTACAAAGACCAATCGGAGGGTGTTTACGTACTAAATTGTCGAATGATAGTTGATAAGAAATAATAAGAAATCTGTTAAATAGGAAGATATATAATTTTTTTGTACACTAGTATTTAGAAGTCATTAGATTCCGACTAATTTAGTTCAAGTTGGGTCGGCCTATTAAGCGGTAAAGCTCTTCAGCATGAATTTTCTTTATTCATAAGATTCGAACTCGAGCCTAGGGCAGACAGTATTTGACACAACACGATAACAAAACATGGATACGACATGGAGTTAAGCTGGTTTAAATTAAGGCTAAATGTGTTTCGTGTCCAAATGGATCAATCCCATTTAGATACGATAAATAATCATGTTTAAACGGGTTCAACTCTTATAACTCGTCTAGACACGGTTAGACTTATTTATATGATGTGTTATCGTGTTAATAAATTTATATCACATATTGTATCATTTATAGAAAAAAAGTAGAAAATCTTCTAAATTTGTTTATATAAATCATCGGTTTATGATATTTTTATTATGTCAATAGTGCGGTAATGTGTAATTAAAATTAATAGTGTTATATGGTATAATATGTACTTAAAGGTAATGATGTCATATCATATAGATAAGTATACATACACATTTAGATACGTTTAGTTAAACGGGTTAGACGTATCGTGTCTCTGTTTACCCGTAATTAAACGTGTCGTGTTCTTATTTGAAAATCTCGACACATTTATTAAATGAGTCGTGTTCGGATTCAGATGTTTCTAACATGAACCCATTTAAACACAACACGACACATATTGTCACTCCTACTCAAGACTTTACTTTAGAGGAATAAGTTTCGAATCACTTGAACTAACTCACGTTAGCAACAAGACACTCGTTATTTAATAAGAAATTGAATACAATAAGAAACTTGCTAAATAATAAAAAATTTATTATTTTATAATAAATTTATTTTAAATATAACAAGACTCCCATTAAATAATAAATTATTTTAGTAAATAAAAAAAATAGCAGTTATTGACTTTTCGTACCTATATAAGTAGTCACATTAGCCCTTTATTGAAAACCCCCCCGCCCCAAATCAATCTTGCATCGGGTTATAAAGACTCGAAATGCTTTGTCTGTAAATATGTTACATTTGGTGCGTGACTTGTCTTGTCGTTTTGTTCAACAACGGATGTCACTTCAATCATTCGGCTATCTGTAATTAAAGACTGTTCAGTTTTTCTTTCTGCAACGGCTGCCCCTTCAGCCAGTCTTTATCCTCTAATCGGCAACTCAGTAAAAAATTTTGTGTTTGGCTTTCGATAAAATGTTACTGTTCACCCAAAAAAAAAAGTCGTCCCATCGCTTCATGCGGGGAATAAGTTCTTTGAGGTTCACTGCCGCAACGGGAATTGTGAAAATATACGCATAATTTGTTGCTTTAAACTTATTTGCATGGAATTTATGCATAGTTTTTTTTATTACTTAATACTTAAAATTATGAATAAGAAATAAAAAATTCAAGGAAATAATTAAATACATTATAAAGTTTTTCGACATAGGATTGACATAGGAATCTAAGCAATCATTAGTCGCAAAAACTTCAAATTAGGACTCAAATCACTATCTAATATGCTAAAAAAGAGAGTCTCGGGAGCTTGCAAAACTATGCATTAATTAAGAAGAGCATGACAGTGACAAATTATTTGATGTTCACTGAAAATATTGTGAAACTTATATACTAGTTCATTAAAACAGTTATTTCCCTTCTCAGAATTTCCAACATAACTATTTGTTTTTCAGTGTATACTCTAGTGTCCAGCCCATTACACTCCGACTAATCAAGTTCAAGTGGATTGATCCACTAAAATGATAAAATTCTCGCAGTATAAATTTTTTTCTATATATAAGATTCGAATATGAGATTTTATTTAAAAAAATAAGGATTGAATCGTTTGAATCAACTCATATTGATGTAAGTAATTCTATAATGAAAAGATTAAATATACTGTGAGTGAATGTGACCCAATGTCAATTATCTTAGCCAGATAGCTTTGGCCTGGTCATAATTTGACTGGGCTCTCACATCAATTCCTACTAGTAGCTGGGGATGATTGCTTCTAATTGCTGCTGTATCCTTAGGCATTATGGTTTCCAGTCCCTTGTCTCTCAAAAAATGACGGCAACTTGCAATTTTACACTGTATTCAAGGTGTTTACGACAGACTTCCATGATAATTTCAGGAAAAATCAGTATTAGTCGAATTAATCAAAATCATTTCGACGGAATTTTTTTGGGACGGACTTCCATGATAATTGATAAAAAATCAGTATCAGCCGAATTACTGAAAGATCATTGCAGTGGAACATATACAGCTTTAAAGTTTAAACCTAGCTAAGTAGGAGAAATTAGGAAACGAGTATCGATGAAAATTGAGTACAGAATCCCAGGGTTTCATGTTAAGGATGATTGCTATTATACTGAGCTCCTATCCATTCTTGCATTCTTATGCCTCGTTTGGTTTGATAGTGTTATTTTAGAATTACAATTCTAATTTAACTCTACCCACTACAAAATAAAATAATTCATACAAAGTCAAAGAGTGAGCCACATTTTTCCACAACAAAACAACATAATTCATACAAAGTCAAAGAGTGTGCCCTATTTATACCACTCATTTTCAAAATCAAAATCCTATTTTAAAATCCTACTATAAAACCAAACTCAATATTAATTTTCATAAGCAAATTGAAAACATAAGCGTGCAATAAAGTTCAGAATTCAAACCGTTTTGTTGGCTCGCATGATATGTCACCGGCCACAGTGCGGATAAGACTGTGTTGAAATAATTCCAAAATATTGCGGGAGATCATGCAATCTATTCTTAATTATATAGCTTGGCCCCACCTGCTCTTGGTTCTCGTTTTGTTGACAAAGCATCCAAATCAAGTATATTTTCAAAGGGTCCTCCTCCGAGGGCCCGCCGCAAGAAAAATACTAAAAGCTGTATATTTTCAAATGAATTCATGTTCGTCTCCAAGTATTTGTCCTCGTGAATATAGTTTTTTCGGTTGCATTGAAAGTGTATGAGTGTAGTAAATTATATATAGGAAGGAAAATTAATATAAGTAGAGGCACATGTTATAACACTACACGTACAAGTGAAAGCGAATGGAAAGTTGAAGAAGAAGGCGAATGCATAGGGATAAATAATATTTAGTATAACGGAGTCAATCAACACTAAGGTGGTTATTACTTTGTTTGGTTCTTTTTTGCTGTGTGGATAAATTTCAAGTCCTTATTGCTTCGTATATATTTTATACGGTGAAAATCATTCAGCATGATAATGCGGTAGTTAACGTTGAAATGGTTATTAGACTCGCGAGTTAAATCGTAGAATCGCACGATTCTACGATTCACAGGGGACTAACGATTCCGATTTCACCCTGAAAATCGAAATCTTAGAATCGTGGTAGGATTGAGTCCAAAGTTGTAGAATCGTAGAATCGGTGCGATTCTACCAATCCTACATTAGGCTCAAAACTAAAAATCAGACCAAGCCTAGTCCAATTGTTCGGCTGATAGAGTAGCACGACTGAATTATTTTTCCTCTTCTACTGATCGACGAATGAATGGAGAATCGACTTCTGACTTCTGAACTCTGTTGATATCTTGAAAAAAGAAAAGACTTCAGCCTTATTTTATCCCATTGCTCAAATCTTGCCTTCTCCTATTGAAATTACCTTCATCTCCCGATCAAATTGCCGATTATAATTGTCGTCCTCCCTCCTTAGGTTGAAATTGTCGACCTCCCTCCTTAGGTTGAAATTGTCAATTGTAATCGTCGTCCTTCGAGCACTACTGTGTGTTGCTGTCTGCTTCGACCTCTCCTCTGTTGCTCAGCTGTGCATTGATGATGTTGGTGTTGGCGATAAAAATTTGAATGACATTTGATATGTTTGTTTATCTTATGTTATGTTGTTAACTTTTTATTTTTATTTCAAGACTTTGAGTTATGAACTGTGATTTGGTTTCTATATATATGCTTTTTTTATTATAAGTAGAATCTTACGATTCACAATTCAATTCACAATTTCACGACGCTCAACCAATTCTAGTTAGAATTACAATTCTGACAACCTTTCAAACTTGAAAGATTGGATATTACAGGGGTCAGCACAATGCTGAATTTTTAAAGTACTACACAATTAATCAAAAGAATCGCAATTTTCAGTATGAAGTTTCGCATTTCATGCTAATAAATTGTCAACGTATAAAAACCCTACTTAATATTACCTTAAATTATTTCAGTCATTTTCTTCTATTTGCCATGTCGATAAGTACATGCTATACCAAATTGCGAGTAAATAAATTTGATTTCACTACGTGAAATCATTTGAGTAGCTATACTGAAACCAACTTATTAGATTTGACAACCGAAATTCATTTATAAGTATATTTTCCTACTAATCACAACCTTTTCTTAGAGTGATCCACTACAAATGACTCCTGTGAAATACTTTACATGCAATTCACTGAAAAGGAAAATAAATAAATAAAGCTTTACATGCAATACCATTTTTTTTTATTTTCAGACTCAGTAGCTTTAAATACGTGCTCTTATTAAGTTCCCAGAAACTATATATGCGCGAAAAATTACCGAATGTGCTACGGCCAACCATTGAACTCTCGACCCAAATAAAGTGTTAACATAATGAAACTCGTACAAATTCATGATTTAGGACTCTTGAGATATCCCTCCGTTTGATTTCACAATCATATTTTTAAAATTTGAACTCTAATTTTAACTCTACTTACTGCACAATAAAAATCAACAATACAATTATTACTTTTCCTCTTTTTATTTAATTTTTTAACAATTCAATTTAATTTTTAATATTAAATTCTCTCAACTATCTATTACTTTTTTTCACAATTCAACAGTACAATCATTACTTTTTTTTTAACTATTCATTACTTTTTAACATTTTTTCTCATAATTCAATAACACAATTATTACAATCCAATTAAAATCAAAATTCAACTTTACTTAACTCTAAAATCAAACACACTATTGACTCAGATATTTAATCAATATATGGATTGTACATGCAGACATATATGTGGGTGTAAATATATATATTGCTCATGATATATATGCATCCCCCTTTCGAATGGTTACGTGTTTCTGTAATAATTTCAAAATGAACAATTTAATTGACTTTCTTATCATGATTGAGGGGGTGAATGTAAAGGTTGAAAATGGGATGTGACTTTTTATGTAATCGGCAATATGACCACACTGTCGTCCATAGCACGCCAAGAGGTCCATTGATATCTCTTTCCACTCATTTTGTTCTCTGTCTTTTTTTTAATCACTTTTGCTTTTCCTCTTATAAAAGCTTTATTTTCTTTTTTCGTTTATTTTGCTTATTCCAAATGATTGGTCATGACCTCGATAAAGACTTCTCCTTTTGTCTCTCAAATCCCAATATGTCTTCACACTCTAATCACTCGAGGCCTCTGTTCCGAAGAAATTATTGCATTTGGAGAGCCTTCCTGAATAGGAGAAAAATAAATAAATAAATAAATGGAGGATGTTTAAGTTGGCGTGGATGCTTTTGTCTGCTTTTATAATAATAATAGTTGGCCGACGGATTTCTGAGGGAATATCAATGTAAGGGCCGATGAAGTCCCAAGATGCCAACCACCGAACCTCAATGCCCAAACCAGACCTTGCACCGATTTGCATTTATATATTACTTCTCATGGGAGGTCTCAAACCCTTTAACTCCCCCATGATGGACTTGCTTCTCACCTTTTGAGCTAAAAGTTATGCGGTATAAATTACTTGTAGTAGTAGAAATTATTTATTATAATTTATATTTTCAGATTACTCTTTTTCAATTTTGATTGTTTTAAATAATCATATTATTTATTTTAAAAGTAAAATCTCTCGATGGAACTTTCTGGAAAATTCCATTAGAACTACACTCTCATTAAAAAAATTGTTTCCTAGGATGCTCCCACTAAATTTTTTTAAAATAAATATTTTTAAAGTGAATCCTAGGTTTCTTATTAGTTTTTCGATAGAATTTCCATCCGAATTTTTTTCCCATAGCAACTAATTTTCTTTAATTTTTCGAATGAGTTCCAATGAAAATTTTGTTGGAAACTCCATTGAAAAATTTATGGCAGAAATTAATTCCATTGAAAATTCATCAAAAAATTTGCTAGAAATTTTTCGTCAGCAGTGCTTTACTCTAGGGACGGCAAGCAACTTGCCACGATACCTCCTTTTTTGGTATGTACTCTAATATTTAAAAGCCTAATGGATCCCAATTAATTCAGATCAAGAAAAAACAGCATTTTAAGGAATAAAACTCTCTCGATCAAGCATGCCAAGTCTAGGGATGGCCCTCCTTTTCACTCTAGGGATGGCGAGCAACTTGCCAAGTCTTATGTACAAGAAAAGTTTTGGTAGTTCATATAATAAAATTTCTAAAGAAAAAACAATATAAACTTGATGGAATCTTGACAGAGTCTATTATTATTTATCTAGAGGGTCATATTATTCAAGTTTTGAAAATTTCTTTTTCTGTAACTGTGGTATCAGAACAGGTTACTCTTTCATGCGCACGTGTGGACTCACACCACGCTAGATTCGGCTTCTAGTCTGCCAAAAGTGCGCTTCATGTTAGGCTAGCTTGAGAGTAGCCCGGTCTAGTTTCGAGATAGCTAAATGTGCACCTTTAGTAATAGGCTCGAGTGTGGAGCTTGAGCCTAGTTTGGTATTTGCCTCCCTCGCTTGAGCGCGGAAGAAGACGCCCAGCTTGTAGTCAATTGTTGAGAGCATGTGCTTGTTTAAAGGAACATGGCACGTGGCACGTACTGGACCACACGTTGCCACGTGAGGGTCGGTGTTGAGATATGTTGTGTCACAGGGAAAAATTGAGAAAGGAACCACAAGCTTATATGAAACTTGAGTCCAACAATCTATCAGCTTAAGTTTTTGGGTTGCAGATAGGTTCAAGGGGGAATTTTACAATTTTATATTATATTTAATCGAAATATGTACAAAGATTAGACTCCAAATATATCCAAATTAGGCCAACTCACTTAATCAGGAAGAAACACAAAGTGCACAAGCAACAATTGTAAAAGAAAGTGAAAAGGTCAAATTTGGTCTTCAACTTTTAGCTCCTTTTCTATCTTAGTCCTAAACTTTTTCTTTGACTGGATTTCGTCCTCAATCTTTTTTGCTCGGTATGAGTTCAGTCCTTCTGTCCAAAATTCCGTCCATTTTCCCTAACATGTATATTCGTCAAATGAGAGTGCGCCACGTGCGTGACAAATCACTGCTATTCTAAACCGGTTATTATAGAGTAAATTCGATTCTTTTTTTAATCAGATCCGTAAACCGGACTAAGATATTTCCGATTCTTTTAGGATTCCAGCCATCGCTTCTCTTTCATTGTCTCACGCACTGACAAATGATTGGAATTCTAAAAGAACCGAAAATATCTTAGTCTGGTTTACGGGTTTGATTAAAAAAAGAATCGGATTTGCTCTATAACAATCAGTTTAGAGTAGCAGTGATCTGTCGCGCACGTGGTACACTCTCATTTCATGAGTATACAAGTTAGGGAAAATTGACGGAATTTTGGACAGAAGGACTGAACTCATACCGTGCGAAAAAAATTGAGAACAAAATCCAGCCAAAGAAAATGTTTAGGACTAAGATAGAAAACGAGCTAAAGATTGAGGACCAAATTTGACATTTTCCCTAAAAGAAACATTTGGAGTTACCCTTTAATATATCAATATGCCTCCAACTGGATTAGTCGGGATCAATGAATTTTCGAATATCAAAGTATATACAAAAAAAAAATAAAAGAGAAACAAGAAACATTCGAAAGAGTTGCGATCTTAAAACAAACCATCTCAAAACTTGTCTAGTAAGAGAGAGTTTTTTTTTTACTAGTCCCAGGCCCTTAGCTTGGATTGTTTAGGTTAAGGGCTCACGACCCATGGATTTGGTTCATGGTAATAGGGCAAACCTATCCCTGGGGCTTGCGAGTCTCAATTGGCTCTGGAGCCAAGGGCTTATTATAGTTGACCAGCTCCAACAAGTCTAATTCAAAACTCATTATTTTTAAAAGTTTTTTCTTGTATTTTTATATTATTTTAATTAATATTTTATATAGAGTTATTTTCATGCTTTAATTTTCCGTTAATGCATTCTCTATTTATTTCATCAACCAGAAGGAGATTTATCTACTTACAGTTTTTCTATTTTTTTCCAAATAAATATATGAAATTTCATCAAAATTTTAATTTTATTCTGCTTTAATTCTATTCGCAGGTAATTCTAGTATGTACTTATTCCATTGAAGCAAACCAAAATATAAGTTTACTAATTGAGTATTTATTTACTCATTTACAAAGGTAACATATAATATTACTTATATTTGTATATTATTATCTAAAATAATAATAATTAAAGTTTACTAATTGGTAAATTTTTAAAGTTTCCATGACTCTGATGTTTTATTATTGTTGACCTTTAATTAAAAAGATGTTGATTTAATATATATAAAAAAGGTTGTTTTAGAGGAAGGGGATTTAATATGATAAATTTCGACGACACCCCCTATAATTTATAAAATGGCCATTGACATCCTCTCCTGTTAAAATTAACCACACACCACGCATCCTTTCGCTGATTTCTACTGTTTTTCCTTAAATCGAGTCAGATTTGGTCTGGGTAAAGAAACTATGTAACGGATTGGTTTGTGCAATTCCATGACATGGGATTCACGTGACAAAGTGAAACTCTTCATGTCGATCAAGATTGACCTTGAAAAGGCCTATGATAGGCTGAGTTTGGACTTCATTCGTGACACCTTAGTTACTGCGAGGTTCCCTTCGAATTTGAGGTGAGTAATCCTACAGTGTATTACGACGGCCTCGATGCAAGTCCTGTGGAATGGGGAGCTTACGGAGTCATTCAACATGGGTCGTGGAATCAAGCAATGCTGTCATCTTTCTCCTTATATTTTCGTCCTTTGTATAGAGAGGTTGTTGCATTTGATTACTAGTGCAGTAAGGGAAGGAATTTGGAGATCGATTCAAGCGGGCAGGCATGGGTCACCAATATCCCACCTAATGTTCGCGGATGATCTATTGCTCTTCTCGGAGGCTTCAATGGAGCAAGTGCAAGTCATCAAGAACGTGTTGGATGCATTTTGCGCAGCTTTGGGGCAAAAGGCCAATTCGGCTAAGTCGTTGCTGTTCTTCTCACGAAATGTCCCGCCTGATCTGTGAGCCCAAATCATGCAAGCCAGTGGATTTGTGGCCGCGCCTTCGTTAGGGCGGTATTTGGGAGTGCCTTTAATCGCAGGGAGAGTCACTTGAGATCACTTTTAAAGTGTGATTAGAAGGGTCCGAGCTAGACTAGAAGGATGGGAGAGTAGATGTTTGTCATTAGCAAGCGGGATCACTCTTGCCCGAACAGTAATCCAAACCATCCCTTATTATTCAATGTAGGTTCTAAAATTCCCAGCATCAATCTGTGATGAATTAGAACGTATCTGTAGGAACTTTATATGGGGTCACTTGGCCGACCAGAGGAAGCTACACTTGGTAGGCTGGGAGACCCTTACACGGGCTGTGGTCGAGGGTGGCTTGGGGCTACGAAGGCTTAGGTAGGCTAACGACGCGTTTCTGGCTAAATTGGGTTGGGGTTTATTGACTGAAAATGAGGCTTTATGGGTACGGGTACTTACACAGAAGTATGTGAGGCGTGTAGATGAGGGTTTGAAGTTAAATATTTTCTCCTCGGATTCATGGCTATGGAAAGCAATTGCGCGGGCTTGGAATCAGGTTTCGGAAGGAGCTACATGGGCCGTCAGTCGTGGCGATAGGGCTAGGTTCTGGGAGGACAGTTGGATTCCTAATTGTCGACCGTTATTAGACTTGTCGCGAAGGGAGGTGCCCGCAGATTTGCGAGGCCGACCAGTGGCGGATTTTGTAGATGTCAATGGCAGCTGGAATTGGAACGTAATCTCGGATTGGTTAGATCACTCTTCGATGTTGAAGGTAGCAGCGGTGGTGCCCCCGAAGGCTAGCATGGAGACTGACCTCTTGTTTTGGTCGAAGGATGCTTCAGGCTCGTTTTCAGTCTCATATGCATATTTGTTGCTATGCCCGATGTGCGCACCCAAATTTCGTCTCGTCGGGGTACGCATGCGCGCGCCTAAATGCAACGCGGCTTGGGAGTGTCCACCTTCCCAGGGAGGCGTGACGGACGCACGTGAGAAGAAGTCGCCACTACTTGTTTACGACCCGATGGTCGAGGGCCGGTGAGTCGCCCGGGTCTAGGGGTATGGATACACCTAGTATGCTATGGCAATGGTCTTGTACGGAACCGAAAATTCCGAATTCGGGGGTTCTATTACTTGTGGACCTATATCCCACACGCCCCTTTCAGTACTCTAGTTTGCTAGGCTTGCCATTTTATTTATTTATCACATGATTTAAGGTTGCACTCGACTCGCCCGTTTTGACACCGTAAATTCGAAGAGACACTTGAACCGTCAACTCTCCGACCGGGATTATTACATGAATAAATATACATCATAAACCCTTACATTGTTCTCTCAAATAAATAAAAGACAAGTTACAATGACTAAATCCCGGTCGGTTCGCATTCGGCCATTATTTCACTAATGCTTACCGTATGGTTTTGGAAAAGACCGAAAATTAAATTAAATGCGCACTCGGTGTATGGGGGTATTGGACCCCGTGATCGACGGTTATGGGCGTTGGACCCAGTGTGAATCGAGTCCTAAAGGATCGGGCTCGATCCGCATAACAAACAAGTGCAAAAATGTAGCAAGCAAGCTCAAATAAACAAATAATGGAGTTTCTTATTATCGCCGAATTTACGTGAATTAACTGATTATTAACCGGGGTATCTTGGCATACAAATCCTACCTTAAAATAAACAAAAGGGATGATGGATAGGGTATGTAGCATTCGGCATTATTTTAACGGACCCAACAAACATGATGTTTGTAGTCAAGTCCTGAATGTGTGGGTTATTTTTAAATTATTTTGTATAATGACAATATGGTTTTTACAGATTAAGAGTATTTTCACCTAAAACCCGAAACCTAACCCTCTACTTGACTATTTGTCCATGTTTGATTATGCCGAGTTTTTGATTAATTTGTTTTCTCATGTTTTGACCAATTCTATGCACAAACCTACGCTAGGGTTACGGCAGGACAAGAACCAGTAGTTATGCCCTGGAATTGGTAAATATGTGTGTGCATGAAAATCAAGATTACGTTGCACGTATCTCGGTGCTTTTGAAATTATGAATTTGAAAAGGGCATGGCTAACAGTTCTTGAACTGTCAGTGTGATTACAGATTATTAATCGGTTCGTACAATTTATTTAAAAAAGTCAAATGATTTAATTTAGCCAAGTTTAACGTCCCGATTATCCCGTATGTAGAATTTTAGGTTAATTAAAAATTTGCCGAATGCTTTAGTCTACGGATTTCGAGTCGTTGGAATAGCCATTAATTGACCGCCCTATAAACTCTAATTTCCGACCGTCTTAAAATTTAAAATTTTGATTTTAGGCCGAGTTTGCATGATTAAACCGATTCATGTGAGGTTTCAATTAAAACGAAAAATAAATCATTCAAACACGGATCAAGAGCACATGATCACGTCAAGCACGATAAACATACATATTTTTACACAATCGGTGCCGCCATGATCATGATAAACATACAAACATACACAAACATAATATTGACGGAATCGATAAAACGGTATCGACTCATGGAAGCAGAAAAACATAAAAGAACACACATTGTCATGTTATATACATATGATTATTGAAACAAAATTATTTGAGCAGGGCACACACATCGAGAATCCAAGTAGGAAAGTATTGGGTGTCTTTGGAAAATGTCCAGGGACTGAATTAAATAATTTTAAAAGAACAAGGACTAATTTGAAAATTCGGATAAAGTTCGATGCACTGATTTGAAAATTCTGGAAAAATTAAGGACTGTAAAAATTACTGAAAATGTCACAGGATTTTTTTTGAAATGAATTTGAAAGTTCGGGCTAATCTGAAAAGTGAAAAATGCCCTAGGGACTGAACTGAAGCAACATGAAAAATTCCCGGAATAGGTTTAGAAATTCTGAAAATTCAGGGACTGATTGAAAAATGGTAAAAATGACTAGGACTTGACTGAAAGGAATTATAAATTTCGGGGCAGATCTGAAAAAGGGCGGAAAATAGCTCCGGGACTAAACTGAAACAACTTGAAAAGTTTCCTAGGATGATTGAAAAATTATGGAAAATTTAAGGACTGATTGGAAAATAATAAAAATGGCCCGGACTCGACTGAAGCGATTTTTAAAATTCGGGGCAGATCTAAAAAAAAATAAAATGCATCCTCAAGACTGAAATGAGACAAAATGGAAAGTTCGTAAAATCGAGTTCGGGACAAATCCGATCACCCACGCAACCCAAGAATGCTCATTTCACGTCAAATTCATCCAAGCAAACATTAATATTCAAAAATGGAGCCCTAAACATGCCACTAAGTCGGGAATTTACCTTGTTTGAGAAGAATAGGGGCATATCTGTAAATAAAGAAACATTTCGCCAGACAAGTTGGGCTGCTAGGAAGTGGGCCGAACTGGGCCGGTGGGCTGGACTGGGCCGACGGGGGTGAACTGGGCCGAACTGAGCCGAATTGGACCTCCATTGGATTGGGCCGATGGAGGCGGATTGGGCCGCGTTGTTGGGTGCGGGCCGAGTTGTTGGACGCGCACGGGCTGGGCCGTTAGGCGCACGAACGGGCTGGCTATTCATGGGCTTCCCTGTACGACCCAAAAGAAACGGAAACCGACCCGATTAGTGTTGAAAGGGAACCGAGGAGAAGAGGTGAATCTATGAAGTTAACGGGACCGGGAGCTCAAGGAAATTCAGGCGTCAGCTGGGAGTAGAATCCGAGAGCATGCTATGAGCGTTGGGGACGAGTCGTGGGGTCGTAACACCGAGGAGCTAAGGGAATTCGGAAGTCCCGTTTTCCCCAAGTCTAGCTATGGGTTCTTTTCTTTTCTTTTTTTCGAAAAACCCAGAGGGAGAGAGAGCAAGAAAGTGGACGTTCTTTGTGGGGGAGTCGCGGCTAGGGTTTAATGAGGCCTCCTTCAATCCGGGCGAGCTTAGGGTTTTATTTTTTTTTCTTGCCGCATGTGTTGCCTTTTTTTCCATAATGAGCTGCGATTTTTTTCTTTCCAAAATAAGCTACGGGTTTCCTTTTATCCGGCTGAAAGAAAAGAAGAAGAGAGGTGAAGAAGGTAGCGGCTAGGGTTCCGTTTTTTTTTTCTTCCATTAGGGTTTTCGGTTTTTTTAGGAAGAAGGAAGAAGAAGGAAGAAGAGAAGGAAGAATCGAGGACAAAGGAAGGAATGAGGAAGAAGACAAAATAGGTGGAGGGATTGAGGGGCAACGGTCAAAGTTGACCGTTGCCTCTGACTTTTTTTTTTTTAAAGAAAGGGGTCAGCAGTCGGTCAGACAAGGTCTGATCGACCCTGACCCATATGTCATGTCGGTCAGACCAGCTCTGACCGACCTGACTTCTCTTTTTTTTTTGAAATTCGAAAATTCAAATTTAACGTGCGTGGAGATTAAAATCTCGTCTTTACAATTGGATGTCCAAAAAATAATCCGGGACTGACATTGTATTCAGAAAAATTTATGAATTAGTGTTATGCAATAAAATATTTTTCGACATCGAATTTTCTTCTCGGATTTTGAAAATTGACGTTGACACGCGTGAAATTCAAAGACACCCCGTAAAATATTTTTATAAAATTGATGTTAAATTAGAAAAATGTCACTTTTTCAAAAGCCATGAATGCTCGAGCAATTTGATAGAAATACTTCCCTCATGTGGTGACGATTTTGTCGCTTTGGAGCCGGTGGACGGAAATGGGGTGCTGACACCCGAGATCTAATCCACACCTAGAACCTTTGTGGAAAATTATATGGCAGTGGGATGGACCACAAAGGATCCGTTCGTTCCTCTGGCTTGCTGGTCATGATCGGTTGCTTACAAACGAACATCGAGTAAAAGAAATTTAGCTTCATCCTCGCTGTGTGCTAGTTGTAATATTGCTTTGGAAAATACTCTCCATGTCCTTTGGGATTGTTCTTTGTCTTGTGCGGTCTGGAAGCAGCTAATACCGCGCTCCATGTGGTAATCCTTCTTTTCTGTTCCTTTGAATAGTTGGCTACTGCAAAATTTGAGCATTAAGGTTAAAAATCAGAATGGTATCTCATGGGCAGTGGTGTTTGGAGTGGGTTGCTGGCTTATGTAGTCATGGAGAAATAAGTCAATTTTTGACCAAACCTTTTCTAGGCCGCAAGATGCGCATGTGTCCATTCTTCGAGCGGCCGAGTCCTTCTCTGTAGGATGGCAGGATCAGGTTGTAGTTCGCAGAACTGTTAGGGAATGGCAACTAGTGGGTTGGAATCGACCTTCACGCGGGTGGATCAAGTTGAACATGGATGGAGCCTCAAAAGGGAATCCGGGTCCAGCAGGAGCGGCAGGAGTCCTTCGAAAGGAGGATGGTGTATGGATAGCGGGTTTTGCGAGAAATATTGGGATTGCCACGGCAGTAGTGGCGGAGTTATGGGGAGTGCTTTCAGGATTGGAGTTGGTATGGGAGCTTGGCTATCGGCTTGTATTATTGGAAGTTGACTCTTTATTAGTCATTCGCCTCATTGTTGGTAGTGGGCCGGGAGCACCATAGTTGAGAACCATAGTTCAAGAGATTCGTTCGTGGCTCGAGCGTGACTGGCAGGTCGAAGTCAGTCATCAGTACCAGGAAGGGAATTCTGTAGCAGATTGAATGGCACAATGGTCACTTAGCCTACTCTTGGGGTTACACATTTGACACATTCCACCACCAGAAGTTAGATCTCTACTTGTTGGAGATATTATTGGGACTGCCTTACCCCGTCTTTGTTCGATTTAGTTATTTTGTATATTTGCTTTCTGTTTTGTTCTCGGGCTTCGGCCCCCTATCAACCGCAAAAAAAAAAAAAAAAGTTCTCTTAGTGCCACGTCAGCAAAAAGAGAGGTGGCGTGTGACTAATTTTTGAAATATGGGGTGTCGCTGGCCATTTCACAAACTATAGGGGGTGTCTCAAAGTATACCCAAAAAAAATATTGTTTTCCAATTACTATTTCATTGACAAATCGTGTTGTTATTTGTAATTTTGAAAATAATATCTATTCTTTTCGTACTTCTTCAACTCCATTAACTCAAGCACATTTGTTACTTTCTCCAGTCAGTTTTATGATATAGAGCATTGGATTATGCGAGCGGCACCAAGTTTGTGACCTTAGATTCTGGAGTAAAGGCGGATGCTAAATAATACTAATCGCACCATTGTCTGGAATCTCGTACTCCTTTATGCTGGACTGAGTAACTATATATGTTGTTTATTCAACACACTTACAGGAAATGCAATGTGTGTGCAGATTGGATCGCTCGTCCGGCTTATCATTTTTCGCTAGAATCTCATTGTTTTCTCTAGCCCACCGATAGGTATCAATTCGCTGTTGTTTGACGACACTGTTGGGGCTTCCATACTCATCTTTTGCTTAGCCTAGTTTTGTTTATTTTACTTTCTGCACTTCCTTCTAGAGCTATGGCTCCGTGTAACCCACCGAAAAAAAAAATCTAGGAAAACAGGATTTAGGCCAAAAGATGTGCCAAAACCGGGGGTGGCCGCCACTGGATAATGGGCTCGGGATTTAGATCTAGGGGTCAGATCCATGAGAGGACGAAGAGTAACATAGTTTTTTCTAATATAAAGATTCCATCAAAATTCAAAGGATTATTTATAAATTCTCTTAAATTGTGAAAATTCTGGGGGATAACTCTCTCCCCGCCAAGTCCATATCCCAAAACCACTAAACGACAATAGCCAAGAGTCCAGACCGATCGGTATGATGTCCCCGAAGAAGAAGACCACAAATAAAAGTATTGATCTCCATATATCGTAGAATTCGCTTCACAGCAAGCTAGTTGGGTTGTGGAGACTTGGTGCACAGGCAATGCATGGATTGATCAGTGCGATCAGCTACTGAAGACTACTTCACAATCACACTCCGCGAGAGAGAGAGGGGTTCTTGAAGTAATCGTCATATGATAGATAACTATGTGGACCATGTTGAAACAGGACTACTTGCAAGTCTGCAACCAAGCATGGGCTGTGAGAAAACATCGTGAACATATATGCTTCGACTGGTTGAAATTAAAGACCAGAAAATTCGAAGTGAACTTTCATACTATAAGAAAGAAAGTATACATGTCGAGGTTCTTCTTTGCAAACTCTCAACGTATATTGTAGCTAGTGGCGAGTATGGATCTCGTGGAGTTTTTGTGAGAATTGTTTATATATCATCTATGTATTAAGATATCTATGTTTTTATCTATATCTATATCTATATTTATCTATATCTATCTATTTATATCTATATATAAAAGTTAAAGGAGAATTTTACTTTTTAGTGGACCGATCCGTATCGAACTGGATTAGTTGGAGTCTATTTGACTTTCGAATATCATGGTACACACACAAAAAAAGTGTTAAAGAAGATATCACAGGAAGACTCTATTTTAGCCACATGTCACTTTGGGTCATTACTAAATAAATATTTTGAAAATTTCTTCTCTCGTCTTTCTTTAGAATTAAAAAAAAAAACAGAGAGAATTTAGAAAGAAAATTTTGAAGGTTTGAAACTCTCCTTAGATTGGGACTCAAGCATTGGCTTAAATTTCAATGGGTCATTGCTAAATAAATATTTTGAAAATTCTTCTCTCTTCGTTCTTTAAAAAAAAAAAGAGAGAATTTAGAAAGAAATTTTTGAAGGTTTGAAACTCTCCTTAGATTGGGACTCAAGCATTGGCTTAAATTTCAAGGAATTAATTTTTTTTTAATTTTGCGACCAATCTTGATTTAAATTATTTTTTACCAAATTATTTTTTATTTGATTCATACTCTAATAATCATCAAGAGAATATAGTATGAGATTGCTAATTTACAAGACCAAAAAAGTAAAACAGCTCTCCAAATGAAAATGATTTGCCTTCAATAAATTCAATTCAAGTTACTTAAATAAATGTTAAATTTAATATGACAAAATATAATAATATTTTATGAAGCAAATCCTCAGTTTACCCGAGCACGATAAGAATTAAAGTAAATGCTCAATGAGTACATGTTTTCCATAAGTTCATATCTTAAGATTACTCTTTTATTATTTTGGCAGAAAAATATTTCATTAATTGAATGTGATTTTATCCTCAAATAATATAATGTAGTTCCCGTCTGTACTATTATATAAAGGGAGGATTTAGTGTGCCCATCAGTTACTTTTGGACTGATTTCATATTTGTTAAAAAATATTAAGACACGTCAGTGAATATTATACTACAAATAAGAAGATATAAAAAAAACTTAATAAAGTCACAATCATTTTTGAAGCTTGTATAATCCGAAATATTAGTTCTAGTATAGATGCATTTTAAGGTTGTTCTAGTGATATGCACATAATTAAGTAAACCTAGCACAGAAGGAAAACTATATATTATGGAAAGGATTTCTTCCTATTTCTTGTTATTGCTTTGATGAATGTATCTCTATGTACCATACATAGGATAACCTTAGTATAGAAGTAGATAGCAATTTCCTTTCTTATTCATCAGAATAGTTGTATACATACCAGAACGATTGAATGAGAAATCAATAATGTGTTTGGTTTTAGAGTTGAGTTGAGTTGAGTTTTAATTTTAATTGGTTTTTAATTTTAATTGGTTTGTAATGATTGTGATGTTGAATTATGAGAAAAAAGTGTGAAAACGTAATGCATAGTTAAAAAAAAGTAACGATTGTATTGTTGAATTATGGAAAAAGTAATGAATAATTAAGAAAAATTATTATTAAAAATTGAATTGAATAGTTAAAAAAATTGAAGAAAATAAAAAAGTAATAATTGTGTTGTTGACTTCTGTTGCGTAGTAAGTAGAGTTAAAATTTTAAAATCAGATTGCGAAATCAAACAGGCTGCAAAGCCTTTCAGTCCAATTTCGCCTCTTTACACTATATACTTAGCAAATCATTCTTCTTTGATATGGCCACTGTTCAAGGGCACTAGCAAACACTACAAAAATTTCGCCTCATAGGGATGGGTAATAGGGACGGAAATAAATCCATCTAAAATTAGAGACGGATTTATGAACGATAAAGAGACGGAAGTAGTTTAAACGGATTTTGAGACGAAATTTCCATTTCAAATTTTTATAGACGGAAATTTTGGATGAGAAGCTCTGTCCCAATGTTAGGACGAACGATTTCATCAAAAAAAGGCGTCCTTATACAGAGAGATGAACATTCAGACTGAAATATTCGTATGTATAAATAGAGACGAAAATTTAAGACGATGCAGTCCGTAAAAAAATAAATTTGGACAGATTGAGACGTATCTGCTCGTCCCTATGATAGAGATAAAATTAAGACGGAAATTTCCATCCCCATCATAGAGACGGAATTGAGACAGAAAGTTTCGTCCCTATCATAGAAACGGAAAATTCCATCCATAATAAG